>NC_134690.1:175616094-176270260 GCF_050947455.1 Rhinoderma darwinii
GCGTATTACAATATAAATGTCTTGAACTCCTCGAGTGACACAAGGCTCCACTGCAGTCTGTGTGTGGCGGGAGATACCGTTTTTGCATACCATAGCGGCTGTCACTAAAGGGAAGCTTTTAGCACGGTAGAACCGGTCTATGTGCTAGCTTATTATTGCTGCTTGGCATATAATACACCGTTCTATAATGACTCCTTTTTCTGCAAAGTATTCTTCAAACAACCCAAAATTAGCTGCAGTAAGCTATAGTGTTGGCATCTCTGACGCGCCCTCCTATATTGACCTTGAAATAATGCTGATTTTGTGAAAGTGACTGCACTGTAAGCTGATACAAACCCAAGTCATTAATGAGGATCCTATAATATCGGTGAGTAGCTTCCATTTAGTGGATATTCAGCACTTCTAGTTATATAAAAGGATTATCTACCATTGTGCATTGCACATTGGAGGTATTTCTGCCAGCTGTTCTTCAAAAATTACAAAACATTTATACTATTTTTAGATATGAATTTTCCTTTCTACAAATACTAAGATCATAAAAATTATAACAAGCAAAACCAAGAAAAAAAAAAAACTTGAAGCCTGTAACAAATTCTTGATGGTGTACTGTAGGTGTCAATGCGACAAGACACAAGTTGTTGAAAGGAAGTTGATAACATTCTGAGCGCCTTGAAAAGTTCTAACAAGTCTCGAGTCCAGAGGAAGATAGATTATTGGAATTTTACTATGGTAAATTATAGATCGCTCATTAGGAAACATGGCAGACAGCATCTGGCGAAAATAAAATATACATGAAAATATAGAAATATATTACAAATGGCAGCCATGAAAAATAAAATATACAAATAATCTTTATTCTCTCTAGATCGAAAGGCAATAAATTACACTTCAATGATTTTTAGTTATTGGTCAATTCATCAACCTGAAAACTAATTTCAAGATGTGGTTTTAAAAGCCATTAACAGAGGTTGATGAACGTAAGTTAGAAAAAGCTTCATCACAATAGCAAAGAAGATTTGTAAATCACTGACGCACAACGTAAAACTGATGGGCCATATATTCTCATTTTCTGCCTTGTAATCCTGCCATTTCAGCTTTAACTATAGACTAATGTTGTACGTACTTGGACTAGTTAACAAATATCACATGAGAATATTCAAGCTGCTGATATCTTGCACAACACTGTTCTTAATAATTGAATTATTGAATATGATTAAGTACCACTATTTATAATGTTAATATTTAAGGCAATACTACATTGTGTGAATTCACACTGTTATACCATATACCTCCAAAAAAAATAAAAAAATCGCCAAATTTATTTGGGTTGTTTGACAAAAGCATTAGCTACATTGACATAAAATTAAAACTTTACCCCATGCTACGTTTCACAGGCATTGTTTCATTATACTGTATATTTTATTGTTTGATATGACCCATTAAGTAAGCGTATTACAACACACCCAACCAAATGGAAATATAGATGGGAATCTTCAAGTTTTTTTTGGAAGTTTGACTAAGTGCTTCAGGTTTCTTTGCAAGTTGACAGCATTTTGAGGCTCCACTTCCGAAAGTTTTAGAACATATCTCCAAAATTTGTCTTATAGATTGGTTTCTTGTAATTATGGTCACATGATCCACGTGACATTGTTTTTATGTCAAAGTCTGTGCAGGTGAATCCGTGAAAGTCCGAAGTATATATTTGTTACATATGAACTGTACTGTTGTTCTTAACGGGGCAGCGCGCGCACCGGACTTTAGTGCTAAATTAGCCCATGAGCCCCCTGGACTATAAGTAGGGTCCAGCCCCTTCCTGCAGTGCCTGAGCGTTGTTTGTCATATCCTAGTTAGTCTAAGCAAATGTTCTCCCAGTGTTTTCCAGTTCCCAGTGTATCCTGTATCCCGTGCTATCCTGGTCAAGTGCCGTGCTGAGCTGTAGTCATGCTGTGCTGTATTCCACGCCTGTCCTGCTACTCCACACTTGACGTCTACCCGCTGCCTAGTCCCAGCCGAGCCTGCCTTGCTACTGTCCGAGCTGCCACAGGTACCCTATACGAACTATAGACTTTGACCTGCGCCCTGTTGGCCAGCTGCCATACCGCCAAGGCGGTGCGGCCCAGTGGGTCCACGAACCCTACGTGACACACACTTACTGTGAAAATGTATAGGAAGATTTTATTTTCCGCTTAAAATGTATGATGATATATTTTTTTTGTAGCAGATGTATAAAGAAAAGGGATTATATAGATCCAAAGCTTGTCCTTTGTTTTGAAAATTAATGAATTATAACCAGTCGCAATAGTTAACTGGAGTAATGGGATCGCTGCCCATAAGTATGGGTCGGCAAAAAGTCCATTTTTTTTTGTTTAGCGCAAAAAGGAAAATGCTATGCTTAAAAGCTTTTGACTTGCATGAAGCCACTGTAAAGACACTAGGTGAAAACATGTTGATTTTCTTCTCATGCATGCTGTCTGAAAAGATTACAATTATGCCATGATTTTTCATGTCCTATGCTTTGGTGATTCCCATCTTTCTCGGAAAGTAAGATATGGACATGATTGCGATTCACTTATGCTCATCAAACACAGTGTAGCACAGCTATAGTTTACTTTCACTTGCCGGAGGACACTTGGGCAAAACCATTTGCATCTTGCTACAAAGCATAGAAAGTCAACTGAAAATACCAGGTTAAACAAGTTCTATATAAGCAGTGTTAGAAAGTGTGCCACACATACTCGGAAGTTATCCAGGGGCCATAAGGATGAGCCTCCTACCATCTAAGCAGGTTCTTCTATAACTAAAGACTGTTTTCAGTGTTAATATGTGAAATACAATACATTGATGACATTTTGTCGCTCCAATCAGATATCCACAAGGCTAAGGATATGTGAACTGTGGCATCACAGATGAATGAAGCAGTTATTGGGCCACACCACTAGAGACAGAGTATGTGCTATTTGTAATCTTACATCAGTTATTGTACAAAAGGTAAATACACATGACAGCTAGACTGGGAGATAGTGCACAAAGGGAATGTATAGATACTATGTGATGAACCCAATAAACTTTCACACGAAAAAAAAAATAGGTAATTGAGGTCAAATGTGTTGTAATCATTAAATGTTGAAGGTCATTGACAGAGCTCATTGTTCTATTAGAAGCAGAACCTGGCCCACTTCTTCTCTCTGTCTCTTGCCTTTACTACAAGAATATTTTCTACCTGTCCCTGCTTCAGCCAAACCTTTGACTTTCTCACCAACCCCCCCCATTTGCCACCAATATTATGGCTGCAACATATGGACCTCCCATGATTCTACTTAACTACCGTCGACTTGCCCATAATGTCCTTTTGGCATACATTTGGCCATTTAAAAAAAAACGTGTTAACCCTTCGATAAAACAATGGCAAAATGTTTATTGAGGCAGTAACAATTTAACTATTTGTATATTTTATAGATTTTTATATACCACTGTTTATGGCATGCCCTTCTTGTTGTATAATTAATAATGTCATAATTCTTTATATGGTAGTGGTTCTATGTTCTCTGCCTCTACCTACTAAGAGTATATTCATATCATCGTGAATAAGACATGACTTGTCTATCTTGTTGACAATCCCAATATGTATGTTTTTAATCCCTTCCCGACACAGCCATGTTTTTCACTTTTGATTTTTTTCTGCCCACATTCCAAAAGCCATAACTTTTTTATTTTTCCGTCTATATAGCCGTATGAGGACTTGTTTTTTGCGGGATGAGTTGTAGATGTTCATGGCCCCATTTATTGTACTATATAATGTACTAAGAAACTGGGAAAAATTAGTTGTTGGGTGGAATGGGAAAAAACTGAAATTTCTCTTTTTTTGGGTGTTTCATTTTGACGACGTTCACCGTGCAGTAAAAACGACATGTTAACTTTATTCTGTGGGTCAATACTTTTATGGCGATACCAAATTTATATCTTTTTTTTATGTTTTACTACTTTAACAAGGAAAAAACTGATAACATTTGTGTTTTGTCACTATATTCTGATAGCCGTAACTTTTTTTTTTTCCCCCATAGATGGAGTGATATAAGGGCTTATTTTTTGTGAGGCAAGCTGTAGTTTCTATTGGTATCATTTTAGGGTGCAGGGGACTTTTTGATCACTTTTTATTTTGTGTGGATTAAATAATGATATGTTATAGTTCGGATGTGGCAATACCAGTGATGTTACGTTTTTTTTCTTTCACATTGCACTTGCGTAAAATGGGAAAGGTTTATTTTATTTTTTATATATTAAAAAAAACTTTATTTAACTGTATTTAACTTTGTTTTACTTGTCCCCCTGGGGGGACTTGAACCAGCGACCGTTGGATCGCTTGCATGATATACTGCAATACTAATGTATATCGCTATACTGACAGTCTCATATGAAGCCCAGCTCATACTACAAGCCTATTTAATGGAGCGGGCTCAGCCCGTGAGCCTGCTCCATACTCCCTCACCCGACCTCTGCCATATACATAACCGTTTTTTATATTTTCATTCCCCCGCCTTCTAAAAGCCATGACTTTTTTTATTTTTCTGCTGACATAGCCCTATGAGCCATTAGTGCAAGTTGTCAGCTGACACACGTGGTGCATGTAGTGGGATCAGCCAGTTAGCCTGCTCCCCATACACCTCTCCTGACTATGTCGTAAATGTACGTCAAATGTTATGAAGGGGTTAATCAGAATAATCTTCATTAATGAATAATGCAGCAGTACACATGTCACTGTTCAAGGTTAAACAATTCATGAACTTATCTTATCCGCAAAAAAGACCCCAGGTCTTGGCTTAAAAAAATTTACTAATTATCAACTTCAAATTTTGTTTTTGTTTTTTTTCTTTTTTTAATTAGAGGGACATAAATTCATCCGCATGTGTTATGTTAATGGCAGAAAACATGGTGGTTCCTGTTAAATGTTTTCTTCCTGAACAGGAAAGCTTTTGAAACAGTTACACTTGGCCTTTCAAAAGTAAAGATTTTGTCTTACTTGTCATCGTTTCTCTACTGCTCAGTGCAATCTGTCAAGATAAGTGATGAATTGTAATATGTTATATTTGAAGAAGACTGGTATTTTCCTTTGAAATGTGTTTTATGAAGTGCTTGTATCTGACCTTATGTCTATGTTTTCACTTGCATTCCGATGTTTATCACTATACAGTTGATATATAAAGTCTACACACCCCTGTTAAAATGCCAGGTTTTTGTCATGTTGGCAAATCAGTCCAAGATGAATCATTTCAGAACTTTTTCCACCTTTAATGTCACCCATAATCTGTACAATTGTATTGAAAAACAAACTGAAATCTTTTAGGGTGGAAAAATAAAAATAAAGAACAAAAATAATGTGGTTGCATAAATATGCACACCCTAAACAACTACTTTGTTGAATTACCCTTTGACTTTATGACAGCATTCAGTATTTTTGGGTAGAAGTCTATCAGCATGGCACATCTTGACTTGGCAATTGTTGCCCACTCTTTCTTGCAAAAGCACTCCAAATCTGTCAGATTGCGAAGGTATCTCCTGTGTACAGCCCTCTTCAGCTCACCCCACTGATTTTCAATGGGGTTCAGGCCTGGGCTCTGGCTGGGCAATTCCAAAACTTTGATCATCTTCTGGTGAAGCCACTCTTTTGTTGATTTGGAGGTATGCTTTGGGTCGTTGTCGTGCTGACAGGGGAAATTCCTCTTCATCTTCAGCTTTTTAGCAGAGGCCTGCAGGTTTTGTGCCAATATTGACTGATATTTGGAACTGTTCATAATTCCCTCCACCTTGACTAAAGTCCCAGTTCCAGCTGCAGGAAAAACAGCCCCAAAGCATAATGCTGCCTCCACCATGCTTCACTGTGGGCATGGTCTTCTTTTGGGCATGTGCAGTGTTGGCTTTGCGCCAAACATACCATCTGGAATTATGGCCAAAAAGTGCAACCTTGGTCTCATCAGACCATAACACGTTTTCCCACATGCTTTTGGCAGACTTGATGTGGGTCTTTGCAAAACATAGCCGGGCTTGGATGTTTTTCTTTGTTAGAAAAGGCTTCCGTCTTGCCACCCTACCCAGACATATGAAGAAAACGGGAGATTGTTGTCACATGCACTACACAACCAGTACCTGCCAGAAAGTTCTGCAGCTCCTTTAATGTTGCTGTAGGCCTCTTGGTAGCCTCCCGGACCAATTTTCGTCTTGTGTTTTCATCTAGTTTTGAGGGACGTCCAGTTCTTGGTAATGTCACTGTTGTGCCAAATGTAATCCACTTCTTGATGACCGTCTTCACTGTGTTCAACAGCTGAACGTTATATGGGGTTACTCAAAATCACTTTAAATAATGGCAGCTGTATACTGACTACTTTTTAACATGAGTTTAAATGTGATTGGCTAATTCTGAACACAACCACATCCCTAATTATAAGAGGGTGTTATTTTTATTTTTCCCCTCTAAATGAAAACGTTTGTTTTTCAATGGAATTGTACAGATTATGGGTTACGTTAAAGGTGGAAAGAGTTCTGAAATGATTCATCTTGGACTTATTTTTTTGACATGACAAAAAACTTTTTGTAATGGCATTTTCATGGCATTGCTTAATTTTCCTGACCATCAAAACACTTTTGTAGTATGCCACCCTGCCCCTTTCACCCACATAACTATGGATGTGCCAACACATACAGAAGGGTGGGGAAGTCTCTGTTATGTGCAGCTGTGACCACGTATTACAGCTTTCTGAAAACCCACTAAACTTCCAGGGTCATGTGACCATTCCTCCGTTCGAGCGATCAGTCATATTTAGTAATATAAGCAATTTAGTAAGAATTTTTATATTATGAGAGCAATATCTTGTTTTTTGGATCCCCATAAAACCCCTTTAAAAGGTGAACATTCACTTCAATGTACCCTTTTAAATACTGTATGTGTTGAACATATCTCACTTCCAGGCATTAAGTCACTTACTCTGCAGAACGCAAAAGCCAATGTCTAAGATTGAAGGTAACCACAGGCTATAAATAGGACTTTCTATGTGGGAACATCTATTAGCTGTGGTTAGTCCCAGGCTGTCACTTCCTACACGTCTCTGCGCTGTCTGTGGTTGAGTGGCTATTAGTTAAACTCAATCTTTGGTCTTCCCAGTGTCTCAGTGGGGAAAATGGCTGCCTGCCTGGTATAGAATGATATATTCAGTATATATTTCTCTCTGACTGTTAATTTTGCTCTCTATAAGGTACAGGACATAAGGTCCTGCTTATAAAACCAATAAAATAGAGTAAGGGTTTTGTGACCACATAATAATGTCTCAATGTATATTAACATGTGGACTATTCTTCTAGAACATCATGGTAAAGCTAAGATCTGCTCACTGTTGATATATATTGTGCAGTAAGCTACAGATGTTTATTAAAGTACTTTTTTTTATATTGCTTTCCTCTGTTTGCAATTGTAATGTAGTCTAATGTGGACATGTGTATTGACTGACCTGGTGCTGTATTTCATGGACCGCCACTTTGTTTTTCGGGATGACGTGGCGTCACATGATCTGTACTCTGACAACTTAAATCCTACATCGTCTGCTGTAGAAACCAGATGTCAGTCTCTCAATAAAAGTCTGAGACTCACATCAGGGCATTGCAAGCCTGATTTCCAGTCCCTATAGCTGTGGGATACAGGGAATCAAAACGAAGATCACATGTCCCCGTGGCGGCCCATGAAATACAGCCTTAGGTAAGTCAATACACATGTCCACATTAAACTACATTACATTTGCAAACAAGAAGGGGGGGGACTTGGAGTGCTTCTTTAATATGCATTATTTTAGTTCAAGTGCATCAGCTGTCTGATTTCGGGTTTTCTTGATTCAAAACTAGAAATCTCCTTAGGAACAGTAATCCGTAGCGTAGCTAGCGGTGGGTGGTGGCCCCGGTCCCACGGAGATGGTGGGGCTCAGGGCCGGTCCCCCAGTGTTGGTGTGTCCCGCTTTCGACTGCATCTGCATCCTCAGGACGCAGATACAGTTGAATCCAATGCTGGTGCAAGGAGCTGATGGCGTCTTGCTCCAGCATTCACTGTGTAATGCCAGCTCCAGCTGTAAGCATCTCAATGTAGACTGGTGCGTTGTAGTGACGTCATCACACCTGTCTGCGCAGAGCCACACGCTGCAAAGCGGAGGAGCAGAGGGATCTCCTCCACCCGTTGTGGGAACGGGGATATGTAAATATTTTATTATTATTTTTATTAGGCACTTTGGGGCATTATGCTGTGTGGTGGCAGCTAAGGGGGCATTATACTGGGTATGGAGGGACGCAATAGGGAAGTATACTGTTTGGGGCATTATACTGTATGGGGCAGCTATGAGGGCATTATACTAGGTATGGGGAACCACAATAGGGAAGTATACTGTATGGGGGCATTATACTGTTTGGGGGCATTATACTATATGGGGTAGCTTTTGGGCAATTATACTGCATGGGGAAGTTATGGGGGCATTATACTGTATGAGGCAGCTGTAGGGGCTTTACACTGCATGCAGCCAGCTATAGGGCATTATACTGTGTGGGAGGCACTATGAGGGCATTATAATGTGTAGGGGCAGCTATTGGGGCATTATACTGTATGTCAGCAGCTATGGTGCGTTATACTGTATGTGGGCAGCTATGGGGCATTATACTTTGTGGGAGGCACTATAAGGGCATTATACTGTGTAGGGGCAGCTATGGGGGCATTATACTGTATGTGGGCAGCTATGGGGCATTATATGGTGTGGGCATGTGGGTACTATAATGGGGCATTATACTGTATGGGCATTATATTGTGTGGGGACAGCTATAGTGGCATAATGTATGGGGAGGCACTGTAGGGACATTATACTGTGTGGGGCAGCTATAAGGGCATTATACAGTGTGGGGGCCACTAAGGGGTCATTATACTGTGTGGGGGCCTAATGGGTTGGAGCCCACTCACCTCTGTTTTGATCCACCCTGTGCTAAACCCCGATCTACGCCTCTGACAGTAATAATATTACCTTGGACAGTACTCAACTAGTAATTCTTACTACTTACTGTAGATTGCGTTTGCTCAGTTATCTACAGGTGCTAAATCAAATCTGGTTTCATCTGTGATCAATGCAGCAAAAGGAGTATCAGTCTATTAAAGTAGACCACTGGAAGCTCAGCTTGTTGAGCCTGTTGATAAGTTGACATAGATCAGATGCAGTATTCTCTTGTCCGATCTCATTTAGGAAGTTTCGGATATTGCTGAGTCTCTACATCAAATATACTGCACCTGTTCCAAAATTAAACTGCATTTACCTACTCTCCCACAAACAATATTTCCAGTGTGAATCTTCCCAGTATTGTTCTACTGTACGTCAGGTTTTCAGAGTCCTGTTTATCTAGTTGTAAAATTGACTGATCTAGCAACACAAATCATTGTGAATTCCCATCGTTTTGTCAGAAGATTGTGGAGACTCTGTCACCACATTATAAGTGCCCTATCTCCTACATAAGGAGATGGGCGCTATAATGTAGGTGACAGTAATGCTTTTTATTTCGAAAAACGATCTATTTTTACCACTTTATGAGCGATTTTTAGCTTTATGCTAATGAGTTTCTTAATGCCCAAGTGGGCGTGTTTTTACGTTAGACCAAGTGGGCGTTGTACAGAGGAGTGTATGACGCTGACCAATCAGCGTCATACACTTCTCTCCATTCATTCACACTGCACTAGCAATATAGTTATATCGTTATGTGCAGCTACATACACGCACACACGCACACACACACACACACACACACACACACACACACACACACACACACACACACACACACACACACACACACATTACTGCAGTGTCCTGATAATGAATATACATCACTACCAGCCTGGACGTGATGTTTATTCAGAATCCTGACACTTCTGAATCTTTTCTGTGAGATTCCCGCAAGGCAAGCGTAATCTCGCGAGATTACGATGTAACCTGTCATTTCAAATGAGATTACGCTTGCCTTGCTGGAATCTCACAGAAAAGATTCAGAAGTGTCAGGATTCTGGATAAACATCACGTCCAGGCTGGTAGTGATGTATATTCATTATCAGGACACTGCAGTAATGTTAGTGTGTATGTAGCTGCACATAACGATATAACTATATCGCTATCTGCAGTGTAAATGAATGGAGAGAAGTGTATGACGCTGATTGGTCAGCGTCATACACTCCTCTGTACAACGCCCACTTGGTCTAAAGTAAAAGACGCCCACTTGAGCATTAATAAACTCATTAGCATAAAGATAAAAATCACTCATAAAGTGGTTTAAAATAGATCATTTTTCTAAATAAAAAGCATTACTGTCACCTACATTATAGCGCCAATCTTCTTATATAGGAGATAGGGCACTTATAATGTGGTGACAGAGCCTCTTTAATAAGTTTTGTGTTATAACAATAGATAGAAGCAGTGACGGACTGGGGTTCCTTGGACCCAGCAGAGGAAATTATTCTGATGGCGCACCCTCCATCCATACAGAACGTGTACACATCTACTTTATTGTTATCATTGAACACACAAGACATATCATCAATAAGGTCTAATAAGGTGCTTGTGAATTAACCCATAAAAAATCAACAAGACTCTATTGAGGCTCTATTGGACAGTGGTTGACTCCAAAGTCAGCTCCAAGTGGTATTGTATTCTTGAACTTTAGGGCCCATTATTGTATCAGAGTCTGGGCTCACCAGAAGATTCTATTATACACTGGTCAGTCAGTCTGAAGACACAGAAAAAAACATATTCATGTAAATGAAGGTAAACCCAAATATGACCGTTGTCAATTTAAGAGGGAAGTACTTTAAACAGTAAGCATTGAAAATCACCAATTGTAAAGTTCAGTTGCTATATATCTGTATGCATAGCTACCATGTAATTACAGGGACAGCAGGGTTTTGACCCTTAGAGCTCCATTAGTTTGACTGTCTATGTTATACTTTTACTACAGATAACTATTTAAATCTAAACTCTATCTTGGTTAGAAATATCTATAATAATATAGCATGAGGCAGTTACCAAGGGGGGAAATTACTTTCCAACTCCAAATATCAGAATAAATCCCTGGATTAATGTCCCATCTCCAGCAATCTAGTGCATATAACTTGCAATATACATATCCTTCAAGAAAGGCATTAAAGTGTAGCTAAACGTTTGACAAACTTCTGACATGTCATAGTGAGATGTCAGAAGTTTGCATTGGTGGGGGTCCGAGCACTGAGACCCTCACCAAATCGCTAGCACGAAGCAGCTGAAGCGCTCGTATGAGCGCTCAGGCGCTTCGTGTCTGTTCGGCTTTTTCCGGAAAGCCGATGTATCGGAGTACGGGCTCATAGACTTTCTTTGGAGTCCGTACGCCGATGCATTTATTTCCAGAAAAAGCCGAACAGACACGAAGCGCCTGAGCGCTTACACGAACGCTTCAGCTGCTTCGTGCTAGCGATTTGGTGGGGGTCTCAGTGCTTGGACCCCCACCAATCCAAACTTCTGACATGTCAGAAGTTTGTCAAACGTTTAGCTATACTTTAAGCCTTTCTTGAACTTGTTTAAAGAATCAACCATCACAACATCCTGTGGCAGAGAGTTCCATTGTCTCACTGCTCTTACAGTAAAAAATCCATTTCTTTGATGTAAACAATCTTTTTTTCCTCTACGTGTAGTGGATGCCCCTTTGTCATGGGTACAGGCCTAGGTGTAAAAAGATTATTAGCCAAAAGATAATATTTTATCGTTTTTTTTAAAATAATATTTTTAATAGAGGTGAAGCACTGTCAGCCCTCCTAAAAGTTGTTACTATGGAGCATAGTCCGTTTTAGTTATATCTTTGCAAAATCCTACTTTACTGCACACCTCCTCCTCTGTGCCTGAAACTATTAAAACTGCTAGTGGATTAAAAGAACCCATTTTCAGAAATGTATAGATGCAATGTACTAATCAATAATCTCTCTGTAAATAAAGACGGTTGTCACCTTTGCGCTTGAACAGAGATCCAATCATTAATCGACAGGTTTACAAATACCCTGGTGGCTGTAATGATTTAAAATGGGAATTAAACAAGCAATGTATATATGTCAATAATATTTTACTACATATTAAATACATTTATTAATCATGTATAATCAACGGGAACCCTTCATGTCATATGTATTAGCCTGTGGTATTAAGTACAAACACATTTACATCTGTATTTAGGTTCTAGAAATTATATGGTTATGTCTCTTAGGAATACTGTAGCTCTAGTCTCAAACAATGCAAATAAAGGCAGCACTCGATATTTAGTAGAAATTTACATTCTTTATTCACCGATATATGTGCAACATTACAGTAAGTATAAATAGCATCGTGTTCATTATCTCAAAAACATAAAATTCCATACATAAAGTGTACAATATATAAGACAGGATGTATATATAATATATAAGTATACTATATGCGTATAAAGTGCATAATATTAAACGTACCAAATAGTGTTATACATTGATAAATACCTTAGTCCGTAAAAGGTGTACGATTACTTATTAACCCTTTTCTGCCCTGTGCCATAAATGTACAGCGCTTGGAGCCAGCACTTAAAGTGGCTCTGTCTCCAGATTATCAAATCCCTATCTCCTATTGAATGTGATGGGTGCTGCAATGTAGATAACAGCAAAGTTTTTTTGTTTTTTTTTTAAAACTATAATTTTTGCCCAAGTTATGAGCAATTTTATATTTATGCAAATGAGCTTTTCAGTGGACAACTGGGCGTGTTTCTCGTTTTACCAACTGGGCGTGTATTGTGTTTTTACCAACTGGGCGTTGTGAATAGAAGTGTATGACGCTAACGAATCAGCATCATACACTTCTCATCGTTCCCACCCAGCTTCTTTCACTGCAGAAATACAGCATGAAGTCACTCACAGGTCCTTCAACATTGTCGTCGGACAAAGAAGATACATCGGCTCTAGGCGTCCAAAAGGTTAATATGCTCGTCTCTAGGGAGTTTGCTATGCTTACCTGCACATACTCTGCACTTTCCCCTAAGTTGCCTGGAGCTGATGTCTTCTCTCTTCCGACGCCAAGGTTGAAGGACCTGTGTGTGACATCATCATTCTCAGCCAGCTTCTTTCACTGCAGACACAAGGCGTGACGTCACCCACAGGTCCTTCAACCTTGGAGTCGGAAGAGAGTAGACACATCAGCTCCAGGCGTCTTAGGGGAAAGTGATCGTTTTAAAAAAAAAAAACTTTGCTGTTATCTACATTGCAGTGCCAATCATATTCAATAGGAGATAGGGATTTGATAATCTGGTGACAGAGCCTCTTTAACTCCTAGCGCCGTACATTTACAGCGCTGTGATTGTAGGGGCACAGCAGTTGTGCCTACGCAATCACCCGCAGGGGGTGGCTGTGATTGACAGCTGCCACCCCACGTCAAAGGCCACCGTTTAACCATCAATAGCGTCAATAACGATTGCTGCATCACAAAGGGGGACTTCCTTTGTCCCCAGACTGTCTGCCCCGGCTGGCAGTTTTAAGGAGCAACACCGGGCATATAACAAACTTATATGCAAGCACATAGCTTTAGCCTTAGATGCAGGAATGCCATTCTAACCTTTAATTCAGTGATCCTTTTAAATACAAGCATGTACAACTGTTCCTTGAATCTTTAGGAATGCCTTGTTGAATATGAAAGATATATCATACAGCCTTACCATTAAAACCTCCGGCCTTAAATTGTGTAAGTTCCCCTCATACCTCCAAAACAGCTCAAACCGATTGAGACATGAACTCCACAAAACAACTGAAGGTGTCCTGTGGTATCTGGCTGGAAGACGTTTGCAGCAGATTCTTTAAGTTCTGTAAGTTGTGAGTTGGGGCCTCCATAGATCAGACTTGTTTTTTGAGCACATCCCATTTGATTCATCGGACCAGGCCACCTTCTTCCATTGCTCTGTGGTCCAGTTTTGATGCTAACGTGCCCATTGTAGGTGCTCTTGGCGGTGGACATTGATCAGCATGGCACTCTGATCAGTCTGTAGCTTTTCAGCCCCAAATTCAGCAAGCTGTGATTCACTGTATGTTCTGATGCCTTTCTATCATAACCAGCATTATTTTCTTTTTAGCAATTTGTGCTACAGTAGCTCTTCTGTGGGATCACGCATCAATAAGTCTTGGGCATCCATGACCCTGTTGCATTTCTTGAACCGTTTTTGGTATGTACTAACCACTGCGTACTGGGAACACCCCACAAGACCTGCTGTTCCGGAGTTGCTCTGGCCCAGTTGTTTAGCCATCACAAACGGGCCCTTGTCAAAGTCGCTCAGATCTCTAAGGGGGTTGTCCAGGATTAGAAAAACATGTTTTCTTTCTTGCCAGAAACTGCGCTACACCTGTTCATGGGTTGTGTCTGCAATTGCAGCTCCGCTCCATTGAAGTGAAACGAGCTGAGCTAAAATAAAACCTGTGGACAGGACATGGAAAAATCCTATCCTGCAAAACCCTTTAAGCATGCCCATTTTTCCTACTTCCAACACGTCCACTTCAAGAGCTGTCTGTTCACTTGCATCCCACCCCTTAACATGTCAGATTGTAATGAAATAATCAATGTTATTCACTTCACCTGTCAGTGGTTTTACTGTGATGGCTGAACGGGATAAAATGACATTCTTAGGCCTTATTCACACAAATTTGTTAAACGTCCGTGTGACGGCCATTGAAACAACGCCCGTCACAGAGACCTATATAATTCAATGTGGCCGTCCACACGGCTGTTGTTTCAACGGACCG
Source organism: Rhinoderma darwinii (assembly GCF_050947455.1). Taxonomy (NCBI): domain Eukaryota; kingdom Metazoa; phylum Chordata; class Amphibia; order Anura; family Rhinodermatidae; genus Rhinoderma; species Rhinoderma darwinii. The sequence continues at coordinate 175,630,919 of NC_134690.1, forward strand.
TGTGAAGGGTCCGTTAGAAAAATAGGACATGTCCTATTTTTTCACGCTTCATGCATCCCTCCCCATAGACTCTAATCTATGGGGGATGCGTGATATCGCATCTTGCAGCACAGAGCACGGATGCACGGCGGACGTGAAAAACTGCAGTTTTTCACAAACCGAGATGTGCAACGCCTGTCCGAATCTAGCCTTAGTCTATGGTGATTCTGAATTCCAGTATATACTTTATTTGATCTGAATGCTGAATAGCATAATACAGAAAGATATGCGTATTAGGGCGGATTTACACGAACGCGATATACGTCCGTGCCACCCGCGTGTTTTTCACGCGTGTCGCACGGACCTATGCAAGTCTATGGGGCAGTGCAGACTGTCAGTGATTTTTGCGCAGCGTGAGTCTGCTGCGTAAAACTCACGACCGGTCCTATATTTCTGCATTTTTCGCGCATCACGTACCCATTGAAGTCAATGGGGGCGTGAAAATCACGCGCACCACATGGAAGCACTTCCGTGGGATGCGCGTTATTCGCGCAACAGCAGTCAAAAGTATGTTTGGAAACAGAAAATCACCATGTGCTTTTCTGTTTACAAACATCCAAACGGAGTGTCATAATGATGGCGGCTGCGCGAAAATCACGCAGCCGCACATCCTATCTGATGACTCACGGAGCTGTTAAGTGCCTTTTGCGCACGCAAAACGCCGCATTTTTTGCGTGCGCAAAAACGCACACACTCGTGTAAATCCGCCCTTACAATAACAGCTTTAGCATGCTTCTTCACCATCAGTTGTTTGATTTGCTTATGCCTAGAAACGTCAATCAGAACTCTGGAACCCCATTCATAACAAAGTAACGTGTTTTCTCCAATAGAGAACAATTTTCCATGCGAGTTGATGTACGGTGCTTTATATATCCTTGTTAGCTCAGTTATTAAAATATATCCACTCACTGATTATGTAGATGTGACATACATTTAAAGCGTTTAAAGTGCAAGGCCATCTGTGAACGCAATTGTACAGTTTAGACTATATATATATCTATATATATATATATATATATATATATATATATATATATATATATATATATATATATATATACACACATACTTTAATCTCCATAAAAGACTGATGCATTTGTAAATACATTGCATTACTTACCTTGTACTGGTTGTGAATACTGTATCAGAGCTTTGTTCACAGTTTTGCTGGTTGCTATTGGAAATATTTACCAAGTTAATTCACAGACACAACTGAACCACCTTAGTTGAACCAATACATTGGGACAGATAGCTTTTCCTACATCAGGTTTCTGTACAGTGTGAAGACGACAACTCTCAAGCTCTGCACAGACACTGAACCAGCACGGAATGCTTGGAGATTTTAGCTCTGAAGCATGCAGAATTCTAAATGCAGCTTTGGTATATAATACAGAGAATAGGAAAGAAGAATTTATCCAGCTCTGTTTGAAGATTAAAAGGGATACAATGTTCCCACTTTTATTGACACTGAAAAATAGCTAAAATTGGGAGGTGACGCAGTATCAAGGTGGTTTTCGTACAGGCGGATGCCCGATCCTACGTGTTCTGAACGCTGACAGTGTTCTTATTCATGGCAGAAATACAATGTAAAATTGGAAATAAAAGCTTTAATGCAAGCAGCACCTTTATAGAAAATAAGCGCATACCTTGTAGGTTTCAGCACTCTACATGCGGAGGAAAATTATCCATATTCTTGAGAACCCTCTTCAAATCTACCTGCTTTTCTAATATACTGTATCTCATATCGGCTTCGCAAAGCTCTCCTTTCAAGTACTCCAAACACATGTACAGATCTTGAAATCTTTAACGTGAGAATTTAATGCGTTAAATACCCTGTGGCAAGAAACGAAATTGGATTTTTTAATGGCTGTTCAATGAATTTTTTTAGTTGTGAGGGTCAAGCTGAAGATTAAAACTATAGTATAGTTAAAATAATAATATTACTTGTGGCAATAAATCAGATTCTTGCTTTATTTTCTAATGGCACGAACAATGTTTTATTTTAGACACCCCCTATCTATTATGTAATGAGATGACTTGAGAAAATATATATGATCACTAAAACTACACTTCCAAATAGGTTTTATATAAATATAAGGAATTAAAAAGAGAAAATTATGAAAAAATGGCCCAGTTCTTAGTCAGTGCTCTTTATTTATCTTGAGATAAACTGAATCCTTCCCCTAACACAATAGAGTTATAAAGCCCCGGGAGTTAGTTGCGTAAATCGCATCAGACTGTTGAAAATAGCTTTCTACCGCACATAACATGTAAGGTCCGTTAGTGGGGTGAGAGGTGAAATTTAATACTCTTCGATTGAATTACATGAAATAAAACAAATTGGATAAATGTAATCATGACAGTGAGCAAATACAACTTTTTAGGCTGGGTTCACACGTGGCGGAATTGCACTTGAATTCCGCTGCGGAGCCGTTTCTCCATTGACTTCCACTTTAATTTAGAAGTGTTCGTTTAGACGTTGAGTAAAATTCCGCTGCGGAGCATAGGCTGCGGAGCGGAATTTGGTGTCCGCAGCATGCTCTGTCTGTTGCGGAGCAGTGGCGGACTGGTTGCGGACTCATGGCGGAATTTCTCCATTGACTTCAATGGAGATTCTAAATTCCGCAATGAAGTCCGCAGCTGTCATGCACATGTTATGTGTGCTGCGGATGCGTCTTGCTTTTTTAACATGACATTTCTCCATTCTGGCTGGACCTATGTATTTCTAGGTCTACAGCCAGACTGAGGAAGTCAATGGGGCTCCCGTAATTACTGGAGTGTTGCTAGGAGACGTCAGTAAATAGTCACTGTCCAGGGTGCTGAAAGAGTTAAGCGATCGGCAGTAACTGTTTCTGCACCCTGGACAGCAACCTGTAAAAAAATAGAAGTTCATACTTACCGAGAACTCCCTGCTTCTGTCTCCAGTCCGGCTTCCCAGGATGACGTTTCAGTGTAAGTGACGGCTGCAGCCAATCACAGGCTGCAGCGGTCACATGGACTGCCGCGTCATCCAGGGAAGTAGGGCTGGATGCCGAAAGAGGGACGCGTCGCCAAGACAACGGCCGGTAAGTATGAAAGTCGTTTACTTTCACTAGGGAAAGTGCTGTCCCTTCTCTCAATCCTGCACTGATAGAGAGAAGGGAAGCACTTTTCCCGCAGTCCGCAGCAGCTAGTCCGCAGCAGCTAGTCCGCATCAATTTACTGCACATTTTGGGCAGATCCGCAGCCGTAATCCGCAACCCGGATTAGGTGCGGCATTGATGCGGACAGTTGCGGAGGAATTCCGCCACGTGGGGGCATGCCCTAACAATTCAGTTTTTTTTGCAATATTTGCACATACTGTACTGTATTAGTATGAGCAGTTAAGAATGGCATCAGTGGGACTTGAGAGGTCATCAAATATTCTGGATTATAGCAAACTATATATTTGTATTTATCCCTGCTTATTATTTTGCACCTAGTCTTTATAATGTAACATTATATTGCAGTTCTGTACAGGAAAAATAAAATGGATTTGTCAGATTTTTGGGATTATTGGATGCCAGATTAAAGCATTTTCACTGCAGATACGTTGTCTTGTTTAGAAATTCGATTTCAATCCATTCCTCTATCGATCATCCATGAATTAGAGTAACTATAAAGAGCATCACTGGTTCTTGAGGACCCGGCACGTCCACGCGTTACGTGGACACACAGCCAATTGATTTCAATGGGAAACATGTAATGCTCAATTTCCCCTGTGATAGTGATGCAAGGAAATTTACCAATAAGGGTATGTTCACATGCTTACCAAAATACATCTAAAAATCAGGAGCTGTTTTCGCTTGAGCGAAAACCGCTCCTGATTTTCAGACGTTTTTGTAACAACTCGCGTTTTTCGCGGCGTATTTTATGGCCGTTATTGGAGCTGTTTTTCAATGGAGTCAATGAAAAACACCTCCAAAAACGTTCCAAGAAGTGACATGCACTTCTTATACGTGGGCGTCTTTTTACACGCCGTATTTTGACAGCGACATGGAAAATTAAGCCTCGTGGGAACAGAACACCGTAAATCCCATTGCAAGCAATGGGCAGATGTTTGTAGGCGTAATGGTGCCGTTTTTCAGGCGTAATTCGAGGCGTAAACGGCCCGAATTACGTCTGAAACCACTGCGTGTGAACATACCCTTACTGCCAGGTTCCCTGCACATTACTGCTGAAGGTTGGGGGTACAAGCAGCAGGATATCCTATGATCAATTTATTTTCTCTGTACTCTGCAAAAACGATTGTATAAAACTGATGACCTTTTCAGAGACAAAGTTTATGATTTAAAGTAATGTTCCTCTGTCATTGTAAGTTATCTCTTTTTTTTCCACCAAAGATTTTCTTCATTTTTTTTTATTTACAAAAACTTCAAAGAAAGTAACTATATACAAGGAGACCATCAAATATTTTTCAATGAATATTGTAAAGTATTGTAAGTCCTGTCACCAGTCGTCCACACAAGTGTATTTGATTGAATAACTAAATCCGCTAACGCCTTAGAATCAAAAGCAAATTTACGCTGTCCTGTCAGCGTGAGTTGTGAAGGGAAGGGGGGTGGGGAAACTGTATGATGCTGATAGGACAGCGTGATACAGCCAAAACAGACACCGCCCCCCAGTGAAACCTCAGCGTTAACGCCCCTTTGGCTAGTATAGCCTAATTTGCTTAATAAGAAAGTTGCTCATAACTCGTAAGTAAAAAATGGATTGGGATACAAATTACGACATCATCAGTGTGACAGCGCCTATGACATGAAGCATTACTGAACTGGTGACAGGTCCTCTTTTAACATGTTTTTCCATACCAAACAAGTTGGAAGCCCATTTGAAATCAACAGTTTAAAAATTTAAATTTTTGCTATAAAGAGTGCCATTATTATGGCCTGACACAATTGTTTAGCAATTTTTAAGCTACATTCTTCTAATAATAAGCATAATAAAGGAGATGTGTAATCAGCGTTTCGGACTCCACACTTAACCGAGAGATCCCTTCCTTTTAGTATAGTGTTTGGGGCATTTCCATAGGTGGTGTATTAGATCAGCAATTGTGAGACCAAAAATTTCTGTTTCTTTCTTTCTAAATCTGAATAGAAATTTTCAGGCTTAGTAAATTTATGAACCGTAAACCAGTGTGAGATATTCCAACTAGCATTAATAGTAATATTATGCAAAATTGTAGGCTTTCTCAACAATATTCTTAATACTTATGGAGAAACATACAGTGTATGATACAGATTTACATTTGTATATCCGAAAGATTGCACTTTATTCTGTTTAAAATATCTTGTTTTCTTTTTTTAATTTTTTTATTAACAGTGTGCATTTCAAGTTACACATTTTATATTATTACTATTTTACATACTGCTCTGACATATTTCCAAATCCAAAGCGTCAATCTCAGTAGAGCAGAAAATTATGATGTCATCCTCAGTGCTTCAAAAATGCCCAGTCCGTCTCCTCTGTTTTCATTCACCCTGGCAGCTAAAGTATTTGTAATTTAGGTATTTTCCACATAGGAGTCTTGTAGATGTTACAATAGGATTATTTTTTTGTTTATTTGTATTGCATATGTGAAGAGAATGCAGGTAAATTTTCCAATGAATATTTAGTAAAATGACATTTAAAAAATTGAAATATTAAAAGTCATTTCAATATTGAAGGAGAATACCCACCATAGTAAGTTATGGCATATTGTTGGGATATGCCATAACATACTGATTGTTGGGTGTCCCAACTGCTGGAACCCCTACTGACCACTAGAATGAAGGGACAGCAGAACTAGTAAAGCATAGTAGCTCCTTTGGATTTTCCCTCCACAGTGCTTCTGCCGACCTGGCACTATCCAGGTACTGCAACTCGGCTTGATTCACTAGAATGGGGCTAAGTTGCAGTTCTCTATTCAGCACTTAGTTGGGGGTGGCGCTGTGCAACAAAAAATGTAGATAGGGAATTCCTTTGTTCTAGGGATCAGTGGAGGTTCTGGAGGTCAGACTCCTTTGATCAGTAAGTGAAGGCTTATAGCAATATTCTATTGCCATCTGTGGTATGAAATCATATTTTATTTTAACTTTTAAAGGCCATGTAAGAAAGCATTCATGACTGAAGAAGAAAGCGTAACTTGAATCTCCAGGGTCCACAACTACCATGCTATATTTTTAACACTGGTATCTTCTTATGGGGCAAAGGGGCCGTTAGGCCCCCTCAGGCATTAGGTCAAAAGTGTAACTTCTACCTCTACACCCCCTATAGCTATTCCCCTGTAAAGTTATTCTTGGAATAAATGTGTCAAGTACTTACCTTTTGTCACGATCCATGGGTATGTGGATCCACTAGGCCGCTCCGCTGTAACGGATTGGCAGCTGACCAACTCACAGTCTATGCAAAGTCTTATGGAAGAGGTTCGTAGCACAAGGGTACCTGAGATAGTCCAGACGGCGGCAGGGCTCTGGCACAGATGGGGCTAGATGTGGCAGGTTGCACCAGACGTGGCGGATGGCAGCAGGAGTAGCAGATGACACCAGACGTGGTATATTCCAGCAAGCGTGACGGGTTGCGCCAACGTAGCGAATGGTATCAGGGATGGCAGATGACATCAGACGTGGTGTATTCAACAGGCGGCACAACACGACTCCGATACTAGGCAGGCTCGGGCACGAAACACAGCACGGAATACAGGAGAGAGGAAGCAGGGCACGGGAACACCGGGAGCAGGGAAACACTAAGGGACCATTTGAAATACAAACATGAGAAAACTACAACAACGCTCAGGCAAGGAGTGGAAGGGCAGAGCCCTTTTTATAGTCCAGGGTACACTGGGGATAGGATAGGGAACTTTTAGGGAGTGCGCGCTGGCCCTTTAAGGCCGGGGACGAGCGCACGCACGCACCCTATCACACAGTCCAGGAAGGGGAGGTCGCGCAAACCGGCATCTCCGGGGAGGAAGTTGCGGTCGCGGCCACTCATCGAGGGTGAGCAGCAGCGGTCCGCGACCACAGCCATAACACCTTTCATCCTATAATTGGATACCCACATCAGCCGGGTATATCCCATTCCTTCCAAACTGTGCCCTCTCACCAAGTACAGTAAATGTGGTGGTGGAACTTTGTGTTGTTCATGTGAACCATGCAGCACTTGGTATATCTAGAAAGTCTCGTGCTTGCTAAGCCACATTATTATGACTCTTTCGGTTTTTAAAATGTTTCTGCTGTGACACAATATTTATATCAGTCTTTACATATTTATGTGAAGGAAAATAAATTTTCCATTACGATCTTTAATATATGTTACTTTAAATGAGTTACTATGTAACTGTATCTTGAGCAGTGACAACATTTCACAGCCCCAGCGAATATAATGGGTCATTTTTTACAAGGTTAGTGAAATGCCAATAATCATTTTTCAGTGTGTTACATGTGATTTATTTTGTAATAAACAGCGGAGTTGCCTCTGTGCAGGAGAAATTTCCTTGCCAGATTTGATTATGAGATTTGTGCGTATGTTGTTGGAAATTCTTATTGCAAAACAAACATTTGTAACCCTCATTTACAATGTGTCATTCTAATAATCCTCCCTCGAAAAAGGCAATAAATTTTCTAACCAGAGCTTTGTACTTTTAAATTTGTGTAGTCAAAGTAACTTAACAGAAAACCATCATAAACCCTGCCAGTTGCTTATATATCCCTGACTGTTTACCGATCTATCTGTCTGTCAATCCATCTATTTGTCTATCTCATGTCTGTCTGTCAGTCTGTCTATCTATCTTTATGTGTTATCTTGTTTTCTACAGCACTGTGACTTCCAGCTGTGTTTTTGTTTAGTAATTAACCCCTTCCCTCTTTGGCCACTTTTGACCTTCCTGACAGAGCCTAATTTTTCAAATCTGACATGTTTCACTTTATGTGGTAATAACTTCGGAATGCTTTTACTTATCCAAGCGATTCTGAGACTGTTTTCTCGTGACACATTGGACTTTATGTTACTGGCAAAATTTGCTCGATACGTTCAGTATTTAATTGTATAGAAACCGAAAATTTAGCAAAACAATTGCAAAAATTAGCATTTTTCTCAATTTTAATGTATCTGCTTGTAAGACAGATAGTAATACCACACAAAATAGTTTCTAATTAACATCCCACATATGTCTACTTTAGATTGGCATCGTTTTTTGAATATCGTTTTATTTTTCTAGGACGTTACAAGGCTTAGAACTTTAGCAGCAATTTCTCACTTTTTCAAGAAAATGTCAAAAGGCTATTTTTACAGGGGCCAGTTAAGTTGTGAAGTGGCTTTGAGGGCCTTATATATTAGAAACCCCCAATAAGTCACCCCATTTAAAAAACTTCACCCCACAACGTATTCAAAACAGCACTTAGAAAGTTTCTTAACTCTTTAGACGTTTCACAGGAATTAAAGCCGAGTAGAGGTGAAATTGACAAATTTCATATTTTTTTGCAGAAATTTATTTTTAATCCATTTTTTTTGTAACACAGAAAGATTTACCAGAGAAACGCAACTCAAAATGTATTGCCCAGATTCTGCAGTTTTAGGAAATATCCCACATGTGGCTCTAGTGTGGTAATGGACTGAAACACAGGCGTCAGAAGCACCTAGAGGATTTTGGGGCCTTATTGTTTGTAGAATATATTTTAGGCACCATGTCAGGTTTGAAGGGCTCTTGCAGTGCCAAAACAGTGGAAATCCTCCAAAAGTTACCCCATTTGGGAAAATATACACCTCAAGGAAATGATCTAGGGGTATAGTGAGCATTTTGACCGCACAGGTTTTTTACAGAAATTATTGGAAGCAGGCCGTTAAAATTAAAATCTAAATTTTTTGAAAGAAAATGTAGGTTTAGCTATTTTTTTTCTCATTTCCACAAGGACTAAAGGAGAAAAAGCACCACACAATTTGGAAAGCAATTTCTCCAGAGTAAAACAATATCCCAAATGTGGTCATAAATGGCTGTTTGGTCACACGGCAGGGCTTAGAAGGGATGGAGCGCCATTTGGCTTTTGGAGCTCAAATTAGCAGGAATGGTTTGCAGAGGCCATGTCACATTTACAAAGCTCCTGAGGGGACAAAACAGTGGAAACCCCCCAGGGGTATAGTGGGCGTTTTGACCCCACAGGTTTTTTGCAGAAATTATTGGAAGTTGGCCCTGAAAATTAAAATCTACATTTTTCAAAGAAAATGTAGGTTTAGCTAATTTTTTCTCATTTCCACAAGGACTGAATGAGTAAAACAATACCCCACATGTGGTCATAAACGGCTGTTTGGACACACGGCAGGGCTTAGAAGGGAAAGAGCGCTATTTGGCTTTTGGAGATCGCATTTAGCAGGAATGGTTTGCGGAGGCCATGTCGCATTTGCAAATCACCTGAGGGCACAAAACAATGAAAACGCCCAAAAAGTGACTCTATTTAGGAAACTACACCCTTTGAGGAATTCATCTAGAGGTTTAGTGAGCTTTATGACCGCACAGGTGTTTCATAGAATTTATAAGAATTGGGGAGTGAAAATAAAAACTAATTTTTCTTCAATAAGATGTAGTTTTAGCTCAATATTTTTCATTTTCTCAACAAATAAAGGAAAAAAAAGAAACACAACATTTGTAAAGTACCGTATTTTTCGGACTATAAGACACACCTGACCATAAGACGCACCCAGGTTTTAGACAACAGAAAATAGGAAAAATATTATTTGTTTAAAAAATTATTTATCCTGTTTCACCACATTCTGAGAGCCAATATTTTTTTATATTTTTTTTCATCGATTGAGCGGTGTAAGGACTTATTTTTTGCAGGACGAGCTGTAGTTTTATTGGCACAATTTTTTGGTACATATGATATTTTGATCACCTTTTTTCTTTATTTCATATTTTATAGTTCCCGACCGCTGGCTGTGTTTTTGCGGTCAGGGTCCTTAAAACCCGAGCCATAGACTTTTTATGGCTCAGGTTTTAACTTGCTGCCCGAGTAATCGTGCAGCTGAATGTCGGGTCTCCGGCTGTCAGTGACTGCCGGGGACCCTGAGGAGAAGATAGGAGCAGCTGTCTCTATTGCTGTCTCTATTGCTCCCGGTGTTCATGTGACTGGTCACATGATCGCCGGGTGCCATTAGTGACAGACTGCTGCTGGGTCTTACAAGACCCAGTACAGCCCTATTAGTGACAATGAGAGGGCTGATTCCCCTGTAACTGGGGCTGCTGTGCAGCTCCAGTTACAGTGGAAAAGCATGGTGTAAAAGAAAGAAAAAAATATATAACGTTCCCCAAAGGACTTTTTTGACCTTTGAGGGACAGACCATAGTAATAAAATAAAAAGTAAAGTAAAGTGCAAAAAAAATAATAATAATAAATACACATAAAATACCCACCCCAAAAAAACCGTCTCCCCCCGCCAATCATTGTTGTAACGCTAGCGCTGACCCAATTACCCTAATATAGACATGTAATATATTAACATTTACGGTAGACAATGGCGATCACAAATAAAAGGTCTATTTTAGGGTAAAACTATGTTATTACCAAAAAAAATAGCTGAAACCTATAAAAGCTATTTTTTTTACTATTATTGTCAAACTTTATGAATAAAAATTCTAAAATAGCAAAAAGGATGTGGATAAAAATAGAAACCTGCATTGTCTACGGAAAAAAACGCAAAAATCACGTCGTTAGCCCAACAAATAAAAAAGTTATAGCCATTTAACTAACACGTGCTAAAAATGGATAACGGTGTCTGATCCTGAAGGCTCAAAATAGCCCGGTCCTGAACTGGTTAAGCACTAAGGTGACTAGTGTAATAGATCGGACTTTTACGGACACAGCGATACCTAATGTTATTTTTTTTTTACATTGTGCTTGGGGAAAAATGGGAAAAGGTTTTTTTTTTAACTTTTAATATATTTGTTTTTTTTACACTCCTGAAAATTTATCTAACATTTTATTTTATTTTTTTACACATTTTATTAGTTCCCCTAGGGGACTTGAACCAGCGGCTACTTGGTTACATGTGGAGTCACTGAAACAGCCTATCTACGCTGTTTCCCTAACTCCCATAGTAGTGAATGGCAGTTACGGAAGCAGCGTAGCATGCGATCTACACTGTTTCCGTAACTACTGTTCAGTTCTATGGGAGTTACGGAAACAGCGTAGCTCAGCGAGTTACGCTGTTTCAGTAACTCCACATGTAATCAAGTGGCCGGGAGAGCACAGAAAGCTAGAACGAGGTTTAAGGGGCCCCGTTCTAGAGATAGATGCGGGTCCTGCATCTATCTGATATTTATGACATATCCTGTGGATATGTCATAAATGTCCTTCATAGAAAAACCCCTATAAATGCTGCAGTCGCTATTGACCACAGCATTTAACTAGTTAAAGGTGTTTGCCATAAAACACATTTATCTATCCCCTATCCACAGGATAGGGGGCTACATGTGAGATTGCTGGGGGTCCCAGCTGTGGGACGATAAGGAGAACAGGGGATCAAAAGTCACCCAAAAAATACAATGGAGCGGACCTCAATAGTTGGTGGGCGTGCAACAGTTAAATTCAAAAAAGGCTCCCTGCCGGCAGAAATAAGCCCTGTTTTCCAACCATTATTAAAGAGTAAAAATAAAAAAGTCTTTATTCAATTTGCAACAAGGACAGACTACATGAAATTTAAAAGTTAATGTCCATTTCTGACAGCAATTAGCACAGTGCCAGACGTAAGAGCTCTGTCTAGAAAGGGTTAAGTACCACAACCACAGAGCGCTACATGCAGTTACTTATTAGTTAGATTCAAAGGTGTCAATAGGACAATTATTAAAATAAAGGTAGAAGCCCCCCCTTGGACATTAACTTTTAAATTTCATGTAGTCTGTCCTTGTTGCAAATTGAATAAAGACTTTTTTATTTTTACTCTTTAATAATGGTTGGAAAACAGGGCCTTTTTTGAATTCAAAAGTCACCCAAAGCGCTACCTGAGATGCCTGGACTTCCGGATTCTGTGTCCGGCTTATCTGTTCAGCAGCTCCATAGAGATCAATGGGGAGCCGCTCGCGCATGCGCAGAAGAATCCCATTGATCTCTATGAAGCTGCCGGACACAGAACGCGGAAGTCACAGCTTCTCGTGCAGCGGTCTTGGTAACTTTCGGTCCCCGTTCTCCTTAAACTGCCAGAAACAGCGAAATTGCTGTTCCTGGCCGTTAGAGCAGCGTGTCAGAAGCTGACACCTGCAGTGTATGGAGCAGGCTCAGCGCGTGAGTCTGCTCCATACATCATCCCCCTCCAGCTCCATGATGTGTCGGGAAGGGGTATAGTAATGAAGCGGTCATGGGGCCCGGCGATGCCGGGTCCCTTGACAGCGGACTATAAGACGCAGGGACTTTTTAGCGAGATGTATTCTTGCTAAAAACTGCGTCTTATAGTCCGAAAAATACGGTAATTTCTCGAGTAAGGCAATACCTCTTATGTGGTCATAAACTGTTGTTTGAGCACACAGTAGGGATCAGAAGGAAAGGAGCGGCATTTGGCTTTTGGAGTGCAGATTTTGCTGGATTGATTTCTGGGCGCCTGACCACATTTTGGAAACTACACCCTCAAAGCATTCACCTAGGGGTGTAGTGAGCATGTTACCCCCGCAGGTGTTTTGTAGAAATTAGTGTGCACTCAATATTGCAGAGTGAAAATTAGATTTTTTTTCCATAGATATGCCAATGTGTGGTGCCCAGCTTGTGCCACCATAACAAGACAGCTCTTTAATTATTATGCTGTTTCCCGGTTTTAGAAACTCCCTACATGTGACCCTAATCTTTTGCCTGGACATTTGACAGGGCTCAGGAGTGAAAGAGTACCATGTAAAATTGAGGCCTAATTTGGCGATTTACAAAGTATTGGTTCACAATTGCAGAGGCTCTGATGTGAAATAAGGGGAGGGAGCGCCATTTGGCGGGCGGATTTGCTTGGTAGTAGATTTGTTTGAGTATTGCTGCTGCTTCCGTTTATAATGTGGTGGCATATGTGAGCTGGGCAGGGTATATCAGGGGCATAGTCAGGTGGTATAATAATGGGGTAAAAAAAACAATAAAATGATCCATAGATGTGTGTTACGCTGTGAAGCAATCCTTTCTGCACAGGCCAGTGTCGCACTATTAAATGTCCTTTCTTATCCCCTTTTTGGTCCACACTCCGCATCTTTGCAGTTTGGGGAATTTTGCTGAGAAAGTGTTGGCCTGGTATAATACGGGCGCTGTCTCTTCCAGCAGATATGTTTGGGCCCTACCCTTCCTGGTTCCCTAATTTTAGGGTCTTGGTAAATCGCCTCTTGAAACAGAAGAAATGTTCCCCTCAGACCTGCACAACTGCATATTTGTCTTTCCCGACTTATTGGAGCCTTAACTAATTATATTTTCTCATAGATGTAGCGGTATGAGGGCTGTATTTTTTGCGGGACGAGCTATAGTTATTATTGGTACCATTTTGGCGTACATGCGACTTTTTGATCACTTTTTATCCTATTTTTTGGGAGGCCAGGTACCAAAAAAAAACGCAATACTGGCATAGTTTTTTTATACAGCGTTCATCATGCGTTATAAATTACATGTTAACTTTATTCCGCGGGTCCGTACGATTCCGGCGATACCTAATTTATAACACTTTTTTATGTTTTACAATGTTTTGCACAATAAAATTACTTTTGTAAGAAGAATGTATTTTTTCTGTCGCCAAGTTGTGAGAACCATAACTTTTTAACTTTTTCGTTGAAGAAGCTGTATGAGGGCTTGTTTTTTTGCGAGACGAGCTATAGTTTTTATAGGTACCATTTTTGGATACGTGCGACTTTTTGATCACTTTTTATTCCAATATTTGGAGGTCAAAGTGACAAAAAAACGATACCAAAATTTCTGTTTTTTGAAGTTTTTTTTTCACGCTGTTCACCGCACGCAATAAATTATATTTTTATAGCTCAGGCCGTTACTGTCACGGTAATACGAAATACCTATGGTTTGTTAGTTTTTTTTCAATAATAAAGGACTTGATAAGGGAAAAGGGCGATTGCGTTTTATTTTATTACTTAAAACTTTTATTATATTTTCAAACTTGTTTTTCACTTTTTTTTTTCACTCTTATACTTTTTTTTTTTTTACACTTTTTTTCAAGTCCCATTAGGGGACTTGAAGGTCCAACTGTCTGATTTTCTTTTTTCTAATACATTGCACTACCTACGTAGTGCAATGTATTAGATCTGTCAGTTATTCACTGACAGCAATCCGATTAGGCTTCGCCTCCCGGCGGGGCCTAATCGGCATCCATAATGGCAAAGCAGGAGGCCATTGGGTCTCCTGTTGCCATAGCAGCATTCACCAGTCCTGATGCCTGTCAGGGCTGGCGATCTGCTAGCAACCGCTAAGCTGCAGCAATCGCTTTCAATTGCTGCATCTAAGGGGTTAATGGCAGGGATCGGAGCTAGCTGTAACATACAGCTGATATCTACCGCTGATGATGCCAACTCAGCTCCTGAGCTGGCGCCATCTTGCCGGCGGCTACGGAAGCCGTTCAGGTTCCGCCGCCGAGCGGGTCCTGAACGGCTTCCATGCTAGGCAGACCTGGAGGCAAGTATTAGGCCTCCGGTTGCCATTGCATCCACCGGAACCCCGGCAATTTCATTGCTGGGGTTCCGTCCGATGAGCTGCAAACACCTTAAATGCAGCAATTGCGTTTGAGCGCTGCATTTAAGAGGTTAATGGTGGGGATCGAAGCTAATTTCGGTCCCTGCCATTACAGCCGGATGTCAGCTGTAAGACACTGCTGACATCCGGTGATGATGCCACTGGCTCAGCTTATGAGTCAGTGCACCGCATTTGTCGTATGGATACTGCAAAATGCGGGAAGCACTAGCTTTTCATGACATATCCATACGGAAAATGTCGGGAAGAGGTTAAAGAGGATCTGTCACTAATTTATTAATGCCCTATCTCCTAAATAATCTAATAGGCGCTATGATGCTGATAACTACAGTGTAAATTGTGTTTCAAAATGTTTATTATTTGCAAAGTTATTGTAACGATACTGACAGAATACTAGTTTAGCAAAAAGCGCACCCACAACCATACTTGGCGCAAGATGTCAGACTAAGCAAGTGGTGGCGAACTCACCCTGACGTCCCTGACGACTGTTGCCCTGCCTGCAGCGGAACTACCGCCCTGATAAGGGTGATCCCACTATCTAGAACCTGATAACAGACTCTGAGTGCACCTGCAGGTCAAAGGGAAACTTGCTTTCGCCTGGAAGCTGCTGGTAGCTGGAGCGGACAAGTGGAGAGGACAGGTAGAGTAGTCAGACAAGCAGAGGTAATAACAGAGAGGTAACGTTGTTCAACAAGGATACAACAAACAGATCTCACAGCAGCTAAAGAACAAATGAGCCACAGGAAGTTAATCTCTGACAAAGAGGTCTAGCACCAGGAGTTTTATATATGAGGCTAAATTGGATGATTGAGCGTAACAGCAAGCAACCACTCAAGATTTTAACCCTCACCTACCTCTCAGACCAGCTCTGAGAACAGGGAATGTGACAGTTATGTGCTTTTTTCTAAATATGCTAATTTCCCTACACCTGCCAAATGGAAGGTAACTCTTTCTTTTATCTCTGGGCGGTATAGTATTTTCTGTATGACGCTGCCCAATCAGCATCATACTGTTCTCCTCTTCCCAGCTCAACAGCACAGTGTGATCTGCGATTGAAGCTGAGATGGGAAGAGAAGAATGACGCTAATTGGAGAACATCATACAGAAAACATCCAATCCGCGTCACACAGTTCTCCTCTTCCCAGCCCAGTGTAATCTCCGCTTCAATCACGAGATCACGCTGGGTTGGGAAGAGGAGAACTGTATGACCCCGATTGGACAGCGTCGTACAGAAAATAGGACACTGCCCAGAGAGAAAAAAAAAAGAGTTAACTCCCATTTGGCAAATATAGCCAAATTTGCATATTTAGAAAAAGGCACATAACTTTGCAAATAATAAATGTTTTGAAATACAATTTACACTGTAGTTATCAGCATTATAGCGCCTATTATATTAGTTGGACCCCATGCATGCGACCGTAGATTTCGCCTGTAATTATAGTCCGTAATTACGGACCCATTAATTTCTATGGTCGACTGACACCTTCCTGTATATTTAAAAAGGACAGATCGCTTCGACCCTGCATTGACTACCGTGGTCTCAACCAGCTCACGGTCAAGAACAAATACCCGTTGCCATTTATATCCGAGCTGTTTGATCGCATACGAGGAGCCAAATTTTTTTCTAAGCTAGACCTGCGGGGGGCTTATAACCTAATCCGGATTCGCCAGGGTGACGAATGGAAGACGGCATTTAACACCCGTGACGGGCACTACGAATATCTAGTAATGCCCTTCGGACTGTGTAACGCTCCTGCAGTGTTTCAGGAATTTGTTAATTATATCTTCCGAGATCTCCTCTATGTCTGTGTTGTTGTTTATCTCGATGATATTTTGATTTTCTCCCCAGATCCGATGACTCATCGGAGGCATGTCCGTTAAGTCCTACTACGATTAAGGGAGAATCGGTTATACGCCGAGCTGGAGAAGTGCGTCTTTGATAGGAGTGCTCTGCCCTTCCTGGGCAACATCATCTTTCATCAAGGTCTCAAGATGGATCCTGAGAAAGTGAGAGCTGTCCTGAAGTGGCCACGTCCTCCAGGTCTGAGGTCCATACAGCGTTTCCTGGGATTTGCCAATTTCTATCAGCAGTTTATTCCAAACTTCTCATCACTGACATCTCCTATTTCCACCCTTACCAAGAAGGGTGTGAACGCCAAGGTGTGGACCCCAGAGGCAGAGTCCGCATTTATTAGTCTCAAGAAAGCCTTCACTTCAGCCTCGATCCTCCATCATCCTGACGTATCTCAACAGTTTTCTTTGGAGTTGGACGCCTCTTCTGTTGGTGCAGGTGCACTTCTGTTCCAGAGGCGCTCCCAAGGAAAGGCAGTAGTATTTTATTACTACTCGAGACTTTTTTCTTCTGCAGAGCGCAATTACTCTATTGGGGATAGGGAGCTACTGGCCATCAAATTGGCTCTGGAGGAGTGAAGACCTCTGCTGAAGAGCGCAGCTCACCCCATCCTGATCTACACCGACCACAAGAACCTCACCTACCTTTAGTCTGCTCAACGATTAAATCTCAGTCAAGCAGGGTGCTCGCTGTTCTTCACTCATTTCCAATTTGTGCTCCACTACCATCCCGCTGACAAGAATGTGAGAGTCGATGCCCTGTCCAGGTCAGTTGAGATGGATGACACAGTGGAGTCTCTTCAAACTATCATAGACCCGTCCTGCATTATCACTGCCAATCCTTTGTAGGTTAGAGACATCCCTCCAGGGAGGAATTTTGTTTGATTGGCAGACAGGAGAAGAATTCTCTGATGGGGACACAGTTCTAAACTGGCTGGACACCCTGGTGTTCATAAAACCTGAGACCTGATTGCTCGTTACTTCTGGTGGCCCACGCTGCCCAAGGATGTTGTGGACTTTGTCTCTTCTTGCACGGTGTGTGCTTCTAACAAGATTACTCACTCTAAGCCTGCTGGCCTGCTTCAACTGCTGCCTGTACCCAATGCCCCCTGGCAGCACATTGCGAAAGACTTTGTCACTGACCTCAACAGGATGCAACACTGGGTGGTGGTTGACCGGTTCTTGAAGATGGCACATTTTATCTCGCTGACTGGCTTACCTTCTGCTCCCCGACTGGTGGGTCTCTTCATTCAGCACATCTTCCGCTTGCATGGCTTGCCTCTTCACATTGTGTCTGATCGGGGGGTTCAGTTTACCTCGTTCTGGAGGGCTCTCTGTAAACTCCTGGATGTGAGATTGGACTTTTCCTCAGCCTATCACCCCCAGTCCAATGGGCAAGTTGAGAGGATCAACCAGATCATGGAGAATTATCTCCGTCACTTCATCTCCTTGCAGCATAATAACTGGGTACAGCTTCTTCCATGGGCCGAGTTTTCGTACAACAACCACACAAGCGAGTCCACCACTTCCACTCCGTTTTACATTGTGTATGGTCAACATCCTAGAGTCCCTTTTCCAGTGTCTACTACTTCTCCGGTACCCGCTGCTGACTCTGCATTCGGGGACTTCCTGCAGATCTGGTAACAGACTCGGTCGTCTATTTTTCTGGCTGTCAATCGCATGAAGCGAAAAGTGGACACAAGAAGAAGAGAGCCGCCGCAGTATCTTGTAGGGACCAAGGTCTGGCTGTCCTCACGGAACATTCGTTTGAAGGAGTCACAGGATCACCTTGGACTTATAACGCCACAGCTCTGGATGGCCTGATATGCCTCTTTCACTAGGAAAGATGGAGCGCTGACGCAGGTCATTGTCATGGTTTGTGGGTTTGTGGACCCACTAGGCCGTATCGCCGTAGCGGGGAGGCAGCTGGCCAAACAACAGGGAACCCCAGCAATACAAAGTCCCGCACAAGGGTACCTGGATAGTCCAGACAGTGGCCGCAGCTCAGGCACGGATGGAGATGGGTGCAGCATGTAACGCCAGACGTGGCGGATGACACAGATGCCGCAGGTTGCGCCAGACTTGGCGAATCCCTCTGGACGTGGCAGATGACACAGGACGTGGCGGATTACACAGATGCAGTAGACACGACTACTACTAGTAGGCACAGGAGCAAGAACACAGCACGGGATACTGGAACAGGTAACAGGGCACGGGTAACAACTGGAACGGGAAACACTAAGGGACCATTTGCAAGACAGACTTGGGAATTACTAACAACACTCAGGCAAGGATCAGACGGCTGGGGCCCTCTTATAGTTCAGGAAATCATGTGTGTTGATGATGATGGTTTCCTACATGTGCGCGCGCTGGCCCTTTAAGAGCGGGCACGAGCGTGCGCGCGCACCCTACGGGACACCTCGGACCGGAGCAGAAGTGAGCGCTGGCATCTACTTGGAAGGAGATGGGGACCAGCGGTCCTGCGGGTGTCAGGAGGTGAGTGGACCCGACGGCCCGCGGCCATGGACGCTACAGTCATGTTGACCTGTGCCCCTCGACAATGTATATTGCAAAATACCTTTTTGTTTTTCATGCTCCAAATATTTCTCCAAAGTGGAGCATTACTTGAAAAATAATAGTATGTTCAAGAATCAAGACCAGTAAAGCAGCTCCACTAGTGTATATTATACCTAGAAAATTTATTGTAGCAAATATAAAACATGTCTGCCCCTATCAAGTATGCTCCATAAAAAATATTTTACTCTTGAAAAATATGTTGTCATTCCATGTATCTTTGAACATAATGGTTCCTTGAAGAATAAGTGCAGGGCTTTGAAAATCTTGAAGAACCTGCCTGATTGAAAATCTCCATGCTACACTTACAAAAGAATCACCCTTTATTCATCTAGAATGACAAATTGCTGCAAATAATAATCACAAATTAATAGAGGAAAAAGATAGATAAATCAACTAATGCTGTAACTTTTAAATTTCGTGAACGCTTAATAACCAAATTTGTTGGTTTAATCCACAAAAAGTAATTAAGACATTAGTGTTTAAACTAGTAACCAGTCCTCCGTTCTGAAATATGAATGTCCTATTGTGCTTGTATGCTGATATATCCACTATTTTCTATTAGGCTATATACACCTTTTGAAATAGTTTTTAAAAAAAATAAAATTGTGCAACATCCTGTATACATTTTATTAAAAATTATTTTTACTTTTTGAGATACAGCTGCTTGTGTATCCTGTGTACAGAGCAGCTGTATCGTTCACGAGGACCTGAATCCGTCAGTCCCGTGGACTTGACTGGCTCAGTGAAAACTGGGATCCAATTGTAATCGATCACATCTAAGTTATGAACTTCTGTGTGATTGGTAACAGCTCGATCCTGCATGTCAGGGACACGCAGGACCCACTGACACTGAACCCGTCAGTGCCACTGACCTGACAGAAACAGGTTTAAGCGCTAGATACAGCTGCTCTGTATACAGTATACAAATCAGCTGTATCTCAAAGAGTTTAAATATTTTTTAATTAAAAGTATTTAAGAAGTTGCACCAATCACAATCATGCACAATTTTATATATATATATATATATATATATATATATATATATATAAAGATTTTAAAGGTGTACATAGCCTTTAAGAATTATTAAACATATTTTATGTTCTATCAGTAGTAATTCACTAGAAATGATAGTTTATATTACAGCAATACAGCTAAAATCAGAGTTAATAGGAAATTCCTATAACACATTATTTTTTTTCCATGAAATGGCTATATGAGAAGCAAATGTTGCAGTTGTAACCAGGCCCCGACTCTTTAGGGTCCATACATCTCTCTTTTAAATAAAAGAGGTATCCTACATGCATGCAGTGTGGAGGTACAATGACTTATCGTGCTAACGTCACATTTATGTAAGTACACTATGCAGAATCTATTTCTCAGTATACAAATAAAAAACTGCATACAAACCCTATACAAGGTGATGTCATCACTTGAGGTAGAGCATGAAGTCATCACTTGTTAACTCCAGAACTCTGGTTTTGATATAGGTGATTTTTCTTTGCTACTGCCATTTCAATTTGGAGATCACTAAATAAAAAAAAACATAAAAAGCCTTGTCTGTTACAGTTCCTTATGTGCATATGATACTTACTATGGCTCTAGTAGATCCGGTCACCTGACACCTCTGCTCACAATGTTAATTCTTTTCATAAAAGAGACGGTCACTTATGGCACAGAGCATTGTGTGCCTTATACCTAGAGAGCACATTTTTGATTTTCGTCAGAATTATTGTTCTCTCCGTTCTCTGTGCAGCACGGCCTCCTGGGAGGACAATGCAACCCATGTGACCATCTGTATGTGTGCTGTGTTTGGGTGCCGCCCAAAGTCTCCTCAATGTATGTTTCAGGGGAAAATAGGATTGGCATATTGCATTTGAACATGCCTGACCTTTTGTTCCCCTTGAAGGAGTAGTCTGGTTTTAGCAAATGAATGCTATTTCTTTTGGATAATTAAAAGTTATACTTTCTGTATAAATTCCTTACGGTTTTCAAGATCTTTGGTTGTTGTTATTCAGTAGGGACAATCATTGTTTGCTTCCAGTGGATACAATTCTGTCCATGGTCATGTGATGGAAAAACAGATGGTGGGATCGTTAGAAGACACAGCTCTGATACACATACTGTAACTGTAACAAACCGTGCACCTGTGTGTCCATCACATGACCATGGCAATAATTTTATAGACTGGAAGTAAACAGTATATGTCACTACTGAATAACAACAAGCAGCCGTGAGGAATTAATACAGAAAGAATATAAAAAAATTGCATAACAGTTAATTATACAAAATTGTATTAATTTGCTGAAACCGGACAAACCCTTTAAGGTAAGCAGAGCTGGCGACATCTGGCAGATGCATTTTACCTCTAGCTTTGGCAATGAACATGAACACTTGACAACTAAGTTCTTCCAGTTAGCAGGGCAGGCAGATGAGGCGTTGGAGTTCCGAACAAAATTAAAGTACTTCCGACTTGCTGTTTGGAGTAAAAAAATATATATTTCAGAAAAGAAACAGGAGAGCGCCCTTAAATAGTTACAAATCATAAATTACCAAGAAGGGGAGAGAGGAAAAACCTTGTATGAAGGAGAGTAGGAATGATCTAGCAATGAGGTGCCCTGTTACCTCCCTCTCCTGGATCCCCAAATTCTCCCGAGTATATTTCTTTAGGTTCCGATAGCAGCTAAGTCTTACATCCGAATACCGGTATAACGACCAGATTTCCTCATAGTGTTAGTGAATAATAAAAACAGATAAGAAGGAGGGACAATGTTACAGCTCTAAACGGAATAGAATAATGGCGCACGTACCAACATTACTTACCCTGTTCACTATTGCGGTTTGGAGTGTCAGGAAAGTTTTCGATGAAAAAGAAAAGCGAGGTCCACAAGTGGTGAAGACCCTTGAACAATTACCCATCTTGCGCTCGTTGTGATCTGGCCCATTTTATTATTCTCAAATCTACACATTATGTAGCAGAACCAATAATAGTACAGCTGTTCCGTTTACCTACATGTCCTCCTTTCTTTCTGTCTTCTTTGCTATCTCACCAATGTTTCTCTTCTTTTGCTTTCCTAACTTCTATTACATCCACCTTCACAGAAGCTTCTCCTTTTATTATATGATGAGAATGAATTTTTCATCTAGATTTTTTGGTAGTGTGAGTAACAAGGTATCTTGCCAGTATTAATCATGAGCTTAAATCTTCCATGTGAACAAGTTTTCCAACAGGCTTAATAAAATGAGTATCTCTTCAACATGTACAAGCAGTGACTATGTTGGCGGTAAAGTCAGTGAAATATGAAGTTGTAATGGAAGGCAGTTAGAGCTCCACTAGTCTTGTGTGAGGTTGTGATTTGTTTTGCTCTATTTACTAGAGCTACAGACTGATTTCAGCAGATCTCTTAGAAATTCTCCAGTGATTTAGTTCAGAGACTTTTAATTCTCTGCTAAACCATCCATTTCCAATCTATATGCAAAATCCTTCAGGTATAGACACAATTACAGACATATAAGACAGTGAAAAGTCTCACATTTCCATTGTGCAGCTCTTGAAACCTATATTTATGTTGTGGCAGTATACATTTAGCTACACACATCAGAAATTTGACTGCATATTGCATTGTTTGTGCGGGACCGAGATCTCTGGAGCCTATAACCCGCTAATTGGGTGTATACACAATGAGGACAGTATGGTTACACGTTGGTACCATGTAATAATGAACTAATATTTTGGTCATGAGAGACCATTAATTCTGATGGTTGGCAAGTTTCATAAAGAAGGAAAACAAATGGAATGGTTGCATCTGTTCAATATTTTCTGATTACTGCACTTCCTGTAGTCCTGTAAAAACTCTGAATGTCCGCAAATCTATCTTACTGAAGAACCATTCACCTGTATAGGTTAATTACCTTGAAGCTTATTTATTACATTCTGTAAGCAGTTACACGGTCATGAAATGAGAGGGTACACTGCCGCCTCACCAGCACAAAGTAGTATATATAGCCCTGACTCCAGAACAAAGATAAAAATAGGGCCCCTTTCAGGTGCTACTTGACACTACCTCAATTTTTACCACAGCAGACCCTAGTGCCCTAATCCTATGTTAATGATTCTAATACATGTTCCACTTTTTTGTTTGCAAACATTGCAGCCCCTGTCAGGGGCGTAGCTAGGAAAGACTGGGTCCCATAGAAAACATTTGACTGCTCCCCCCCCCCTAGGTGCCACACATAGCCTCCCCTTACAGATAGTGCCCCTGTAGATACTGCCCCAGTGTAGATTGTGCCAAACAGTTCCCCTGTAGACCATGTCACACGCTACTTGGAGATAGCACCCCACCTCCCCCTTGTAGATAGTGGCATACAGCCCCCCTGTATATAGTGCCACACAGCCCCCCCTGTATATAGTGCCACACAGCTCCCCCCTCTTGTATATAATGCCACACAGCCCCCTTAGTAGATAGTGCCACACAGCCCCCTGTAGATAGCTCCACACACAGCCCCCTCTTGTATATAGAGCCATACAGCCCCATCTTGTATATAGTGCCACACAGCCCCCTCTTGTATACAGTTCCACACAGCCCCCTCTTGTATATAGTTCCACACAGCCCCCTTTTGTATATAGTGCCACACAGCCACCCTTATAGATAGTGCCATACAGCCCTCCCTTGTAGATAGCGCCAGACACAGCCCCCTGTAGACTGTGCTACAAAGACCTCCCCCTTGTAAATAGTGCAATACAGCCCCCCTAGTATATAGTGCCATGCTGCTCCCTCATTGTATATAGTGCCACACAGCCCCCCCTTGTATATAGTGCCACCCTGCTCCCCCATTGTATATATTGCCACCCTGCTCCCCCCTTGTATATAGTGCCACCCTGCTCCCCCCCTTGTATATAGTGCCACGATGCTTCCCCTTGTATATAGTGCCACCCTGTTCCCCCCTTGTATATAGTTCCACCCTGCCCCCATTGTGTATATATAGTGCCCCCCGCCCCTCCTTGTATATAGTGCCACCCTGCTCCCACCTTGTATATAGTGCCACCCTGCTCTTCCCCCCTTGTATATAGTGACAACCTGCTCCCCTCTTATATATAGTGCCACAACCCTCCCCCCCTGCAAAAAAAAAGTTGTACTTCCATTGCCCCGTTCCCGCGACAGACGGAGCTCTGCACATCTTCCGGGCGGGATGCATTCCCAGTGCCTTATAGGCTGCAGGCCTAACATGGCCTGCAGCCTATAGTATTCTTTTGTACCTACATCATGAGGATGCAGATACAAGTGAATGTGGCTGTCGCTAGCACCGGAGCCCCCTCCGGTGCTAGCGACGCCTGTGGGCATGAGGGGGCCCATGCCACACGGCCCTTAAATGTTAGGGGCCGGGTGGTGCGGGCCCCGTAGTAGTGTTGTTACCGGCTGCTAGTGAGGCCACCGGGCATGGGCGGGGGCCGTGTCGGTGGGCGGCACGGCCCCCTTATGCAGCGGGCCCCGTAACAGCCGCTAAAGCTGCTACAGCGGTAGTTATGCCACTGGCCCCTGTGTTAACGACATCCCTGTGCAGGTTCTCATCACTCAATAAAATGAGACCAACCTGGAATGGGCCTCCTCTATCTAGCAACCACATAAGCTGTCTCTATGGTACGTACGCCTTTGCCAGAACAGCATTCTAACTAGTCAGATGGAGCCTGCGGGACATGCTGTGGTTGTCCTTGCAGTTCTTTTGAGACTGCCTGCACCAGGTAGTTATTAATTTCCTTCGATTTTTGGGGGTACAAGCAGCGTCTAATAGGATGTAATGTTTACACGTAGAGTTACTGTAAAGGCGGTTAACCCATAAATGCACTGTATGCGGCTCTCCAGTCAAACAGATTTGACTTGAGAACCTCTTAAAAACTTGGCAGTAAGCAGATATTAAGTATTATCATTGTTATTATTTATATAGCGTCATCAACCTCCATCAGGGTTTACCTAGTACAATATTGGGGTAACACATAACAAATATGGACATTCTTATGTCTATCAAGGGTTTAGAATAAGGGAATCCCTATCTCCAAATTGTTGGCCGATCCTCGTTGCTGGTTCTTGGCAAATTCATATCAGTCTCACAACAGATGCACTTTAAAATATAATGTTAAAGAAACAATGATGATATACCCAGCAGTTCACCAGTCTTTAAACTTAAAAAAAATTCATAATCTCTTTAATAAATAAAAAGTCTATAGTGGTACAGTGCGTTTTTCCATTTTAATATATACTTATGTTATGAAACCCTGCTTTACATCTTTACTTTATCTAACAATTAAATGAACATAGGGATTATATTAGTTTGATTTATTGAACGCTCAACACCCCATGAGCTAAGCAACACCTTAGAGTATGTGTTACCAACACATCTTTTCATTTATAGGAAGAGTCTATGTGAAGCTGCATTTTAACAGTCTTGTTTCAGCAATTCCAGTGCACAGTTATAAACTTTGTAGTTTAAGGTTAGCCTGGGTATGCCCAATATCCTTTGTGTCCGAACGACAGCAATGCATTCTGGTGAATTATAGTTTCTTCCTATGCAAATATATGTATAGATGGATACTTGTGACACATGACTTTAAATGTGATTTACAGGAAGAATATGCTGTGCATTGCAGCGAGAATCCACAGATTTACAGGAAACAGTAGCTAGATTACAGGGTAAAGCTATAATAATCTAGTTATCTGGTAGAAGAAGGGTGATGCAAGAATTCATAGGAAGGAACAGTGTAATTCTACAACTATGAGCTTAGGTAATATCAGGCATGGGTAAAATTCAGACAATGGAATGGGGAAGGAGCTGTCCAACATTTCAGCTACGTCTGGAAGAATTGCTGCTTCCTAGGAAAGAAGAGCCTAATAATTAAGTGAATTTACTAAATATAAATGTCCTTATTTAGCAAACAGCAGTATTATCAGTAACGCTTCCTTTTTAAGCGGGAACAATCTGAGACTACATCAGGGTGCCCTTCACAGACAATTTTTAATGTGCCTTTGAGACAGTAGCACTTTAAAGAGGCTCTGTCACCAGATTTTGCAACCCCTATCTCCTATTGCAGCAGATCGGCACTGCAATGTAGATAAGAGTAACTTTTTTTTTTTTCAAAAACGAGCATTTTTGGCCAAGTTATGACCATTTTTATATTTATGCAAATGAGGCTTTCTTAAGTACAACTGGGCGTGTTTAAAGTTATGTCCAAGTGGGCGTGTATTGTTTGTGTACATCTGGGCGTTTTTACTTGTTTTACTAGCTGGGCGTTGTGACTAGGAGTGTATGATGCTGACGAATCAGCATCATCCACTTCTCTTCATTAACACCCAGCTTCTGGCAGTGCACAGACACACAGCGTGTTCTTGAGAGATCACGCTGTGACGTCACTTCCTGCCTCAGGTCCTGCATCGTGTCGGACGAGCGAGGACACATCGGCACCAGGCGACAGAGGCTACAGTTGATTCTGCAGCAGCATCGGCGTTTGCAGGTAAGTCGATGTAGCCTCTGTCGCCTGGTGCTGATGTCCCCTCGCTCGTCCGACACGATGCAGGACCTGTGGCAGGAAGTGACGTCACAGCGTGATCTCGCGAGATCACGCTGTGTGTCTGTGCACTGCCAGAAGCTGGGTGTTAACGAAGAGAAGTGGATGATGCTGATTCGTCAGCATCATACACTCCTAGTCACAACGCCCAGCTAGTAAAACAAGTAAAAACGCCCAGATGTACACACACAATACACGCCCAGTTGTACATAACTTTAAACACGCCCAGTTGTACTTAAGAAAGCCTCATTTGCATAAATATAAAAATGGTCATAACTTTGCCAAAAATGCTCGTTTTTTAAAAAAAAAAAAGTTACTCTTATCTACATTGCAGTGCCGATCTGCTGCAATAGGAGATAGGGGTTGCAAAATCTGGTGACAGAGCCTCTTTAAACAGAGTCTGTCACCAGTACCCCCCCCCCCCTCACTCCCACGCTGCTTACACCACTGATCTAGTATTGCGAAAAGCAATGCCCGCATTTTTGTTTTACATGTCTTGGTTCTCGCAAAACAGCAAAAAATAACTTTAATGCCTCCACGTGTCGTATGCTAATTAGGCACAAAAAATGGACAGGCTTTAGAAAGAAAAGTACAGGACGGTTCCTGGTATGGAGGACTCTTTGTGACTAAATTAGCACATGTGGCATGGAGGCATTGATTTTTGCCGTTTTGCAAGACCCAAGACATGTGCAGATGTAATAGTTGCCAACTTGACTGCCGTGGCATGCTACAACGGTATCGTAGCGCGCCTATGCTAATTTCTAATGCATAGTGCGCCGCTAATTCATTTTGAATGAAAACAACCGTGCTACGTAAAAAACGTAAAAGTCGGCAGTCAATATGGCGACTGCTCGATCGGTAATAAAGCTTTGTGGGCAATGCTTTTCACAATTCCAGACCAGCGGTGCGAGTGGCTGGGGGGCGGGGGAGGACTGGTGACAGACTCCTTTTAAATATAGGCTCTCTCTAAGATGTCTGTTAGCAGTTAGAAGGTGGGCACAGAGCTGGCATGTAATCTTCAAATAAACTGTGGAAAAAGCAAATAATAGCATTCAACTTTGTCTGGTTTAGGCAATCCATTTTCATATACCCGTATAGGTCAAGAATGTCTATGTGTTGTCACGGTACCTTAATAGTAGAATATTAATAAACTTTTCATTGAGCTTGCTTGCAAATTCCACAATATGCAGTCATCTTTTTTTATTTCATTAAATGGTTCCACTAACCGTAGAATTGACAAGGTCTCTTGATTCAATATAGTATAATATCTCGAAAAAAATTATGTTATGTAAATATTAAATCTCATAAAATATTAGTTGGTTTCCTGTATGACTGTCCATATCAGAACACAGCCCGAGCGGATACATTTGGCTCCTGGAAAGTAGTATCTATAGCTCATTCTAGCATTGTTCCTTTTTCAAAAGGGTATTTAAAATCTGTTCAGCACCCTCCACATGCACAAAACATTTGCATGTTGAACCTCTCCTACAAAAGATGTGAAAGAAATGGAAGGCTTAAAAGCCCCCGGCCCTTTTGTCAAGGACTAAGTAAGTATGGGTTTATTGAGCTGCATCAAAGAGATTTGGTTCTGATTTTTATAGAGGTTGTCTCCTTTTCTGGAAATTCTGCATACTACTTTGTCAGTATTTGTTTTTTCAGTACAATTGATTATATACTTCATGTAATTCATTTTTCTGTTCGTTTGAAGTTCTTTTTTATGTACAAATGGATTCAGTCAAACAGTATAAATATCTGTTTTCATTTGCTTCAGTTCTTTTCCATCAGGTTTCCATTGCTTTGGTCAAAATACCGTAGCATGTTGCTCTATTCTATGAAATAAAATAAAATGGAAGCCTGACAGAGCAACTAGAAATCAATGGGATAAAAATAGATCCATCATAGCTTTCTTCTTAGGGACTAAAGGGCTAAAAGACACCAATTCTTCCAGTAAGTGATGTCACTCTTCCATCTTCAATACTTCCTGAATAACAGAATATAAATTGTGTTCTTACACACCATCTAGGAATTGGCGAACCTGATATCTGTGAATGTGAACTATGGGTTTCCCTTAAGATGAAGCTCTTCTTATTAGATTCTGCTTCTATAATTCCTACAATCATTAGTCCTCAATCGTGTAAAAAGCTTTCAGAAAGGGTTAATATGATCAATAAGAAATTCTCATCTCTCAATACACAGTCCACCTTCATTCTGATTCTTCCGTACATGTAAATGTAATTGCTGTATAATCTACACATTTTGCTACAAGGGTATTGTAACAAATTTTACTCTTTGTTCTCTGGCATTTTCTATGTTCTGCTTAGGCTTCGTTTAAATCTGCGTCGGGACTCCGTTCATGGGTTTCATCTGAGTTTTCCATCAGGGGAACCCATGAACGGAATCCAAACTGAAACAAATGGAAACCATAGGTTTCCGTTTGCATCACTGTTGATTTCAATGGTGACGGATCCGGTGCAAATGGTTTCCGTTTGTCCCCGTTGTGTAAGGGTTTTGACAGAATGAATAGCGCAGTCGACTGCGCTATTCATTCCGTCAAAACAATGGAACCCTTACACAACGGTGACAAATGGAAACCATTTGCGCCGGATCATCACCATTGAAATCAATGGTGATGCAAATGGTAACCTATGGTTTCCGTTTGTTTCAGTTTGGATTCTGTTCATGGGAATACATAGAGATCATATTGTTGTATGTTATATACTGTATGAAAAAATTAGGGCCCTGAGATATCGCCTTTTATCATATTCCAACTTTTAACATATTTAGTGCTCACTTAAAGGGAATATATTAGCAGTTTTAAAGGTCTCAAACTTGCTGACATAGGGGAGGGCCTTGTAAACATAACTCTTGTTAAATTCCCCCGGCGCTGCGATCGCAAGTGCTACTAAGGCGGGCACTTAATCGGCAACTGCTCTTGCACTGCAAGCTGCCAGCCCCGCCCCTCTGAGTGACGTTCTAGCGGTCTCCTGATTGGTAGCTAAAGCTGTCACTCAGAGCAGAGAGTGGCACTTGTGACCACCTCGGGAAATCAAACATTGGTTTCTCGATCATGGAAATTGCCTGACCGAGACAACAAGCATGTTTACAGTGCCCTCCCCTATATAGCTCTGTCAGCAGTTTTGAGGCCTCAAAACTGCTGACAGATTCCCATAAATATGCTTTATTAATATAAATGGAGAAACATTGTAGTGCATTTTGAGCAACTAGAGGTGTATATGTTTCACTGTACGCAATTATACTATATGTCTTTTCTTGCTGAGCACTATGATAATACACGTGTCTTTTAGTTGCTATGGCAATCTTATAGCAAGTACATTGATTTAACACAGAAACAGCTCTCCTAGGCCCAGTTCTAAACTGCTGTATTCTTCATGTTTTTACCATTAAGCGCAAAATCACTTTCACATTATCCGTGTCAATGTATTGGTCACATAAAAGTACTTACACTGCTGAAACCTGCACACACTTTTGACTCCATGAACAACACTCCATTTCGTGGCTACCATTTTGAACAGTGCATAGGCCAGATTCAAGTGTACTTCCAATTTGGAGAAACACATGCCTCAATGTTTACTATACTATTTAAATAAGTTATATTTATTTAAATGAGGGCAAAGGTTTTTCTTGTTACTGGGTGTAGTAATTTATAAGAAAAACAAGATACAGGATTCAATTTGGGCTAGAAATAATGGACAAGCACTTTTGTGTTTATATTGTGAATGTATGTTTTACTCCGCCATGTAATCTCTGGTGGCATGCTTGCACTCAATTCCTGTGGTCAGTCCAGGTTACTGCTGCTGTATACATGACGAGCAGGAGCCGCTGTTACATATTTTTCTCTGTGAAAATGGCCTGAAACTTGTGGCAAAATTCACGACATTCTGCAGATTTCCAAATCCACAGTGTGCTATAAAATTTTCTCTAATTTTTCATACTGAATGTGAATAGGTTTTTTGAAATAGCATTTACATTTATTGGATTATTGGTGCTCTCCACTTAGGTACATTATACTGTACTTTGTCACCGATGTGCGCATTGCGCAAAGCGTGTCATCTGGGCACTACTGGGACAACAATGTACAATGTACAAATATATCAGGTGTGTCAAACTAATTTTCACCGAGGCCCACATCAGCCTTATAGTTGCCTTCAAAGGGCCGATTGTAATTGTAAAACTGTATAACTGTTAATGATTTATGCACAGCCAAGACACGATCTCGATGTGGGATTAAACCAGAGTTGCCAACCTCCACTTCAGTAATTTCTCGACTACTAATCATGGACAGACCAAAATTTTTACAGACACATTACAAAATAAGTGCCTGTGCAGTGTGCTAGGAATGCCTCACCAATCACAGCTTCGCTTGTAGCTTCCCCCCGCTAACTTAGGTGATGTTTTCTCTAATTAGTCATTCACTTTCCCTTTTTTTCTCCATCCGGCCCAGACCACTGTGACGACTTAATCCAGCCATGACTCGTCTCTGCAGAATTTGACACACAGACATGTTGTTTTCTCACTTCTCCAGCATACTCTCCACCTATACCCCATCCCAGTCCAAACAAACTCGTAATCCACAGTGCTCCAAATTATAATATGGATCCCTCAGTGCCCCCTCAGTAACTGTGCCCCCACACAGTAATAATGCCCCAGTTGAGCCCGATGTAGATAGCACCACACACACAGCCCCTTGTAGATAGCGCCACACACCCCATCTTGTAGATAGTGCCACACAGCCCCCCCTTGTACAGAGTGCCACACAGCCCCCCCTTGTACAGAGTGCCACACAACCCCCCCTTTGTAGAGAGTGCCACACAGCCCCCCCTTTGTACAGAGTGGCACACAGCCTCCCCTTTGTACAGAGTGCCACACAGCCCCCCCCTTTGTACAGAGTGCCACACAGCCCCCCCTTGTACAGAGTGCCACACAGCCCCCTTTGTACAGAGTGCCACACAGCCCCCCTTTGTACAGAGTGCCACACAGCCCCTCCTTGTACAGAGTGCAACACACAGCCAACCCTTGTACAGAGTTCCACACAGCCCCCCCCCCCTTGTACAGAGTGACACACAGCCCCTCTTGTAGGGAGTGCCACACATAGGGCCCAGAGCGCCCCAGGCCACGTAGGCTCCAGACTGGAGAGTGGTAGCTTACCACTTTCCGCTCTGCCTGATGTGACTCACATTTAGCAGCAGGTCATGCTGCGGTGCTCTGAGTGAGGTCGGTGGCGGCCTGAGAGTGAACCAGTTCAGTCATCTGACCAGTGTCAGTCACGTGACCTCAGGTCACTGATGTGAGGTCAGGTGAATGGAGTGGTTCACTCCCAGAACCGACCTCACTCCGATTTAGAAGTCAAACGTAGAAGTTCTGCTGTTGGTGCGCTGCATGTAAAAACCTGATTTAGGTATTTACATGCAGCAGACCTCGCAGGCCACATAAAATGAGGTGGCGGGCCTTATGTTTGACATGTGTGAAATATATAATTGGACAGTACAGAGATCTTTCTAAGGATCTCTTTACACCTAGGCCTGTAACCATGACAAGAGAGCATCTGTTACGTCTAGAGGAAAGAAGGTTTCACCATCATCACAGACGGTGAGACTATGGAACTCTCAAAAAATATATATAATATTACAACTTATGAGTACTAGATTCTGGAGATGAGATGTTGATCCAAGAAATTATTCTGATTGACATATTTAGAGTCGGGGAGGAATTTTCATCCTAATGAGGCACTTGGCCTCAACTTCATGGGGGTTTTGCCTTCCTCTGGATTAACACGGTAGGATTATTGGTTGGACTTGATGGTCCAGAAGAGGCTGGACGGCAGCACGGAGGGCTTAACGGGAAGCCTCCATGACTGCCATAGTAGGGACAGCCAATAGGGGAAGAGAGGGTTAGTTTAGGCAGGGAGAGGGAGGAGATGGAGCGAGGAGGAGCCGGAGGCGTTGCTGTTCTTCCCGCTGTTTTCGGCATTGAGCCGGAAGCAGCGGGAGGAGCAGCAAGTAAGATAATAAGCTCCCCTGCTCCGGCTTACCTGAATCTTTCAGGCGGGCCCGTCTTCGCGCCGAGCCCGGCGCTCTGTGTCGGCGGCCCGCAGGGATGCGCTCCCCTCCCCCGCCCCTGTCTCAGACGCTGGTCACATGGCGGTGGGGGGAGAGGTGAGGATCACTGCCCCTACTCCGATAAAGCAGGGGGTGTCAGGGGAGCGGCGGTAGCTCAGGCTAGGTCACCCCGCCGCTCCCGGAGGTCCCGCCACCTGATCGGGGGAGTCCGGATGTGGCCCCCGCGGGCCCGCGTCGCAATGGGAGCCCTTAGGGACGCTGCAGGCCAGGCTGCTGGGACGGGCGCCTCCTTCCAGGGCCTGCGTCCTGGCAGGAATCCCCAGCCGCGACGGAGCTCGGCGGTTAACAGGGAGTCGCAGGCCGGGCTCCCTGTCATACTTCCACAATCAGAGGCAGTTTTTCGGCATGCAGTCCACGGCCGCCCCGCATGGTGATGTTCCGGCCAGGGGGCAGGCTTCCTCAAGAGCATCGGTGAGGACGTCAAGATCGGCGACGACGACGCGGCAACAGGTTCGGTCGGGACTCTGGGACCCTGAGGTCGGGCGGCAGGTTGTCGGCTCATCTGCCAGCGTGCCTGGATCCCTGTGCGGAGATGTCGGTGCGAGTACCAATCGGCAGCAAGAGATGATCTGGAAGATGGGGGAGCTGGATGAGTCGCAACGCGGTCAGAATTTTCCGGCTGGCGGGAACACAGCGCCTGGGCAGCCTGGTGAGTGTATAACTCTTACTCTACCGTATTCAGCAATTTTCATGTTGGGTGTTGGGGGTGGGGGCAGCGAGCGCGGAAGTATCGGCGGCGCGATGCATAACAGTTTTAGTGGGTTGTTTGCGCGAGTTGGTCGGGCGATTGGATAGGGCAGCGGCGCCTGTAGTTCCAGCGGGGTCCCCGGGGGGAGGTCCGTGACCGGATTTGGAGGACAATGTACGTGGTAATTTTCTTTTCCGCCGCTTGCTAAAGTCATTTTGGAATGGCAAGCGGGATGAGAGTAAGAAGGGGGAAGAGGAACGTCGGCGGTATAGGCTTATCCCGCAAACGTTCGTCAATTGGTCCCAAGTTTTGCTATTTGGCAAGGGTGATCGGAGAAAAGGTGCCGAAAAAATTGCTCGGCGTTGTTTTATTATTGGTATGCCATCGGGTTGGCCTATCGGGGGTACGGGGGGAAGGGAGATTGTTCAGGGGCATTGTACGGTGTACGTCGCTACCAAAACATGGCAGGCTCCACTTCTCGGTGTTGTCTTTTTGTCCTAGAGGTTGACTGGCCTCTATCCTCTTTTGTCAGGCTTGGTTGTGGTCCGGCCGGCTATCAGGGGATCAAAAAAGATATTGCGCGGTGGTTACGAGTTACGGCCCGGTTAAGCAGTCCTTTCCCGGGAGCGTGGGCAAGGTGGTCAGTCTGGTCAGTCCGGACAGGGCTCTGGGTCAAAGTTGGGGTTCTGATGGCAATTCCACGATGGCCGATGTAAGTTTGGTGCCACGTGTAGATTTGAGCGTGTCTGTGCGGAGCGCAACGGGTCCTTGCATTGGGCCTGAAAAGGCATGCGGAAAGGTAGGCGGCCGGGCCCTCAGACTCCTGCCGTTGGTCCAGGGGCGGTCGCCGGTGAGGGTAAAAAGGATAGCCCGGTATCTAAGTGAGTGTCCGGATAGAGGTGCAGCTAGGATAATTTACGAAGGGTTTTGTGTGGTTTTTGTTATCCCTCCTCCTCCACACGAGGTTCCGGTTACCAGTCGCAACCTTGAATCGGCTTATTTGCACTCGGCGGTCGGCTCGGGTAAACTTTGGAAGGAAGTGTCGTTGGGTCGCGGGCCGGGCCGGTTTCCGATCCGCCAATAGAGAATCTAGTGGTATTCCCCTTAGGGTTTTGGGCCAAAGCGGGGCCTCATAAATTCCGGCTGATTCAGCATTTGCTTTCCCGGGGGATCGTACGTGAATGAGGGGATAGATAACGACTTATGCTCGGTTGTTTACGGGTCATTCGACACGGCGGTGCATTAGTGCGGTAGGCGGGGCCCGGGTCGGTGGTGGAAAAAACTGACCTCTAGGCAGCTTTCCGGTTGCTGCCTGTACATCCAGAGAGCCAACGGCTGTTGGGTTGCTTCTGGAACGGGGGGTTTTATGTCAATAGGTGGCTTCCAATGGGATTCTCTCGGTCTGGCGCATGCTTTGAAGCAGTTAGTAGTTTCGTGGAATGGGTGACGAAGGGCGTAGCTGGGGTGGATTTATTAATACATTAGCTTGATGAGTTTGTGCGTCGGCTCTAGCGGTTCCCCTGTTTGCGGTAACGTATTGTATTCATCGCTGGAGGTTGCGACGGATTTTGGAATCCCTCTGGCGCCTGGTACAACCGGGGGCCCGGTTTCTATCATTTGTTTTAAGGGATCGACATGCATTCAGTCGCAATTTAGTGCAGGCTTCCTGAAGAAATAAAATTACTGCCATTGCGGCAGGAGGTGAGGTGGGCTTGACGATTGAAGAAGATCATTTTGCGCGATCTCCAGTAGCTGCTGGGGAAGTTGAAATTTGGCTGTCGGATTATGCCAAGGGGTAGAATTTTACTAGGCGATTGGCGGCAGCAGCGGCGGGTATCCGGGCATCCCGCTATTTTTGGGAGGATTGGTTTGGATCACAAGGCTGATCTACAGGTCGGGGATGCGTTCCTAGGGCAATATAACGATAGAGCGCTGTGGATGTCACCGGTACATGATATGGGCAAGTTGGAGCTGTGGACTGCTGGGGCGGGGCCGGTGGTTTTGGCGCATATGCAGGAGGTCAGTGGTGTGCGGGGAACTGGCCGGATAGCTGGGTGACCAGGGTCTCACGCGGAATCTGGCCCGTCTTGAGCTCTCCCCATGGTGGTTGTGGTGACCATTTGGGGGGGGGGGGGATAGGCCCAGGGATAAATGGTTCGGTTCCACGGCAATGATATGGGGGTGGGTTAGCAATTAACAACTTATCAGCTTCTTCTCTACCTGTGGTTTCAGTTTTGTGTCATCTAGTTTTGGTGGCTTGTCTTAAACACGTGGGTTGTTGCGCTGCATGTACCAGGGGTTTCCAATTGTATTGCTGTTGCTCTTTCTCGCTCGCAGGGGGATCGATTTCGTTAATTGGCACTGGCAGTGGAGCCGTTCGGTTGGTTTGCCCGGAGCATCTCTGGGATCGGATTTTCGGTACCGGGGAACGGTTGATTGGGCGGTCGCTGGCTAGTGTGACTTGTAGCACTTGTTCGGCTTGTTGGCAGCAGTGGGAGGAACGAGTAAGAGTTTGGGTAACATCAGCACGGAAAAGGACAGGTTGGTAGCATGGTTGTACTGGGGGATGTTGGGGAGGTGGTGGGGGGGGGGTCGCATCGGGGGTATGCGTCCCCCTAAACAAGGTACATGGTTTGAAGACTTCATAGGGTGTTATCCCTTTGAAGTGGTCTTCTGGTGGTTGGAGCCATCTGCAGAGGGGAGCGGTGCCTCCGAGCTGGTTCACAGCTGGAGGTAATGTGTTGGTGGTGGTTGCAGATGGCTAACTCGAGGTAAAGCATATCCCAAAAAGTTTTTCCCTGGCTAAAGTGAGTAGTTTGTTGCTGGTGGGGCGTTTTGAGTTAAATCACGGGGTTTCCAGGATGTTTCCAGGAGGTGTCCATGATGTGACCCAGATGTGGGTCGGTGGGGGGGATAGAGTAGAGTTGTTTTGCGGCGGTCCAAGACTGATCAAGTGGGTCGGTAGTGTTTTGCCCTTCGGGGGTCGGCGATGTGTCCGGTTGCTTTTATGGTTGCTTTCAGCCATGCGGTGGGGTGCCGGAGTCGCCATTACTCCGTCATGAGAAGGGCTAGATTTTGTCCGAGTATCAATTTGGTGCTAGATGTTAAAAATGCTTGGCTGAGGTTGGCGTGGGGCAGGGGTATTACCCGTCCCACTCGTTCAGGATCTGCGTTGGTACTGAAGCGGGGCGTTGGGGGTTGGAGGATGAGGGTGTTCGTCGCAGTAGCCGATGGGAGTCCGATAGGTTTCGGTCTTACGTGCGCCCTCAGTTGTGGGTGTGGGTAATGGTGTTTTGATTGTTTTCATATGAGGTGCTTGTTTTCTTTTCAGATCATCGCCCTTGTTTAGGGGGGGCTTTTAGGACAATCTTTGGGCACTGGGCCTTTGTGTTCGTCACATGGACCTGGAGTCAGGAGTCGGGATTTATTGGAGGGGTGAGGGGGTACATTTGACCGAGGTTGGAGTTGATCCTGGCCTTAGCAGACGGAATGAGAGGGCGGTGGTGGTTTGGAGGGACTCACAGGCTTAAGGTGGTCAAGGCCTGTTTCGCTGTGGCGGGGGGAGTCCTTGAGGTTGGTCAGTACAAAATGGTGGGGGGGTCGCATCGGGGGTATGCGTCCCCCAAAACGGTAGATCATTTGAAGACTTCATAGGGTGTTATCCCTTTGAAGTGGTCTTCTGGTGGAAGGTATATCACTTGAAGGCTTCATCGGGTGTTATCCCTTTGAAGTGGTCTTCTGGTGGAAGGTATATCATTTGAAGACTTCATCGGGTGTTATCCCTTTGAAGTGGTCTTCTGGTGGTTGGAGCCATCTGCAGAGGTGGAGCGGTGCCTCCGAGCTGGTTTACGGCTGGAGGTAAAGAGTTGGTGGTGGTTTGCAGATGGCTAACTTAAAGGAAATCCGGTGTTAAAAGGGCTTCAAGGACTTCCCCTGCTCGGTTAAGTGTTAATAATGTTGATTGTTATTTATGATTCTGACCCATGTTGGGTCATGTGAATTATAGGAGGAATTCTCTGGTCGAATTCCTAAGGGAGTTATCCGAATGTTTCGGATTAAATTGCATTAAAAAATAATGTCAATTAATAAACGGCTGCTGTGGCCATTTCACATCCAACCTCGGTTGTCACGTGTCTTTATGGGAAGGGAAAGGGGGAATAAAAGGTTAACAGGGTCAATCAGCACAGGACTCTACTTAAGCCAGTCATGTGTCTTTTTTTCAACCTTATCAAGTTTGCAACTATCTTACAATTTATAATCTAAAAGTATAACTACAGTTAACAATAAAAGCTGTTACAATGTATACTGTAGCTTTTCGATACATTTTTAACTTCTGCTAAAATAGTGTCATGGTTTACATCACATAGGGTTTTATGAAGGCACTGAAAGGCACGATCAGGACTGTCACTACAGGAGGTGCAGAGGTTGCAACCATCGTCGTTCCCTGTTCCCTGATGTGACCCATTGTACCTTCTACCACATGGGAGGAGACAAGTGCTTTAAATGTAACATAATGGTGTGATGGGAGATATGGTACAGTTGTTGCATTAGGAGAATTAAGAGAATTAAGTTATAGCTCTAACCACCACTTAAAACATATACACGACTGTACGTGTTTTTATTTTTAGAATAGAAGTTAGTGAGCATACAGATTCAAATGTATTGCATACATTTTCTTGGTATACATTTAGAACTGTTAAAATTTCTTTAAACAAAATCCTCAAAAAACATTGGGGCTATGTTCACACTTAAACCAGAGGCTTCATTTTGAACCTACATTGCCAATTCTGTCAGATCTGACGGGAGGAATAGCGATTCATGCAACAATATTCTTTCTGTCAAAACGACAGACACCATGACAGTTCCCTGACAAACCCCACTGTAAGTTAACCCCTTAAGGACACGGCCAATATTGGCCTTGAGGACAGAGCAATTTTTTTTACACTTCCCTCTTTGCATCCCGACGCTCATAACTCTTTTATTTTTTTGTACAACGTAGTTGTATGAGACTTTGTATTTTGCGGGACGAGTTGTACTTTATGTACGTACCATTTTTTGGTACAAATACATTATCATTTAATTTCTATAAATTTTGAATTAGATTAAAATGCAGAAAAAAAGCAGTTGCGCAGCAGTTTTAATATTGTTTTTTTTACACCATACACCGATCATCATAAATAATGTTATACATTTGTTGTACAGGTTGTTACGGTCGTGGCGATACCAAATATGTCTATATTATTTCATGTTTTGGGACTTATATTTTAAAAAGTTTATTTATTATAAAAAAATGTGTGTTTCTGTGTATTTTATTTATTTATTTACCATTATTTTTTTTTTACATTCATTTAAACATTTTTTTTTAATCCCATAAAGGGATTTATCATTTTGATTTTGTAACTGCAATGTACTGGCATAGATCTATATGCCAGTACATTAGCCTGTGTACTGATTGTACGCAGGCAGTTGTTAGGGCATACCTCAGTATGCCCTAACAACAGGAAATATGTTCAGACAGCCCTGGGGTCCTTCACTGGACCCTGGGCTGTCTGGCCATATGAGTTATGGGCTTTGATCGCGTCACAGTTATTTTCTGTGACGCGATCAATGTGCAGTACCCCCTCTTTGAACGCCGCGATTAACCCTTTGAACGCCGCGATGAAAGCTAACAGCGGAGAGAAGATGTTTCTCTCCTCTCCACTGTCAGAGCGGGGCCGTGGCTGTGTATTACAAAGTCTAATGTGCCTTAAAAATTCATACGTTTGCAATTCAATTTATGCAGTATGTGTTTTAAGTAAAAAAGAAAACCAAACCTGATGCAAACAGAAATTAATATCTATTGGCTATTCATAGTAAATAACAAAACGGCAATAATTACTAACAAAACAGCAAAAATAATAATTCCTGTAAACACGTAACGACCGCCAATACGCCTGTTCACGGCGGCCGTTAAGGGTACTTTTGCCAGAGCGCCGCCTTTTCACGGCACTGTGGCACTGTGGCTAAAGACAGCCAGACACCTGCTCTAACGGGCGGGATCGATTTAAACATCGATCTCACCCATCTAACCCCTTAGATGCGGCGCTCAATAGCGAGCGCTGCATCCAAGGGGTTTTGGAGGGAGGGTGCTCCTTCTCTCACCCCATCGGCACCCTGCAATTGCAATCGCAGGGTGCATATCGCTTCTATGGCAGCCGAGGGCCTAACAAAGGTCCTTAGGTCTGCCTGTAGTGGATGCCTGCTAGACCATTCCTAAGGCATGACCTAGCAGGTGCCTGTCAGTTTTACACTGACAGGCAATAAAACGCTGCATTACAGAAGTATTGCAGTGAATTATAAAAGCGATCAGAAGATCGCATAGTGAAGTCCCCTAGTGGGACTAAAAATAAAGTTATCAAAAAGTTAAAGTTAATAATAAATAAATAAAAATTACAAATAAAAAAAATTAAAAACCCACTTTTACCATTATAAAATACTTTAATATGAAAAAAAAAAAAAAAAAGAAAACATTACACATATTTGGTATCGCCGTGTCCATAACGACCCCACCTATAAAGCTATTATGATAGTTAACCCACACGGTGAACGCTGTAAAATATAAAATAAACAATGCCAGAATTGCTATTTTCTGTTCAACCTGCCTTCAAAAAAATGAAATAAGTGATCAAAAAGTCCCATGTACTCAAAAATGGAAGATAAAAACTAGCAGTCTTCCCGCAAAAAACAAGCCCTCATACAGCTGCATCGGCGTAAAAATAAAACAATTATGGCTCTTAAAACGTGGCCACACAAAAACAAATAATAAAAAAAAAGAAAAGGGTTTTTACTGTGTAAAAGTAGTAAAACATACAAAATCGATATAAATTTAGTATCACCACAATTGTAATGACCCACTGAATAAAGTTATTGTGTTATTTATACCACACAGTAAACGGCGTTAATGTAAGATGCAAATAAATTGTGGCAAAATGTATGGTTTTTTTCCCATTATACCCCCCTAAAAAGTTAATAAAAGTTAATCAATAAATTATATGTACCCCAAAATGGTGCTATTAAAAAAACCAAGACCTTATACAGCTATGTCGACACAAAAATTAAAACGTTTTAGCTGTTGGAATGCGACAATGGAAAAACTTAAAAAATATCTTGGTCATTAAAGGGAACCTGCCACCAGCATTTCACCTATTAAACCAGCAATACCTGGTGGTAGTGGGTGAAAAATCATTTCTATATAACCTATAATTGTCTTCTTAGTCGGCTCTGTAGCTTTAGTATTCAGTTTTTTCGTTTTCCCACACCGTATGCTAATGAGCATAAAAGAGTCATATCTTCGTTTGAAAAGAGTCAAATCTTCATTCCTCAAGTCTTTCCGAGTTAATCCCGCCTCCTTACTTTTGATTGACAGCTCCTCGCCCCTCCCTAGCACACTAAATCCCCCGCTTGTGCATTGATGTCCTCTTCTGGGGTGTGCGCACAAAGTGACACCGGATTATTACGATACAAGACGCGTAAAGTTTGCAGACCGTTATTTACAGTCGGAGGAGGAGTTTAGGAGAGGGAATAACGGCACTGAACTTTTGATAGCAGCGGCCAGTGAGAGATAAGTAAGGTTCAATAGGTGAAATGCTGGTGACAGGTTCCCTTTAAGGTCTAAAATAAGCTGGCCATTAAGGGGTTATACAGTTATGCATGTATGCAGGAGAACAACCTTCATTCCAGCTAGAACAATTTGTATTCAGATCAGCAATGAGCATGTAAATTTCATGCCATAAGGTTACCAAACACTTTTAGCTTGACATCATTTGTGTCCAACATTAAAATGTGTTTCATTCGGATAACATAATTAAATAAATTAAAATATGAAGTGTAATTTAATAAGAGGGATAACGTTGCCGTGACACTAGTAGGGTGCATAAAATGGTTTGAATGCATTGTGTTCATTGGATCTACACCTCTGTTTTGTGGAGATAGCTAGCCATTATACATATGTTTCTATTTGCACCCCAAAACACAAAGAAAGTACAAATATGACAATATGTTAACTCACTACATGATGAAAACCTACAAAATATGTGGTCATTTTAATTTGTATATGTAATGTTATGTTTTGGGTTTCATATCTCATTACCTAATATCTACTATTCAGATAAGTGGTAGTCACATCAATGTTTTGTTACTTTATATAATACTTTAGCTAATATGTACACTTCAGTAACTAATATATTTTTTTATTGAGCCAATGTATAGAGGTAAAGTTTCTTGCCACTGTCTGCCGTTTTGTGTATACAGTTTCTACCCGGATCTATGTGTCTCCAAGATTACAGATTACAAACAAACCCTGTGTAGTTTGACCCTGCAGAACGTATTTGTGTATCCATTGTTATGTGCATTATTTGCAAAGGAGGTTATACAAATATCTTTATTTTAAGAAGGCAATGTAGTACTTCAGTCTTCAAGAGGTGAGCTATCCGACCATAACTATAACCTTATCCTGTCTGGTTGCACCTCAAGTCCTACTCTCTAGAGCCATGGTTTCCATATCTTTCACTTGTCAGGGCTAGTGAGCCTAAAACAGATATAAGCAAGTTGACATGAAAATATCTAATGGTTTCCCAAGATAGTGATGTACTGTATTAGAGAGTAATGAAACACTGTCAGGGTCTAAATAATATACAATAAAAACATAGTACTGTCAGCATGTACTATCATGGTTGTGACTTTGAGTATCAGTTCTGTAGTGGCTGCGGCACTGGAGTGAACCGTATAAATCCACAGCTTGTCACTTATCAGTGGGAGATCTCAGTGCCAGAAAATGAGCATTACAAGAGTATTGATGAAGCCTGGGAACAGCAGAGGCGCACAAAAGTCACTTGGGCTTGCTTTTATTATACTCAATAATATCAATAAACTTCCACAGTTAATGTTTTGTTCATATCTATGTATCTGATACCACACTGAGCTCTGATGGCTTTTATAATCTAAAATAGAAAATAGCTCTTAATGTTTATTCAGTGGCCTAACTGAGTAATAGAATTACTGCCAAAATATGTGAATAATGTGTTAAGTCTTTTCTGTTGCAGCGATGATGTGCCGTACTAACAGGTGACTGCGGTAGCTGTGATGCCAGTATGTACGGCACATGACTGTCATGTCAGTGACATGACGGCATACCAAGTCATCGCTGTAGCAATGTAAACATAGACCAGTGGGTGACCACATGATCAGCAGTGCTGAAGCAGCAGGGGATTTAACAAGTAGGTGTGGGCGTAATGGTTATTTCGAACCATAAGTAGCTAAATGGTAACTAACAGGTGACTGCGTTAGCTGTGATGCCAGTATGTATGGCACCTGACTGCCATGTCAGTGACATGACGGCATACCAAGTCATCGCTATAGCAATGTAAACATAGACCAGTGGGTGACTACATGATCAGCAGTGCTGAAGCAGCAGGGGATTTAACAAGTGAGTGTGGGCGTAATGGTTATTTCGAACCATAAGTAGCTAAATGACGAGCACTATGAATACCTGCCCTTCGGTCTGTGTAACGCTCCCGCGGTCTTCCAAGAGTTCGTCAATGACGTCTTCCGAGACCACCTCTATGTCTGTGTTCTGGTCTATCTCGATGACATTCTGATTTTTTCCCCAGATCCAGTGACTTATCAGAGACATGTTCATCAAGTTTTGCTGCGATTAAGGGAGAATCGTCTGTATGCCAAGCTGGAGAAGTGCGTGTTCGAGAGAAAGTCTCTACCCTTCCTGGGCTACATTATCTCGGATAAGGGTCTTAAGATGGATCCTGAGAAGGTACAGGCCGTCCTGGAATGGCCACGACCACAAGGCTTAAAGGCCATACAGCGTTTCTTGGGATTCGCCAACTTTTATCGACAGTTCATCCCAGACTTCTCCTCACTAACCACTCCCATCTCTATCCTCACCAAGAAAGGCATGAACGCCAAGGTGTGGACTCCAGAGGCAGAGGCCGCATTCAATAGCTTGAAGAGTGCCCTCACGTCAGCCTCAACGCTACATCATCCTGATGTATCTCTACAGTTTTTGTTGGAGGTGGATGCCTCCTCTGTTGGTGCTGGCGCACTTCTGCTTCAGAGAGGCAAGACAATGGTATGTGGCTATTACTCCAAGCTTTTCTCTTCCGCAGAGCACAATTACACGATTGGGCATTGGGAGTTACTCGCATGAAGCGAAAGGCAGATACGAGGAGAAGAGAGCCGCCTCAATTTCTTCTGGGTACCAAGGTCTGGCTATCCTCCAGAAATATTCGGCTGTGGGTGCCATCATGCAAGTTTGCTCCCAGGTTCCTCGGACCCTTTGAGATCTTGCAACAGATCAACCCTGTCTCCTACAAGCTTCGGCTGCCTCCTACCCTCAAGATGCCCAACTCCTTCCATGTCTCCCTCCTGAAACCTGTGGTCCTGAACTGCTACACCAAGATTCCTAGTCCTGCAGTTGCTCCCAGCGGTTCATAGGATATATTCGAGGTTAAGGAGATCCTGGACACCAAGAAAGTAGGAGGAAGAACTTTTTTTTTGGTGGATTGGAGGGGGTTTGGTCCAGAAGGGAGGTCCTGGGAGCCAACTGAGAACCTCAATGCCCCTAGCCTCCTGAAGAGGTTTCTCTCCCGCTCTGGTCCCAAGAGGGGGGATACTGTAACATCCGCGGTCGCAGACCGCAGACTCCTATCTTCCTGCAGACATTGTCTTCCCCAGAGATGCCAGTACATGCTGTCGTGGAAATCAATGGCTCAAAATATATTAGACTGACATTTATACGAATCCAAACAGACTCAGGCCAGGCCCCATTATTCAGTATCCTAATTAGGATATTTCATCGATATATATATCGAGAGAGGAGAAGAAAACACACAGACGCTGCTGATATGCTCAAAATGCTCCTCTGAAGGATTTATTACCAAGCTCAAACTGTAATACTGAAATTCAG
This sequence comes from Rhinoderma darwinii, assembly GCF_050947455.1. Taxonomy (NCBI): domain Eukaryota; kingdom Metazoa; phylum Chordata; class Amphibia; order Anura; family Rhinodermatidae; genus Rhinoderma; species Rhinoderma darwinii. Next base: position 175,675,415 of record NC_134690.1, read on the forward strand.
AAGGGATGTAGGCTTGAGGTTAACCAATCAGAAACAATGTGACAATATTTGTTATTCAGTAAAAAGCATACAATAAAATACATCCCAGATACATCATTATAATTCTTCACACATTAGGTTTGCAGGTGGCCTTATCTCTCTTGGACAGAATGTTCTCGTGGAGATGGGGGATACCTTCTTCACACACATATTTTAGCCCTCCCTTCTCACTCCCTGTTCTTTCTCCACAAACTTCGCATGGGAACCAAGGTCAAAGATAAAACATACGAAATCAACATTACTTGTATTAAAGGAACAATGACTTTCCTATTCACTACAAAAGAACCAAGATGGGAACTCCAGACAAGATGGCTGCTGCACGAAACTAAATCATTTAAACATTATTATAATCACTGTCACATAATACATATCTTAGTAATCCGGCATCCTGCTTGATAATTTACAATGTAATTTCATGCAGAGAATATAAGCAAATAAACCATCCTTCACAATGCGGCCGTCCTGTCCTGCAGTTACCACTAGGGTGCGCGCTCAAGCTCATTCCTGGCCTCAATGAGCCAGAGCACACACGTGTTTTAGATTTGAGCTGATTTCTCCCAGATCACCCTGGACTATAAGAAGGGCCATGCCCCTTCCTGCATTGCCTGCTCGTTAATTTTTACCTATCCGTGTCTGTCTCTGCAAATGGTCCCTTGAGTGTTTTCCAGTTCCAGTGTTCCCGTTCCTGCTACCTGTACCCTGTATCCCATGCTATCTTGATCCACTGCCGTGTAGAGTTGGAGTCGTGTTGTGCTGTATACTACGCCTGTTTTGTTACACCAAGCCTGGTGTCTGCCTGCTGCCAAGGTCCCATCCGAGCCTATCCTGCTACTGTCAGAAGTTACCACAGTTGCACCTATATGAACTATAGACTTTGACTTGTATCCTATTGGCCAGCTGCTATAGCGTCAAGGTGGTACGGCCCATTGGCTCCACAATACCCACAGATCGTGACACACACACATCCATGTATTCTACAGGAATTAAGTACTCTGATAGACAGACCGCTATTTCTGATCCTTTAGGACTCAATTGTGACAGGATTTGCTCCAGAAGATTGGCCTGCAGTAAATTTGTTTCCAATATTTAAAAGTGGTCAGAAACTAAGCCAGAAATTTATATGTAAATTCAACTTCCATTGTGTGTAGAATGTTTCAAGAGATGCTCTCCAGGATTATCTCAAAGAAAATAATCGCATAACACAGCATAAGCATGGGTTTATGGTGGCTAGCCTTGTGAAACAATCCGATTAGTTCTGATGACAAGGCATTTTATAATGTTCTGCATGAAATATAAATGTATAAAATCTGAAATGTAAATGGCTGGAGGAAAGCAATTTAAAATCTTAGACTGATCAGATTTTAACACAAAACAGTCGCTGGGGCAAAACATAAAATGAGTTAATAATTTGGACTGTTGCATAGCAGTTCAAGAAAGGGATGGCCAGCAGATGACTCTACCAGATCTCATCTAGTGATGCACTTTGACACACGCTGCCAGCAAATCATGTGCCCTAGAGGTAGTAATACGGCAGCCGATCCCCTTTCATAGAACAACAAGATAAATACTTGCTTTTTTTTTTTTTAAAGGAATGTCTGAGATTCTGACATTAAAAAACAAAACAAACAAAAAAAAAACAACCACCATTAACCCCTCTAAAATAGAAAAACATAAATGCTATACTTACAGATGAAATTCTTCTGTCTCCCACCACCAGTCCCTATAGGTCTCTTTGAGTTCCATGTGACAACTCGGTCACATGATGTTACAATGTGCTTTTGTAACATCAGTGAGAGGTGAGGAATCCTCTTTCAAGGATGGGTCTTTATAATAATGTGTTCCGGTTATTCTAAGGTACCACAGTCCGACACTATGTGCAAAGTATGGTATTAGGAATTTACGATTCTTTTTTCTTTTTAAATACATAAATGCTGAAACAGGGCTATAATCTGAGTCTTTAATTAGTGTATTTAAGTGAATATATATAGGTTGATATGTATCAAGATCTTATGCCTCATGCACACAACAGTGTGCGCTAGCCCAGTCCCGTCAGTGATCCGTGGAAAGATAGGACATGTCCTATCTTTCCACGGATCGGAGAATCGGGTCAGTTTTCACGGACCTGATTCACCCACTAAAGTGAATGGGTCCGTGAAGACTATCGGGTGTCACTCAGATGCCTTTAAAAACGGCCCGGGCGGCACGTCGGTCATGTGCAACTGGCAGTTACTGCATCTACAGACAAGACAAAAATCACTTTACATCTGTTATTTTATCAGTGCAGGCAGAAGCGTGGAATGATACTCTGCTAATCCATCCATTGTATGTTTATTACCTGCAAGAATTAAAATACTACAGCATTTTTTATACTATACCGAATACCTTGCAGGTTATTTTGAGCTGCATTTGCAATGTGATACATCAGACACTAAAAGAAATTTAGTTCTCTGCCATGGACATGGTATCTGTAATGTACTGTATTGAGTAATTTAAAAAGCAGGAGTTACAATCACTATAGCAACCATAGTCGCCATACAACCAACAAATGTGCTTGGAAGTCATTGAAGAAAATATTCAGGCTTGAATATGTGCAGAAATTTACAAAAATAACATATTTTATCATGATGTTTGTATATTATTTTTTATTAGCTTTATTAAGAATTGATGTAAGTGAAGATTTATGATTCTATTGTTACATAGGTAAGTATTGAGTCCAGGTCAAAGTATCCAAATAAGCTATACATGAAATTCAGGCTTCACAATTGTTGAAGTATAATTATTCATATTATAGATTAATATCCTTTCATGTCCGTCTCTACAAAGACATGATAGCAGAACTCCTTTGAACAGGATCATTGTATTCAACTATGTGATGATTTGGTGGAAAAAAGCTTAACAGGGTAACATGAGTAGCTTTGTTGTCTGTGACTTGGAATTATACCACGAATAAATAATACAGCTTTTTATACTTTAGTGCAACAGCAGATTATACCAGCAAGGTACAAACAGATAAAGATCGGCCTCCAGCCATATTGTGTGTACCCGAGTGTTGAAGTGATTAATAGCGGTATTTTTGTTGTATGTAAATTGTCTGTATTTTGGTTGTACACTTTTCACAAGTATATGATCTCCTGCCTTTAACCCCTTAAGGACACGGCCAATTTTGGCCTTGAGGACAGAGCAATTTTTTTAGATTTCCCTCTTTGCATCCCGATGCTAATAACTCTTTATTTTTTGTACGACGTAGTTGTATGAGACTTTGTTTTTTGCGGGACGAGTTGTACTTTATGTAGGTACCATTTTTTGGTACAAATAAATTATCGTTTAATTTCTATAAATTTTTATTTTGGCGAAATTGCAGAAAAAAAAGCAGTTCCGCAGCAGTTTTAATATATATATATATTTTTTACACCATACACCGATCATCATAAATAATGTTATACATTTGTTGTACAGGTTGTTACGGTCGTGGCGATACCAAATATGTCTATATTATTTCATGTTTTGGGACTTATATTTTAAAAAGTTTATTATAAAAAAATGTGTGTTTCTGTGTATTTTTTTTACTTTTTATTTATTTATCATAATTTTTTTTTTACATTCATTTAACTTTTTTTTTTAATCCCATAAAGGGATTTATCATTTTGATTTTTATTTTGTAACTGTAATATACTGGCATAGATCTATATGCCAGTACATTAGCCTGTGTACTGATTGTACACAGGCAGTTGTTAGGGCATACCTCAGTATGCCCTAACAACAGGAAATATTTTCAGACAGCCCTGGGGTCCTTCAGTGGACCCTGGGCTGTCTGGCCATATGAGTTGTGGGCTTTGATCTTCTGTGACGCGGTCAAAGTGCAGTCCTCCCTCCTTGAACGCCGCAATCAACTTTCATCGCGGCGTTCAAAGGGTTAACGGCGGAGAGAAGATGTTTCTCTCCTCTCCGCTGTCAGAGTGGGGCCGTGGCTGTGTATTACAGCCGTTGCCCCGCTCTCGATCGCCCGCAGAGAAGGCTGTCACACAGGACGAGAATGCTCGTCCTAATGCGCGAAGTACTCGCCGCTCAGGACGAGCATTCTCGTCCTGTGTCGGCAACCAGTTAAAGCGGACCTGTCCGCTTTCCTGAAATGTCTGTTTTAGTGAATATGTGTATTCCATATAATATAACAATTCTAGAGTGTCTTTTCTTAGAACTTTGCATTGTGCCGTTCCTCTATTGTTCCTCCTGGAAATGTATGAATTAATGGATAACTGGGTTTCACCAAATGGTGGGGGTGTCCCTAAACAATCGGACCCTGTATATCAGTTCTGGCTATGTAGGGACATGCCTCTTTGACAAGGGGAATGGTAACACCCAGCTGTCAATTTATTCATAAATGTTTAGGAGGAATAACAGAGGAACAGCACAGTACAGAGTTCTAAAAAAAGATGCTCCAGATTTGTTATTTCATGGGAAATAAAGTCTCTGCTAAAATAAACAAGGAGAGGTGACAGGTCTTGGTAATAAACAACACAAAATAGACCTACGTACAATGTAGTAAGAATTTTTTTTGTGGCGTTTATAAAGCCTTTTCTTATATGACTGTGATCGTTCAAAATTAAATTTAAAAAGTTACATTAATTGAATTAAAGGATAAAAATAGGGAAATACAGTTTGGGAAGTACAGGCTCCAGGATGACTGTAAGAGTCTAGTTTGCCATTTTAACCGACTTTATCTAATAAAGCGCTGACCTATTCTTTATTGCTGTCGATCTGCCAAATATAACAATTACACCATAGGGGATGTGGACTGAGGATGATCTTTAAAAAGCACTGTGCTTTGTTTGCATTGTTTTTCTTTGTAATCTTGCCCTTTCAGAAGTTTTTGTTGGCTGTGCTCATAAACTATATATACCAAAACATTAAGACCATCAGTGCAGATTGGCCCAAAAATATAGGCACTTTCTCAGTATATGGGGAGAGGAATTAGTGGATGATTAGGAAACCATTATGACCAAAACCCTCCGGGCTTCACTGTGTCAGCTGTGCATTGGGCACCACTCCAAAAATTGTGTGCCACCTCTACAGTGTTCAATGACAGGGCCCCTGCTGGTACACCTGTTTATCGTGGGGAAAGCATTTACTTGCTGTTGATCTCAGCAGTGCTGCATGGATAATATAACATTACGCAGCAAGCATCAAAGTCAACGGGCATGCGTGTAACATACAGACATGAGTTTCTAAAGCTGCGCTCAGCTACATGTGATAAAGGGTTGTTCCAGGCAGGGCACTCCTTGCTATTAACTTCACATGCCCTAATTGTGATTATAGAAAGCCATTGTTGAAAATGAAAAGCTCCTAAAGCTCCTTTCAAAAGGTTGTTATAGACAGGAAATACTCCATTGACAAGGAGAATGGAAATGCCCAGCTATCAATTTATCTGTACCTTTCCTAGGAAGAATAAGAGAGGAATGGCAGAACACTGAGTAATAAGAAAGATGCTCCAGAATTGTTATTTCAAGGCGGATACATCTATTCACTAAAATATGTCAGGAGAGCTGACAGGTCCTCTGTAAACCAATCCTAGACTTTAACCCATTGGCCCTGTTCACACTGAGGTTTTTTTTGCCACTGATTTTGAATCGGAAACCACGTCGGAATCAGCACCAAAATTTGGCTGAAATCGCCCCCTATTGATTTCAATGGAAGGCAGAGGCACTTTTTCTTCCTGGGCAGCTTTTAGCCACTCGTGGGGAAAAAAAGTGGCCTGTCATTTCTTAACGCGGTTTCCGCCTCTGACCTCCCATTGAAATCAATGGGATGCAAAAAAAAACCTGCTCCACGTGTTTTCAAGCATATTTTTGTTGTTTTTTTCCCGCGGTCCTTGCATTGGATTCAATGGCCGTGGGCGGAAAACGTGATATTTAACCCCTTAGCAACATGCCACGTACATGTACATGACAGCCGTTAAGTGCAAGTATGGAGCGGGCTCACAGGCTGAGCTCGCTCCATACTTAGTGGGTGACGGCTATGTAATACAGCCGACACCTCACTGCAAATGGCGGAATCACAGATCACCCCGTCTAACCCCTTAGATGCCGCGGTCAAATGCGACCACAGCATTTAAAGCTTTAGAATGAGTGGGGGTGGCCCCCTCCGACGTGCCGTCGGCCCCTCCGCAACCTGATCGCGGGTTGCAAATGAAGGCCCCCAGGTCTGCCATCTTCGTACTTCTATAAAACCCTGCCTCTGGCAGGGCTTCAAACGAGGCTGTAAGTATAGCGATATACTGCAATATATTAGTACTAGTATAGAAAACCCGTTACACGGGTTTGCTAGCAAAAGGAATGATGAGTATTTATAATTGTGCTCTTTGAGAATGATGTTCATTACAAGCTTGTCTTACTTCAGGGTTTTGCCTTCTTAACGCCTTGTTTTGGGAATTGGTTTCTCGTTGTTCCTGGCGTTCCTCTGCACTCATAGTTGCTCTTTTTATTCTCTGAGCCAAATATATATGATGATTATCAGCATTGTCCCTTTTATAAGTGAGCGTGATCACACGAAGCAGTTAAGGGACAATCCTGATAATCAATACATATTATTGGATAACTATGCCTGCAATTCTCCCTATGTATCACTCATAGTTCTGACCCCTATGCAATACTGCCCCCTATATTCCACATACATTATTATCACTTGTGTATTACACACTGTATTTATTTTCTGCACTACACATTTATATCCATGCCCCCCACACCACTCCCCTCAAGGCTAGTGGGAGTGGCTATTATTATTTAACACACCTGAGCACTTTCCTTCAGCAGCATTTTTGACCTCTCTGCGTCTTGCTGGGCTTATACCTGCCCAATTTGTGAGTATGGCCTTTTTTGTGTTTTTAATGCAATTCTCATGTAATAGAATTGTGTCTTGGTATTTTTTGGAGATAAGGGAATTGCATGCTCCAGTAATTCCTTAATTGCTCCTAAAAATAAGAAAATCGTGAATCCCAAAAAAAATTGTCCATAGGGTTGACAAAAATCTAGATTTTATTTTTTTGCTAAATCGCCCAGCCCTACACACAGTGGTAACTCTGAGTACAGATAATGTAGTAGATGTTACCTGCAGTCCTATGTAACACCACAGATAACACAGTGATAACTGAGTACAGATAATGTTCTAGATGCACACACAAAAATATATACACATACAGATACAGGGGCGTAGCTAAAGGCTCATGGGCACTGGTGCATGAATTCAGCTTGGTCCCCCCTATCCCTTCCCAACATCACAAGACCCCTGCGCACGCCTATGCCCAGCCGCCTTGCCCGACAGACCTCATGAATTACCTCCAAAGTATAATGCCCCCTATAGCTGCCATATATGTGCCCCCTATAGCACAGTGCAATGCCCCCCCATAGCTGCACCATACACTATAATGTCCCATGCAGTATAATGCCCCCATAGATGCCCCACACAGTATAATGCCCCCCATACAGTATAATGCCCCCCATAGCTGCCCCATACACTATAATGTCCAAAAGAGTATGATGCCCCATACAGTATAATGCCCCCCATACAGTATAGTGCCCCCCATAGCTGCCCCATACACTGTCCCATACAGTATAATGCCCCCATAGATGTCCAATACAGTATAAGGCCCCCATAGCTGCCACATACAGTATAACACCTCCATACAGTATAATGCCACCATAGTTGTCCCATACAGTATAATGCTCCACACAGTATAATGCCCACCATAGCTGTCCCACACAGTATAATGCCTCAGACAGTATAATGCCCACCATAGCTGTCCCATACAGTATAATGCCCCACACAGTATAACGCCCCCATAGCTGCCACATACAGTATAATGCCCCCCATAGATGTCCCATACAGTATAATGCCCCCATACAGTATATTGCCCCCCATAGCTGTCCCATACAGTATAATGCCCCCATAGCTGTCCCATACAGTATAATGCCCTCATACAGTATAATGCCCCCTATAGCTTCCCCATACAGTATAATGCCCCCTTATGGCTGTCCCATGCAGTATAATGTCCCCTTAGCTGTCCTATACAGTATAATGCCCCCCCATATAGTATAATGCCCCCTCAGCAGCTACCATATGAACCCGTTCCCGTTCCCACGACAGGTGGAGAATCCTTCCCCTCCAGTCTGTGCTGTGAGTGACTCGGCGCAGACAGGCGCATAGACGTTGCTACATCGCACCTGCCTGCGACAGACTGAACACTCACATCTCCTTCCTCACAAGTTTCTTGCAGGTCGGGCTGTGGACGGAGCTAACTGTGCCTCAGACACCATGTCCTTGCCGAATATATATTAGATTCCAGTATATCATTCAAGTGATCCAACGATCGCTGGTTCAAGTCCCCTAGGAGGATTAATAAAAAAGTAAAAAACTGTTTTTAATGTTCCACAAAAAAAAGTATGCAAAGTTAAAAAAAAACAAAAAACCTTTTCCCGTTTTTTCCCTAGTGTAATGTTAAAAAAATAAAAGTTGATATAACTGGTATCGCCGTGTCCGTAAAAGTCAAAACTATTACAATATAGCAGTATTTAACCCGCTCCGTGAACACCGTAAAAATGAAATGTAAAACACCCAAATTGCTGTTTTTTGGTCACCATAGCGCTAAAAAAATTTTTTTATAAAAAGTTATCATACTCGCATGTACCCCAAAATAGTACCAATAAAAATTACAGCTTGCCCCGCAAAAAATATGCCCTCACATCACTCAATCAAAAAAGTTATGGCTCTCAGAATATGGCGACACAAAACAGTTTTTTTTTTGTTTTTTTTAGCAAATAGTGTCTTTTTATAAAAGTGGTAAAACATAAAAAAAAAAACATAAATTTGGTATTGCTGCAATCGTATCAACTCATAGAATAAGGTGAATAAGTAGTTTTTACCACCTGGTGGACGCCGTAAAAACTAAACTCCCAAAAATATGGCATAATCACTATTTTTTGCCCAATTTACTATAACGGTTCTCACCGGTTTGTTCGTGGATCCTCTGTGTCGTCTGGGAGATGGTGCTTGGAACCCAGGCAACGCTTGGCATAGCGGGTAGAGGCGGTCGGATGGATAGGCAGAAGTCAGGACAGGCAGCAGACATCGTAAGGGTATGGCAGCAATAGGTCAAGGCAGAGTCAAGTTCAGGCACAGGTCAGTAACAGGAAATCCAGACAAAAGGCAGAAGGGACGGAAACAGGTAACCAGGACACAGGGAAACTCACGGGGAACTTGGTTGAACAAGCAGGGATGCAAGGGAGGAGGAACCTTAAATAGGAAGTCTTAGGAATTAAGGTGCGCGCTGGCCCTTTAAGACAGGACGAGTCAGTGCGCGCGCCCTCTAGTGACTGCAGCCGCACATCGAGGATGAAGGCCGCGGCGGGAGGTAAGGGATGCACTTACCTGATGCCGTCCAGGGCCAGCAGAGCGTCCAGATCGGGTAAGTGGAGCTCGGGATGAGCAGCTGGTAATGGAGTACGCCGGGACCGGAGCAGAGGCCGTGGGAACGACGGGGAACGGCGCGGCATCCGTTACATTTACCACACAAATATTTTTTTTCAGTTTCTCACTACATTATGTGGTACATTAAATGGTGTAATAAAAAACGACAACTTACCCCGCAAAAAAAACCGAGCCATCATATAGCTATGTCATCAAAAAAATAAAAAAGTCATTACTTTCGGAAGGCAGGAAGGAAAAAAAAAGAATTGGCCAAGTCCTTAAGGGGCTAAAATCACTGTATATCACATAATTGCATGAAGATGGTATGATTGTAAAATACTAGGTAGGACTACTACAAGGTGCGTACATAAAAAAAACATAGGGCCCCATAGCAAAAGTCAGAATTGGGACCACTCATTGCTCCCAACCATCAACATGCTGTAGACCATACTGGTGACTACAGCACAGATCACACGCATTCAGAGGCAGAATAAATATTTACCTTCAGTGACCCACAGGTAACGTCTTGTCTGACTGGAGTTACTTTCCTATTCTTATCCATTTTTGGGTCAGACCAACTCTCCTCTGCAGCGTTTACCGCCCAGATTTCTTCTGCTCCTCACTTTGATGCAAATCCTCACACTCTCTCCCTGCAAATAGCTACCCTGAATGAAAACTTGCCCCTCAATGTGCCCTCTGAATAAAAAAAGTGCCCAATTAATGTGCCCCTTGAATTAAAGGTGCCCTACAATGTGCCCCCTTAGTTAAAAGTGCCCCATAATGTGCGCCTGAATTAAGTGCCCTACATGGTGCCCCCTGAATTAAAAGTGCCCCCTAAATTAAAAGCATCCCACACTGTTCTTCCTCAATAACAACTATCCCACTCTGTGCCCTCTGAATTAAACACTCCCCCGTAAGGAATGGAATACTCACCTGCCAACGCCCCATTGCCGCTCCCGCCATTCCCACTCGTTGCTGCTACACCGGTAAGGCCTGGCATCTTTTAGCCAGACTGTTGCAGAACAGAGCAGGAGGCGCAATGACATCATCGCGCTACCTACGTCAGCTGAGAGTGGCTACCTTGCACCCTGCAGAGCCAGAAAGCATTTTTCATTGTATCAGTGCCTTAAGGATATGGATATAATTGATCCAGGCTCAGGTGGCAGGTCGGGGACATCCGGGCTACCACGGTCCCATAGCAGCGCCGTGGTCTGAATTCACTGCTCAAGGTGTGCTATCCCTGTATTCAATAAGCTGTTACCTTTGTTACTTTTTTTACATTTCCAGCTGGAAACCAGATCTTTCGACTCTTCAGTTCTGATGATCTTGTGAAAATATTTATATGTAGACATAGGTATACATGGCATGTATGAACATCTTGAACTTTTATTTTTAGGAGGTGTTGTGCATCTAATTTTCTCCTTGCGTCATACTTTTAATCATAAACATGAATTTTTATGCATTTATTAAGAAAAATTACACTTTGATGTAAAGTGTGCAAATTTGCATGCAGGTACCTGCGTATATTAAGTGGCATTTTGACAATGTATCAGGTGTCTACTTTCAGAAAATATATAGTTATGGGGTTTAATTATGAATTTTTTATTTTATAATTTAGGTTTTATTTGTAAATGTCAAAATTGTCCTGGCTACCAGAGGAGTGAAATGTCTAGAAGCCCCTGCCAGTTAAAGGGGTTTTCCAGACAGTAAAAATTGATGGCCTATCCTCAGGATAGGCCATCAATAGCTGATGTCAGGATCCGACTCCTGGGACCCCTCCAATCAGCTGTTTTGAAGGGTGTGCAGTGCTCGTACATTCACTTCAATGGGACAAAAGGCTGCAATACCTGTGAATCGCCGCTAAATACATGTCGAAGATTCACAGTGAGCAAGTAGAAATGAAGGGGAAGCAGTGCTTGTACGAGTGCTGCACCCCTTTCAGAACAGCTGATCGGTGGGGGGGGGGGTCCCGGGAGTCGGACCCTGACCCATTAGCTATTGATGGCCTATCCTGATGATAGGCCATCCATTTTTACTGGCTAGAAAACCCCTTTAAACACCTGATTTATAGTCCTCTGTCTCAGCTTCACCTACCTCAGGGCATATCCGAATGATAGTAGACCTTCCCGGTTCATATGTTATATACACAGGTGTTATTTGCATATGCACCTAAACTTACTTAAGGTTTTTTTGCATTTTTTTTTTTGCTATCCTATCATGGACCTACGCTCAGTAGTAGGAGCAGGGGATCTCAGGTGCTACTGCTGTGATAAGATTTTCTTGGAGCAACACATTCTATAGCCGTCATGAATTCCTTGTGAGATAATGGTGCAGTATTACCAGGATAATATCAAGTGTGTTAACATCTTCCTTCGTTCTCTGTACAGTTACCATGGCTACCTCAAATGAGGTAAGTCAAGAAAACATTTATTTTTTTTGCACTAAATTAAGAACATTTTTATTTTCTTACAATAAATAACAAATATTACATTCACCTTTTCCATTCTGACAGTCTACCATCAGACTGACAAGTAATAAGTATTTTATTATAGCAGAATATTTGTTGGGATATTTGAATATAAAAGTATTAACTGATAAACTGCAATAGGATGAATTATTTTTCTTTTTTTTTCTGTGTTAATATGCAATTCAAGGGTTTCTCGGATGTAGATTTTTTACATTATAATTATGTTTAGTAAGTTGGCATCTGAGTTCACGAGGGGCATGACTTGAGTAGTTCATTCTTAAGCAACACACAGCTTAACATCCTGACCCTGTCAGCTCATAGCTGAGATCCATATCAACGCTACTCAAGCCATGTTCATGTAAATGGATTCATGAATTTTAATTTTATGAAGCAAAATCGGGTTAAACCCTTTAAGTCATGCATTCATAAATACCATCCGATCTAGATCTAGGGCCCCACCTTATTATATTTTTACATAGCTCCCAAACATTCCTATTCTGGAGGGACAGTCCATACTCCTCTGTTCCAATGCTCCTGAGATATTCTTGCTATGATCCATAGCCCTGCATTATGAATTGTAATATATTGCTCCAGAAAGTGTCTGGTTCCTAGCTGTATTTTAGCATTATATATTGAGGATTTCATTCTTTTATTTTGCATATTGAGATAATGTTATTCTGGCCATGTGTAAACTAAAGAATTCTGAGGATCAGTGTGAACTTTTTCCAATCCTATGCATCCCTCGTTGACCAACCTAAAAAAAAGTTTCTTTAAATCTCCCCTTTTTCCAATATTAGTATATTGCAGCATGCATCCACAAAAAAAATCTTCATGTCTGATAGTGAACCTCTCAAAATCAGGAAAATCATTACCAAACATATAATTAAATCTGCAGACTGCAAAGGATCATTCCATTATAAGCCATTTGTCATAATGATCAATATTCTCCAACATATTTAACAGCTCTGTACAGTCAGAGGGCAAATGAACTGAACATACACTGATTCCCAGTACCATGAAACATAAGTAGTGATCTGCTCTCTTGAAATTGTATATGAAAAAGTTTGCGCTGATTGAACTTTTGGCTTTTACTGGCCTAGGTCTATGTGAGGCGATCAAATCAAACATTTATCCTGCATTGGCTAATGTAAGGCCAGCTATATGTCATGTATTAGCTAAATATTTAGATTATATTTTACAATGGGATTTAAATACATGAAAAAAAGACAATCTTAAAGGGTTTGTCTGCTTTAGAAAAGCCATTTTCAGATATCCTATTAGGTCATTCTAAATTTAATAGAGAAGTGTTCTTTATTTAGTACCTCCCTCTATTAGCTGGCATTGAGAGCAGCTACAAAGTGTGCTTTTCCATCTGTAGGACCCAGAAGGCCCATGCATTACATGGACAGCGCATTGATTTCAATGAGTACTGTGTAATGCTTAATTTCCCACGCTGTGGTGCTGCAGGTAAATTGACCGCTGCCGAGTTCCCCAGAAGATTACAGGTGATCACTGGGGCCCCACCACCCTGTGATCAGATTAGTTTCAGGGCAACCTTCTAAGAAAAAAGGATCGCCAGGACTGGTTTTTATAACAGAGGCCCCCAGGACTATCCAGTGAGAATGTCTATTAGAGCATATCTTAAGTATACCCTAACAGGGAGCTCTGAGCTCACTATACTTATTTGGCAAGGGCCACGACTGTGTCCCAGAAGGTCGGTGACGTGATCAGAGGGTTGTCCCTACTTTGATTGTGCCACGGTAAATATTATCCATGGCGATCAATGGTTTAAATGAGATTAAGGTTTCCTCAACCTTGTCTTCACAGCAGGAGTGTGTCGGCTTTGTCGACTGCAGCCATCATTTTACTGTTAATTGTGATGGCACAACTGTAATGATGTACGACGTTATACGTTAAGATATCCTGTCAACGCTGCAAATCTGAGATAAGGGGTTAAGTTAGGATTATTATGCCATGTTAGGTATGTTTGTCTTTAAAATATGTTAACTGTAGGGATAGTTGCTAGATTTTAGTAGTTGCGGTTTATGTATAGAGTATGTTATTACAATATGACCTGAATCAGGGTTTTGGAAATATGAAATATTACAGATAGATGATGTGTAGCTCTCACCTTCACTTTTACAAAGTTACTCGGAATCTGTACACAATTTTCAAGGGTGTATAGAGAAACTGTAATATTTAGTGTACTGAAGCAAACGCAGCAGATGCTGAGCGTGGATGCTATTGATAGGAGTGTCCCCAAGAGAAACCTCATTGATAAATGTTCTAATAAGTGAGAAACCAAGCCATCCATGAAGGGGATAATAAATAACACCACATCTCTTCTCTGTCTCTTGCACAATCGAGGGAAGAACTTCAATATCTTCAGCAAAAATTTAGAACATATTTTCATTGCTCAGTGTTCATGATCAGCAGAAAGAGGTTAGTAGCCAAAGAGACAATAAATCCAGTCCGGTCACCAAGGACTGGGTAACAAATGAGTTTTATGATCCCAGGCCATTGATGTTTCCTTGGGGTTAAACTGTATGTCTTACAAAAAGCAGAGCATTCACTTTCCAAAAGTAATAAAAGAATTTTAGATGACAAATGTTCTGTCAATTACTTTACCAATATAAAACATATAGAAAAATTCTTCCTACCCCTCATTCACTATTATTATCATTTAGAAAGCACTTTATAAAATAATGTGTCTTTTTCTTAAATCATAAATGGGTGTTACATGGTATTTATTTGACTATGAATGGTAGTATCTTAGTGACATTACAGAAAGTTGATAGGATATATTTAGGCAATTTAGGGTGTACTCCATAATCATAGACTAGTTTTGTTTCAAGAATGTTTACTACTAGAATGCACCGTACGCGCGAGTGCCAGCTGTTTTATACCTGCAATGGCCGGGGTCTGAGAGAACTCCTATCCCGACCATTTAACCCCTCAGGTGCCACCGTCAATAGCGACAGCAGCATCTGAGTGGTCGGACAGAGAGAGGGGGCTCCCTCTGCCCCCCGATCGCCCCACCATGACAAAATCAGGTCTTAAAAGTAGAGCAAAGAAAAACGCAATACACTGCAATATATGAGATCCAGTGATCGCATAATAAAATCTCCTCGGTGAAATAAAAATGTATTCTTAAAGATGTAAAAACAACCTTTTTGGCATTTTCACATGAAAATATATAAATAATAACAAAATAAACATAATTGGTATTACCGCTTAAGTGTGTGAACTATTAAAATACTATGTTATTTAAGCTGGGTTGTATGCAGTAGGAAAAAAAAATTCACAATGCTAGAATTGCTGTTTTTTGGTCACATCGCTTCCCTAAAAGATGGAATATGAAATGATAATAAAGTCATATGTATCCTAAAATTGTACAGATAAAACTACAGCTCGCTCCACAAAATAAACAAATTCTCACACCACTCAATCGACAGGAAAAAAAAAAAGCAATCGATCTCAGAATATGGCAACGCAAAACTATTTTTTTTTATAACAAATTGGTTTTATTTTGAAAGAGTAGTAAAACATAAAATAAAAACGATACAAATTTGGCATAGCTTCAATTGTACTGACCTGCAGAATAAATTTTACATGTAATTTTTACTAGAACACAAAGAATAATAAAGGAATTTCTATATTTTTTTTCTTCAGTTTTTTGGAACATTATATGGTACATCAAATGGTGCCGTTAAAAACTACTCATCTTGCAAAAAACAAGCCCTCTTATGACATGTCTGCTCAAAAATAAAAAAGCTCACGAAAGGTGGTAAGGAAAAAAAAATTAGCCTAGTTCTTAATGGGTTGAAATAAGATTCCAATGTCTCCCTGACTTTAGACTTTAGAAAAATCTGATTAATATCCCAGTTTAAGATGGAGAATGGTGTGGCTTCTAAATAAAGAACCTCATATTCACAGTAAACTTCATTAGCAATCCATTACTTGTCCCTAGAACACAAAGAAATAAACTGATATCTCCAAGATCACAAGGAACTGTCATTGTGCATCGACCCAGATTTAAATTAAATCTCTTTCTTTTGGGTGGCAACCAAGCAATTTAACTGCTATTACTCAGGTTGTCCTAGAACTTTTTAGATTACTGAACAACATCTGTCTAGTTTTGCAGGTGTGGAGGATCACTTCAAAACTAGGCACATTTTCCATTCAGTACACAAGCACACTACAATGCACCAAACATGGAGACCAGAACCATCATGCTTGGTTCTGCGAACCTGAAGACGTTAAAGTTGCGCTCCCCTCTCCTGTTATTTTAAAGCTGTATTTACTCTCAAGATATGCTAACTCTGTGACATAACTGCTTGTGGAGCTGCACGCTCAGAGCACAGTGGGCATTCCCTGTAAAAGTGTTTGTCATCTCCATCTTCATACTGTAAATTTATTAACCCAAGTGCTTATATCTGCTTTTTTTAATTATTATTTGGTGATTAGTTTTTAGAATAATTTTTAATGTATTGTAGTTTATAATGTGTATTCAACACTTTGTGTATTGACTTCCTGTGTGCTTGTGCTTAGAAACGTCAGCTCATTTCAGCAAGCAAAGTGGCAGTTTAAAGAATGAAAGACCGACGGGGTATAAGTCTGACATCTTCAGAAATAATTGTGTGGTTTTGTTCAGACAGCACTAGTTTTCTCAGGTGCTCGAAATAGGGTCCCAACCCAGTTATAGGTCAAAAGAATTGTATTCGGCACACATTTGGAGTATTTAATGTAGATTTATTTCAATATTTTCTTTTTTCAATATATGCCAGTGTCTACATGTGCAACGTTTCTGTCGTGAGACCTTCGTCGGGCACTGAGCCGTACTGGGGACTGGTTTAGCGATTATGCTGGCGCTGCTAAAATAGAATATGGTGACTCACCGCTCTCTATGGCGCTGAGCCGCCATATTCTATTTTAGCAGCGCCAGCATAATCGCTTTACCAGTCCCCAGTACGGCTCAGTGCCCGACGAAAGTCTCACGACTGAAACATTGCACATGTAGCCACTGGCATATATTGAAAAAAGAAAATATTGAAATAAACCTACGTTAAATACTCCAAATGTGTGCCGAATACAATTCTTTTGATCTTCAGAAATAACACAGGCGGTAGATTTTGACTGCCATAGAATCCAGAAGACTCTGAGCTAGTCATGGACCTAATTGAGTGTAGCTAAAATGGAGCCAACGCTGAAAGGGTAAGCACAATATTATTATGTAAGATTGAAACCTAATTTTGTCTTTACTACCTCTAGTAATACAGCAGATATGCACGTTTGCTGTTTTTTGCTCGATGCTCACATTAGTAAAATATAATATTGTTTGATTTCTTCACATCTAAAATACATGCATTAGAAATATTCACATACCATAAGAACATAATTCTGATTTAAGTGCATAAGTATACATTACATATCCATATGTTTTAAGTTATGTTTAGATTATATACAGTCTTAAATTGCTGATTTTATCCATTTTAACAACAATCTTTAGAAATGCTGAAAAAAGCATACAATACACAGAACACTGACTAAACCGACAAGCAAAATATAGTCTTTCGCATATGTGGATTATTGTTATTGGCATAATGACTTGCTGTGGGTAGAATGTGTTCTTTTATGCTGGAAACAATGTCAACTAGTAAACGGCTTAGAATTTAGCCAAGAACATATGTATGGAATTTCCATATTCTCCATAGACAAGAATGCAAAATATTAAAGGAGATAATTACGATTGATTTCAAAGGGGATCATTCAGTTTTTAATTTATATGTCTTCACATTCTAGCTGGTACAATATTAACCATGCTGGATCTGAGCAGCACTGCTTTGAGAGACGGCAGCTGTATGCAACTACCCTACTGTATGGACAGGGCATATCAAGTAAATACTGAGTTGTCCTCTTTATAATACATGTTTCAATGTACAGTGCACTGATGTCATCTCTTTTGGATTTATGTAGGGACCTTGTTAAGGCCTATCTAAAAGTTTTATTTTGTTTCTCCTTAGCAATTCAGATCTAGGCTTTATGTTTTGGATTATTACATTACTACGTTTTCTTACATAGCCCAATTACACTTCAGTTTATTACTTATGAAAGATAAACGGATGTTTTCCAGGTCCTGAAGAAGTAAATATCCATGCACAAACACCATGTATGACTATTGGTATCAAGTGTCATATTTACTTTTTGCCTGACATTGTCACTTGTGTTGACCAAAGAGTACCCCGTCTGTATTCTAAATTCAGATTATTTATTAGTATTACTGTTAGTCATGTACCGGATATGTGGATTCTCTAAGCCACAATCCATTTGGTGCAGGCTAGACTTGGGTGTGGCACCTAAAGGATCCCCTGATCTTCACTTTTAACCTCCTGGTATGGCCTTTGCTTAAGGAAGATCCCTAGGTCGCGGACCAAAAATAATCATAGATTGGCAGCAGTAAGACTGATGAAGTAGCAGCATAGTGAGGAACGAAGCCATGGGTAGTCACCAAGAGAGCGGTCGGGATGCGACAGGCCAGTGGATGAGAGCTGGCCTGTGGCCAGTCGCAGAGTGTTGCCAGGAGTAGAACAACAGGTACCAGGCAAGCAATCCAAAGGGCAAGGCAGGGGCTTAACCAGAAACAAGGTCAAAGTCCCCTTTAAATAGGCCGCCCAGGTCTGATGTCATCTGTGGACATTGGCAATCTGACAGCTCTGTGCGGGAATAGAAGGAAAGCTGCAGCCCAATCCAGTAGGACTGCAGCATAAGAGGGGAGACATTGCAGCAACCGAACACGGCCGTCATCAAAACCCATGGTCACCAGTGGGGACTCGTTGCAGGAAACCCGGAGCGGTGAATAGCAATTACTTTTGAATAACTGTGAACTCTTACTACTGTACCTTAATTGTGGCTAGACCGTTCTGTACTCATTTAGATGTTCTTCTGAGATGCTTTATGATTTCCAAGGTAAGTTTGTTCTACTTCTTTATAATAATTTCAATAGGCCAGCCACTCCTCTCCAATTGGTGGTAATGCCTTTCACTTTGGTTCCATGGAGTCCCAGAGCCTTAAACGTATTGTATGAGAGAGGAAAAAACATGAATGCTTTCTTCTACAAACAGCCCCATGAGTTGTCTTTGTTATTGTAGCTTAGCCAAATTCAAGTGAATGGGCTGGTACAGCTGGTTGTTACGGGTGTCCGATAACTTTGTTCCTTAAGTACAAAAACAATACTGTCATATATTAACCTCTTCCCGCCGCAGCCCTTTTTCAGATTTTCATTTTCCTTTTTTCCTCCCCACCTTCCAAAAGCCATAACGTCTTTATTTTTGCATCGATCTAGTACTATGAGGGCTTGATTTTTGCGGGACGAATTTTAGTTTTTCGTAGCACTATTTATTGTGCCATATAATGTCCTAGGAAACGGGAAAAAAATTATTTGTGGGGTAAAAAATGAAAAAAATTGCTTTTCCTCCATTGTTTTTTGCGTCTCGTTTTAACGGAATTCACTGTGCAATTAAAACAACATGTTAACTTTATTTTGTGGGTCAATATGATTATGCAATACCAAATATATATTGTTTTTTCTATATTTTACTATTTTTACAAGTAAAAACCTAAGTGTTAAATCTAAAATTTACTTTGTGTCACCAAATTTCGAGAGACATAACTTTTTTATTTTTCCGTCGAGTAAGTGGTATGAGGGCTTATTTTTTGCGGGATAAGCTGTAGTTTTTAATTATACCATTTTGATGTACATGCAACGTTTTGATCACTTTTTATTTCATTTTTTGTGGCAGATGAGGCGACCAAAAAATAGAGATTCAGGCGTTTACAGTTTTATTTATTTTTACGGCGTTCACCGTGCGGGTTAAATAATGATATATTGTAATAGTTAAGACTTTTACGGACGCGGTGATACCAATTATGTTTATTTTTTATTTTTTTTACTATGCTCTAGGGGGAAATGGGAAAAGTTTTTTTTTTTTTTTTTACTTTTAATTTTTTCTTTTTTTTTTTACATAAAAAACAACTTTATTTGATTCATTTTTCCTTTTTTTTTTATTAGTCCCCCTAGGGGACTTCAACCAGCAATCATTAGATTGCTTTCTCAATATACTGCAATACTAATGTATTTCAGTATATCGGGATTCTGACAGGCTTCTATTAAAGAGACTCTGTCACCACATTATAAGTGCCCTATCTCCTACATAAGGAGATCGGCGCTATAATGTAGGGGACAGCAGTGCTTTTTATTTAATAAAACGATCTGTTTTCACCACTTTATTAGCGATTTTAGATTTACGATACTAAAGTGTTTAGACAGTGAATAGACATTCCACGGGATGTCTATTCACAATCTCTGCACTTCATTACTCTGTCTGTGGTAGTTACAGCAGAGGAAGCGTAATTTCGCGAGATTACGCGGTAAATGACAGGTTACATCGAGATTACGCTTTGCTCTGCAGTAACTACCACAAAAACAGTAACGAAGTGCACAGATTGTGAATAGACATCCCGTGGAATGTCTATTCACCGTCTAAACACTTCAGTATTGTTAATGTGTTAGTATAATGACTGATTGGTCAGCGTCATACACTCCTCTGTGCAACGCCCACTTGGTCTAAAGTAAAAATACGCCCACTTGGACATTAAGAAACTCATTAGCATAAATCTAAAATCGCTAATAAAGTGGTGAAAATGGTGGTGAAAATAGATTTTTTATTAAATAAAAAGCACTGCTGTCATCTACATTATAGCGCCGATCTGCTTATGTAGGAGATACGACTCTTATAATGTGGTGACAGAGCCTCTTTAAGCCCTGAGGCGCGATGAGCTGTTAGAGGAGGTCACCCCCCTCTTTCTAACGATTTAAATGCTGCAGTCGCTATTGACTGCAACATTTAACGAGTTAAACGAGCAGGATCGCCATCGCGCTCGAGCGCGATGCCGCTCGTTACTCTGAAGTGTCGGCTGTAACATTCAGCCGACACCGTCATCGTATGGAGCGGGTTCACTTCGTGAGCCCGTTCCATACTTCCCCTACCCGACTTTGGTGTATGGATACGTCAAATGTTGGGAAGGGGTTAATATACCATTTGTGTAAATAGTGGAAATTGTTCAGTTTGACAAACTTACAGATAGTAAATCAAGAGTCAACTTTCCCATGACACTCACTGTATGTCCTGCTTGTGTTTTGTTGATAAAAATCGTATGATAAAATGCTTGTAATCTTGGTTTACTTTAAGTAGTGTTAGATGGCTTGACCTACTATAGTTATAAGAATTGCAATATTAACCCTTTAATGACCAGGCCATTTTGCGCTTTAATGGCCAAGGATTATTTTTTGTTTTTTCACGGTCGCATTCCAAGAGCCGTATAAGGGCTTGTTTTTTGCGGGACGAGTTGTATTTTGTAATTGTACCATTTTTAGATGCTTATAATATATCGATTAACTTTTATTAACTTTATTTTAGGAGAGAATTGAAAATAAGCAGCTATTCCAGTATTGATTTTCACGTTATAAATTTACGCCGTTTACTATGCAGCGTAAATAACATGTTAACTTTATTCTATGGGTCGGCATGATTACGGGGATACCAAATATGTAAAGGTTTTATATGTTTTCCTACGTTTGCTCAATAGAAACCCTTTTAGAAAAAAATTACTTGTTTTTGCATCGCCGCATTCCAGGAGCCGTAACTTTTTTTATTTTTCTGTCAATGTGGCTGTATGTGGGCTTGAATTTTGCGGGCCTAGGTGTAGTTTTCATTAGTACTATTTTGGGGTACATAGGACAAAAGATTAACTTTTATTTAATTTTTTTATGGGGGGAATTGGAGAAAAGAGAGAACTTTGCCATTGTTTTTTGAGTTTTTTTTGGATGTCGTTCATCGGGCGGTTTAATTAATGTGTTCATTTTATTGTTCGAGTCGTTACGGTCATTGGGATACCATATATGTGTATGTGTTATTTGTTTTGACACTTTTACTAAATAAAACCAATTTTTGGGTAAAAAAATGTTTTATTTGATTTTGAATTTTTTTTTTCACAAACTTTATTTAACTGCTTTACATTTTTTTTTTTTTAGTCCCACCAGGGGACTTCACTATGTGATCTGCTGATATACTTAGTATACTTAGTATACCAAAGCATTATTGCCTGTCAGTGTAAAACTGACAGGCAATCTATTAGCTCCCTCCCTCTGTCAAACACATTAGATGTCGCTGTCGCTATTGACAGCTACATTTAATGGGTTAAACTGCCTGAATCGGAGCGCGCTTCGATTCCGGCAGTTGCAGCAGGAGCCAGGCTGTGTATAACAGCCGTGCTCCTGCCGCTGATCGCGTGTGTACACTGGCAGTGCCCACGCGATCAGAGGACGGATATATTCGTCCTCTTGCGCTAACTAGCAGCTGCAGAGGACGGATATATCCGTCCTTCGGCGTTAAGAGGTTAAATTATTTGGAATTTTCACTAATCCAATTAGTTAACAAAAGCGTTATGTCAGAATTATCAATTATAACTGCAAAACCATGAAAAGTTGTATTCTGCCTCCAGTGCTGACCTTCAAAGACCTAGTCACATTAATCAGTGCTGATGCAGCCGCAATCTGTACAACATTACAGTCTATTAGATGGCTAAATTCCACAGATAAATACGTATGTAATCACCAGATGACTTAGCACATAAACCTGAAGGAAAGCAATTTCTGCCTATACAGTGTGTGTGGATTATTTTTTTGAATTACCTGGATAAAATACACACATATATATATATATATATACACAAATCAAAAAAAGGGAAATTGAGAAAGGCTCCAGTGGACGGAGCTGAAACGTTGCCATTTTTTCCCCCTGAATCTTTGGAGTTGCTGCTCATTTTTTTTATTTGTATGTACTTGGAACTTTGGTCTGTACCTTAGAGCTTGCACCCACACGCTGCCAGTGCTGCCTGACTTTGCATACACCTATACGTTTTTCTAGATAAACTTGCACACAGTTTTTGAAGGAACTCTGCAGGGATGTTGTTCCAAACATCTTGAGGAACTAACCAAAGATCTTTTGTGGATGTAGGCTTCCTCAAATCCTTCTGTTTAATGTAGTCCCAGACCAACTCACTGATGTTGAGATCAGGGCTCTGTGGGGGCGATATCATCACTTCCAGGGCTCCTCCTTCTTCTTCTTTACACTGAATATAGTTCGTAATGACGTTGGCTGTATGTTTGAGGTCATTGTGCTGCTACAGAATAAATTTGGAGCCAATCAGACGCCTCCCTGATGGTATTGCATGATGGATAAGTATCTGCCTGTATTTCTCAGCATTGAGAACAGCATTAATCCTGACCAAATCCCCAATCCATTTTGTAGTGGCCGGAAGGAGGTGAAGGGAAAGTGAGCCCTAATCTACCCACCGCCCTGTCCCTGCCTACTTGCAACGACCCGCCCTAGGCGACGAGGTACAACTGGGCGGCGGTCCCTACGCTGTCTAAGTGCACAGGGAAACAAACAGGGAACATGCAAGGGAAGGGGCAGTAGCCACGGAACGCCACGAGGAAACGGAGCGGCGAACGGACAGTCAGGACCAGGACGAAGTGAGTACACCCAAGCGGGCAAGGAGACAGAAGCAAGCCAGAGGCAAAGCAAAGCAGAACTGCAGCAAGGCAGAAGCACGGCAGAAGCAGGCTGGAGCAAGCAGCAGTGGGGCCAGGAATCCAAAAGAATTACAAGCACTGAGGGAGAGAACAGGGCAGGTAATAAAGGACAGGGGGCGGAGCTAACTCCGACAGACCAGGCCGCGATAGGCTCTCCCACTCCTGAGCCTGCCACCCTGGTTGGTGGGAGATGGTGTCAGTCGAACAGGTCTGGCCTCAGGTGTGGATTGATTAATCCCAGGAGTATACCTAGATGAAGTACCTGGCAGATCCCTAACACATTTACTGAAATGCAGCCACAAACTTGCAAGGAACCTCCTTCATGCTTCACTCTTGCCTGCAGACACTCATTATTGTGCCGCTATCCGGCCCTACAGCAAACAAACTGCCTTCTGTTACAGCCAAATATTACAAATTTGGACTCATCAGTCCTGTGCACCTGCTGCCATTTTTCTGCACCCCAGTTCCTACGTTTTGGTGCATAGTTCAGTTTCTTGGCCTTATTTCCACGTCGAAGGTATGTTTTTTTTGGCCGCAATTCTTCCATGAAGACCACTTCTGGCCAAACTTCTTCGAACAGTAGTTGGGTGTACCTGGTCCCACTGGTTTCTGCCAGTTCAGAGCTTATGGCACTGCTGGACATCTTCTGTTTTCGAAGTGAAGTAAGCATGATGTGTCTTTGATCTGCTGCACTAAGTTTCCTTGGCTGACCGCTGCGTCTATGATCCGCAACGTTGCTAGTTTTGGTGTGCTTCTTCAACAGAGCTTTAACAGCAAATTTTGAAATCCCAGTCTGCTTTGAAATCTTTGCTGGGAACAGACCTTGCTGATGTTGTAATACTACCTTGTGTCTTGTTGCTGTGCTCAGTCTCGTCATGGTGGACCTCTGCCATGAAACGGTCTTTCACAGCCTCACCTTTGTAGCAGTGTTTGGCTGTCCCTCACCCAGGTTTAAGCCTCCTACACAGCTGTTTCGGTTACAACGAATCCATAACTTTGTGCAAGTGTACCTAAAATAATTGATGCTGTTTTAAAGGCAAAGTGTGGTCACACCAAACATTGATTTGACTTAGATTTCTCTTTTGTTCATTCACTTTGTATTTTGTTAATTAATTTAAAAAAACAAAAACTATTAAAACGTATATTTCTGAAAGCATTCTTTCTTTGCATTATTTTTCCACAACTGCCTAAAACATTTGCAGTTTAGAAAAGGTGACACATGGAAAAGTACGACACTGTGTTGGGTATTAGAGCTAAGGGGCCCCTACTGTTGAGCTGGAAAACCTAAAGTCAGTCCCTCAGCTACACACTCATTGTTGAGTTTAGTCAGGAAATGTAAGAAAATCTCTTTGGAGATGCTACAGTCCTTACCTCAAAATCTACCTTCCATAAAATGAACAAAGAAAAGATATGTGATCTGCCAAAAGGACGCTTGTAAAGGATTAGAAACACGTCTGCTTTCTTCCAGAAATAGCACCACACCTATCCACCGCTTGTGTGATGTTTTACAAATTAGCGCCAATCACTTCAATGGAGCAAGCTGTAATACCAGTAATAAGTGTTTGATCACTGGAGGTCCCACCGAGCACTGTACTCGGTTACCTCCAGAATGGAGTGCCAGAGTACATGCATGACCTGCCTCTCTGTTCATATAGAGGACTTGGGATCCCCTTCACTGGATCTGTGGATGGGGGATAAGTTGTTTTGGTGGGATAACCCCTTTAGGTATCCCTTACAAGATTTCATACTTTATCAGAAAGTAAAGTAACATTTTGCTTAAGAGAAGTAGAAGCGAGAAAAAAGCGCAATTTGCAGGATCCACATACAGAGTGTTATAGTAAACAAAATCTATATATGTATTGCTTTTAGGGTAAGATATGGTCATAACACATTTCATTCCAGCTCCTGGTAACAGTACTCATATGAGAACACAGCTGTGACATGAGAAAATAAACAAAGCACTCCAATAAAAAATATGAAATGAGTCGAGCACATGTTCCGGCCGTAGGTGGTGTTTTCATAGGTTAAGTAGTTCTTATAGCTTCATGCAAAAGCGTGCCACAAGACCCAATGAAAAGGCTTGAGGGATAAGTGAGAAGACTTAGAGCATATGATTGAAATTGCTGTTGATCAACATAATAATAAAAATATGAAATCTTTGCTAGTTGAATGAAAATTGATAAAGGTAATGATATCCATTTATTTACCAATTCTTAACAAAGAAAAACAATGACCTTAGTTGATTTAACTAAACACAGTTAAAAAAAATAAAAGCTCATTGAAATTCTATGCAATCTTTTTTTAAGATGTCATGTACCATTTGTCAATAATGTAGTCTTGGAGTGTCGTTGAGTGATTTATAGACCTTAACAGTCCTTTGACAGCATTGGTTTGGTATTATTAGAAAATGCAGCATCCAGTCTAGTCCAGTCCAGTGCAGCGGAGCATTGATGTATATTACATTGCTTGCACCTTGAAGCAGGAATGGAAAATGCACAATGTATGTTGTTTTCATCTCAACACAGACGACATAGTACAAACCTCCCTTTTGACAGAGACGTAAGGTAAGGCATGTGCTATATTCTATGAGACTCATTCTTTTTATATTCTATATTTTTTGATGAGGGGATTTTATGTGTGACATTGTATTGTGCATAATACGTATCGATGGCTTGGACTAAAAGGTGTGTAGGAAGTCCTTATGGTTACATTAGGGGATAATGACATGTATGTGTAATTTTACCTAATTCATCCTTTTACATAGGTGACTGTTATAGGAAGTGCAATCAGCAATAGTTAGGGTATGTTCACACGCAGTGTTTTCAGCCGTTTTTCGGGCCGTAAACGTCCCGAAAAACTGCTGAAAAATCGGAATCAGAACGCCTCCAAACATCTGCCCATTGATTTCAATGGAAAAAACTGTGTTCTGTTCCAACAGGGCGTTTTTAAAAAGAACGTCTGCGAAAAATAAGTGCATGCCACTTCTTGAGACGATTTTGGAGCCGTTTTTCATAGACTCTATAGAAAAAGATCTAAAAAAAATGCCACGAAAAACGCGAGTTTGATTAAAAAAGTCTGAAAATCAGGAGCTGTTTTCCCTTGAAAACAGCTCTGTATTTTCAGAAGTTTTTCATTTTCTGTGTACAAGTAAATGAAGAATCGAATAGCCATTCTGCCCTTGATGACATTAATGATACTTATAACCATTAAGGGTATGTTCACACGTAGTCAACAAAAACGTCTGAAAATCCAGAGCTGTTTTCAAGGGAAAACAGACCCTGCTTTTCAGAAGTTTTTTTACCAACTCGCATTTTTCGCGGCGTTTTCACGCCGTTTTCGCAGCGTTTTTTACGTCCGTTTTTGGAGCTGTTTTCATTGGAGTCTATGAGAAAACAGCTCCAAAAACGTCCAAAGAAGTGTCCTGCACTTCTTTTGACGAGGCTGTATTTTTACGCGTCGTCGTTTGACAGCTGTCAAACGACGACGCGTAAATAACAGGTCGTCTGCACAGTACGTCGGCAAACCCATTCAAATGAATGGGCAGATGTTTGCCGACGTATTGGAGCCGTCTTTCCAGACGTAAAACGAGGCATAATACGCCTCGTATACGTCTGAAATTTGGCCGTGTGAACATACCCTAAATATTAAACTAATATTTTTTTTTATTAATCTTTTTATTCCACATTTTATTGATTTTGGTTTTGTCCATTCTTGATTCGTATAGCAGCTTAGACCCAACATTTTTTGTCACTGGTGTTCATCAGCCTATGATAAGTTAAGCGCTCAGATATACTTAGAACAGACTGAACAGCACTCGCCGGAATCCTGTAAAATGTATTAATCCTACTATAAAACAGATCAATATTACAAAGTATTCGCAGAAAAAAATCTTACACGTCCACTGCAGGAGAAGCACAGCTATCGACCAGTAAAACACTCAATGGAATAAGCAGAAATAACCTTGTACCAGCTGTGCGCAATAGAAGTAATATAAACACCCAAACAGGCCAGTTAATAATACTAATTGTATGATATTTGTATAAGACTTGTTACAATGTTTGTGGTATAATGGTCTCCTATAGCACAGTTATACCTGTGTTACTAGTCTGGAGCTGCAGGCAAGTACCAAATCTCAGGCAGATCAGACATTCTTGATTTTAAAGTAATGATATTTCTGGTTCTTGGTTCAATCATTGCTGTCACACAGTATATACATATTAAAGGCAACTGCTTCACAGCATAAAAACCAATACAGTCCCAGGGAAGGAATAACCCAAAATAGTGCAATCTAGATCCTAAAAGGACATTCTCTTCCAATAAAAAAAAAACTCCAGGAAATATCATTTCTTTTAAAAATCTCTACATCAATAGTTAGTGTTATCTTCGAAAATTAGTTTTGGCCACTATAACAGCTCCCATAGGAATTGTCACTCTAAAACTGGGTGGGTTGTCAACTAGCTTATCCTATGAAAGTTATAAGGAAAAGCTTAATTCAATTTTCACAAAATTCAACTTAACAGAAGCATACAACCCAAAGATTATATGGATATGCCAATGTCTGTAAATAATATTAGTATAAATATGACGTTCTAATGTTAGATTCTGACGATTATATAGAGATGAGTTGTACTACAATGGCGCTGCTCATTGTCACGGCGCGGGGTGTGGAGCCACTGGGCCATACCGCGTAGCGGGATAGCAGCTGTCCGAACAGGTACAATGCAATGTCTCTAGTCCAGAAAGGGTACTTGAGGCAATGTAGACCGTAGCGGTAGATTCATGCTAAGATGAGGCTCCGACAGTAGACAGACACCCGGCGGGGTGCGACACAATAGATGCAGCGGAGGGTACAACACGACTCCAACTCTTGATGGCACAGAGGCACTGTAGCATGGGACAATGGGAACAGGCAGCAGGAACGGGTAACACTGGGAACTGGAAAACGCTAGGAGACCATTTGCAATGACAAACTTTAGGTGACATAACAACGCTCAGGCAAGGATCGAGAGGGCAGAGCCCTTTTTATAGTCCTGAAGCATTCTGGGCTGATTGCAGTATTCTGCAACTGTGTGCATACTGGCCCTCTAAGGCCGTGCATGCGAGGGCGCGCGCGCCCTGCGGGACACAGTGTCCGGACCAGGAAGTGAGTGCCCGCGTCTCTCAGGAGGGAGATGCCGCCAGGAACTCACTCGTCCAAGGCCACGGCCGTCGGAGGGTAAGTCATGACGACGGTCCGCGGTCATAGGCGTTACACTCATCTATTGAGCAGTAGCTATTGTGACCTATGGCAGAAGAAGTTCCTTCCACTCTGCCAACCACTAATTCACTGACCTGTACAGATGTAATAATCTTTAATGCGTTTTCTATACTGTGGCAAAAAAAATTAACTTGACCTTTTCAATGGCTTTTTTGTGTGCTATCACGCTTTAACAAGTTAACCGAGTCAAGTTAAACTTTGCTACATCTGTAGTGCTCCCTTTCTCTTAAAAAAAAAAAAAAGAGATTCTTCAGTAGCTGCAGTGATAATTATACAGTTCTGTGTCCCAGCTTCTGCAAAACAACACAATATACACCTCAGATGCTGCAGGATATCATAAAACACATCTCAACTGCTACATACTGTACCTTTTTTAAAAAGATAAAGGCATTTCATATCAATCACTTAATGGTGGACAGGAGTCTCCCCTTGCTAGTTAAAGTCACTAGATTTTAGGGCACTAAACCACCAGCATGTTGTTATACTGTTGGGGAATTGCATCCTAAACATGCCCCTCTCAGGAGTGTCTCTTGAACGCCTCATGGACGCGACCGTTGTGTCACTCAGGCCATTTTTGACGGCACATCCGGGTGGCACCCGATAGTCTCCACAGACCCATTCACTTTAGCGGGTGAATCGGGTTTGTGAAAAATATTCCGTGTCTCTGAGCCAAGGAATGATAGGAAATGTTCTATCTTTCCTCGGATCACTGACGGGACTTGGCCGGCGCACACGGTCGTGTGCATGAGGCGTTAGCATTTTGTTTAAAAGAAAGTTATAATACAGTTTGCTCTGTATGTAGATTACCTGGCTGCCTCCCCAACCACCGTTTGCTCTTCGGGACCCTCCTGCAGATACAGGCCCTAACACAGATACAGCCTAGCCCGGTGTTCACCAGTCTCCTTATGTCTCCTCAGTACCAGTCCTTCTTCTAGACTCAGCGCTCCTATGGTCCGGTTCACCGCTGCAATGGTAATGGTAGAACACTCACTGCCTCAAAAAGCAACCGCACTCTTCACTTATTAACTCTCACATCTTGTCACCATCAACCGCATGTTACTGCTTTTATTTCCACCAGCACTACACTACTGCTTGTCACAGCTCCTCTCTCCCTCCTGCACAGACTTATTACTTCCTGGGACTTAGCCCCAACTCTGAACACTATTTGGCGGACTCCCTGTAGTTTTATACACTATGCTCTGCCCCGGCACCAAGTCCTACCCCCAGCGCTATGCTCCGCTCCCAGAATGGCATTTGGCCTGTGCATCACGGCACCTACAATTTAGATAGAGCCAGCAAGCCAGATCTGCAAGGGAACAGAGTTACAACAACATACCATCAGCACACCACTATACACTGTGCAATATGTACAGTGGTCAGACTGACGACGACGACTCCTCCAATACTTTTATTGCAGTGGCCTGACTGACCACTGACTGGACGTCACTTGTGGGCAAAAGACGTAAAACCAGCCGATAACAGCGGGTGACAACATATATTAAAGTTACAGTGTACTATTAAACTTGAATACTATTGTCAATGCCATGGAGGGCCCAAAATACAATATAGCATGTAAAGCAACATTTCTCTGTAACTTGGGGATTTACCCACCACCTTTACAGATGGGACATTATCATATATATATATATATATATATATATATATATATATATATATATATATATATGAGCTAGAAAGAGGTGTATATTTATATAGATATATATCTATAGCTACTTACTTAATATATATATACTATCTGTGTATATATATCAAATATATATATTGTGTGTGTATATATAGATAGATATATAGGTAGATATATATACACACATATATATATATATATCAATATATGTACAGTGTGTGTGTGTGTGTGTGTGTATATGTATATATATATATATATATATATATATATATATATATATATTTAAAACCACAAATGTCAGCTATTGAGCTATAATTTTGTCACTGGGTCACAGATTCTTCATAGAAATGCATACATTTATAACCCCTGCTATCTTCCTTCACCCATCTAATTTTCTCTATGTGGTTCCTTCTGTAAGGATTAAAGTATACCTGATATTTCATGACAAAGTTGTAAATCTTCCTCCTCCTCGGTCCCTAACCATCTTCTTTCGGTCTACCTGCTTTTTTAAGTTTTTTTTTTACACCCTTCTTTTCCCCCTGTTGTAGCCACCCTGCTCATTTCTGTTCTTGCCAATGTGGGGGTATCACTAACATGCTAATGTGCCAGCACATTAGTGTGTGACTTCCGTTCCCACACTTTCTAACATGCCTTGCTGCTTCTTCAGGGGCGTGCACGATCATATAGCCCATATATAACCAATGGAAATGACGGCTTCTGATTCAAGCAGGCAGCCTGTGAAGACACGGGAGCGAGCTTTGGCAGAGAGACCCCATACTTCTTGCAGTCGGTTAGTGTCCATTTATATTCTTGCAGCAAAACCTGTGTCATCAGAGACATGAAGTTTTATAAAAGAAAAAATAAGATAACATTTGCACTGAAAAAGCCAGTGATTCATAAATAAAAATATTGCGTATAATTTAGGCAAATACAATACAAAGAAGTTGTCTGAGAACTAATTGAACTACCCAAAAAATGTAAATATTCTTACATTTAAATATTTCTATTAATATTCATTATTTACTGTATATAGCACCACATATTCCGCAACAATTCAGAGGGAACATGTATCTGTGCATGCAGGGTGCAAGGGGTGTGGGGGATGCTGCTAAATGAAGGGCATAATCGTGATAAAGGGACAGTAGTTAATTTATGGAATGGTACAGGCTTGCATTAAAATATGCATTTTCAGGCTACACTTAAATCTGTGGACGTTGGGAATTAATCGTATTGTTCGGGGTAACACATAACAGAGAACTGGTGCAGCATGAGAAAAGTCTTGGAGACGGGAGTGGGAGGTTCGGATCATGGAGGATATTATTCGTAGATCATTAGCAGAACGTGGAGGAAAAAGGTAAGAATGTTTTTATGAGGGGACAGATTTAGGCGGTTTAAAAAAACATTTAATAGTACAACTGCTTTAGGTTAATATTTAAGCACTACAAGCAATTGGCATTCATTAATTTGGTCTAGTGAATTTGGTAGTCATAGCTACTTATAGTATGGTTGCTGGTTGTCATTGACGACCAAGAAAAAGCTTTAGCGTTTGCTGCCCCTTGCCCCTGTATCTAGTTTTAGGTATAAGTGGACTCAGGCTTCTAGTGTTAATATTATTAAATGTGCCCTATTCACTGCTCTGTTATTGAAACATTGGATAACTTTCTTTCATTGTTATTCTTCAGTGTTTGTACTTGAAAAGCAATTACGATTTGGAAGAACAATTTTATAAGAGGAATTGTTGGGTAGGTTAGAAATTAATAAAAGCCAATGTTAGCCTTTGACTGTGTAGTAATTTTGTCATGAACGAAATACCGTTACGGACAACATGATGTGGCCTGGCACAGCCTCTGCAATGGATGAAGAAATGTTGGTTTAATTACTAAAAAGTCATCGAAGTTTCGGTTCACATCTGAACCTTTCTCAAGCAGTTATAAAGTGCAAAGTAACCAAGTATAAATAGGAAGTACATACAGTAATGAAACAATAAATTAATTAATACATTCATTAATTGATATTTCATTAAATGTAAATCATCACAAGTATGTTCATACATCAAGGCGATGATGATATATTTCTATAAGAATAGAAATTATTTGTCATACAATACATAAGATATGAATAAATACATTGTTCTCCTGGGTATAGGCTGGATTACTATTTATTTTTATGGTCCATTTTTGGAGTATTACATTTTTATATTGTTTTCTTATTTTTTTCTCACAGTTATCTACACGTCTTGAAAGAAAGCGTATTGTATAACAAATACTTCCTATTCTCAAAACCGATATATCATCGCCTTTATCAAGGGATTCCTTTTATAGTGTTTCATATTTTGGGCGTCCTTTTAATTTTTTTACCTTCTTTGGTCACTTTGGAAACTTACACACTGTCAAGTATTGGCGTTGTTTGGTATCGGACTTTGGCAAAATGTTCTGACATACTATTTCTACATGCACCTTGCCTGTGGCAGACCATCTG
The DNA here is from genome assembly GCF_050947455.1 of Rhinoderma darwinii. Taxonomy (NCBI): domain Eukaryota; kingdom Metazoa; phylum Chordata; class Amphibia; order Anura; family Rhinodermatidae; genus Rhinoderma; species Rhinoderma darwinii. The sequence continues at coordinate 175,708,410 of NC_134690.1, forward strand.
AGGGGTGCATATGCTTTTATGGGGAAGCCCTCTACGTGTGTACCACCTTGTTTCGTGGGGTATTGGATCCCGCTTTATGTCCAATGATGTAGGGGGGTGGACTCTAGTGGGCATCCCCATTCCATCCTTATTTAGTACAGTGTGGGGGTTCCATAGGCATCCTGCGTGAGGGACACGTATGTTGGGTCTTATATCTCCCCATTGGCCTTCTATGTTACACTGGAACTAAAATTCTAGTATTACTATTTGGACTGAGAGGTTCCTTAACAGGCTTCTTCCCTTCGTTCCATGCCATCTCTGGCGGGGCGTCTATATTTATTTGCCTCATGCTTTGTAGATGGATAATATTTATCTTTCCAACTTGCTAGATATATGCTCAATTATGGAGCGGTCAGTCCTGATTCTAGCACTTTAGGCATTTGATGAGTTCTTTGTCTTGCCATGCGCAGTAGAGGCTAATGTTGATCCGAAGCATGCGCAGTCACGATCTTCATGATGTATGCGTTCCAGTGACATATTTCCTGTCACTGCACCATGTTTGACATGCACAGTAGGCCTCTTTAGGTCACCGCTATGAAAACGCTTCTCTACACTGATGTAAGTTCATACTGTATTAATTATAATATATTATTGGCCTCTGCACCCACTTAAGTTATGTATTTAACACTTTTTGTAGTATATATTTATATTCATAGTTCACCCTACAATATTGCACCTGACACAGGATAGTTGTACACTTATGTATTGAAAGTATACAACTATGATGAATGCACACACTTGTGATGATGTACATTTGATGGAATATGACAATGAATGTATTAATTTATTTATCACTGTATGCTTTCTATTTATGCTTTCTATGTATGTACTTCCTATTTATATCTGACACGTTGCACCTTGTAACTGCTTGAGAAAGGTTCAGATGGGGACCGAAATGTCGCAAACTTTTTGGTGATTAAACCAAATTTCTTCATCCATCCTGAAGTCCTGGTCCTGTTTCTTCCTTCATTGCCAAGTAACGGAGTTAATTCATCCCTTGCGGTAATGTGCACATGGCCTGACTTGCAGCTTCTTTGAGGAGTGCTGTGTATATATATATACACTACCGTTCAAAAGTTTGGGGTCATCCAGACAATTTTGTGTTTTCCGTGAAAACTCACACTTATATTTATCAAATGAGTTGCAAAATGACTAGAAAATATAGTCAAGACATTGACAAGGTTAGAAATAATGATTTTTATTTCAAATAATAATTTTCTCCTTCAAACTTTGCTTTCGTCAAAGAATGCTCCATTTGCAGCAATTACAGCATTGCAGACCTTTGGCATTCTAGCTGTTAATTTGCTGAGGTAATCGGGAGAAATTTCACCCCATGCTTCCAGAAGCCCCTCCCACAAGTTGGATTGGCTTGATGGGCACTCCTTGCGTACCACACGGTCAAGCTGCTCCCACAACAGCTCTATGGGGTTGAGATCTGGTGACTGCGCTGGCCACTCCATTACAGATAGAATACCAGCTGCCTGCTTCTTCCCTAAATAGTTCTTGCATAATTTGGAGGTGTGCTTTGGGTCATTGTCCTGTTGTAGGATGAAATTGGCTCCAATCAAGCGCTGTCCACAGGGTATGGCATGGCGTTGCAAAATGGAGTGATAGCCTTCCTTATTCAAAATCCCTTTTACCTTGTACAAATCTCCCACTTTACCAGCACCAAAGCAACCCCAGACCATCACATTACCTCCACCATGCTTGACAGATGGCATCAGGCACTCTTCCAGCATCTTTTCAGTTGTTCTGCATCTCACAAATGTTCTTCTGTGTGATCCAAACACCTCAAACTTCGATTCGTCTGTCCATAACACTTTTTCCAATCTTCCTCTGTCCAATGTCGGTGTGCTTTTGCCCATATTAATCTTTTCCTTTTATTAGCCAGTCTCAGATATGGCTCTTTCTTTGCCACTCTGCCCTGAAGGCCAGCATCCTGGAGTCACCTCTTCACTGTAGACGTTGACACTGGCGTTTTGCGGGTACTTTTTAATGAAGCTGCCAGTTGAGGACCTGTGAGGCGTCTATTTCTCAAACTAGAGACTCTAATGTACTTGTCTTGTTGCTCAGTTGTGCAGCAGGGCCTCCCACTTCTCTTTATACTCTGGTTAGAGCCTGTGTGTGCTGTCCTCTGAAGGGAGTAGTACACACCGTTGTAGGAAATCTTCAGTTTCTTGGCAATTTCTCGCATGGAATAGCCTTCATTTCTAAGAACAAGAATAGACTGTCGAGTTTCACATGAAAGCTCTCTTTTTCTAGCCATTTTGAGAGTTTAATCGAACCCACAAATGTAATGCTCCAGATTCTCAACTAGCTCAAAGGAAGGTCAGTTTTATAGCTCCTCTAAACAGCAAAACTGTTTACAGCGGTGCTAACATAATTTCACAAGGGGTTTCAAGTGTTTTCTAATCATCCATTAGCCTTCTAACACAGTTAGCAAACACAATGTACCATTAGAACACTGGAGTGATGGTTGCTGGAAATGGGCCACTATACACCTATGTAGATATTGCATTAAGAACCAGACGTTTGCAGCTAGAATAGTCATTTAGCACATTAACAATGTATAGAGTGTATTTCTGATTAATTTAATGTAATCTTCATTGAAAAAAACTGTGCTTTTCTTTCAAAAATAAGGGAATTTCTAAGTGATCCTAAACTTTTGAACGGTAGTGTGTGTGTGTATATATATATATGTATATATATATAATTTTTCATTGACTTAAAGAGGATCTGTCACTAGTTTAGTAATGCCCTATCTCCTAGCTAATCTAATAGGCGCTGTCACACTGACAATGCTAGTGAAAATTGTGTCCTAAAAAGTTTATTATTTTAAAAGTCATGAGCTTTTTTTCTAGATATGCAAATGAGAATATACTTGACAAATGGGCGTCAACAGCAGCGATTCTCCTAAGGTGGAGTTACCTCACAGCCTCTGTTGCCATCCTATCAGCATGAAGCTGCTTCAAGCAGTATGAGAGACTCAGGCTGGAGGGAATGGGGATAACTTGAAACAGCCATATCTCAGGCTGTGGACCACCTAGAACAGCGGTTCTGGTTTCATATGGATTATAATCTTTTATATGACGCCAGGATCTCAGTTCTAGCTGTGAAACAATCTGAGGTATCACCAATTGAATACACAAGTCAGGAATGGAAGCAGTATCCTATAAGATCAGGCTGCGTTACTGGGCAGGGACGGGGGAGAAGCTGTAAGCTGATTGGACAGCGTCATACAGAAAACATTACACTGCCCAGAGTGAAAAGAAAGAGTCACCTCCTATTTGGCTATTAGAGCCATATTAGCATATTTAGTAAAATGCTCATAACTTTGCAAATAATAGAATTTTGAGAAAAAAATCACTGTAGTGATCAGCATCATAGCACCTATTAGATTATTCAGGAGATAGGGAATGAATAAACTGGTGACATATCCTCTTTAAAAGACTTTCTAAAATCAAACCGTAATCACATTACTTACAATATTAATTCGTTTTAAGCGATATTCCCTCCTCTATTTTCACTATTAGCCTGCCAACCCCACTTGTGAACCAGCCTAAAGGAAGTACAAAAAGAAACAGGATTTTTTTTCCCATTCATTTCCAGATTAATCTGGTCAAAGACCACTGGACTCTATATATTTCATGTCACTGCAGTACCATGTATTTATTCAAGTATTAGATAGATTGAGTTAGTGAGTGAGTGAAGAGGATGTAATGAAGTCCTTATATAAAAGGCTCCATCATAAGTCCCTTAAGGGCCTTTTACACAGGCCGACACTCGGCCGGTGCAGCGAGCACCGATCAACAAAACATCATTGATCTTCGCTCGTTTGCTCCTGTCACACGGAGCTATGGATGGGGACATGCGGTCGTTACTCCGATCGCTCGTCCCTGTACGTTATTATCATGTCGGCAACGCTTCTCACTGTTTACATAGGGAGATGTGCTGCCGACAATGATATTTTACTTTTTTAAAACTATATGATCAGCAGATGATCAAGAGTTTGCTCGCTCATCTGCTGATCGCTGCCCTGTTTACACAGTGCAATTATCGGCAATGAGCGTTATATGAAAGCTCATCTGCACGATAATCGCCCAGTGTAAAACCCCCTTTAGTCACAAACCTATTGACTACAACTTGAACTAGCTGCCAGTATTATTGTGTGCAAACTGGACAGTACTACAGCTGTTCTTGGTTACATTACATAATGTAGTTACAGAAATACGTGGTTCCATTGTGTACCGTTTACTTTTAGATGAATTGTAAACCCATTCAATCAAAGTAGTAAGTAATATAATTATATTTTCCTGTAATGGTTTTATGCCTCCATCCAACTTCACTTTTATTCCTCTCTGGAGATACCTAACCCTGAGACTTGAGTCTGATTCCAAAGAGGATTATGGGGACTGTGCACTTATTGGATTTATCTATATTTTGTAAAGCTTCATGAAGCTTCCCTAAGTATTCCTTAATGCTTTACAAAGCTTTGTGAGTGTTTAATTTGGAGCCTTCTGCTTTTCCCAGACCCACACTTTCCATCTGTTTCTATTTCTGCTTCCACTTTTGCCATCAGGCTAAATGAGACATGACTTCTGTTAGAAGATATTGTTCTCCATAAACTACACTGCTCTGTCTTCAAGAAATATTTGAATTAAAACAACTAGAATTAGATCAATCTTAAATCTGTTACTTCATGCTCATTACAATGTAGTGGCTGCTTATCGGTCACAATAAAAGGATATCGCAATAAGATTACAGTTAATATTACATTTATTAAAACTAGACAAAAAAAAAAGAGTTGCCTAAAGCAACGAATATGTTCAATCTATCTATACCCAGGACTGTTAGTATAACAAGGTGGCATCCTCTACATCTAGACGGAAAAAAGGTTTATAAACAAACATAGATGCAGATTCTTTACTGTTAGAGCAGTGGGACGATAGAACTCTCTGCCAGAGGAAGTTTTTATGGTAAATTCACTGAAAGAGTTCAAGAGGGGCCTGGATGTCTTTCTTGGGTGTAAAAATATTACAAGTTATAGTTACTGGATTACAGGAGATTTGTCGTTGATCCAGGGATTTTTCTGTGAAAAATTAGCTTTTCCTCATGGAGCTTTTGCTTTCCTCTGGATCAACAGTGCAGAATAATAGGCTGAACTGGATGGACATATTATTTTTTTCCGCCTTAGAAGCTATTTTACTCTGACATTCATTGTCTAAGTAAAGAGGCAGCTAGAATCTGATTGGTTCATGTGGACAACATCTCCCTTTATCCACACATAATTAACCCCTTGCCACCACAGCCATTTTTCATCTTTAATTTTTGTTTTTTCCTCTTAACCTTCTAAAAGCCATAACTTTTATTTTTCTGTCGATACAACCGTATGAGGGCTTTGATATTTGCGGGACAGGTTTTTAATACACTTTTTATTACATTTCTTGTCGAAGACGAGGTGACCAAAAAACAGCAATTCTCGCATTAATTTTATTTATTTTTTACATTCACCGTGTGGGTTAAATAATGTTATATTGTAGCAGTTCTGACTTTTATGGATTTGGCGATATCAATGTTTTTTGTGTTTTTTTGGATTGCTATTGGGAGGGAATAAGAAATGTATGTTTTTTTGAACTTTTCATTTGTACATAAAGAAAAAACTTACTTTTTTTATTAGTACCCTAGGGTACTTGAACCAGCGATCGTTGGATCACTTACACAATAAACTGCAACACTTAATTGGATCACTTACATAATAAAATGAAACACTTAATTATTGCACTTTACTGTGTTTTTTGACAGCTCCTAATAAGCCCTGCCTCTGACAGGGCTTAATAGAATCTGAAAGATGCCAGACTTAGGGGCCTTCATTAGGCCCCTAGGCTGCCATGACAAGTATCGTCACCCCACCATCCCATCGCAGAGGGTGCCGATGGGCTGCAGGAGGGTGCCGCCGCTTTTTTCGAATGGTTTAGATGCCACGGTCGCTATTGACCATGACATATATGAGAGGTTAAACTAGCGGAATCTGAGTCCTCTCCGATTCCACTCATTACTTATGAAATGTTGGCTGTAACATATAAGGCCTGCCTTATAGTTGGAGAAGCACTGGCCTAGAAGATGATTTTTCAGTTTGCAGTGGTATCCTCAAGCTACCTTGGCAATGCATTTAATATTGCATTGTTTTTCAACTTGAGACCTCTACTTTCAACTTAAATTGAGGCTATCCCATAGAACGAACACCTGATGCAATAATAATAATTCTGGGGAAACACAGAAGTATAAAAAAAAAAAGCGTTATTCTTCTCACTTTGAGATCCATTGCTACCTGTTCCTTTAGAGCATGGCTGAATGTTCAGTGTGCCGAGTTACTGCTTACTTTTTTGCTGCTTGCTTCCTATATCTGCTGGCACACTCAGTGCCTGCACATGGTGGTGTCATGATGGAACCGGTTTTAATTCCAACTCTTGATATTTGGTATTTTAGAGGCATATCCATGCAGTTAATCTATTTTAGATTAAGGAGATAATTAGCCATGCAATGCTGTGAGTGCCAAATTTCCAACAACGCTACTATATTGATGGCAGCTACTTGAGTATTCATGTTACATCCTCAATACTAATGCTATTCATTAGAACATAAATATCTTGTTAATGTACTTCAGTACAGTAATCTAAAATCAGCTCTTTATAATGAAGTCACACTGGAGAAAAGGTAAGTAAAACATCACGTTATTCAATTTTTCTAATCCTTAAACACATACAGCAGCATATTTACAATCAAAAGCTAAAGTAGATCCCAGTGGCGTAACTACTGCCGTAGCAGCCTTAGCGGCTGCTACGGGGCCCGCGGCATGAGGGGGCCCGTGTCGCTCGCCGGCACGGGCCCCCACCATGGCCGGAGGCTCCGCTAGCAGCCGCTATGCCTGCTACAGCGCGACGCCACTGAACACTACGGCAGAGCAGGGAAGTATCTCCCCGCTCTGCCATTAAACAAAAGACATGTGTGATCGCTGGCATTGATAGGGAGAACGGGGGACCGAAAGTCCCATGAAGTTCTCCACCACAAACCTCGGACTTCCGGGGTCTGTGTCGGCAGGTCCGTAGAAATGAATGGAGCGCCGGTCGCGCTTGTGCGCATGCGTGACCAGCGCTCCTTTCATTTTTATTGAGCTGCGCAGACGCCGGAAGTAAGAGGTTAGTCATGCAGAACTTCGGGGGTCTTTCGGTCCCCCGTTCTCCTTATCGCTGGCAGCGATCACACATGCATAGGGGATACATGTCTTCTGTAGGACACACTGTAGGTCGCATTTTTTTGGGGGGTTGCGGACGCTGTATGGCGTTCCCTACAGGGGGGGCTGTATGGCGTTCCCTACAGGGGGGGGCTGTATGTCGTTCCCTACAGGGGGGGCTGTATGGCATTCCCTACAGGGGGGGCTGTATGGCGTTCCCTACAGGGGAGGGCTGTATGGCGTTCCCTACAGGGGGGGCTGTATGGCATTCCCTACAGGGGGCTGTATTGCGTTCCCTACAGGGGGGCTGTATGGCGTTCCCTACAGGGGGGGCTGTATGGCGTTCTCTACAGTGGGGGCTGTATGGCGTTCTCTACAGTGGGGGCTGTATGGCGTTATCAACAGGGGGGCTGTATGGCGTTATCTACAGGGGGCTGTATGGCGTTATCTACAGGGGGGCTGTATGGCATTATCTACAGGGGGGCTGTATGGCGTTATCTACAGGGGGGACTGTATGGCGTTATCTACAGGGGGGCTGTAAAAAAGGCACTATCTACAAGGGGGGCTGTGTGACACCCAGGGGAGGGGGGGCCCCAGTCAAAAGTTTGCTATGGGGCCCGGTCTTTCCTAGTTACGCCCCTGGTAGATCCGCTGATATAACCTACTTCTGACATCATGATTGTTACTGTGGCCTGGAGCTTCCTCTCCTTTGAATGATGTTATATTGTTTAATTGAAGCACATGCACATATCAGTAAATGCTTACTTGTGCATAAATGTAAAGATTTACTGTAGATCAGAGGTCATCAATTTATTTGTTGAGCCACATTTAAAGAGAACTTGTCACTACATGTTATGATATTAAACTGAGGCAATGATTCTGTTCTGATTGTAAATACTTATCTGGATATGCCACTTTCAAAAGCCATAAATCGGGGCACGCGATATGTAAATCGCTTATCTGGAGGAATTAGGAGTCACAGTATCCTGGCTATTATCGCGCCCATTCTGCCTTCAATGACGCCCTGCTCGGCAGAAAATAGCTCACCAGGAAATCCGAGCAAAGAGAGTAGATTTCCAGTATAGCAAGAGGTAGAATAACAATGAACTAAAGTAACTATATCGCCAGTGAGAAAAAGAAAATGATCAAGTAACTAACTACCAATTATAGACTAAAGGAAAAAAAAAAACCTAGGGAACCACTTTAATTCAGCGGAGAATAGAAAAAGCATTAAGTATGTAAAGAAATCAATTTAGCATATGCTTTATTAAAAATATATACGATGTAGTAGAAATGCACAGTAAATACTTAAAAAATAGTTTTCCTCATATTTTATAGGTTTATAAGTGATTGTTTTCTTGATAGCTAGGGATCAACCAAAACAGTGAAATCACCAAAATAATACATATATCAACGATATCTACGGTATATGACTATGTAAATGACGTATATTAGAAACAGGATAAAGAAGTTTTGTGACCCCAGAGAAATACTGACCACATCCGAGACCACTTGTATTTTTACTTGGCTATTTGCCAACTCTTTAACTTTGAAATTCTAGACTTAGAGGTTAACATTTTACTAACAATATTTTCTACAACTCCTGGTTTAGACATTACGTAGTCAACACTAAAATGTGTCTTCTTCACGAATGATTTAGACGACTGATGATCTAACTCTCCCAACTATTTGTAAAGTTATTGCATTGTGACAGCAACATCAATTGTCAATGCATTAGACATGTGTCATTAATGAAAGCCTCACCGAGCAACTGAAAGTAAGCATCAAAGAAATTCTTGTAAGAAAAATCATTGCTGGTTTGAACAATTAAGTAACTTCTGGATTTGTTTTCTCCATCAGAACCTGACTTAAAGAAGTTGCTTCAGTACAGACATTACTGATATATCGTTAGGATATGCCATTAATGTTTAATTGGTGAGGATTCGACCACTGTTGCCCCGTCACTCACCAGAACAAAGTGGCAGTGACTCTAGAAAAGCCCTGTGCCAATTGATATCCTTTTGGCTTTGAGCACCTATAGAGACAAGAGTGCTGGACCCAAGAAATGCAATAAAAAAGTATAACATTTATTGATCTACATTAAAAACATACATATTGTAAAAAGAAAAAGGTACAAACCACATAAAACAAAATTGGGTATTATGGACAAAATATCTGGTCACATAAGTAAGGAAGATGAGCAATACACCAGACCTGTAATTCAGGTTCTAATAGTAGGCGCAGGATGGTCAAGCTACCAGTGCACATAAGAAAGAGTAAAAAATTTAACATTATGAATCAATACATAAAAACCTGCAAGCCTATCAAAGCGATGCAATAGTTAGTAAGGCAAGTGCCTTAAAAGATGCAAAAGTATATGTGGCAAGTGCCTGAGACCAGTAGCCATGCATACCCAGAAACACCCAACGTACGTTTTACTTAGAAAAGTTTTGTCTTTTTTGTTGCATTCCTTGGGTCTAGCATTCATGTCTCTATACAGTAGGTGTTCATTTGGATTTAGGAGTATTTGTTTAGATCCAGTTTGTTCAAAAACTTTGTTATTGGGACCATTGCTTTGTATTGATGCTATCCGTTTGGCTTTGTTTAGCTGTTTCCAGAAGCCACATGGTGGGCCATACACCATAGCCAAAAGAGAAAAAGTGGGATGGCGCTTTGCTAGTGCCCCTGCCACTTCGTTCAGTACATCGATGTATGTACTAAGACAAACCCTTTTAAGAACATTGAGGCTGGTGACATATAAAACTACTATAGCTATATCTCTTTAGACAAGCAAGTTCTTTTTTTAAAGCTCCCAGAAAAAAAATCTCCTGCCGAAATAGCAGCCTGAATGAAAAAATACACACAACAATGTTGAATAACATGGGTATCTCTTGTAATAAGGAACCTCAAAGGAAAAAAAAGAACAGGCTGAAAATGTGTGACAATGACCATTAATTGATCTGCCTGCAATAAATTTTACACAGATCAAAATTCTATTGACCTCTGTGACAAATTTAAATAGTATAGTAACAAGAAACACAGAGATACAGTGATTTCAGAGGTGTAGTCAGTCATTTACTTTACTTTACCTGCACATCCAGACAAAAATATAAAATTGACCGTTCTCCTAGGTCTTTATGTATATTAGGTATGTGAAGTCCTTTTCTGGCAACCTGAGATGCTTTTTACTTAGACTGCCTTCAGTGTACAGGAAGTAGCTGTCTAACTGCTTCCACTGTCAGCCATTTTAGCTGTTGTGTAGCTGTTTCATTTTTGAGCCAGTCATCCAGATTGTCCCCCTCTACCTCTCCCTATTTTTTATTTTTTTTGCCAGGGCCATTTAAACACATTGCGAAGGTTTCATGAAGGACCCCCTCCAGAGCATTGTTTTTTTTTTTTTTATCTTACTATGTCTATAAATGTATAGGTGAATTTTTTTAGACACATTAATGGGAAGGGTTTTGACTGAATGGGGATGTCTTCTCTGATAAGAGTTATTCACTCTGCCTTTTCTTCTCTATCTAGCCACAAGGCGATAGTACCCCTGAAAACAATAGTGTCATATTAATAGTGACCAAACTGTAATCGCGCCACCTTTAGGCCCCACACAGTAATATTGTCCTTTTTAGGCCCACACAGTAATAGTGCCCTTCTGGGTCTCACACCGTAATAGTGCCTCTTCATGCCCTCACACAGCAATAATGCCCCCTTTTGTTCTCCCACACACACAGAATTAATGCTCTTTTTGTGCTCCGCCACAGTAATATTAGCCCTGAAAATAAAATAATACTCACCTAACCCCATTCCCACGATGAGCGGATGGCTTTGGCCTCTTCCAGTCTGTGCTGTCTGCGGCCTGCCACCAGAGATGAGATGCTGTGACATACTCATGCTATTTGCCCAGGGCCCAGATGCCTGTGACTGTTCTGCCATTATTTTCAACTGTATCCACATCCTGAGGATGTAGATAAAGTTGAAAGTGGTGCCATATAAGGAGACCAATAATATAAAACCAGCTTAAAAGTTGCAGGCCCTGTTACAGGTTTTGAATTTGAGTTCAGGAGCTTCAAGTTACGCCTCTGTAAAACAGCCATGTTTTTTGGCAGTCAATTACGGTGCAAAAAAAAAATCTTACCCTTCCTAAACTATTATGTTATTGTATCAGCAAATAATGATTTATTTGTGCAGAAGATAAGGTTAGTGTAAGGCAGGCCTGAGTCTTCACCTACATTTTATTCTTTTATTTAAAATTGAAAAACAAGGAGTGCAGTACAGTTCAATAGTGATATCAAAGAGGGAGGAAGTAGATAGATTCTCCTCCTACCTGAGTGTCATTAGAAATAAATATTGCTGGCAAACTGAGAGATAACTGCATGAACGTAAAATACAAATTTGAATTCGGTTATCATGCATACAGTAGTACACCCTGATATTGTTCTCCTTAAAGGGGTTTTACAGTCCCTAAAAATTGTTGGCCTATCCTCAGAATACGCCATCAATATCTGACCGCTCAGGGCCCGATCCCCGGGACCACCGCCTATTACCTGTTTTGAATGGGGTCCAGTGCTCGTACCAGCTCTGCTTTCCCTTCATTTCTACATGCTCACTATGACTTATTGACACAGATGTAAAGGTGATTAATAGTATTGCAGCCTTCTTCTCCCATTCACTTCAATGTGAGAAGGCTGCAATACTGTGAATCGCCACTACATGTGTGTCGACAATTCACAGTGAGCAAGTAGAAATGAAGTGGAAGCAGCGCTCTTACAAGTGCTGCACCCCCTTCAAAACAGCTGATCGACGGGGGTCCCGGGAGTCGTACCCCGACCCATCAGCTATTGATGAACTATCCTGAGGATAATCAATTTTTAGGGACTGGAAAACCCCTTTAAAGTGGCTCTGTCATAGTGATCATGTGTACAAAAATGCCCAGTCCTCATCTATTTTTGCGAGTTAAATGCAGGTTAAATCAAACGAACAATGTACATTTTGAGATTTTTCTGAGAGCTCCAACGTACAGCATTTTTATTTAAACAACAATGAAAGCGTAAAATTGGATTCTGAGTTATTTTAGAAATTCTAACGTCAACCTTTACATTTTCACCACTAAAATGTCTTTATTTGTTGTAGTTGTTCAGACTATAAGAATATCTAAAATATAATTTAGAGCTATAGGTTAGTCGCCGATAAAAGGGCGACTAACCTATACCTCATAATACAATTCCAGTATTGTATTAGTTAATATCTTTATCTGTACCATTCCAGATAATTTTCGGGGCAGCATAAAAAAATGAAATTGCCGACGAACAAACGTTTGCTCGTTCGTTGGCTGATCACTGACCTGTTTACACAGGACAATGATCGGTGCCGTTACTCATTATTGGCCTGCGTAAATGGGCCTTTACAATCACATCCACTTTTGCGTGTGCCAGATTAATCAGCACCATGGATACCACTGCCCAAAGGAGACACTGGGGCACCACTCTCACAGTGCCATGGTATCCCCATTGCTAATAATAATTACTATTATAATAAACTCCTATTATTCACACTATTAATTACTAGAATTATAATTCTTTATATTTCACAATGGCTTTCACTCTCTAACTACAGCCTATTGCGGTTTCATTCCCAACCTGTCTTTTTCCCTTTGCTTTTTAGGCGGCCCCCATAGATATTCGATTTTTGGGGGTCTTTTGAAAATCGGCATGATACACTCAAAAATATCCTTTTTTTTGTGTGGGACAGCTTTAGAAGATCTTATTATTTTATTCTAAAATATATGTCTCTTATAATGAAGGAATTGATTAAATTATAAGGTTTTGAAGATATTTTATGACAAGCTTTTATAATTTGAAATACCGTATTCATGTCCATATTAAATTCCATAGCAGTTGGCACCGTTGCTTTTATATTTGATATTAGAAATACACTTTCAAACAAAAATTTTCAATATTACAATGTTAGAAAAGCTAAAATCCTTATCATTTGTTTCCTTGTCTTAACAGAGTCTCAATGCACATTGTGTGGTGAACCTGAAGGTGAGTGCAATGATTTCATCAGCATCATATTGTTGATAGTAATCTGTCTAGAAACATTTGCAAACCCAATTTCTAGAGTCTCCAGTACATGAATAAGCAATTGAATTAAACGGAGTAAGAACAGTACAAGCTTTAGGGTAAACATTATTTTCTTCCTTGTAACGCTGTAATCGAACCATGATTCGTAATAGATAAAGAGGCGACATATGTATGTGTATTTTGTGCTTTGATTGTAAAAGCAGTCTGTTTTTTTTCATTAGTTAAATCTGTAGGTCTTTAACCTCTATAAATACTATTTCCCTTTTTCATATCTGCTGCTTGAACATTTTAGACAACCAATCTCGCCACTTTTCTGAAAAAAAGTGGTCGGAGGGACCAGCTGCCCAACAAATTTACTGTAATTTGTGCCATAAATTTCTACGAGCTGATGTACAGTAGATTTCAGTTTAGACAGCGTACAGATTTAGCGCATTTTAATCCAGCGGGCTTCTGATTGTATGAAACTCCAGTTTAAGTAAATTCCGCCCATTGTGCTTAAAATAGGATTTCCTGAAATGTATGAAAAAAAATCCATATTTCAAAGTTTACATCGGTAAAGGGGAAACTATGGTTCCAAATGTAAAAATGTTGGTTTTGCCTGGATCATGACCCTCATAGTCTTCATGGAGTGGTGTCATAAACATCACCCTAATAATAAAGTAATACTATATTGCTTTCTGTAATACTCATCAGATTAATAATTTATTAAAGGAGGATTCTGCTTTAGACAAACCCACTCCTATTTATATACCATATAAGATTCTGAAAGAAACAGGGGGCGTCCCCTGCTCAGGTGTTATGTAGTACTTCAATTTCCCTACAGCCACACATTAGGACTTAACGGTGAAGTCCTGGCAGCAGGAACCCCCTGTGATCAGCTCATCTTCAGGGAAGGGGTTGTCCAAACTGGAAAAAACTGTTTAATGCAAAGGATGCATGAGATGATGTGACAGATCTGTGTTGGTGATCAGCTGTCATGATCTGAAGAAAACAATACAGGAAACTTGGCATCATAGGACCTCAGAGAATAATATTTTTAGACTAGGACCCTAGCCTGCTCCAGTTTGCCAAAATTTTTACTTCAAAGTACGTTATACTTTACATATACAATTTCATAAGACTTTGATATTCTGTATTAGTAAGACCATTGGTGGTCATGATATTTTAAGATGGAATCATCAATAGTGTCTATTGATTTTGTATCAAAAAACGTTTGTGTTTCATTGTTCGAAAATCCAGGTTCCCTGTTTGTCGTACATGTAAACCACAAGTCTCTTAGGGAGACTAGTATTAGGGTTATTTTGATGTAACTTATTTGTGTAGGGTTTACTTGGCTTAGAAACATTGCAAAACACTGTTCTATAATGTTCTATAATGTCATAAGGGCAACTAAAAAGGTATTACAAACCTGACTGGTCTCCAATATTTTTTGGTAACTATAAAAGCATGTTAAATTTATACAAAGATTCACACCATTTTAATTCATATAAAAGAGTATGCCATTTTGGAATACTACAGTACTCTTGGGGAAAAACCTGTTTATTTTTCACATTTTTATTTGGTTAATGTCTCGCGTTCAGATGATCCATCAATCAAACATTCTAGGTAAATGATGTGAAATGTTTTCTGTGGATGTTTTTATTAAGAGGGCTACGTATAGCAGACCGGAGAAATTGGCCTATTTGTATCCACCTGTCCAACCAATAAAGAGTTTTATACATTCCACTGAGAGAAAATATAAATGAAGCCGGTTTGACCAGATGACACGATGGGGAGAAAGTGTATTGAATGTTTTGACAGTGTTTCTCCAAGCCTATAAGAGATAGCTGTTCTCATGCATTAGAGGTCATTTCACCTTAATTTCCCAGAGAGATACAGTATTCTGGTGTGATTCCGTTCATTCCATTGTTAAAACAGACACACGACTTCCACTGACCTATTTAGACAATATCCGATCAAACGTTAGCATTATTGTCTGCGTATAGATGACTCTAAATATCCTACTGTATTTCTACAGAATAATTCCACTTTCAGATTGGGGATAAACCAAGTATTGTGTATGTATGATGTTGCTGACCTACCCCTTACTTTAATTGCCTGTCTATGATATAATATTATTTGGGTGGCTTTATTATTTAACTAATGTAATTACATGTGAAAATAGCAATTTGACAGATCTAGTTGCTTTGCACTTTGAAGACCCAGAACAATTACATTCACAATTTGTCTGTGTAATTACAATCCGCTATTAATGGGTTGTTTGATACTGTGTTGATGGAGCTGACATTTGGCTAACAAAATTTTGCAAGGCATTTTGGAAAAATAATTAAATAAATAGCAGCATGGCTTTATACATGGGTTTAACTGGAATTAAATACATTGTAAAACACCAGGCTACATCACAAGTTCATAGTGGCCAGGGAACTCAATATTACATATTGCGCCAAATGTACAGATGTTATCTTCCTTACCTTTCCTCCAGCTAAACATATCCTTAGATGTGTGACGCAAGATGACCAGCTTTAAAAAGAAACATGATTTCCCGATTCTCACGAGATGCCAATTCTATGTGTATCTATGCATGGCCACTCAGTGGTTGTGATGTGAGTTGCAGCTTGTCAATAGTTATGTCGTGATATTGAATTTTGTTTCCTGATAAATTGGAGTCCTTTACAAAAATTAAAGCAAATGTAAGGGTGGACACATTTTTATGCAATACCTGTATTGTATTAATTGTAAATAAAGGGGAATTCCATCTGGATAACACCTTCCTAGAATGAAGCTGCCATGGCAATCAGCTGATCCCCATTAGTTCGGCTTTTTTAACCACTTGTGGTCATCTGTTATTGTTGGGTACCCCCTCTATGACATCCACATGCCTTAACGGAGCAAATAGTAAGGGCTTGTCTTCATGGCACATTCCCTTGTAATGTTCTTCTTTATTTACCAGTACTCATACTATCAGGTTTTGCCCAATATACCAAAATAAGTGTGATTCCCTATTATGTAGATCACGTAACTTTAATCCATGTGCCTGACGTTTGCGTATCATAGTTTGAACCAAATTTTCTCCATCTGTCTGCTTGAAAAAAGATGAAAAATAAAACTTGCTCATTGGACTACTATTTAAAAAATATCATGGATCCAATGTTTCATAAAAAGTATGAAGTATATATAGGATGCTGAGTAAATAGTCGGGAAGCAGCACTCGAATTATTCACCAAATGTTCACAGCAACTTTTCACCCTCTCAATGAAGACATTCTCAAAGTTAGCGGGAGCTATAAGGAGAGGTCACTCCTTTGAAGCCTTGCATCGACTGTGTGCTTCTTGTTCACTACAGTGCTGCTCCATACGCCTGCTCAGTGGCGTAACTACCGCGGTAGCAGCAGTAGCGGCTGCTACGGGGCCCGGGGCTTGAGGGGGCCCGTGCCGCCAGCCGACACGCCCTCCCAAATGCCCGGTGGCGCCGCTAGCAGCCGTTATGGCTGCTACAGGGGTAGCACCGCTACTGTGGGGCCCGCGCCGACGAGCCTTACACAGGCACTCTCATGCCTGTAGGTGTCGCTAGCACCGGAGGGGGCCCCGGTGCTAGCGGCAGCCAAATACATGTATTAGCACTGAATGGCCGGGCATGTTCCGTGCCTGACCATCCAGTGCCTTACAATGACACTGATTGGCTAGCGGCGCGATGACATCATCGCGCCGCTTCCATGCTTGGAAGGTGCTGATTGGCGGGGCAAGTCATTCTGCCCCGCCAATCAGCGTCATTGGAGGACGCTCGTTCAGCTCCTGCAGACATGCTCAGAAGAGAGCATGTCTGCATCGCCAGTGAACAGCGTGGGAACCGGAGAATGTGAGTATGTCAACTTTATATATTTTTTTCCTCATAAAAATGTGAATGGCATTATCTATAGTGGGGGGGGTCTATCTACAGGGGGGGTCGTCTTTATGTGGGCTATTATATATAGGGGGGTCTATATGTGGGGCAGTAGCTACAGGGGGGTCTATATGTGGGGGTGGGGGCCACTATATACAGGGGGGTCTATATGTGGGCCACTATATACAGGGGGGGGTCTATATGTGGGGCACTAGCTACAGGGGAGGTCTGTATGTGGGGATGTGGGCCACTATCTACAGGGGGGTCTATATGTGGGGCAGTATATGTGAGACACTATACAGGGGTGGGCTATATGTAGAGCACTATCTATAGGGGAGCTATTTTTTAGGGTACTTTCTATAGGGGTGGGCTATGTGTGGGACACTATATACAGGGGTGGGTTACCTGTGGGGCACTAGCAACAGGGTGGCTATATGTAGTGCGCAGTCTACAGGGGTGGGCTATATGTGGGACAATATCTACAGAGGTGGGCTATACGTGGAGCACTAACTATAGGGGAAGCTATATGTAGGGCAGCACGGTGGCTCAGTGGTTAGCACTATTGCCTTGCAGCTCTGGAGTCCATATGTGGGCACTATCTACAGGGGCTTCTATGTAGGTCACTATCTACAGGGGGCACTATCTACAGGGGGCACGGTGTGTGTGTGTGTGACAGTTATATTTAGAGGTGTTGAGAATTTTAACTTTGTTTACAGGTGCATAAATGTTTTAAAAGTGAGAAGCTGAAGACATCTAAACGGAAAACTGCAGAAATGGGTCATGGCCGGGAGAAATCCATCATAGATGTCTGAACCGGAGTGAGAAGAAAAGAACTAGAATCTGAGACGTCACCGGTGAGTCACTTAATGTAAATGTTTATTCTGCCTCTAATCAGTATTGTAGTCACTGTATGATCTGCAGCGAGATGATGGTGGTATGATTTTTTTTTGTGAAACCGCATCTCCCAGCATATCCTTATCATTGTTTCGGCCATGCTGGGAGCTGTAGTTTTACGCCGTACAAACCTATGCGCAGTGGCGTAACTACCGCTATAGCAGCCGTAGCGACTTCTACGGGGCCTGCAGCATGAGGGGGCCCGTGCCACCCGCCGGCACGGCCCCTCCCATGGCCGCAGGCTCCGCTAGCAGCCGCTATGGCTGCTACAGCGAGACGCCACTGAAGGGGTTGTTCCTACAAAAGACATGCATCCCCTAACCACAGGATAGGGATACATGTGGGATCGCTGGGACGCCCAGCGATGAGGAGAACGGGGGACCGAAAGTCCCCCCTAAGTTCTCCATGGCAAACCTCGGACTTCCGTAGTCTGTCTGCAGCTCCATGGAAATGACTTGCGCACCGGTCGTGCTTGTGCGCATGCGTGACCAGCGCTCCTTTCATTTTTATTGAACTGCGCAGACGCCAGAAGTCCGAGGTTAGTCATGGAGAACTTCGGGGAACTTTCGGTCTCCTTATCGCTGCCAGCGATCACACATGTATCCCCTATCCTGTGGATAGGGGATGCATGTCTTTTGTAGGACAAACTATAGGCCGCTTTTTTTTTTTGGGGGGGGCTGTATGGCGTAATCTACAGAGGGGGCTGTATGGCGTTATCTACAGAGGGGGTCTGTATGGCGTTATCTACAGAGGGGGCTGTATGGCGTTATCTACAGGGGGCTGTGTATGGTGCTATCTATAGGGGGGCTTTGTGTGGTGGAATCTATAGGGAGGCACTATCTACAAGGGGGGGGGGGTTGTGTGATACCCAGCAGAGGGGGGGGGGCCCAGTCAAAAGTTTGCTATGGGGCCCAGTCTTTCCTAGTTACGCCCCTGCGCCTGCTGTTTATATATGCTTATTCCATCAGTCAAAACAGCAACGTTTCAGCTCTACCATACATTTGAGCCTTTCTCAAGCTAGTGACCACATGTTACAACAGTGCATATATAGGAAAGCCTCAATCCAGAGGGAGGGGTTTGCATCAGAAAATAATTAGCCATACACAGTGAATATCTCATATAGTTAAAACATAGTGTTAACAAAGTGCTATAGAAAAAAACATGTCATGTCATAATGTATATATCTCCATAGATTACAATCCATAAAACGTACTGACAGTCAGTGCATAACCATGATTGTGCACAATTAGGTATTGCTGGCACCTGTGAATACATTAAGAGAACAAATGGAGACACTCACCATGATGATATCGGCTGCTAAAGTTCAAAACAACCGCGCTACTCACGGCATCCCCTGTGCGCTATTGCGCATGCCCAGGAGACTAAATATGTCAGAGGTGAATCGTTCATCTGCACATGTCCGCGCATGCACCAACGTAGATACTGTGCCGAGAACGCCATATTATATAAGGGCAAACTGACACCGTCTGTCAGTATCGCTCCAAGGCGATTTCCACAAAAGTGTGCAAGGAAAACGCAGGGAAGATGCGGTGCAAACTGCAATCATGAGATATACAGTACAGGGACCAGAATACAATCTGGAAAAGGCCAAAAGAAAAGGACCAGACTACGCACCTTTTAACCCATATTTTACCCCATATAAATGTAACTATATTATGTAGCAAGGCACCTCAATCCATAGACATATGTACACGCAACCAGATAAACATATATATATATATATATATATATATATATATATATATATATAGATAGATAGATAGATAGATAGATAGATAGATAGATAGATAGAGAGAGAGACAGGAGCGCATCCAAGAGGGGAAAAGTCAAAAGATGCACGGGCGTGAAAAACGCACCTCATCCACATCTATTATGTGAATAGGTGCCTATAAACCCACCCACTCAATCCTGTATAGGGCATCTGTTTAAAGGCTATTAGATTAGTAACATGGATAAGGCTGTTAAAGTTTGCTATAGAAAAGGAGGATATAGTTGCCACTCTACATTTATTAAAAGGTTCAAACAAAACCTCAGTCTTAAAGGAACAGTGTCACCAATTTTTTTTTTTTAATATCAGTTTGATGTTAGTGCTTTATTAAAAACATTTGTATTAATTTGTGTGTTTGTGTGTTACTTTTTTTTATTTTTACACTTTTTCTTCCCTATGGGGGCTGCCATTTTTTTTTCCATTTCTGTATGTGTCGATTAACGACACATACAGACATGGAATACGGCAGCTCCAGTCCATAGGAGTCAATGAACGGGACCCGTCCCATTGACTTTGCACTATGGCTCTGTCCTGTCAGAGTCAGACAGAGCAGAGCAGCTGTTTGCAGGGAGAGAGCAGGCGCCATCTTGAAGACCAGCTGCACTGCAGGTAAGATGTGTGTCTCTGCATGTCCCACTCTCTACCTCACAGACCCCCGCTCTCGTGACCCCCGACGGGCCCCCCCTCCCGACGGGCCCCCCCTCCCGACGCCCCCCCCCCCGACGGCCCCCCCCCCGACGCCCCCCCCCCCGAAACGGCCCCCCCGTACAGTACAATCATAATTAGCCGGTTACATTTCTGGTGAGTTCATCCATTGTTCCCAAATATTGTGATCTGTGAATAGACAAGAAGGTGAAAGTTAAAATAGTTTAAAAGCAAGATTACACTGAGGCTGACTACGGCACGGTCTAAGGGTATGTTCACACGAGGGCGTCCGTAACGGCTGAAATTTCAGCCGTAAGCATGTACAGGCGCCTGAACGCCGCGTCCATTACGGACGTAATTGGCGCTGCTATTCATTGGAGTCAATGAATAACGGCTCCAATTACGGCCAAAGAAGTGACAGGTCACTTCTTTGACGCGGGCGTCTATTTACGCGCCGTCATTTGACAGCGGTGCGTAAATTACGCCTCGTGTGAACAGACAAACGTCTGCCCATTGCTTTCAATGGGCAGATGTTTGTCAGCGCTATTGAGGCGCTATTTTCAAACGTAATTCGGGGCAAAAACGCCCGAATTACGTCCGTAAATAGTGCGTGTGAACATACCCTAAGAGGGACAATCAGATGGCGTTACCCAAAGGGAAATCAACGTTTAACCCAAAAGGTCTCAGAGTCTTTAGTCTATAGATCCACTGTAATTCTCTTGTCTTGAGTATTTTAATTTGATTACCTCCGCGCCTAAGTGGAGGAATATGATCAATAATGCAGAATTTAAGATCCCGCTCACTATGTCTTAGATCAGTGAAGTGCTTCGATATTGGAAGATCCAGCCTCTTTTTCCGTATTGTATACCTATGCTGGTTTAATCTGGTCTTAACATCAAGTGATGTTTCACCCACATACAGTAGATTACATGGGCATTGAAGTATGTAAATGACAAAAACTGTATCACGTTACAAAATGTCTAATAGGGTATTGCTGACCTGTACCTGGATGTTACACACCCAATAGTCCCAGTAGTTAAAATACCCCCAATAGTTGTATAATTGTATAATACTCATTTGAAAGTGAGTGTGTTTAAATTGTAAGGATTAATTGAGAATTTTAATTAACAGACATTATATTAAAGAGGCTCTGTCACCAGATTATCAAATCCCTATCTCCTATTGCATGTGATCGGCGCTGCAATGTAGATAACAATAAAGTTTTTTTTTGTTTTTTTTTTTAAAACGATCATTTTTTGGCCAAGTTATGAGCAATTTTATATTTATGCAAATGAGCCTTTCTAATGGACAACTGGGCGTGTTTTCTCTTATTTCCAACTGGGCGTGTATTGTGTTTTTAGCAACTGGGCGTGTTTACTTCTTTCACTGCACAATCACACTGTGCTGTGGATCATGCTGGGCTGCAACAATGAGAAGTGTATGACACTGATTAGTCACTGATTGGTCAGCGTCATACACTCCTCTGTACAACACCTAGTTGGTAAAAAGTAAAAACACGCCCAGTTGTCCATTGAGAGTCATTAGCATAAATCTAAACTAGCTCATAACTTGCTCAAAAATGATCGTTTTTCAAAATAAAAACCACTGTTGTTATCTACATTACAGCGCCAATCAGATTATGTAGGAGATAGGGCAATTATAATCTGGTGACAGAGCCTCTTTAAGGTAAAATAGGCACTGTTAATTGGCTTATAGAATGGATTAATATGTTAGTTCCACACTTTAGTAGACTTACTCCTTACAACTGTATTCAACCCTGACAAAATCAAAAAGTCACCCACTCCTCATAAACCTTTCTACTCTATCTGTATAATAGATGTAGCATACAATCTTGTAAGCTTACATATAGCAATTATGAAGATAAGGGTAACTTACCCCAATAGTTTATTAAAGACTTTGAAAGTTGCAATGTAACGTTCCTATTATAATAATAGGTGCTTGTTTCTTATTGTACACATGTTCTATATTCTTTGTGGGCACCAGTTTTTAATTTTGCTCTTGAAAAGATCAATATTTAAATGTTGTCATCTTGACAATGTCTTCCTTCTATTTTAGACAACCTCCTGTCTATTATAACTGGTCTACGTTTTGAGTTGTCACTCTATCCACTAAAAAGTACCTCCAGTTATGTGTAGGTCTACTCTCCAGTCTCTCCTACCAGAAGTTTGAAAATGCCACTCTGAGACGCAGCCGGAAAATCGAGAGGTCTCATAGCGTGGTAACCATACCACGCCGGAAGCCTCTGCTGCAAAGCTACTAATTATCATAAGAGCTTTGCGGGGATTCTTCTCATATCCTACAATTGCCTAGGCTACAAAACCCCCCTGTTGCGCATTAAAATTTCTGGCGGGAGCTTAGACCAGCACATAACTGGAGGGACACTTTAAATGGACAAGATTAGGTGGAATAACATGTTTTTATCCTAACTTCAATTTGGCTCAACTTTTGCTCAGCATGAATATAGAACTGACACCAGTAAGGTCAAATGGGAACGTTCGTAATGTGTTGTGTTGGGTAGCAGGCCTGTGGAGGTTAGACTTTGCATTGACATTGATATACCAAGGCCATGCAAAGAATTTTTAGCAAATAAATATGTGCTTTTAAAATGTCTCTGCCTGGTATCCCCCAGTGTCATGAACAATTCACACTAGACACATTTTATATACTGAAACAACATTTATAACACTGTGTCTCAGCAAGTCTAGTCATTACAGCAATTATTCAATGTGCTGCTTTCTTATCAGCATTGGCTTTTCCAAATTATATCTAGACATGGATGTGTTCACAAGATTATATATATTTTTTCTGTATGTGTATGTGTGTGTGTGTGTGTGTGTATGTGTGTGTATGTATGTATATATATATATATATATATATATATATATATATATATAAATAAACGCCGAGATAATTAGAACAGTATTAAATGTCACTACATGAATCTTTGTCATATATATTATTAGGGAAAGTGACATCTACCTCTCCTTCTGGCAACCTGTAGTTCCTCTTTATAAAAGTTCAGAAACCTCTTTAGTCAGTAAAAACTTTATCCAGTGTAAAACAGTAAATAGAAGACAAAGAGGTTGGGGAGGAGGGGAATGCAGCTGCAGCTTCTCCGCAAAACCGCTTCAGAGCAAAATGACTGGCTCAGAGCACACAGCACATTATTTACATCATATCAAGAAGAGTTCACTCACTTGACAAGGATGGAGAAAGAAAATATACATTTACAGAAATCATCAAAGACAAAGGAAAGACTCCAAATATGCAGGGAGAACACAACTTTTCTGGCTGCACTACCTACAGCTGACCAAGGCCTCATGCACACATTCGTTGCCTGTCGTACGGCCGCTAATGACGGATCCGTAAATTGTTGCAACGGACCAAAAGAATGGAATGGCCGAGACTGTTCCGTCAATAACGGACAGGAGTAGGACCTGTTCTATTTTTGTCGGAACGGCCACACGGTTCCGTTAAAACAATGGAAGTGTGCAAGGCCCCATAGAAATGTCAGTGTGCTATCCAATAAAAAAAACGGATAGCACCCTGAAGAAAATAACTGAAGTGTGCATGAGGCCTAAGGAGTGATTATTTTATGGCACAATAGGTACACTAAAATTCATTACAATATTATGGTCATATCTGAACTTTTCACCATTACCAGCAGATTGCCCCCTCATCCATTCCTTTATAATTAGCTTGTTATAAAAATTCATTATTAAAAAAGCAATAAAAAAAGTTTGTTTTATTTCTATGTGTCGACTTTAAAATAGCACTGCTTAGACTCGTAGATGCTTTTGTTTCACTAATTTGCAAATTCTCTATTATTACATTGATATCTATTTTATAAATAATTACAGTCGGTATTTATGCAACTTAGCATCTGACTCTCCAGATGGTGCTCTAAAAAAAGAAGAAAAAAGAAGCGCTGTAAGTTTATGAACAACTTCAGTATTCAAATGAGTGCATTTCCTGCAATGCACCTAATTAATAAGCGTAAAATGCTTGTCAGGCACTGCCGCAACGAGCCCGGTGTCTATATTTGGAAAGGAGCTTCACTGTGTCATATGGTGAGGATATCTTGGCTTGCAGAGGCACTGCTACATTCTACATGCTAAATAAGTTAGTGACCAGCTTTTATATCTTTTATACAATTCTTTTTATTTGTCATTTGCATTTTGATAGCAATATAAACTGGTTTATTTTACAATGCATGCAGTGTATGAAGATCTAGAAAGTGCTAAGGACGACAACACAGATGCAGCATTGCTTACTGATGATCGTAACATATTTTTTATTCCATATTTCATTTTTGTAAATTAGTCTCCACTATTGGAACATAATCCTTCCTGGTCTACTTAATTCATGACTAGAATACCGGAAATACAGTGATAACTCAGCAATAGGATATAGAAGGCAGAGTGGGGAAATTCAGGGTCTGTGGATAGTTTGGTGAGCACACCCATATGTGATGCAATGGCTGACCTATCAGAATCCAGCATTCGTTAGACCAGAGTAACTAACTGGATCAGTATAATAAATAATCTTCACTCAAGAGAATTATTCAGGGCCATTCTGTGAGCTACCAGTTAATGTTATTTTTTTGTTGGT
Organism: Rhinoderma darwinii; assembly: GCF_050947455.1. NCBI lineage: Eukaryota > Metazoa > Chordata > Amphibia > Anura > Rhinodermatidae > Rhinoderma > Rhinoderma darwinii. Next base: position 175,733,599 of record NC_134690.1, read on the forward strand.
AAAAATGCTTTAAAAATAGTTAGAAAAATGATGAGCGTGTTTTTTAAACTTCTGACGTGGCCGTGCTGGGAGAGCGGTCAACGTCTTGGAGGTCTTTCAAAATGTCGAGATCTGTGAACTTGAAAGAGAAGGGGATACGCTCTTTTATTCCTTCACTCTACTCGTATCTAGCAATTTTTTTGTCATGTATATGAATAGTATTTTTCTTAGTAGTAAACATTTGGGGTGTTTTCAGCTGAGACATTTATGGGATATCCACAGGATATGCCATAAATGTTTGATAGTTACGGTCCGAGCTCTGGGACAGGGAGAGAATCAATGAAGAGAGCCGCACAGAGCGCTATCACCTTTTCATTGATTCTCCATCTGTATGTGGCAGTCTGTTCTCAAGATAGGTGCAGGTCCTAGAGCAAGGACCCGCATCTATCAGACATTTATGGCATATCCCATAAACATATATAGTGGGAATAATTATTTAATGATTAATAAACCCAGGGGTGTAGCTGTAGGAAGTGCATAGTTAGCAGCTACATCCAGGCCCTAGTGCCTAAGAGGCCTAAAGAGTAACTACACTTTCATTGAACTTTTGGTATGTCATAGAGACATATCAAAAGTTTGGATCGGTTGGGGTCCGGGTGCTGAGACCCCCACCATTGCTAAAACAAAGGTGCGTAAACACTCAGCTGAGTGCTTTGCTCCTTCGGCTGTGATCGGTGCTCCCTGTCAAGCTGAAGACGGTGCTCATAGACGTTCTATGTGAGCTGTGTTCAGCCTGACTATGAACGATGAACACAGCCAAAGGAGCAAAGCGTTTAAATAAACTCTTCTGCACCTTTGTTTTAGCAATGGTGGGGGTCTCAGCACCTGGACCCCACCGATCCAAACTTTTAATATGTCTCTGTGACATATCAAAAATTTAATGAAAGTGTAGATCCTATTTAAAATTTCTTCTGCAAAATAAGGCTTCGTTCACACCTGCATCAGTGTGTTCCATTCTTCTTCTCCGTCAAAGGAGCAGAACAAGGGAATAGCAGAGGCAAGGGGGTTCCATTGCACGACAAATACCACTGGCGGCCGACGGAACCCATTGACTTTAATGGGTTCCGTCGGCTTTCCGTTGTCTTACCGGAGACAATAGCACAGCATACTGTGCTATTTCCTCCAGTAATCTCTGGTCATCTCTACTGGATCTGTGACGGAGGCCCCTAATGTCACACAATGGAATATCACAGCACCAGATATATGATTATATGGGTAAAAGCCTCAACAGAACCTGATCCAAAGTCCTTTGATGTAATCCAAATAGAGAAACAAGACAGCACATCCAAAAAAAAGGAGGAATTTATTTACCCAAATATGCAACGTTTCAATCCAATAGGACTTTTCTCAAGCATGTGAACACACACACAATGTGATGAGTATATAAGGACTCAAAGAGTCCTTAACAATCAGCAAATATAATTAAGTGATACAGTACAAAAAATACAAGTAATAGGGTCATCATATTAAATAGCAAACACTACATTACATAAGTATAGTGTAGTGATCATTAAAAAGGTGTTTAAAAAAGAATGTTCAATATACAAGTTCTATTTAGTGGGTGTACAATACTTAAGTACCCAATAAAACCAGGTGAAGAGATTGATTTAAAAGACACACATTTAAACATACAAAAAAAGCTATCACATGTGGACTTACGATTCCTCGGTCTCCGCGTCTCCCATTCGCCACTGCCCATGCCTGTGAACTAAGTGAAGGCAGCCGTGTTAAAGAGACTACTCTATCTACTGCGTATGCCCAACAGATGCATCAGGAAATCTCTCATATGTTCTGAGTCAGTCTGTTTAGTCCTTGTAAGCGCATGGGCAAGGGGGCACACAAACACCATCTTAGAAATGGGTAAAAAAGGTCCAAGTCGCCAGCAGGCACCCATTGAGCATAATGTACTAGGGAAAGGGGAAACACAAAATGTGCCTAAACTAAAACTAGTACAACAATAATATAATATATGTTAAACGATACAGTGTATTAAAACACGGCTCGCTCAATATGGAAGACACCGCTCACCCCCAGTCCTTATATACTCATCACATTGTGTGTGTTCCCATGCTTGAGAAAGGTCCTATTGGATTGAAACGTTGCATATTTGGGTGAATAAATGCCTTCTTTTTTTGGATGTGCTGTCTCGTCTCTCTATTTGGAGGCCCCTAATGAGACTCCAATGCAGATGTGAATGGAGACTAAGGCCAGGTTCCCACGTAGCATAAATGCTGTGGAAATTCTGCAGCATTTACAGTAGCAGCAAAGTGGGAAAAAAACGCAGCGTAAACGTTAATAAATTGACCTGCGGTGTGGAATTTTAAATACGCAGCATGTCAATTTATGCCGCGTTTTCATTGCTTTTCTGATGCAGGTTTTCCCCATTGAATTCAATGGGGATGCAAAATCTGCAACAAGTGTTGCGACGTTTGTTACAACTCAGGAGAAAAAAAAAAGTATACTTACCCAGAACTCCCTGCTTCTTCCTGTAGTCTGGACTTGTTTTCAGCACAGCTTTCCGCAGCGGAAATTCAGGCCGAAAAAGTGCACCACAATGTGGTGCAGTATTATGGACGGAGTGTGCTGCTGGTTCCAGGTTGGATACACTGCAAAGTTTTTACGCAGAGTATCCGACCTGTGTGAACCCGGCCTAAGAAGGTGCCAGTATCATATATGACATATGGTAGATAAGAAAGGGGATGTTACAAATTTTGTATTTGGGCTCAGGCGCATCAATTTACACCTCTGAATATATCTGGTTCTAACTAATGAGTTAGGAGACTGGAGGAGTGCCATTTTTTTTAGAATTAAAAAATTTGTATGGGGCAAATGGGCTTGCATTCAATGTATTGTTTTGATGTTCTTTTCTTTGATACATTGTGTTCTGTTTATTTACTTATATTTTTTGTTATTTTGCCTTAACCCCTTCCCAACATTTGATGTATCCATACGCCAAAGTCGGGTAGGGGAAGTATGGAGCGGACTCACAGAGTGAACCCGCTCCTTACGATGCCGGTGTCGGCTGTATATTACAACCCACTCTTCAGATTAACAAGCAGAATCGCGCTCGAGCTCGAGCCCGCTCGTTTGACTTGTTAAATGCTGAGGTCGATAGCGACCGCAGCATTTAAATTGTTAGAAAGAAGGGAGTGACCCCGTCTAACAGCTCATCGCGCCCCCCGTAACGCAATGACGGGGGGGCGATGGTTGCTATGGCTTCTTGGGGGCCTAATGAAGGCCCCCAGGTCCGCCATCTTCCGGCAGGGCTTAATAGAAGCCTGTCAGAATTACGATATACTGCAATACATTAGTATTGCAGTATATCATGCAGGCAATCTAACAATCGCTGGTAAAAGTAAAAATGAGTAAAATAAAGTTTGTTTTTTATGTAAAAAACATATATAAAAAATGAAAAGTAAAAAAAACAAAACAATTATGTTCAAATAAACATAATTGGTATCGCCGCGTCCGTAAAAGTCTGAACTATTACAATATATCATTATTTAACCCGCACGGTGAACGCCGTAAAAAAATTATTAGAAACGCCAGAATCTCTATTTTTTTGGTCACCTCATCTCCCACAAAAAAATAAATAAAAAGTGATCAAAATGGTGCATGTACCCCAAAATGGTATAATTAAAAACTACAGCTTATCCCACAAAAAATAAGCCCTCATACCACTTAATCGACGGAAAAATAAAAAAGTTATGGCTCCCAGAATTTGGTGACACAAAATAAATTACATTTTTTACACTTGTAAAAGTAGTAAAATATAGAAAAAACTTTATTCTGTGGGTCAATACGATTACTGCGATACTAAATATATTAAGTTAACATGTTGTTTTAATTGCACAGTGAATTCCGTAAAAACGACGCGCAAAAAACAATGGAGATAATGCTGCTTTTTTCATTTTCTACCCCACAAATATGTTTTTTTCCCTCTTCCTAGTACATTATATGGCATAATAAATGGTGCTACGAAAAACTACAACTCGTCCTGCAAAAATCAAGCCCTCATTGGACTATATCGATAGAAAGATAAAATCGTTATGGCTTTTGGAAGGTGGGGAGGAAAAAACGAAAATGAAAAACTGTAAGGCTATGTTCACACGGAGTATTTTGCAGGAGGAATATCTGCCTCAAAATTCCGTTTGGAACTTTGAGGCAGATTTTCCTCTCCCTGCACGCCGATTTTCGCTGCGATTTTCGTGCCGTTTTTCGCCCGCGGCCATTGAGCGCCGCGGGCATAAAACACCGTGAAATACGCTTTCTCTGCCTCCCATTGAAGTCAATGGGAGGTCAGAGGCGTAAACGCCCGAAGATAGGGCATGTTGCTTCTTTTTCCCGCGAGGCAGTTTTACTGCTCGCGGGAAAAAGACGCCGACGCCTCCCATTGAAATCAATGGGAGGCGTTTTCGGGCCGTTTTTGCCGAGTTTTGCGACGCGGTTTCCGGGTCAAAAAACTCGGCAAAATACTCAGTGTGAACATAGCCTAAAAGGGCTGCGGTGGGAAGTGGTTAAAGGGGTTGTCTGGTTTTAGAAAATGAATGTTATGTTTTGTAAAGGATCTGCCAGGCACAGCTTCTGTGTCAACGCCCATAGGTAATCAGTCTGCACCTGCTTCTATGTCTGTGAGACTGACTCCATCTTCCGCCACTCAGCATGGCAGGCTTAGGAGTGGGAGAGTCTATCACAGCCTGGCCAGACGGAGCTAGCTCCCGCCCTCTGTCTATTTATACCTGCCTTTCCTGTTCCTCCTTGCTTGTGATTCTTCTCGTTTGGTTTCCTGGCCCTGCTGCAGCTTCTGAACTATTTGACCCTGCTTCGTATTGACCCTGGCTTACTGACTACTCTCCTGCTCTGTGTTTGGTACCTCGTACACTCCTGGTTTGACTTGGCTTGTTCACTACTCTCCTGCTCTGCGTTTGGTACCTCGTACACTCCTGGTTTGACTCGGCTCGTTCACCACTCTTGTTGCTCACGGTGTTGCCGTGGGCAACTGCCCCATCTCCCTTAGCTTCTGTGTACCCTTGTCTGTTTGTCTGTCGTGCACTTACTGAGCGTAGGGACCGTCGCCCAGTTGTACCCCGTCGCCTAGGGCGGGTCGTTGCAAGTAGGCAGGAACTGAGTGGCGGGTAGATTAGGGCACACTTGTCTGTTTCCCCACCCCCATCATTACATGTTTTGTATGTTTAAAAGATATACAATTGTTCAATATATTTTCTGAACTAATTCTGCACCGTTTTCAAAATCTCTGTTTATTGTTATTCAGTAGGAACCTTCATTGTTTACTTCCAGTGGATAAAATGATGTCCATGGTCATGTGATGGACACACAGGTGCTGGGATCTTTACATTTACAGTATGTGTATCAGAGCTGTGTATCACATGACCATGGACAGAATTGTATCCACTGGAAGTAAATAATACATTTTCCTACTGAATAACATCAAGCAGAGAGCTTGAAAACTGTGAGCAATTAATACAAAAAGTATATTGGATAAATGTATAACTTGCTGAAACCTGACAACCCCTTTAAAACAGTTACAATTGTCTACAAGTGTTACAAAGAATTTAAAAAAATATTTATCTATTTATTTCTCCATTATTCCCACACCACTAGTCACAAGGGTGCCCCTCTACACAGCAATGTGCTCACAACTGGCAATTAGTGGATGCAGCTGTGATATGTTCTCCCTAGTGTGGGCAGGGATAGGCCATTAGTCATTGTGTTGGGGGGGGGGGGGGTCAGCAGATATAATAGGAAAGTGTATTATAATCTATAATCTGTGATTTTCAAAATATCTACTGTATATACAGTGCCTGGCATTGTTCCCAATCGTGGTGACCTACAGCATAATAGGGCAGTTGAGTCTAGAGATGCCCCTTACCTGGGCTTGTAAGATTCCTTCAATACCCAGGTTCCTTTTGACAATGCCGCCTAACTCAACTTTCACATTAACCGGTTAAAGTATGATACAAGCTCAAATACATGGGATTGGTGATTGTATGTATCTAACCTATAATGTTTACATTTATAATGTTTACTTGCTGTTTTCCAGAGGAATAACAGAAAAAAATATTCTTTTACATTCATCATTGTTTTTTAATATAAGAGAAGATATAAGCTGTGGGTAGACTGCTGAAAAGGGGCCCACACGCTATTTTTGCACAGGGGCCCTCAATTGTCTGTGTCCACCTCTGGTAAACGGAGTGCACCTGTACGGAGAGAACCTATACTTCTTATCAATCATATGGATTGTCCTTTTTCACATTGTATTGTTACCAATAATGGCAGTAAATTATTAAGCTAATTCTATTTAATGACTAATACAAGGTTTTACTGTAACCAAAATAATCATGTTATTAAAAAAAAATTACAAAAATCCTATACATTGAAGAGGGAGGATGCTGGACTACATCCATGCAACTAAATGAGCCCTCTAGGTAATCTAGTACATTAGAAATGAATGATTAATAGTTAGTTATATTTGTGATAATAAATCTATATAATACTGCTAAGGTGGTGCTTCATCTTCCACTCTCTCGCTCTAAATCCCCCTCAATGCAGGAATTGTTTTTTTGTTTTACATCTGAACCTTTCTCAAGCAGTTACAACATGCAGGGGTATATACAATAATTACTATGTAACATTACAAGTGTCAACATATAATAAAATACAAAAGTACAGTGTATTCATATATAGCCAGCAAATCCAAGATAAAATGTCATAAAACAATATATTAAATGGCAGCTATATTACAAGGAATATTAAGTGGACCAATAAGGGAGGTGCAGAGGCTAATTATAAAAATGAATAGATATAATGCAAACTTACACCATCCTCCTGTAATCTGTTCAAAACAGTGTCCCTGAATGTCCACTGCGCATGTCCAAGAAGATGCACGGAACGGAACTACATCAATGGAACTCATACCCCGTAAGGATAACTGTGCATGCGCGAAGCAGCTAATAGAGTTTAATGCACACGTAATGCAGTAAATAGAAATCCTACTGCACATGACACCATCATCAGACGCACTGATATCGGCAATGCTGGTGTCAGAAATCAAAACTAGGGAATCCATAGATCGATTTATCAAATGGAAAAGGGAAACATTACCATAATATACTGTAATATAAGGGAAAACATATCAATAAATGTAACATACATATTTTATTCATGGAGAAAATCATCCATTAGGGCTCTTATACACCCAGTTACAAAGAAGGGGGAACCAATATATTTTCTTAACCCTTAATACCAATGCGGAGACAAAAAAGCCCATCTAATGTGTCCCCGCCATAGGGTGCCTATGGATCACCCCACACCAAACTAGATGAGAACGGGGTCGGAGTGGCCACTGAAATCCACTTCACCCCCATTACCAGAGGATCAGTGGGGACCAACACCGCACGGAACACGGGGTTAATCACAGAAAGTTCAGTGCTACAATAGCACCTATAAGCTCATAAATGGTTGTGTAAGGGAAATACACAGTGATAGTAATTGTATATACAGCATATTGATTTAGAATAAAGGTAACCTCCAAAATTCACAATAACGTATAGTGTATGCGTTCCAGATGTGTCCAAGGCAATTATTATGGGCTGCCATAATATGAAAAATAAAGACTGATTTAATATTATACAGGGACGATTAAAAAATGAATAATTACATTGGAAAGTCATAAGTAAGACAGCATATAGTAATAATTTCTTAGCGGCCTCCGCGCCTTCATAGCAGAGATCCTGTGCTTCAAAAACGTGTGTATATATATCTGTGAAGACAAAAAAACATATATAAACAAATAATCCATATAAGTATAATAGCAGCATATAAAAAGTATATTTATAGCAGCATTTCAACCCATATCCAGGAGGACAACCCAGATAGACAAAAGCAGGGGCCCAAGGCAAATGACCCCCATTTAGATGTGTGGACTATGTGTATATTGAAGGTTAAGTCCCTTGGGGGACATGGTCTCCAGTCTAAATATCCATTGGAGTTCTTCTCTTTTAAGAGCCAGTTCCTTATTGCCTTCTCGTCTACTAGAGGGTACGAAATCAATGATTCTGAAACTAAGCTGAGATACATTGTTTACAGTCTAAAAAATGTCTTGATAAAGGCAAGTCTCGACTCTTGGTATTAATATTGGATTTGTGATTTCTCAGGTAAAAAATTTGAGGAGAAGTCAGCACTCCTAATAAGCTGTAAATCAGGCCATGTGCATGTTACCTCAAGGGATCAATCAAATCCTTGACTAGAAATGGATAGGAATAACCGTAGATCAAAGCAACAGCACCCAGACTTCGAACTGGATATATATCATATATATATAATTAATATATCTTTTTCTCTTTGTGAAGAGCTATGAGGTCCAATCTAACCGTACAGCTAACTGAAGAAATACCATTAGCAGATTTGGATAACAGAACAGAAGTCATAATGCTTTACCCCACTGATCCTGTTCTGGCATGACAAACAGTTAGCTAATATGAATGCCTTAATATATGTCATGTCCATGGCCGCGGGCCATCAGGCTCACTCATCTCCTGATGGCCGCAGCCATGGGTCTGCAAGCGCTGGCCCCAGTCTCCTCCTCAGGAGACGCCAGCACTCTGTTCCACTTTCCTCGGCCGGGTCCCGTAGGGCCAGTGCGCGCACCTGAAGTTAATGTAAAATTGGCCCATGAGCACCCTGGACTATAAGAAGGGCTCAGCCCCTTCCTCCCATGCCTGAGCGTTGTTGTTGTACCCTAAGTTTGTCTAAGCAAATGGTTTCCTAGTGTTTTCCAGTTCCCAGTGTTCCCCGTTCCTGTACCCATGTCCTGTATCCCATGCTATCCTGGTCAAGTATCGTGCTGAGCTGCAGTCGTGCTGTTCTATATACCATGCCTGTCCTGCTACACCACGCCTGACGTCTGCCTGTTGCCTAAGTCCCAGCCGAGCCTGTCATTGCTTCTGTCCGAGCTACACAGGTACATTATACAAACTATAGACTGTGACCTGCATCCTCCTGGCCAGCTGCCATACCGTCAAGGCGGTACGGCCCAGTGGGTCTGCGCACCCAAATGTGACAATTTACCTTTATAAACTATTAGCATTCCTCATATTCTATTTTAATGAAGTACACCGTGTTCCAAATTATTATGCACATTGGATTTAAGTGTCAAACATGTAATTATTCGTTTTTCAATTAAACTCATGGATGGTATTGTGTCTTAGGGCTCTTTGGATCATTGTAATCAATCTCAGACACCTGTGATAATTAGTTTGCCAGGTGTGCCCAATCAAAGGAAAACTACTTAAGAAGGACATTCCACATTATTAAGCAGGCCACAGGTTTCAAGCAATATGGGAAAGAAAAAGGATCTCTCTGCTGCCGAAAAGCGTGAAATAGTGCAATACCTTGGACAAGGTATGAAAACATTGGATATTTCAAGAAAACGTAAGCGTGATTATCGTACTGTGAAAAGATTTGTGGCTGATTCAGAGCACAGACGGGTTAGTTCAGATAAAGGCATAATGAGGAAGGTTTCTGCCAGACAAATTAATAGGATTAGGAGAGCAGCTGCTAAAATGCCATTTCATTGGTATAAGAAGCCGCTGGTGCCTCTGGAGTCCCGCGAACCTCAAGGTGTAGGATCCTCCAGAGGTTTGCAAGTGTGCATAAAGCTATTATTCTGCCACCCCTGAACAATGCTCACAAGCAGAAATGGTTGCAGTGGGCTCAGAAATATATGAAGACTAATTTTCAAACCGTGTTGTTTACTGATGAGTGCCGTGCAACCCTGGATGGTCCAGATGGATGGAGTAGTGGATGGTGAATGGCCACCATGTCCCAACGAGGCTGCGACGTCAGCAAGGAGGTGGCAGTGTCATGTTTTGGGGTGGAATCATGGGGAGAGAGCTGGTAGGCCCCTTTAGGGTCCCTGACGGTGTGAAAATGACCTCTGCAAACTACGTAGAGTTTATGACTGACCACTTTCTTCCATGGTACAAAAAGAACCGTGCCTTCCGTAGCAAAATTATCTTCATGCATGACAATGCACCATCTCATGCTGCAAAGATGTGTCATTGGCTGCTATGGGCATAAAAGGAGAGAAACTCATGGTGTGGCCCCCATGTTCCCCTGATCTCAACCCCATTGAGAACCTTTAGAGCATCCTCAAGCAAAATATCTATGAGGGTGGGAGGCAGTTCACATCAAAACAGAAGCTCTGGGAGGCTATTCTGACATCCTGCAAAGATATTCAAGCAGAAACTGCCCAAATACTCACAAATTCAATGGATGCAAGAATTGTGGAGGTGATATCAAAGAAGGGGTCCTATGTTAACATGTAATTTGGCCTGTTAAGTTTTTTTTGATTGAAAGAGCTTTTGATTTCTGTAAATATGACCTCCCAATGCTGCAAATTCAACAAGTTACCATTTTAGTTCTCTTTACAACCTTTAAAATGTTTTGATCTCTCTTGTGCATAATAATTTGAAACAGTGCATTTTGAGATTTTTACTTCTAAAAAAAAATCTGTTATCATTAGGGGAGTTGTTCAATAAAATTAGCATTATACTCCAACGGTTGATGGCTTGAAGATTATACTGACTGTCATTTGCATCGACTATTTAGGAAAATCAGCGAAAAATAACATTTGCATAATAATTTGGAACGCGGTGTAGTTAATTTCACCAATATTCTTATTTGGATAAAGTAAAAACATAGAGACTTATCATTTGGGTTTTAGCATAGAATGTGTGGTATTTTTGCGTCCTCTATGCTAATAGCCCATCTCACTGCCATGAGGCAGAACTGGTGTTGTTGCCAGGTTGCATTGCACACTATATTCTCATGAGCTGTTAGCCTGTGCCATGAGCTCCCGGCTATACAGCTGCTGGAAGCACATACATAAATGGTTACTGAAGCCTTTACTATGTGCATTTCTTTCTCCATAGTAAATTACTGGACAGATCTCATTGACCTACACAGGGGCTTAATGTGTTCAAAATCAGGGCGGTTACTGCCTTTGGCTGCTTATGGCTAATGTAACAATGGTAGCTAAAAAAAACAAATCCATCTATAATTTCTTCTTTATATGTACTGGTGGCAGGTTTGCATGTCAATTATATTCACTGTGTTATTTGTTTTAGAAATATCTATTTAATATTCGTTTTAATCAGATTAGAAAAAAAACAGCATGATGCTACTGTATAAGTATTGCTATATTAGCATCTTTATGATAAACACAGCAGTACAATTGTTCCTGCATCATGACATAGAGACATTCATTTATGATATACTTCACCTTGTAGGAATCCTTTGGCTTCTAAATCCTCAATTGAATCTCCATCTTTGTATATACTGTGTATATATGTATATAGGTTCTTATCTTAAAGGGGTATTCCAGTTACAACAAGTTACCCCCTATCCGTAGGGTACGGGGTAACTTGCTAAACGGTGGGTGTCCAACAGCTCGGACCCCTACCATTTACGAGAACGGAAGCTGCCCGAATCCCAAGTTTCAACCGAGCGGCAGGTCGCTCATGCGCACTGCCGCTCCATTCATTCTCTATGGGAGCGACGGATTGGGAGTAACTTGTTGTAACCGGAATACCCCTTTAAGTACAAATAGAATGGCAGGAGATGACATCCAGAGCTTTTGTAATTTAATCAGTAATAATGTTTTTAGAGCGGAAATGCTTAGTTTAACAGAAAATAATTCCTTTCTGTGCTGCATGGGCGGCGAATTGTATGTTCTATGGCTTCCAACGCTTGCATTCTTGTATAGATCCCAACAGGAACAAAAGCTTTGGGACTCAGAGAGTTGAAATCTGTAGTATCATTTATTTTTTTAAAGACTGCCAAGGTAGCAAAAAATAAAACATTACAAAAACATATTGGTTCTTCATACCCCTATGGAACCATACACTGCAATCCATATACGAATGAAGAAAAATAATTTAGCTGAACACAGAAAAAAAGGGCTTCTCGAGAAAATTACATGTTGTTTTATGAGATCCACTTCCCAAGGATAATAATCTGTAGACATATGAATTATAAAGCTGGGAATCTACAGACCTCCAAATCATTTCCTGAGCATGAGAGTGGTCTGATCCATATTAATACTTCTAGATCTCAGGAGTATATCCCCTAAACATGTACTTATGGTAATATATGCCTGGGTGCAAGGTACAAATGTAGTATTGTAGAAATAGAAATAACTAGAAATGCCAGGACAAAGCTTTGGAAAAATGGTAATAATGAAATATATACAGAATGCTTATAATCATCGTGAATGTAATGTCCAATGTAATAACGGGAGTTAATATAGGAGGTACAGAATGCGCAGTGGCACCAGTGTCCTGTAGTTTGAGGGAACTCAAAAGGTCCCTCTGCCCAATATAGGGAGACAAGGACTATAAATTAGTATTAGTTGGGAGCTCCTGTTACAGACTTTGCATTGGGGCCCAGGAGCTTCACATTACGCCTCTGTATAATGGCATACTGTAGGCAATTTACAGCAGCTTTTCAGTACATACATTACTTTTATTAGGGTTTCTGGTATTACTTTTGGATATAATAACATCCATATCTTTTTTTACCTTTGTTTTCCATTGTGCTATGTACTGTGCAATTTTAGTCAAATACTTAAAGAGGTTCTTCGCTTTAGCCAATTCCTGCTCAACATTAAGCTTATCACAAAGTGTCTCCCTGCTGGGACCCCCAGCAATCAGCTGTAATCAGTGGGCAAACCTGGCAGTAAGTGTTACATTTTCCTGCAGCGCCATCACAGGGGAAATGAAGCATTACACAGTGCCACTTCAAATCAATGTCTTGTCTGTGTAATGCAGGACAGATCCTCCAGAGCGATAAACACTCTTTGCAATCGCTCTCCACTGGCCAAGAGATGAAGATCCTGAACAGGGGACCCCTCTCTATTATCTCAGAATTTTGTAATAGAGTATAGGAAAATTGAATTTCTGAATAGAGAACTTAAGTTATGTTGGTGACATGGCATGTAAACAGATTGGTGGGGATAAGGGAGTTATATGCCTTACAATTTCTCAAAGGGGCAGTAACATTAGGAGATCCCTGACCCTTTTGAGGCTGCCCAGAGATCAGTAGAACACTAGCACAAAATGTTGGGAGTTAGTGCTATTGATTTAATAATTCATTGATTTCATGAGTCAATGATTGTAATAACAAGGTGGTGTTAGATATAAATTTTTCCTTTATGACTACAAGTCACAACTATCAGGAGGTTGATTTGGCCACGTGGATTGATATCTGAAGCAAATATCAAAATATGTCTCTATTATTTGTAGAATGAGTGTTAGGCCCCATGCACACGACTGTAATATTCATCCGTAATTATGGAATCAGTAATTATGAATTATATTGCGGACTCATTCATTTCTATTGGTCACGGACACCTTTCCCTATATTTACGGATGTCTCCGGGCCGTAGAAATTATCTGCAAAATATAGAACATGTCCTATTCTTGTCCGCAATTGCGACACGGACTCACCCATAGAAGTCTATGGGCTCTAACGCAATTGCGGACAGCTACGGATGTGTATCTGTAGTGTTCGGATCCGTATTTGCGGACAGTAAAAATATTATGGTCATGTGCGTGAGGGCTTACTGCTCACCTCACTTTAAATTTCAGAAATAATATTAGTTGCATCATCAACTTTTTACTTACGATTTAAAGTTTGTTACTTCCTACTTTATAAAGAAAAAAAAACATACAGTATATCTTCAGCGGGGACATTCTTCATAATCTTGTAGTCAGAAAAGCATTTTCCATGTGCAGCAGTAACACCAGTACACGTATCTATATCTGTATTGTTACTTTAAGTTTTTTATTTTATTTTTTTAAATGTCAAAACTATGTAATGCAAAGTAGAAATTTCTCTACCGTTATAGTACGTTTAGGACTCTTCCGTCAGAGGATGAGGTGAACAAGAGTCCAAACAGAAACCATCGTTTCCGTTAGAATTAGCATTGATTTCATTGGCAATTCTTTTGTTTCAGATGCTTTCCGTTTTTCCGGAGGCAAACGGAATGCATCTGAAACAAAAAAATGACCATTGAAATTAATGGTAATTCTAATGGAAGCGATGCTTTCTGTTGGACTCTCGTTCATCTCTTTCTTCGACTGTAGAGTCCTAAACGTACTATAACGGTAGTGTGAAATTAGCTATATATATATATATATATATATATATATATATATATGAAAAAATAATCAATATTCAGTGTCACTACACTATAGCGCACTCATGCAGTTTTCAAAAGTCTCTGGTACAGTAGGTTTTCCAAGCATCTTGAATAACTTGCCACAATTCATCTGCAGACTACTTATGTCTGTATGGAGTTTAGGGATCTCTGGAGACTATACCATGTTTTACAAAACTCCCTATTCTTTTTTTTTTTTCTTACAGAGGATTCCATTAATTCTGATAAAATCACTAAAACCATTTGCAGAAATGCAGAGAACCTCTGCTATGCTTCAATACTGACAGTAGACAGTCATTTATGATGTGCTATTTAATGCATAAACAGCCTCCTGTTTGAGTAAAAAATAAATAAATCACATTTTGACTTGTCAGTCTGAAGCATTTGCTGCCATTGTATCTCACATCAGGCTTTCTGATTTCATGTATGGCTGAGCTTGCTGGCTTGGTTTCGACTCAAAAGGGATGGCCTTTTGAAAACCACTTCTATGTAAATTCTGTGTAGGGTAGCATACTGGGATCTCTGCGTTCAGGCCTGATAGTAATGCTGTACTTCTGATTTTATATCAATGTAATGTGTCTCCTTACAGCTGCATTTCTGGCCCTAAGGCTGAATTTCCACCAGTGGCCTAACTACCGCTGTAGCTGCCATAGCGGCTGCTACAGGGCCCGCTGCATGCCCCGTGCCCAGAGGCTCCGCTAGAAGCCGCTACTGCGGTAGCGACATCACATTCAATAGTATCTGCGTCCTTCGGATGCAAATACTATTGAACGCTATAACAGAGCAGGGAGGGATCTCCCTGCTCTTCCATAGGCTACCTTCCAACCGTCCCGGATTCAGCAGGACACTCCCGGATTCCCGGCAGTGTCCCGCTGTCCCGCTGTCAACTGTATCTGCGTTCTTTAGAATGCAGATACAATTTAACCCAATTCTGAAGCAGGGAACCATGCGCTCGCTGCTTCAGAATTAGTTGAAAGTGGAGGAGCAGAGGGAGCTCCTCAGCTCGCTCAGGACTCCCCGGGCACAGCGCTACTTTAAGCTCTGTGCTCGGGGAAGCCCTGATGTCACTGTCCATATATGGACAGTAACGTCAGTGGTTACTCCTTGAGCGGAATCCCCATTGCCGATGATCTGGCCTGGGATTCCGCTCCTAGAGGAAACCCCTGAGGTCACTGTCTATATATGGACATTGATGTCAGGGGCCCCTCCTGGAGCAGAGTCCCTGGCCAGAGTCGGCAACGGGGATTACGCTCAAGAAGCAGCCACTGACATCACTATCCATATATGGACAGTGACATCAGGGCTTCCCTCTCGGAGCAGAATCCCCGGTCTATGCTCTGGCTGGAGATTCTGCTCCTAGAGGGAGTCCCAATGGCGCTATCTACAGAGGGGGGTAGCACTATATAATCAAGGTGGTGTGGCACTATATAGGTGCACTATCTACATGGGAACTATCTACAAGGGCACTGACACTAGGGGAAGCTAAGGGGGCATTATACTGTATGCGGCAGCTATGGGGGCATTATGCTATATGGTGGCAGCTTTTTGGGCAATAAGCTGTATGGGGCAGCTATGGGGCAATATACTGTATAGAGCAGCTATGGGGGCATTGTGCTGTATGGGGGAAGCTATGGCGCAATAAGCTGTATGGGGCAATTTGTTTGGGCATTATACTGCATGGGGGCATCTGTGTGGGCATTATACTGTATGGGTCCATCTATGGGTCAGTATACTGTATGGTGGCAGCTATGGGGCATTATACTGTATGGTGGCATATATTGGGCAGGGGATTGGGAGGGATTAGAGGCTTATCTTAAAATACAAAAGTTTGCCGCGCTGCGCGCCACATCGGTTGTCCCTCTGTGATACTTGAAAGTATAGCTCTGTCTACAGGCAGGGCTGTATAGCACTGTATCGGGAGACTGTATAGCCCTGCCTACAGGGGGCTGTATAGCACTGTCTACATGGGGGCTGTATAGCACTGTCTACATGGGGGCTGTATAGCACTGTCTACAAGGGGGCTGTATAGCACTGTCTACAGGGGAGGCTGTATAGCACTGTCTACAGAGTTGGCTGTATAGCACTGTCTACAGGGGGGCTGTATAGCACTGTCTACAAGGGGGCTGTATGGGCCTATGTACAGGGGGCACTATCTACAAGGGTGGGCTGTGTGTGGCACCCAGGGGAGGGGGGCCTAGGCAAAAGTTTGCCCTGTGTTTCCTTGTTATGCCCCTGATTCCCACGTAACATAAACGCTGCAGAAACTTTGCTCTTTTGTTGCAGGTATTCCCCACTGAATTTAATGGGGTGATAAAACCCGGAACACATAGCATACGTTGTGATTTTTGCGGCGCAAACGCTGCGATTCCGCCGCAAAAATTGCTAAGTCTGATAAAAAAAAAAACAATTTCATTTAATAAACAATACCTACTCCCCGGGCCGTTGTAATAGCGCCCTGTTCCTCTGTTATGAATGCAGCCAAGCCTCCTGGGATGACGTTTCATCCTATGTGACGGCTGTAGCCAAACAAAGGCTGCAGTAGTCACATAGGCTGCAGAATCAACCCAGGAGGCTGGGCTGCACTCAGAACAGAGGAACGTGTTGCTTTTCTTATTTATTTTTTTCAAACACTGCCTTCCCCAGTAGAGATTCCGCCTGAAATTTGGTGTGGTTTTTCGGGCGGAATTCCCTGTGGGTTCTAGGTCAGATATGCTCTTGACTGTTGCGCAGCGTGTCTGACCCGTGGGAACCCAGTCTTAGATTTTTCTCTTGGAAAACTTCTCTTCTGCTGTCTCTCTACGTATGAGAACTACTTTGCTGATACATAAAGGCCACAGTGTGTGTTTTTGGTATGCTCAGTCTTGCCATGGTGTACGATGTAAGGGTTTGAAGATTAAGCTCATATATCTGTCGTCATTTATAATGATGCTTGCTAAGCAATCACTCCTGACTTAGGTGGGAAAAGTAATAAACCTACAAGAATCCTCAAAACAAGGTAGAAAAGAAGGGGAGTCCCCAACAAACCTCAGAAACAACCGAAAAAGAACAAAAGCGCAGGGGACATAACACCCCAATAGAGTATAAGGATAAATCGCTGCCATATATTGTAAAAAATATACATCTTTATTAATACATAACAATACATGGTATCACAGTAATAAATATAATAGAATAAAGCGGATCATATATCGAGAGAAATAACGATCAGGTATAGATGACAACATACCATGAGGAAAACAAGAGACAACCAATCTCAAAAACGTCCCATACCTAACATGCCATCAATATAAAAGAGTCTTGCAAAAGCCTGAAAGGCAAATATATGCAGGATAGCTATATGAATCCTACCTAATGCAACACATGCATAGCAGACATACGCTGCAAAAATAACAGCGCATATACAAAAAAGCTAGTGCATGTAGCATCCAAAATATAATAAGAGCAATATACCTGTAGACATGGTAAAGCCAGGGGACGTGAAGAGATATGGCACAAAAAAACGCCTCGACGCGCGTTTCGCCCAAGACCGGCTTCGTCAGGAGTCTCATGAACCCCGCAACGGAAGGTGAAACTGAAACCACAGCTTCCGTTTCAGTTATCATTGATATCAATGGTAATGGAAACATTGCTAATGGTTTCCGTTCGTCACCATTTCTACAGGTTTCCAGTTTTCCGATGGA
Source organism: Rhinoderma darwinii (assembly GCF_050947455.1). Lineage (NCBI taxonomy): Eukaryota > Metazoa > Chordata > Amphibia > Anura > Rhinodermatidae > Rhinoderma > Rhinoderma darwinii. The sequence goes on from NC_134690.1 coordinate 175,751,557, forward strand.
ATCAATAGCGCAGTCGACTCCGCTATTGATTCCTTCGCTAAAACGGAAATCTGCCGGAATGGTGACGAACGGAAACCATTAGCGATGTTTCCATCACCATTGATATCATTGGTGACTGAAACGGAAGCTGTGGTTTCAGTTTCACTTTCCGTTGCGGGGTTCACCTGACGGAAACCTCCGACGGAACCCCGGAACGGATAGCCAACGCCAGGGGCGTAACTAGGAAAGACTGGGCCCCATAGCAAACTTTTGACTGGGGCCCCCCCTCCCCTGGGTGTCACACAACCCCCCCTTGTAGATAGTGCCATTTTTACAGCCCCCCTGTAGATAGCGCCATACAGCCCCCTTTGTAGATAACACCATACAGTCCCCCCTGTAGATAACGCCATACAGCCCCCTTTGTAGATATCTACAAAGGGGGCTGTATGGCGCTATCTACAGGGGGGCTGTATGGCGCTATCTACAGGGGGGCTGTATGGCGTTATCTACAGGGGGCTGTATGGCGTTATCTACAGGGGGGCTGTATGGCGTTATCTACAGGGGGGCTATATGGCGTTATCTACAGGGGGCTGTATGGCGTTATCTACAGGGGGGCTGTATGGCGTTATCTACAGGCGGGCTGTATGGCGTTATCTACAGGGGGGCTGTATGGCGTTATCTACAGGGGGGCTGTATGGCGTTATCTACAGGGGGGCTGTATGGCGTTATCTACAGGGGGGCTGTATGGCGTTATCTACAGGGGGGCTGTATGGAGTTATCTACAGGGGGGCTGTATGGCGTTATCTACAGGGGGGCTGTATGGCGTTCTCTACAGGGGGACGTATGGCGTTCTCTACAGGGGGGACTCTATGGCGTTATCTACAGGGGGGACTCTACGGCGTTATCTACAGGGGGGACTCTGTATGGCGTTATCTACAGGGGGGACTCTGTATGGCGTTATCTAAAGGGGGGACTGTATGGCGCTATCTACAGGGGGTGACTGTATGGCGCTATCTACAGGGGGTGTCTGTGTGGCGTTATCTACAGGGGGACTGTATGGCGTTATCTACAGGGGGACTGTATGGCGTTATCTACAGGGGGACTGTATGGCGTTATCTACAGGGGGGACTCTGTATGGCGTTATCTAAAGGGGGGACTGTATGGCGCTATATACAGGGGGTGTCTGTATGGCATTATCTCCAGGGGGGCTGTATGGCGTTATCTACAGGGGGGCTGTATGGCCTTATCTACAGGGGGACTGTATGGTGTTATCTACAGGGGGACTGTATGGTGTTATCTACAGGGGGACTGTATGGCGTTATCTACAGGGAGGCTGTATGCCGTTATCTACAGGGGGACTGTATGGCGTTATCTACTGGGGGGACTGTATGGCGCTATCTACAGGGGGACTGTATGGCGTTATCTACAGGGGGTCTGTATGGCGTTATCTACAGGGGGTCTGTATGGCGTTCCCTACAGGGGGGGTCTGTAGGGAACGCCATACAGCCCCCGCTGTAGGGAACGCCATACAGCCCCCCCTGTAGGGAACGCCGTACAGCCCCCCCTGTAGGGAACGCCATACAGCCCCCCCTGTAGGGAACACCGTATAGTCCCCCTGTAGATAACACCATACAGTCCCCCTGTAGGGAACGCCGTACAGCCCCCCCTTGTAGGGAACGCCATACAGCCCCCCCTGTAGGGAACGCCTTACAGCCCCTCCCTGTAGGGAACGCCTTACAGCCCCCCCGTAGGGAACGACTTACAGCCCCCCCCCCGTAGGGAACGCCATACAGCCCCCCCTGTAGGGAACACCATACAGCCCCCCCCCCCCTGTAGGGAACGCCATACAGCCCCAACCCCCCAAAAAAATGCGACCTACAGTGTGAAAAGACAAAAGACATGTATCCCCTATCCACAGGATAGGGGATACATGTGTGATCGCTGGCAGCGATAGAGAGAACGGGGGACCGAAAGTCAGCCCAAATTCTCCATGACTAACCTCTGACTTCCGGCGTCTGCGCAGCTCAATAAAAATGAAAAGAGCGCTGGTCACGCATGCGCACAAGCGCGACCGGCGCTCCATTCATTTCTACGGAGCTACAGACTCAGACCCCGGAAGTCCGAGGTTTGTGATGGAGAACTTCAGGGGACTTTCAGTCCCCCGTTCTCCTTATTGCTGCCAGCGATCACACATGTATCCCCTGTCCTGTGGATAGGGGATACATGTCTTTTGTTTAATGGCAGAGCGGGGAGATACCTCCCTGCTCTGCCGTAGTGTTAAGAGGTGTCGCGATGTAGCAGCCATAGCGGCTGCTAGCGGAGCCTCCGGCCATGGTGGGGGCCCGTGCCGGCGGGCGACACGGGCCCCCTCATGCCGCGGGCCCCGTAGCAGCCGCTACTGCTGCTACGGCGGTAGTTACACCACTGGCCAACGCTGATGTGAAGAGGCCCTTATTCAGACATTAGCAGACACTCGTGTGAAACTAACCTTACTTACTACTTACCTTACTTACTTATGAACCAAGAAGTAAAATACTAAATCTTTATTTATATCTCGCTAAAATCAGGGGTACAATCACCAGGTTCAGGTTGTGCAGCAAGTGCTTCCACCTTACTAAATGTTAACACCTGGTGATCGGCAGATCAAGGTGAGTCCGACTGCACAAGCTGCCTGCACCTGCCAATGTAATATTAACCATTGGACCATTCTGGGTTGTGCTAAATTCACAAAAATTAAAGCCACTCTTTCTTTGCAACAGATTTCCACTCTGGCTGAAAGGATGAGCCCCAAGTCAGGGAGACCCCCCCCCCCCCTCTAAAATGAATCTGATTTAATGGAGAATAAAAACTTGAATGCTCTGAGCTGACCTCCCCTCTAATGATGTATGAAAATCCAGCTTTGATTTAAAAGTCTAGGTATAATAAATCTTCCAGTGGCCATTAACTTTAGTTGACATACAATTAAGTGAATCATACAATAGTAAGCGATGACCAATACATCAATGTTCCCCATGAGTAAAAACAATACACGAGGATATAACTCAATGAGTTTCATTCAGAGTTTGCAGTAAATTAGGATTTCGATTTATTAATTTCAACCTGTGTACAGTTGAACTGTAAATATTATATTAATTATATAGGGAGACCATAGCCTATATATGCACCTTCTAGTCTATCTAGTTTAGTAGGCCACACATGCCATTAGTATAACGTTTGTCATCAATCCTTTTATTTCCCTTGGGGTGTTTTTACAACTGTTTACATTACATTATGTCAGAAGTAAATTGCTTTCTTGTGAATATGTTTAGTTCCCCACAATACATTTTTTTACATGAATAACTGTGCTAGAAGATTAGATTTTTGTTAACATATAACACATTTAAGTATAAAAAGGATTATTTATATACTCTCAAAACAATAAAACTAGCATGTAATTGTAATGACAGGGATAGGGAAACAGACAAGTGAACCCTAATCTACCCGCCACTCAGTCTCTGCCTACTTGCAACGACCCGCCCTAGGCGACGGGGTACAACTGGGTGACGGTCCCTACACTCAATAAGTGCACAACAGACAAGGAAACACAGAACAAAGGGAAACGGGGCAGTTGCCCACGGCAACACCGTGAGCAACAAAAGTAGTAAACGAGCCGAGTCAAACCAGGAGAGTACGAGGTGCCAAACGTAGAGCAGGAGAGAAGTGAACAAGCCGAGTCAAACCAGGAGTGTACGAGGTACCAAACGCAGAGCAGAAGAGTAGTCAGTAAGCCAGGGTCAATACGAAGCAGGGACAAGTAGTTCAAGAAGCTGCAGCAGGGCCAGGAAACCAACAGAGAAGAATCACAAGCAAGGAGGAACAGGAAAGGCAGGTATAAATAGACAGAGGGCGGGAGCTAGCTCCGTCTGGCCAGGCTGTGATAGGCTCTCCCACTCCTAAGCCTGCCATCCTGAATGGTGGAAGATGAAGTCAGTCTCACAGACATAGAAGCAGGTGCAGACTGATTACCTAAGGGCGTGGATACAGAAGCTGTGCCTGGCAGATCCTTAACAGTAATACTGAATAGAGAGCAATTGTGATTCTTTTAGTTACAGGTTTATGCTACAGTATGAAACCACAATCTTTTGCTAATGGGTCTCAGTTTTCTTGACCAACCTGATAGTTGTGGCCAATTTGCCACGTGTTTATTTGTTTGTATATTTCTATGTATATATCCTTAGATACTACTGTATAGGCCCCTTTTGCCTATAGAACAGCTGAATTCCGCAATGCATAAGATCAGTCTACAGTTACTACCTAAACATTTTAAAGTGCATTCTTCCCAGGTCTAATTTCAGTGGAATAGTTCTGGATTTCAGGTACTGCTCTTCAATGGTGGTAGTCCCATCCCGAGTCCTGAAGGTCTCAAAAATATGTGAGGGGGAAGCTTTGATACTCAGTAAGTTTCGTAATACCTCATTGTTTCCGTCAGTTACCAACAGAGGGCAGTATAACTTTCTTGCACAGTTCAAAGTGCAGAGTTCATTCTTGATAGGGTAAAAAGGGAGAAGTAAATGGTTGTTGCTTAGTGAAGGGGAGATGTGTTACTGCTGGGGACTTTAGGCACTAAATGGGCACTAGAGTCACTATTACTATGTGTTTACTGTATGACTGTGGACATAGTATGGAGACTGGCACCATATGGGCATAGTATGACTTTAAATGGACACCAAATAGCATTATGTAGGCACAGTATGGTTCTATGAAGGAACCAAATGGCTAAGGGCAAAGTATGACACTATGTTAATACTATTTGGCTTTATTGTATGTATGTGGGCACTATATGATGCTATGTAGGCAAAGTATGGTACATTTAGTAATGTACTAGACATGTGTGCAATGTATACATTAACTGGTCAATGTATGTACCATCTGTGCTCTGTGTGCATTAACTTGTTGCTGTATCGTATTCTCTGGACAAAGCGTGAAAACTTTTATCCGAGCAATGTAAAGTACAGTGCTCGGCTGTTTCCCTCTGTCCCATAGACATTCAATAGAGCGGCGGGCACATACTCGGCCACCATTTAATTTAAGCTTCTCACTGTGAGGGGCAGGATCTGGGGGTTCGGGACCCCCAGTCTCATGATTGGTGGGGGTCCCAGTGTTGGAGTCCAAAGCGATGAGACAAATACCACCTTTCCTGTGGATAGGTTATAATTGTCAATTCTGGGACAACCCCTTTAATGCTTTTATGCAGCACACGTTCCATATCCTGATACTACCTTTAGTGGGTCCCAAGAGAAGCCTAAACTTGTCAGGCCAAACAATGTTTTTCCAGTCTTCAAAAGCCCAAATTTGATTACTGAGTGCCCTTAAGCTATAAATTATTTAAAATGTATGGGCAAGAGTAATGGGATATTGTCTTAGCATATTTGATCAAATCAGCAAACGTTTGACAGTTACCGTACATGCATATTGCAGTTTTTATGTCACAAGTAGTAAATAAGACAGTACCAGAATGGCTCTATAACAGTGCAAATAAGATTCACAACATAACATTACCAGCAAGGCTAGGGCAGAATTTACACATTTAAAGCTTGCCCTTTATTTTGTAGCACGTTTAATAGCATAATTATAATGTACCCTTTGTAAATGAGACATTTCCAAAAAGCATCCTTCCCATAATGTATCTGCTTAATATTGTGTTTGCTGCACTGCTCAATGTAAAGAAATTGGTATTCAAAACGTGTCTTTTCAGGATCTGCAGACTGTGCCAATGCAAGATAATATAAGCAGTCAGGGAAAGAATTATCTAACATAAAATATGGTAAGCAGAGAAAAAAAATATTTGATCAATAAGTAGGGAAGGAATCTGCAATATATTTTAATTAAACTGGTTACTACATTTTGTACCATGATCCATACATATGTCTAAGCCAGATCTGCATAACATATATTTAAGAATTAGACAAGATGAAAACATCAGCTTTTTTTCTATTTTTTTTACTATGAATACCATACAAAAAGCCACAAATCCTGTGAAACAAAACTAAAACTTTCCCACCTATCATAAAAATGTAAGGTGGCTGCTTAAGCTTGTTAAACCGACCCTCCAGTCCCGCAACAATATTTTAAATATCACGGGATATATGGAGTAATATTACCTGGTGCTCTCCAGTTGGGCCCCTCTGCCGTGGATCGGCTGTTTTGGGGTCCCCTCTGTGTTGTCCCTACATGTCTGGAGCACTTCTTAGAATACGAGTCTGAGACACTCCCACTGTTCTCGGGTTGGCCAGAGCTGCTTACGTGAGCAGTTCTGGCCAATCCGAGAACAAAGGGAGTGTCTTAGGCTCAGTCTGTGAAGCGCTGAGGCCATTTTGGGTCAACACAGATGGGACCCCAAAGCAGCAGATCCATTGCACAGAGACGCAACTGGAGGGCACCAGGTAATATCACTCCATATACTCCATCACATTTATATTTTTGTCCTTGAACCGGAGGGTCGCTTTAATGCCTTATTCACACGAAGTTGAATGTGTCCGTATGACGGGCGTTGAAACAACGGCCATCACACGGACCTATGTAATTCAATCGGGTCGTTCACGCGCCAATTGTTTCAACAGAGCGTGTGAAGGGCCCGTGAAAAAATAGGGCAAATCCTATTTCTTGGCGCTTCACGCATTCCCCCATAGACTTTAAAATAAAGCGTCCCGCAGGGGTGCAGCATGGATGCAACACGAACGTGGAGAACTGTAGTTTTTCACGTCCGAGGTTTGTTACACTCGTGTGAATCCATCCTAAGTTTAGGAGGGATAACCAGTGCTAAAGGAGTTTCCTTTTGTTTCAAACACATAGACATTTTTTATGCTCATACTGCTAGTGTATGTATGTGTTTACAGAGAATGTATCATAAAAAATTACATATTATATTAATCAGGTTTTTATTCTAAACACATTATAAACATATATATATATATTCTTTTTTAAATGTTAGTGCGGTTTTCTATGTGACTATCCATATAAACAAATCTAGACAATACAATAAGCTGACTTTTTTTCTGCATCTCAATGGTGAGCTTTGTTGTGTAGACTGAGGCAGGGTCAACAGAGGATGAAGATTGTAATCACAGCTCTATTGTACTGCTGTAGGCCTGGATAAGGCAGGATAGCAAAATTTTACACTATATACACGGATATAGAATTCTAGAGACTACAATTTCCTAGAGATTACAATTTCTCTGACAATTGACTCCTACTCCTTACAGCTGCCATGAAGCACACGCGCCCTGATGTACTGTCTATACACATAATACAGAAAGGGAGTCTCCAAAGGAAAACTTTGAAAATAAAAAATAAATAGCTACAACATTTAATAAAAAGAACAAACACATTATTTTTCTTCTACAGATTTACATCTAATTAATGAAACTCACAGGCATGAGACATTCCCTTTAAATAATGTTTTACAGTTTTACAATGCTGAGGGCTGCGCGCGGAGATCGCCGATCACTGAATAATAGCATAGTAAATAAATTGCCTGAAATAAAGTCCTGCCCACAGTAAGCTGTTTAGCAGGACACAATGCAGGCAGTACAGAAATGTCCGGTTCAAATAAGAAAGTGTTTTTAGTGCGCAGATTTCCTTTTTCTGATAATATGCAGTAATTCGGTAATTGTTTCTGTCTGTTAAATTCCTGAAAAACTCCTTTAAAGGGAAACTCAGAATGGAATTATTAACAAATATTATTATTTTTCTTTATAAAGTGGATTTTTTAATGCTGCAACTCTGAATAGGTCACCACAGCGATTAGTAATGCAGGTAACATAATTCTAGTGTTTGCATACGCATTCATAAGAAATCAGCTTGGAAAGGGCTGCTTTATGAGTGACATAACTAGCCTGTATCATTATATCTAAAGCCAGTTCAAAAATCTGTTTAATAATCGTTTCATAAACATAGCAAGAAGACCGCTTCTAAATCTGTGTCACTTTGGCTCTCCTGCCTTATATCGGAAGTGTAGAGACAAAAGTAGCACGGAACTATGCACGAGACTCCTAATGCGTCCTACCGTTGCCTCAGAAAATGTACCGCTCGGTGTGCTAGCTGCATCTCTTGATGCCATATGGAAGATCAGGTAGAAGAGTTAAGGTAAAGTTACATTTAAAAAATAAAATAAAAAATTAACATGTAATGGAATTTGTATCTGTTTTATGACTAACCTTTATCTAGCACCAACATATTCCATAGCGATGTATAGAGATTGTCATGCCTATAAGGGCTCACCAGCTAAATTCTTCCTCTATAAGTTTTTAGAGTGTTGGAGGAAACTCACGCAAACATATGGAGAACATACAAACGCCATAGGGATGTTGTTCTTGGTCATATTCAAACATAGGCTCATATCACTGCAATGCAACAGTGTTAACCACTGCGCCACTGTGCTTGCCCATGTAACCTAATACATATTGCGGTTTTTTTCATGGACCATGCGTTCGTGATGAAAAAATGGCAGCATGCTCTATCTTTGTCCATTTTTTCACGCAGGAATGGCCCATAGAAGTCAATGGGTCTGCGTGAAAAATGCACACCCCACTACTTTTTCAGGATTGGTTACCTGGAGTCGCTTGAGAAGGGAAACCAGGGAGTAGAGCCAGAACATTGTGGTCCCGAATATAAGACATGGTCAGGAGCCAAAAATACGCACAAAAAAAATCTCACAATGCTCTCTATGCTATAAGCAATAGAAAATATCCTCTCTGCGGTTATGTGACCATCCTGGGGGTGTTTTCATTGGGTTGGGACAATTGACGACATTCTTCAGTTTTTTTTCACGGCCGGAAAAAAACCTGACATACTGAAGGCAATCGAATAAAAAAACTGATGCAAAATTGTCTGTTTTTCACGGACTAAACTCTGACAGGTTTTAACAACGCTTGTCTGAATAAGCCCGAAAACTTGATTTATGGATTTAGTTACTTCTTTCTTCTGACTTGAAATTTAAAAATTTGGTCTTCTTATAAAAGGATAAATTGGCATCAAACTCACAGGGCTTTGTTTCTGCTTACCTCTGGGAGCAATATAGCAAGAAAGTAAGAGTCATTTTACAGCGGCCAATTTGGGCATAAAAACGAGCACTGATGATCAGCCTTGCTTGTTTATTTCACAAGGAGTTATGATCAGTAATGTATGGGGACAAGCGATAGTTACTACGATCATTCGTTCCTATGCATTTCCATTATGTCGGTGGCACATCTACCTGTTTACATCATATTTTGTGCTGCATAAATGATACAATCAGCCGATTAAATGAGCGTTTACAGGGGAATGAACAGAAATGAGCGTTCATATGAATGCTCGTTTGCCCAATTATTGGCCCGTGTAAAAGGTCCTTAACTCGTTGCCAACACAGGATGAGAATACTCGTCCTGAGCGGCGGGTACTTGGCGCATTAGGATGAGTATTCTCGTCCTGTGTGACAGCCAGAGTCCACGCGCAACGATGAGCGGGGCAGCGGCTGTAATACACAGCCCCAGCCCCGCTCTATCGGCAGAGAGAAGAGAAACCTCTTCTCTCCGTCGTTAACCCCTTGAATGCCGCTATCAAAGTTGATCGCGGCATTCAAAGCTAAAGTGAGAAGGGGACTCCCCTTTGATCGCAACACAAAAAATCCCAGTGACGCGATTAATGGCTAAAGCTGGAATGGGCAGACAGCCCAGGGTCCAATGAAGGACCCCAGGGCTGTCTGACCCTATTTCCTGTTGTTAGTGCATACTTGGGTATGCCCTAACAACTGCCTGTGTACAATCAGTACACAGGCTAATGTACTGGCATATAGATATATGCCAGTACATTAAAGTCCAAAAATCAAAATGAAAAATCCCTCTATGGGATTAAAAAAAAGTTTAAATAAATAAATTAAAAAAAATCGTAACAAAAATACACAGAAATACACATTTTTTACAATAAATAAACGTTTCAAAATATAAGTCCCAAAACATGAAATAATATACGCATATTTGATATAACCACATCCGTAACAACCTGTACAATAAATTTATAACATTATTTACAATGATCGGTGTATGGTGTAAAAAAAATAACGAAAACTGCAGCGAAACGGTGTCTTTTTTCTACATTTTTGCCAAAATACAAAAGTTATAGAAATTAAACAATAATGTAAATGTACCAAAAAGTGGTACCTACATAAAGTACAACTCGTCCTGCAAAAAAACAAAGTCTCACATAGCTACATCAGACAAAAAATTACAAAGTTATGAGCGCCGGGATGCAAAGAGGAAAATATAAAAAATAGTTCGGTCCTCAAGGCCAAAATTGGCCATGTCCTTAAACGGTTAACAGGATGAATCTTAGGGAGGTGTGAATTTACCGAAGATGAGGTAGAAAAAGTTAAGAAACTACTCTGTGTAATAACACTATAATTTAAATTAATACTCAAATCAGAAAAATACACCTAGTCTAATATTACTCAAATTCTAATACTACCACCAGAACTGCTGCTACTTCTTCAATATCACTACTATTACCCCTAATAATAAGAAGAGTAAGAATAAAAATACAGTTTTATCCTTTAGAACAGACTCATTTTGTGTCTTTGCACAAAAAGTCCAAGTCCCAGGTACCTCCCTAATATGCGGTAAATGAAAGTAGTTTGAGGTGAGGCTGTTGGCATTATCCTAAATTGCATTCTACTGACTTTGCATTTGCTGTAGATAAGTGAAATCTGCTTTAACATTTCCCAATGAATAGATTATTCAAATTCTTATTTGACTGAGACTGACTGTTAAGTTGGATGGGTAGTGGACATGGAGCTGTTGCTCTGTCTTTTCCATTTTTCGGTTTAATTTAGATGACATTTCATCTGAAAGAGGTAGACAACCTTTCTGTTACATCGTATAGTCATTAATATGTATGCTCATGAAATATGCAAAGTTATGATTTTAAAAGAACACTCAATTTCACTGGGAGTAGAAGACTGCACCAACATATCTCTCTTAAATCTTGTTCTTCTAAGAAACAAAACAAAACAAAACTGAGCCCTGACTATAAAAGAACATTCATCTGGGCCTCCTTTACATCCTCTATGAGAGCACCAAGGAACTCAAGCCATGCTAACAGACAAGTATCATAGACAAGTATGACAGTTGACAGAGTTACCCTGGAGCACACGGATGGCTTCAGTTATTTGGCCCTATGATGATGAATGAAAACTACTGCATTTCTCAGGAGGTCTGGAGAACACTGGCAGCTGCTTCATCAGCACTGACAACCTTATTAAGGATCTGGGGAGAAAGGAAAAGTTCTGCTGCAAAGCCTAAAGTTGCATGGCTCAAGTTTAGCCATTTACTAATGTAGTTTTTAGTAAAAAGAAAAACATGGAAAATATTTTTGCATATTTGTCACAATTGAAAAACGCTGTTCAGCCCCACCTGGCTCTATTTGAAAAAGTAATTGCCCCTTCAGCTACTAAATCAACCAGTTAGCCAAAAATCAATTGACAATTGGGTTTAAATTTACCAGACACAACCTGGGATGATTACTACAAGACCTGTTGATCTAGACATCACTTAAAGGAGCTGTCCGAGGCTTCAAAATTGGCAGCAGGGCAGGGGATGGCATTACATAATAAACAGACACTCACCCCTGAAGTGCTCCCCCCTCCAGCGCTGGGGATCCATTCTCCGCCTCTCCGATCCCGGAAGCTCAAGCAGCTTAGCGGTAACGTGTCGTTCATGGCAGCATCACTGTTGAGGCCAGCAATTGGCTGTAGCACGTGACCGATAAATGGCATGTGACCGCTACAGGCACTTACGAGAACGGAGCAGCGGAGAATAGGACCAAAGGTCTAAAAAAGCAGCACATGATGCCATGTTCTAAAGAGATTCAAATACAAACGCAAAGTCATTGAAATCTACAAGTCTGGAAAGGGTTATAAAGCCATTGCTATGGTTCTGGGATTCCAGCGAAAAGAGCCATTATCCAAAAATGGAAAACAAAATTGGAACAGTGGTGAACCTTCCCAGGACTGATGGACCTACCAATATTTCTCCAAGAGCACATTGACAAGTCATCCAGGAGTTCACAAAAGAACACAGACGTACATCTGAAATACTGCAGGCCTCATTTGCCTTCGTTAAAGTGAATTTACATATAAGAAAGACTCTGAACAAAAATGGCATTCATTGTAGAATTGCGAGGCGCAAACAACTTTTGACTAAAAAGAACACAAAGGCTCATTTTACCTTTACCAAAAAACATCTGGGGCTGCTTTACTTCTGCAGGACCTTGACGACTTGTCACAATTGATAGAGGGTAGATTTCATGGTTCTATCAGAAAATTCCAAAGTAGAATGTCCTCCCGTCAGTTCGTGACCTAAAGCTCAAGCGCAATGATCTTAAGCACAAAAGCAAGTCCACCTCTCAATGGATCAAAAGAAACAAAATTAAAGTTTTGGACTTGAATCCCAATGTGATGCTGTGGCAAGACCTTAAACTGGCGGTTCATGATTGAAAACTCCTCCAATGTATCAGAATATAAAACAATTCTACTAAGTGGAGTGGGACAAAAATTTCTCCACAGCAATATTAAATAATTGCAAGTTATCGCAAATGTTTGCTGTTGTTACTGCCATGGATGGCACAACCAATTAGGTTTAGGAGGGCATTTACTTTTTTACATGGGTGATATAGTGAATAAATCTTTATCCTCTAAATCATTTCAACTCTACCTGCCGCAGCCATTTTTTGGATTTTCATTTTAGTTTTTTCTTCCCCACCTTTCAAAAGCAATAACTTTTTTTTATTTTTCCGTCTATATAGCCACATTAGGGTGTTTGTTTTTTTTGTGAGATAAGTTGTCTTCAGCGAGACACTGGATAAATGGACATCCTATATCCTCCTTTGGATCAGATTTATAGATGATTTTCTGATCCAATGGACAGGAACCAAGGGTGAATTTGATGAGTTTGTTAGCATTCTGAATGTGAATGAATGAGGCTTGTTCTTTACGTCCGAAATCCATGAAAATCAGATTAAATTTCCTGATGTGATGAACTTCCAAGATGGCTTCAGGAGCCATTCAAACAAATATACACTGTAAAAAGACCGTAACCAATAGTCTGCTATGGTGGGAAAGTTAGCATCCGATGGCTCTAAGGCGAGGTATCCCCAAGGGTCAATACCTGAGGGCACGTCGTAACTGCTCGAGTATTTCCGATTTTAAAAATTCTGCACGGGAACTGAGAGATAGGTTCAAGCGGAGGGGATACCCCCAGGGGATTCTCAAGATGGCATATCAGAATGCCCTCGGATGCAACAGAAATGAGTTATTAAATCCTAAACCCAAGGAACCTGTAGATGATTGTATCCGGCTCATTGGGACCTATGACTCGGCCAACAGTGAGGTTAGGGAAATCCTACAACGATACATGGGGATTTTGAGAGCTGACCCAGATGTAGGTGATTTGGTAGGGGAATATCCTATGATCACATACAGGAAGGGACACAATCTTAGAGATCGCTTGATACATAGCCACCTTAATCCACAGACCAGATCCACTACCTGGTTAAATAGTGGCTTACTAGGTACTTTTAGATGTGGCTCGTGTAGAGCATGTGCATCTATTTCATGCAGTAAAAACTTTAGTAATTCAAAGACTGGTGAGACCTTTGACAATAGATCGTATATTAACTGTAAAAATAAAGGTATGGTGTATCTGATCACATGTGGATGCCAGCTACAATATGTCGGGAAGACAAACAGGGTATTCAGGAGTAGGATCCGGGAACATTATAGGAGATGTTAGAAGGAAAGACGACACTTCGGTGTCACGTCATGTATGGGAATGTCATGGGGGAGATGCCATGACCCTCAAATTTCAAGGAATCGAACATATCAGACCATCAGTGAGAGGTGGTAGCACAGTGGATATTTTGTCTGCAGACCATTAATCTGTCTGGTCTCAATTAACAAATTTCATACACTTGCTTCATCTAGTATTAGTGTATTTCTCCGCACCATTATGAGGACTCCTGTATCTACTATACTGTATATCCTTTCCTCAACCCTATATTTATTCCCTATACTGGCTCCTACCTTTACTTTACTTTACTTCACTTTATTTTATCCAATCTTAGATTTTTTCATGTCCGATCGTACCTAGTTTAGGATTGGTGAGTAGAAGTATTTTACTTCTGCTTGATATGTTCTGTGGTCATCAGGGAATATAATACATGCACAGAGCTCTATTAACATTAGCATTGTTTACCTTTAGGTCCGTGCTTAGTATGATGTGAGTTCCAAACTGTCTGGAGCTCCCCAGGTTTACTAGGGACGCTTTGGTGTCCGGGTGCGCTGATTGGCTGATATAATGGAGGCTCGTCACAATCCGGGATGTCAGTAAAGACGTGCCTAATTCGGATTGGCTGGCGGCCGAACTGACGTCAATCGGTGGGAGGGCTTAAGCCTGTAAATATCTGGCGTCTCCTCGCCGCGTGTGCAGCCAATGTATCAGAGCCGTGCACACGCTGGGAGACTAAATAAGCACAAAAACAGTGCTAACCGGCCTAATTGAATGAAATGAAATACCTGATGACGTACCCCACAAACTAGGGGACACTGAAATGCGTAGGATTATTCCACTATTGGCAAGAATTTCAGAGAAATTCTATATTATAAGGAGAGTTAGCGATCTGTGGGTGGATGTACGTCCTATCACCTGCTAACGCTTCTCACCTCTCTGACCGCTTGCTTTTGCATGTATTTAGGTACTATTGGGCTTAAGAGCCAGTTTTAATATTAAGGAATTAATAAAGATCAATTCTTTTAATCGTTCTTTCAGGCTGTAATAAACTGCTCCATACTTTCCCTTCCAAGTCAACACCTTGAACTCTTCGTCATGTTCCTCAAACCATTCGTAAACAATATCTGCAGTATGCAGGGCGCATTATCCACTGCCATTAGGGAATACGATTTCTACGAAGGAGTGTACTTGGTCTGCAACTATGTTTAATAACATCAAAGTAAAATCAACATGAATACCATAACCCAAGATTTCCCAGCAGAACCTTGCCCAGAGCATAGCAAACAATCTTGAAGAAATCTTGCAGAGAACACAGGGGTTAATTTCCTGCTAATTCTATTTCGCCTGGTGGATGGATAAGGGGGTGAGATGTAACGAAGAAGTGGGGCTTATCGTTTTTTGGTCTTCTATTGCAGACAGAACAGTGGGGGAGGGCTCCTTTTGTAGCAAGTTAAAATACAGTCATACACAGGATTGCGGGAAGGCGGAGGGGGAACTGACTAATCTCCTGAAACATAGAGAAGGGTTCTTTATATATTTCTTCCAGTTTTGATTGCATTATAAACTCAAGCACTCCTTCGGTTGAAATATGCAAAATAGGTTTATTTTAAATAAGGCAATATAAGAGAAAAGGTGTAACGTTTCGGCCACAATTCGGCCCTTATCAAACTCTATTGCCGCTGGTCAATAGAAAAAACCTAATAGGAAATGAAGCTGTGAAGATGGGTAGCTTGTACCATGGGTAAGCGTGGGAACCCTACCTACATCACCCAGACAACTTGCAGAGTGCCACAGATTTGATCTACATTGATTGCATTATAAGACAGAATATGATTAAGGAAGTGAAGAATATTAAAGGAGTTGTCACCACACACATTTATGGCATATCCATCCAAGTCTGATAGATGTGTGTCCCACCTCTGGGACCCACCCGTATCTCCCGCATGACCCATCTAGTGAGGCAACAGCTAGCCGCCGTATCCAGGCAGAGCATAAATGCACGTCCGGACAGGAATCCTGGAAACAGCGTAGCTCCATTGTAACCGTAATGTTCATATAAGTGACTGGGAGTTGCAGAAACCGCATTTCACACCAAGCTACGATGTTTCAGAATTTCCATCCTATCATGCATCTATGCTCGGCCTGGATGCGACGGCTAACCGGGACATGGGTAGGGGGACTTGGGTCAGGACACCCCCGATGGGGAGATAAGTGTGGGTCCCAGAGGTGAATATATCCTGTGTATATGCCATAAATGTGTGTGGTGACGCTGCACCTTAACCCCTTAATGACCGCCGATAAGCCTTTTCACGGCGGTCATTAATGGGCTTTATTCTACAGCGCCGCCATTCTACGGCGCTGCTGTAGAATAAAGTAAACAGAGCAGGGAGCTGTCAAATCTCCCTGCTCTCAGCTGCTAGAGGCAGCTAAGGGCTGGGAGCGTCCCTGCTCTGCCGGGTGAGATCGATATTAGTATCGATCTCACCCGTTTAACCCTTCAAATGCGGTGCACAATAGCGTGCACCGCATCTGAATGGTTTTGGAGAGTCTCTCTCCCACCGACACCCGACGATAAAATCGCCGAGTGTCTGTGTCTTCTATGGCAGCCGGGGGTCTAATAAAGGCCCCTAGGTCTGCCTGGAGCGAATGCCTGCTAGATCATGCCGCAGGCATGACCTAGCAGATGCCTGTCCGTTTTAAACGGACAGGCAGTAATACACTGCACTACAAAAGTATTGCAGTGTATTATAATAGCGATCGGAGGATAGTGAAGTCCCCTAGTGGGACTAGTAAAAAAGTAAAAAAAGTTTAATAAAGTTAATATTAAAAAAAAAATGAAAAAAAAAAAATGAAAAACCCACTTTTTCCCCTTACAAAATGCTTTACTATTAAAAAAAACTACAATGAAGCAAAAAAGTTACACATATTTGGTATCGCCGCGTCCATAACGACCCCGACTATAAAGCTGTTACATTATTTAACCCGCACTGTGAACGCCGTAAAAAATAAAATAAAAAACAATGGAAAAATTGCTGTTTTCTGATAATCCTGACTTTAAAAAAAAATGTGATAAAAAGTGATCAAAAAGTCGCATCTACTCTCAAATGGTACCAATAAAAACTGCAAGTCGTCCCGCAAAAAACAAGACCTTATACAGCTATGCCGATGCAAAAATAAAAAAGTTACAGCTCTTCGAATGTGACAATGGAAAAATCTAAAAAATGGCTTGGACATTAGGGCCCAGAATGCAAGCAGGGGGAAGGGGTTAATAGAGACATTTCTGGAAGTTTTTCATTTTGTTTATATATTTTCTATATTTAGTTTTCCTTTAACAACAACATTGCAACTTTCTCATATGATATTATTAGAATCCCTTACTTTAACTGCAGAAGCAAGAAGTAGAGAACAAGATATAATTGGTTGCAAAGGTCTTCATACTCTTTAAACTTAGTAGTAACAGTAGTAACAGTGATAACATGTCATATAATGTAAGTTGTATAAATAGAAAGCCACAGGCCGAGAATACTGTGCTTACAAAAAGTATTTACTCCTACCACTTGGACATTTTATGATTTCTTTTTTTTTCATTGCGGATTTAAAGAAGGTTTTCAGATTAAATAAAAAAAATGGAACTCAATATATTGCATGTTGATTTTTTTTTTGAGGTTTTCCAGTCCCTAAAAATTGATGGCCTATCCTAAGGATAGGCCATCAATAGCTGATGGGTCGGGGTCCAACTCCCGGTACTCCCTCCGACCTGTTTTGAAGGGGGTATTGCAGTAGTATTGCAAGTAGAAATGATGGCCTATCCTGAGGATAGGCCATCAATTTTTAGGGACTGGAAAACACCTTTAAATCTATTTTCCTTTTACCTTGTATTCACCTGTATATCTAAGTTATAAGTTTTTCATTCTTACATTTAGAGGAGACCAAACGAAATCATTCCTTCCTTTCTTCCTTCCTGAATTATATCCCTCTTTCCTTCTGCAATTTAGTGGAGACCGAAAAAATAAATAAAATTAAATAAATTCCTGTAGTCATTTGAACTGACATGTACACTGATATAAGCAACAGGAAGAGTATAAAAGTAAAGCTTGATGTGATAAAAATAAATGCATATTGTTTCACCTAATTAATCAACCACCATCATGAGTAACATATACATGTAAGATACATAATGTTACAGAAATCCATAATGTTAGTAGTTGTCCAGTTATGCATGGAATCTAGTAGGAAAATTCCATTGTACATGTCCCCATATTATTCATTGCTCTTATGACAAATTATTTTGTACATTAATTATTTACAACGATCAGTAAAATTAATTGGAAAACATAATTAAAGTATCATAATGTTATGTTTAAATATTGTAAATGCTTTTCATTGTTTTTTTTTGTCAAATATTATTTATCTATGAACTATACTGTACAGGTTATTATAAATGATATCATATTTAGTTAAAAACAGGGGAATTAACCCCCCCCCCCCCTTTTTCTTTTTTAACTTAATGTAACTTTTGGGTGGTGTACACCTAGGTGTGACAGTAATACTAGTTAGTCTATAAAGTGATTCACATTCATATAAATGATGAAACATGCATCACATAACTTACGACCTTGAATACTGAATCCAATGCCTCTGTGGTGCATGAATTCACGTACATTTATCTTGAAGCTATTGACTATTACTGCCAATAAAATGATTCAAAAAATGAAATGCAAAATATATCAAGTGTTCAAATGTACTCACAACAAATACATGCACAATTGACTATCTATAGCAACTGTATAGACAATTAAAACACTGCAACACATCAATAAATGATCAGTTCCAAGGGAAACGTACAGATTTCTATGCTATAGCTTCATGGTTCTACTAACCACATAATATCATAAAGCACCTTTATAAGTAGCAGTTGATAATAATCATACAAATAATATTACCTGAAAGGTTAGGCTAAAGGTTAAAAAAAAAATACTAAAAATATTGAAAATAACATAAATAAAAATGTTTCATTACAGGGACCAAGCAGACAATATAACACGTGATAGGCTTAGATACAGGGATC
This sequence comes from Rhinoderma darwinii, assembly GCF_050947455.1. Lineage (NCBI taxonomy): Eukaryota > Metazoa > Chordata > Amphibia > Anura > Rhinodermatidae > Rhinoderma > Rhinoderma darwinii. The sequence goes on from NC_134690.1 coordinate 175,770,400, forward strand.
CGGCAGAATGTATCACACATGATCGGCTTGGATATAGGGCCCCAGCAGAGAGTATCACACATATTAGGCTTAGACTTAGATACAGGGCCTCAGCAGTTAGTATCGATATACTTATCCTCCTCGCTTCTGAGTCAGGTTCTCTCGCTCCTGAGCCTAATTCTGCCAATCATACCATACACTTGGATTTTCTGGCAACCACCGTCAAAAATATCCAACATGCCAAATTACATGTTTGACAGACAAAAGTCTGCTGTCGGCCATCACAAACAATCTTTTGCATATAATTTGCAAACGATGGTCGTCCAAAATGGCAAATTATTATGTGTATGGCCAGCTTAAGACGTAGCTTTTAATCATGTCTTATTAAAATAGCAAATGCAATTACACAAATCATAAAAAAAAAACCTTACATACAGTATGCCCTATCATCACCCTAATGTTGATCTGCGTAGTCAGAGCACCCGGCCCAGACAAAAGCGACCCAGATGTTCCTATCCCTATTTTTATCCTGGTACGACCCTGAAGCGTTTCTTTATGGGTGAACTAGGGAAAAAATAGTTCGAGTGTATAACCATACTGTATAGCGTCTTGTGCTCTTTTTGTTTTTTTTTCTTTTTTGAATATTCTGGTACAGAATGTTCATACCACGATACTCTTTCAGCAGGATTTGTACCTTGATCTCAGCTGGTTGCCTAGAACATCTCCACCTCACAGAAACATACACAGATTCCACATGTTTATTTGACAAGCGTCTCAAACCAATTTTTCTTACTCTAATCTGGTTCGTTCTACCTGGGAAGGCCTCTCAAGGTCGGTTCTCTTCATGGGAGGCGGGTATGATAAGGTTGGCACCGGTCTGCCAGGACTGTTCTGTAGGCAAATCAAACAGCTCTAACAGAATTTAGCAGCGACAGCTGTAAAACCTGGGACATACCAATCAGATCTTACCAAATCGATCCTTGCAGTCTTGGGGCATATGTGAGGTCATACAGCATCAATGCAAGTGCCATCAAGAGTGCCTTGGGTGTTACCGGTTTACCTTCCTTTATCCGTCCACATTCTGTCAGAATCTGGTTCTCCCGCCTTCCGCTCCCAGTTGGACTCTTCCTGTGGAGAACAAGCTTTTCATAGCCTAATCAGTATTTGATCTTAATCAGATAATTAACTTGAAGAAAAACATTAACAATGACAGATTTATGTTAAACGTTCACACTGGTCAGTAACTAAAACTGATACCTACAAACTGATTCTTCTTCTTTATATACATATCTATACTTACACATATACACTGCACAGAATTCTCTGCTCTAAAATTTTCCTTTCACAACAAAAATAAAAATAAACAAATAAAAATGTTTTCTAATGGGAATATTCCGCTTCTGTACCTTTTATCTGACGCATGACTCTAATAGTCCAATGCTAAGGCTGGTCTAGAACTTTAAATAAAACAACTTCAGAATTTAATATTCCCACAACACTTCTTAAATACAGTTATTAAACAAACTAACTTTGGGACAATGTCTAGAGAACTGCTAACATCTTATCATTGTACAAACATCAGGTCAATACTTGGGATAACATTGTTCCCCTGTCACTTACACACAAAGTCCGCAGTGGGGAAGATACCGGCCGGGCTTCAGGACCTCCTGAGAACAGATCTACACACACGAGCACATTGTCATACACTTCTACCTCGGGTAGTTGTATGTTCTGCAGTCGCTGGGACTGTTAATCTGGCCGGGCTGCACTTTTCACAGGTACCTTTGCTGTTTTACCTATGTCACACCGTGCGCACATCATGCCGGCTGCTACAAACCTAGTGGTGGCATTATTGTATCCAGGGACAAGCCAATTTACTGACACCTGACTGCACATATCCTTGTTGTCAGGTCTGTCTTCTCTCGCTCTCTCAATGGGCTTACCCGATGATCCAATAAAGTTCCTACTACCAATGGGCCAATAATTGTGGGCGATGCCAAAAGCGTACCTAGAGTCAGTGTAGATGTCGGCCGTCTTACCTTCTGCCAGGTTACAGCCTCAGCGAGCACCTCCAACTCCGCTCCTTGCGATGAACAAGAAGGTGAGAGTAGTTTCTGGATGATTTTCCTGGTGCCTCGTATCCTGTCTTGTACATATTGTATAATAAAATATCTCTTTATTACAAATTTACATTAAAAAACCATGTCACATATAGATAGAACATCTCAAAGGGGTGGCGTCTTCATCCTCTTAAATAAAACCAAATATTATACACTTCTCCACACTCATCTGATAAACCAGAATACTTTGAGAATCTCACTTTTATCAGATTCTGCAAATACTTGATTAATACAAAAACAAATAAAAATAAAACATTCCTAAAAACTTTACATCAAATTAAGAATGTCCAGACAATTTTTGTTTTGCCTTCTCCCTCATCTAAATCCATAAAGACTCGTCTGTGAGTGACGTCACCTCCTGTGTAACTTTGCTGGAGGGGGATGGTCTCTTACACAATACCTCATATTGGTTGGAGACTACAGCACAGCATACCCAGTGCCATATTTACTGTTCTGGAAAGATCTGGAACCATCTACACAGAAAAACCTCAAAATGTAGGTTACTCTCATACACATTTAATCTGGATTACTCATTGGGGTCTCATACACATTTTTAGATCTCCTGAAACCAAATTAATTAACTCAAAACAAACCAAAATTGTACCTGATCAGTCCCTTCACCATTCCCCCCTTTGTGGACTCTGCGAAAGTAATGTAGCAGAGTTCAAAACTACATCTCAACATAACAAAGTCGGGCACTAGTTTAACCCCCTATAATGTACAACAGCCTGAAATAAAAATGACTTTTTCCTGACGAAAATACATTTGATCTTTACAATGACATAATTTATGTGTGAAATCAAAAACAAAACAATTGTAGTTAGTTATTCAATAAAACAGAAAATATTATCTCTGATAACATTAATTACTGCAAACCAATAAACTGTATATAAAAATAGGGAAAGGTGGGGGCACATACATTTTCAAAACCCCGTGTCTCACAGTATCTGTAGTTTAATACATATGAATTAACATCAAAACACATGAAATCTGATCACATCATAGCACATTAATATCGTAACTTTTATAAACAACAGCGCATGCGCAAAGAGAAGAAATTTATTTAGGTTTGTAGACATTACTGATATATATATATATCTCAGCAGTGCATATTGAAATCCCTTTGTCTCCTCAGCCCTGCAGACTGCACCCAGTCAGCCCCCCTCCTCCTCCCAAACACAGCACACTACAGGGGAGAGGGAGGGGGGTCACACACTCACAGCTTCTAACAGCGTCTAGTCTCACAATCTTAACACTTTCAATGCCGGCAAAACAACATACGTATCTGCAATTATTCATCACACCATTGTATAGGAATTATCTACGTTCAAAACATCAACCACATAATCTGTAACAGTGTAGAATCTGTCGGCCACCATCTCTATATTATGATGACGTGTTGTTTCATCAGTGTACAGCGTTCTGCACACTAGCATAGAACCTAAAAAATAAAAGAGACTACAAATGACAAAATTAACAAAGCGATTAATTCATACTGATTTGGTTGGGCCGGGCGTGGCCACATCAGGGGTGGGCGGTGGGGGGGCAGCCTCTCCCATTGGAAACACATTGTGCAGCTGTGAGGGGGGGGGTTTCCCACCCACAATGAGGACACACTCAACATGAGGTACAGACACCATTACCGGGCGTCGGCTGGTCCTGTGGTTTCTAATACATATAACATACAATACCTTTCTTATTCCTAACTTCCATTCATTTCACCAAATCATGAATAGGATCGGGTGATCCTGATGATTTGAATATGGACCGTAAACCATCCATTCTAACAGTCTATATTATACACGTAATTTATATAACAATTTTCGGTCTACAACTCTCTGGTCTGGCCACTATATTTACCTACAAATCTATTACACGTCTTATCAGTGCATTGCACCCCGCGTGCACCTGTCTCACGTCTTATCACACGTCTTATCACACGTCTTATCAGTGCATCATTGCAACCCGCGTGCCCGCGTCTCACGTCTTATCACACATGTACTTATGCCCGCGTGCCTATCCACGACTTATCACACATGTACTTATGCCCGCGTGCCCCTGTATAAGACAGGTTATAATACTATCCATGACTTATCACACATATATATTGTGTCCGCGTATTTTCTATCTAGTCCCTAATTACCCAGAGGATGGTTAGTTGGGCGCGACTAAGGTCTCACAGGTTTTTTTGACCTCACAGCGGAAAATATCACCTCTGTCGCCTGAGATAATCCAGGAAATCAACAAAAGGGTTCTACAGATCGCCACAAGACTGTCCACTAACACAGATAAGACGAAGATTTATAAAATCAATTCGCTTACCGTGTTATTGCGGAGGTGATCAAATTCCTTCAGTGGGCAACTTTGAGTTATCTGTTTCACCCTGTGATTGTCGATTGTCCGGATTTTGATATTTCCTCGAGTGAGGTCCCATCTGGGGTGCCAAATGTCAGGTCCGTATTTCACACCGAATAACCACCTCTGTAAATTGAAAGCTGAAGGCATGCCTGGAGAGAAGTACATCACACAGAAATGTTTGATACAGCTTCCCTCTCATCAGAAAAGAGGAGAACTGAACTTTATTCAGAACAAAGAAACAGACAGAGGAGACACATGCCCCTCCCTCGAGATGTGGGACTTGCTTAAGTCCCATTGGCTCCTCTGCTGTAAGTTTTCCTGTACATTCTTCTGCACACTCCTCTTTGCATTCCAGGGGGCGGTGTCTTCCATAGGCGTGTTATGCAGGCTCTTTGTGCTCCATTAATCCAATCTCTTTGTGTAATATACTGAATATATATATATATATACATATATGTAAGGATAATATTTTTCAAACAATATACATGGTAATGATCCCTGACACCTGTGGCTATATCTCAATGTATATATGCAATGTTTCATCTTATTTCTATGGGCCACCTTTTTACTGTTCTACTATTTGTGTTGTACCTTTGGTTACATTTATTTCCACATACATTGTAACCTTTTCTGACCCCTTATTTGTATGTACATTTTATAATTAATATAAAAATAATTGTCATTAGATATGGCAGTAAGTGGAAATAAGTACATATTAGTGTGTGTAGAAGACCATGCAGGCTAGCAGATTTATGGCACTCCACATGAAAATATCTTGATTCCAGATTTTTCAATGAAAAATGTCTATGGGTGTAATATTAAAAAAAATAAACCTCTATGATTCCATTCACACACAGAGATTAGGGATTTTAGTTAAATATCTTTCAAAAGTCTTTTACTACTGCTTGTCCTAGTCTATTCTAACTATAGTTTGATTTGGATAGAAATGCAAATGATGCTGTATATAATTCAAAATCGTTGTCTCACAATAATAATATATTTTTAAAATGAAGCTGATCCAGCAATCAGCTGATCGCCGGCGGTCCAGTTTCTGAATCCCCTACTGAAGAAGCTGATATTGTGGGGTAGTCACTTACTTAGCATCTCTCTGCTCTGGTTAATAGACAGAAGTCCCAAGCATGGAAATCCCCTCTATGTCATCCATATGCCAAAAAGGCCATATGAAAATGGGTTGGCTTTGTGAGAAAACTCCTTTAACCTGTTGGTTTTATGAGACAATTTATTTAACCTGTTAGTGATTACATAAGTTCCTACACAGTACGGTACTGACATCCCGTGGGCAAATAAACTTTCCCCACGCGATCAGTAATGTGAATGCAGCTGCCAACCATAGCCACACTCCCGCTTTAACGGCAGAGACCAAAGAAACCTTTGATCTCGGATGTGTAACTTTGTCTGTGCCGTGGTCAATAGTAACCGCAACGTAGAAGAGGGAGATCAAAGAGAGAGGGAATTTCCTGTGACGCAATCTCGCCCATACAGGGTAAGGACAGATAGTCCTAGCCTCCATTGAATGTGCCTAGTAGGGTCTTTTAGTATAGCCAGTTGCTAGAGCATACTTATGCCTCAACAACTGCCTGTGTATTTCACAATGTAATATGCTATCATAATAAAAAAAAAAAAAGATCCCTTTATTTAAAAAAAAATATATAAAATGAAGGCTAAAAAAAAGTGAAAATAATTTTTACAATAAATACATTTTATTAAATGTTAATTAGAATACACTAACATACATATTTGGTATCCACATAACTATAACAATCTGTACAATAAATTTATAACACTATTTAAGGTGAACAGTGTAAAAAATGAAATTATTTTTTGCCTACATTTCCCCATATAATAAATTCCTAAAAATTAAGTACATGTCCCACAAAAAACAACACCTCATACAGCCATGTAAAAATGTTATGACGATCAGATTGTGGGAAGACAATAAAAAAAAGTTACATTTGGGAAAATAGTTAGTGGTTCTTCCCTCAGATGGTCATCTGTGGAGTTTGACAGTAGACTGGAAGTTTTCAAGGCGGTTGGGCTAATGGACATTTCAGGGCTTTGGGGGAAAAAAATATTTTAGCTGGATTTCACTTAATAAGTAGTTACAGACAAAGCATTTTATATCACGCACATTTGTTATTAGAACAATTTTGGTAAGTATTCCATGTCCCATTTAACACAAAATTGTGGTGTGTTTTCTGCACATACTGCGAACAGATTAGTACATTCTAAAACATCATGGCAATGTAATATTATAATAATCCTTACTCACATACCTCTTTCCAAAGTTAAATTATATGTAAGCAATAGAAAAAAATAAGAATTTTTGTACAATTTCTATTCAAACTTTGTCAGATCATATCACGACATTGACCCTTATATTTTCTTTGTATTTCTTTTTTCGTACACCTTTAACCACATTTTTAAGCTAAGTTTAGTTTATTAGCTGAGTGATATAGCCAACATTTGTGTATTTTTGATTTATCGTGGATCTCTAGGCTACAGTAAGAGGAACAGATGGCTGTAATTATCATGAACAGGCTCATCCATTGCTGACTTTATATCTCTCGTCTCAGCATATCTTTCTTGAAGGCATCTAAAGTAACTTTAACTTGCCATGAAAGCTACGGAAATGAAATTTATGGACCCATATTGTCAACCTGTGTTTCATCAAATGACAAAACAGACGTTAATACCATGCTGTAAAGAGCTAGGATGAAATTTGCAGATAATTTAAAGACTATAAAAACCAACATAACTCTAGAGACATAAAGTGAGCAGTTAGGTTACAGCATACTAGCATACTGAGAGTCATTGCCGGCATGATGCCATGGAGAAAATTAGTTACACACAACAATGCACTGTACATTTATAACATAAGATTTGCCAGTGGCTCTCTGCAAATTACCATTTGCTTTATTTTTATTCCAACCTGGTTAGTTTTAATTGATTCCCATTTCCCCTCTAACATCTGAATGTTCAAAAAGTTTAAAGGGAAGATAAAACTATTGAGAAATAAGCAAAGAATGAGGGAATTCACATGGTCACATTGTTAAAAAAAATTTTTTATTAAAGTGCAATCTTTACCGTTTCTAGGTAATTGTTCTACTACCAGTGCTGGTTTACAAAATTGAACTTACCAATTGTTATAATAATTATGTGGGGGTTTTTAAATTTGCTTTTGTGTAAATCAGTAGTACATGTGAATATATAAAAAGTAATGTGTCTCATAAGGGAAAAGTGTCATCTTCCAGCTGTCTGTAGTTCCCCTTTTCCTACCAGATTTGTAAATGTTCAATAACCTCCTCACTTACCAAAAACTGTTGAGTACCACAGTAAACTAAAGACCGGGAGAAGGAAAAAGCTTCTGCATTATCTCTACCTCAGAGTCCATGTGAGACTCATGCTGTGAGAGGGGGAGGGGGATATGTAATTGGTCAGAGCACAGGTCTACAGATCCACACCAACCAAATGTATCCATTCTTTACAGTTATAGAGAATAAAAAACATTTACAGAAAGGAAGACAACACTATTAAACTAAATTGCTCTGCAACAGATACCATCTAGCACTTACTTTGTTCTGCAACATAAATGATGGTCAGGGGGATACTGGCATATGAATGTTTTAAATTGGGCGCCCCTCCAACTGGAACAATTGCACTTTTCTGAATAGTGGTAGTAGTAGTAGTAACGCAAACACAGAAGTTGATTAAGTACTATAGCATATCTTCTATTTCATAAAATGATTTTCCTTACCATTTACACTTCTGTTAAATGTCACACAACCAAAGATGTATTGCCAGATGCTATTGACTCATATCCGTCAGTCGCTTGCTGATTAAGAGCTCTAGAGTACATTTCTGAAATAAAATTCACATAATTACTGCAAAAACAATTTGCTTCTAGTTTGACTAATACACATGTGCAGATGACTTCTTGTGTGAATGATGTACAATCATTGGAGACACTAATGTTACTTAACAACCCAAATGGATAGGATGCTGTACACTAGTCTCCAGTCCTACCACAATTATGTTGGGTTGACCTGCAGTGGATGTCTATTCTGATTGTTAGGATCCTGCATAGACAAGCTGAATTTAACTGCATTGTTATGTGTGAAAAACCAGTCCTAATCCGGTTTAATTAAAACATGGGCTATGTCTGGTAGTGCAGGTCTGCCAGATTGACATTAATGAGACGGAGTTGCAATACCAGAGACAGTCCGTGTCCAAGAGGGGCACTGTTTTTAAGTAACATAACATACCCTTTTTTGGTCGTGCAACCTCATTTAAAACAAAACCCTCATTTAAACCCCGACGATGTAATGAATAAATAGCCAAAGCTGTATTTATGGAACTGCATACTGTTTATTCCAGAGATAAAATAGTACAGGTTTAAACACATATATTAAAATTGATAATGTGTATTTTATACTTGTATAACAAGAAGTCATAACTGTGTTGAAGATATAAATGTGTTTATAATGATATTGCAGGCTTCCTTCCTGAAGTTTAAAGGGCTTTTACCATAATCAATATTTATCACCTCTCCACAGGATAGCCCCCGAGTACTATGGGGCTCCGGAAGATAGCACTCGGCAGCCCCATAGAAATGGAGTGGTGGTCGAGCATGCGCAGTACTTCTCCATTCATATGGGGCGGCATGTTAAGCCCATTTTTGTGATCGGCAGGAGTACCGGCAGTCGGACAACCACCGATCAGATATTTATTAACTATTCTGTGGATAGGGGATAAATATTGATTATGGTAAAACCCCTTTAATGTAATGGCTTCATATTGCACATATATCAAAAAGAGAATAGGGAGAGACGTCCTAGAATACATCATCTAACAAATATAATTTAATTCCTCGACAGCGCAACATAGAGATCAAATGGGAGGGAGGCAGTGGACTTTATCTGGACTTCCAAAAGGCAATAGTCACTGCACCATACAGGAATTTTAACAAAAATGGCTTTGAGGGATATATACTGAGATGGATAGAAAACTTTCTTGGCGGAAGAAGACCGAAGGTCAGTATAAATAATGTCACTGCCAGTCACATATGCCGCGTGTTCTTGTGAAGTAAAACAAAGCCAGTGTATAGAGATGAGTGAATGGTTTCACCTGATCTGTTTCAGCTGATTCCTCAATTCAGATTCACTGGTCCATAGAATACAATTGGCGAATTGATTTGCCAAGAAGCAAAAATCAACAAAAGCAAATCTCTCATTTTATATATATACAGTGAAGGAAATAAGTATTTGATCCCTTGCTGATTTTGTAAGTTTGCCCACTGTCAAAGACATGAACAGTCTCGAATTTTTAGGCTAGGTTAATTTTACCAGTGAGAGATAGATTATATAAAAAAACAAAACAGAAAATCACATAGTCAAAATTATATATATTTATTTACATTGTGCACAGAGAAATAAGTATTTAATCCCCTACCAACCATTAAGAGTTCAGCCTCCTCCAGACCAGTTACACGCTCCAAATCAACTTGGTGCCTGCATTAAAGACAGCTGTCTTACATGGTCATCTGTATAAAAGACTCCTGTCCACAGACTCAATTAATCAGTCTGACTCTAACCTCTACAACATGGGCAAGACCAAAGAGCTTTCTAAGGATGTCAGGGACAAGATCATAGACCTGCACAAGGCTGGAATGGGCTACAAAACCATAAGTAAGACGCTGGGTGAGAAGGAGACAACTGTTGGTGCAATAGTAAGAAAATGGAAGACATACAAAATGACTGTCAATTGACATCGATCTGGGGCTCCATGCAAAATCTCACCTCGTGGCCGGTGTATCCTTGATCCTGAGGAAGGTGAGAGCTCAGCCGAAAACTACACGGGGGGAACTTGTTAATGATCTCAAGGCAGCTGGGACCACAGTCACCAAGAAAACCATTGGTAACACATTACGCCGTAATGGATTAAAATCCTGCAGTGCCCGCAAGGTCCCCCTGCTCAAGAAGGCACATGTACAGGCCCATCTGAAGTTTGCAAATGAACATCTGGATGATTCTGAGAGTGATTGGGAGAAGGTGCTGTGGTCAGATGAGACTAAAATTTAGCTCTTTGGCATTAACTCAACTCACCGTGTTTGGAGGAAGAGAAATGCTGCCTATGACCCAAAGAACATCGTCCCCACTGTCAAGCATGGAGGTGGAAACATTATGTTTTGGGGGTGTTTCTCTGCTAAGGGCACAGGACTACTTCACCGCATCAATGGGAGAATGGATGGAGCCATGTACCATCAAATCCTGGACATTAAAAATGGCTCGTGGCTGGGTCTTCCAGCATGACAATGACCCGAAACATACAGCCAAGCCAACAAAGGAGTGGCTCAAAAAGAAGCACATTAAGATCATGGAGTGGCATAGCCAGTCTCCAGACCTTAATCCCATCGAAAACTTATGGAGGGAGCTGTAGATCCGAGTTGCCAAGCGACAGCCTCGAAATCTTAATGATTTACAGATGATCTGCAAAGAGGAGTGGGCCAAAATTCCATCTAACATGTGTGCAAACCTCATCATCAACTATAAAAAACGTCTGACTGCTGTGCTTGCCAACAAGGGTTTTGCCACCAAGTATTAAGTCTTGTTTTCCAAAGGGATCAAATACTTATTTCTCTGTGCACAATGCAAATAAATATATATAATTTTGACAATGTGATTTTCTGGTTTTGTTTTTATATAATCTATCTCTCACTGGTAAAGTTAACCTAGCCTAAAAATTCTAGACTGTTCATGTCTTTGACAGTGGGCAAACTTACAAAATCAGCAAGGGATCAAATACTTATTTCCTTCACTGTATATATAAACAGTTAGATAGTTGTGTAACTTTTAGAGTACCATATGTAATAAGAAGTTACAATTATGTATGGAGAGAACAGACTAGAAGATGTAGTCAAAAAGTCCAGGCAATGAAGTTAATATTCTGGCCATGTCATTTCAAAACCAAACATAATATTAATATGTCTTGTACTATTAAAAGGGGTTGTATCATAAAGACAACCCCTCTTCATATGCCCTACTATGGCATGTAAATATGATAGAGGAGGTCTCTTTCTTGAGACCCCACTCTATGATCCAAAATGGAGATCAGCTATAGTCGTTCTTTTTACCTGATAAGTCAATTTCTTTAAAGGGAATGTGTCGCTAGAAATTTATTTTTATTTTTAGTTAAACAATTTATTATTTAAGTGATTACACATTGTTTTAATTTTTTTAATTTTTTCACAAGTCAGGAAATATTATATATTAGATTCTAATGTAATAACATTTCCATGTGTTGGTCAATAGAGGGAGCAGTTCCCAAAATTGCTGCATGGTCAATGTGGTAAAACAACCTCATTGCTTTATGCTGCAAATTTGGGGTAGGCACACTCGCTCTAGTGTCCTCACACAATCCCCCCTCCCTTATTCTGGCTAGTGCCAGGAGAAGGAGGGGTTTGAATCTTCAAACCTCCTACATTGTGTGCCGCCATTTTCTGAGCGACTGCACAGTGAAGGAGGATTAGATACAGTGCTAAGCAGACAGTATAACACGAACATACATGAACATAATACACACATCACATACACAAACATAAATTACCTGCTCCTACCGCCGCTGCCGCCTCCGCTCCTATTCCTGGCGTCTTCGCTTCCTTGAACATATGGCCGGAAGCCGCGGATGGAAGTCCTTATCTTACTGTCCGGCAACGGCTTCCGGTCCACATGAAAATGACGCCGGATTTCGCTCTGCTAACGACCTTCCTTTTGGTCTGTGTGAAATGAGCCTTGGGTTCACATCTTGCTGGTTCACCGGTTGTCCTTCCTTGGACCACCTTTGGTATGTACTAACCACTGCATCCTGGGAATACCCCACAAGACCTGCTGTTGTGGAGTTGCTCTGACCCTGTCAGTTAGCCATCACAATTTAACCCTTGTCAAAGTCGCTCAGATCCTTATGCTTTCCCATTTTTCCTGCTTCGAAACACCAACTTCAAGAACTGACTGTTTACATGCTGCCTAATAGTGCCAATGTAATCAGATAATCAATGTTATTCACTTCACCTGTCAGTGGTTTAAATGTTACGGCTGATCAATGTGTGTGTGTGTGTGTGTGTGTGTGTGTGTGTTTGTGTATATACATAGATAGATACATACTCTATGGACAGCAAACATAAGTAGTGTTCCCCATTCTTGTGTGGCTCCGCAGCTGTTGGCAGCTACAGATACTATTGTGTTATCATGAATGTTAAAGCAATGATAGAGCTTGATACTATTGACAAAGCCAAATCATTGTCAGGTAATACAAGTAAAAAAGCCATATCAATTGTTCATATATTCAAAAGTCACTTTCCCTTTTAATGTTCAGTGTGGTAACACCTGTGGTTTTTTAAAGTGATGCACAACCTACATAAAGTTGGGGACCTATGACATAAGGGTTCATATGGTTAACCATAGTACTCATTTATTGCAATAATTTGCTATGCTGAGGAAAATACAAACACAAAAAAGTAATCTATGTGCTCTGTAATTGTTACTGAAGTCAACAAAAGATACAAAAATTATGCCTGTAAGGCTTGATTCCCACCCGGCTTGTTGTGTACTTTCAGCATATACACTGACATGCCTGTAGATTTTATTACCAAATTTGTGGCAAAAGGTTTAACATTAACAGTAACACCAAACGCAGTGTGAATTTAAGCCTAACATTATAAAGTTAATATAAATAGTTGCTTTGACCAGTTTTGGGCAATAGAATGCACAAAATATTTTTTTGAGCTGATTTTAAATTAGAGACGGTTCAAAATGACTTTCCCCTTTGGAACCAATTTTCAAATGAGAAATTTACTCATCTGAAACACATTAGTATGTAAAATCCTATGGATGAAAATCCCACGACTCTGCTCTACAACCTTTGCACAAGAGAGACAATTAAAATGAAATGATGTTGAGTGTTTAAACTTTAAAATGTACTTCAAGCATTCCTGCTAGTTATTATATGAATGTCATAGTGGTGACTGGAGTTGGAAGAGCTGCTCAGGAGACCAAGCAAGTTGACGGATGTCAGGTATTTAGAAAGAGACCAAAAACACAGAGACCGAATCAAAAGAAGTAGTAGTGCATTCTGATAATAAGGGAGGTGTAGCCGGAAATTAATGCCTAAAATTTTGTGGTATTTATGTGGATGTTTGCACTCTTTAGAAAAATCAAAAACTGTTTCTATGTTGATAAGATAGAAATGTCCAAAAAAGAGGATGGCAGATTCTTAGTGATTGTAGTTGTGACACAAAAACATGCTAAAAAGGGGTTTCCCCAGAATAGAAAACATGGCTGCTTTCTTACAAAAACCGTGCCACACCTATCTACAGGTTGTGTGTGGAATTGCAGCTCAGCCCTATTCACTTCAATAGAGCTAAACTGCAATACAAAATTCAACTCATGGACAGGTGTGGTGCTGTATCTGGAAGCGAGCACCCATGTTTTTTCTAATCCTAAACAAGCGCTTTAAGTAATTGGATTTTTGTATTCACTAACATTCACACGTGGTAAAATTGTGCCATTCCAGACATCTATATGGGGTTACCTCAAAAGCATGTCCATGGATTTTTACAAATCTTATTCAACAAATCTGTCAGGTGTGAACATTCCCTAATCACCTTCAAAAACTTTTGAAAGTTAATTCCCTAACCCATTGGTCTAGACCATCACTCCCAAATACACAGTAATGAAACATTAAAGTTAAATTATTGATGGAGAAATCTAATTTTAGGAACTGTAAACTTTAACATTTTAAACCAGATCTTATAGGAAGCTGGAGTTAGGGTCCTCTTACACGTCCGACAGGCCATGTAAACGAGTGCCAATCAATGAGACAGCTCGTTAGTTTGTGCCCGTTTGCTCCTTTCACAAAGAGCTATGTACGGGGACGAGTGCTCGTTACTACTCACCAGAGGAAATAAGGGCCCACCTATACATAACACATGAATGTCTATATTTAATTTCATTGATATCATTGTAATCTTTGTTGTTGTAATTGCTCATGCAAGATATATCATCAATAAGGTCAAACAGGATATTTGTAGAGGAAGTAAAAAGTTGCAATATAGGGGCACGGTGCCTGGCATATCAATCGCATGAGAATTCTTGCTTGAATCAAATTCGTTTTTCTTAGTAGATTGACAACGCATTTTTGGATCTAACAAGTCCATTCATCTGGCTATTTGTCAATCAATTTATAAGAAATAAACCCTAGTCACAATTAACTGGCATCAAAGTCAGCTGCAATTGGGGTTGTCTTTTGCTGTACCACTAAGCCGCCCATTATGTTATTGGAGCATGGGCCCACCGGACGATTCCGTGGTATTCTGATGGGCCACTCCAACCCCGACGACAATATCTTATAAAGCATTGGGTAATATTTCATGTAGCACTGCTGTGGGAGTAGTAAATCCTACAATGTACTGTGGTGCGATATGCTGAGTGATTTTACAATGTGGTAGCATCATTCCATACATACAGAGCTCAATGTATCATAGACTAAAATGGATTATGTTGGAATGTTTATAATAGTTACAAAGCTGTGTTTTTCATAGATTGGTATGTGGCACTGCTTTGTGAGTACATTTGCGTAGAGCAAAAATTATACTTATGCCAGTTGGCAATCTGATTTATTCCAGCTATATGGCGGTGTATGATGATGGTATCTGTATAGTAGTGGGTGAAGTTATACAGAGATATAGATACATACTGCAATAAACCGTATTTTGTTTGATTTGACACTTTACGTATTTTTTATATTATCTATATCATTTCTATATAATAATTGAAGTCTCTTCATTGCAGGTCTATATGTACATGATGTTTTGAGGTGAATTATTATAAACATTGAGGTGGGAACGCTATAAGGAACCCAGGGCTTCCCAGTTCCTAACAACTTCTTATGCTGTATTGTGGATTTTTGTACATATTTATTTCAAGGAATACGAGAAATATGTTTTCTTAATTGCTGCCGAAATTTGAGACAGTATTTCACATTTTACGTTTTTTTCTTTCTGTTAGATGTCACTGTTATCCAAAGTAAACCACATAATGTATTGTAACATGACAGAAGCCTCAGTTAACATGATGGAAATGTCAATTCCACATTCACCAGGGGATATAACCAGAGATTAAACTCGATAAACAATCTGGTAATATTTCAACATAATAAGCTATTGAATATTACGAAAAAAAGAGCAACAGAATATCTGTTTATATAAAGTTTGGTAAACTGGACTTAGAATTAAATTACTAACTGTAATACGTACATGTAATGAACTAAAAATCATTTTTGCACTCGGCTATTTTTTTGATAGTTCACTCCCCTTGTCGGAGAAGCAGTATCAACTAAATGATTCACTCATTGGCACACAAGTGTTGTTTCCTTTTTAAATGTGTGTCTGACACTGCCATGCACTATATGTCTTTCTTTTTAGACCTGAAGAAGGGGTCCAAGAGAACGCAAAACGCGTAGTCTTGTGTTTGAAATAAATAGCTGTTTCAACTGACTGTTTGCCCTTGAGCCCTTAGGACTCCATTTATGCTACTGTTAATTAGGAAGCATGAAGGTCTTCCTAATAAATAATTACAATTAGGAACTTACTTTTAATCATCATAGAGGAAAATCCCCTTTCATCTGCATAGTCCCCTGCTATTAGCTAGAGTAGAAAGCCCCTGAAAAGGACAACTACTTGTTTACTACATGTTCGCCCCTTCATTTCTCTGGGCACTAAGGGTGTACCTACCATACAGGCAGATTATGCGGCTGCTTTAGGGACCAGTCCTGATTGGACCCACCCCCTTTGTCATTAGGGGGCAAGTACCTAAGCAAGACTCCTCTCTTCAGAGGAAATGCATAGTTAGCAACCAAAAGAGTAAGGAATTAGCCCAACAGTCATTGAAAGGTGGTAACATCGGACTCTCCGTGTTGGGTGACAATTCTCCTGCACCATAATGGGAGCTAAACAAGTTTTTGATATGGGGCTGTTTTTTGTGTATGCCACTGATGGAGATCATGTAAGACAACATTTCTCCTGTAGCGAGAGATGAAATGTCCAGCCATCTGTAACTTCTCCTGGCAAATTTATCACTGGGGTTTTCAGCTTTTGAAAATGCAATGATCTACTTACTACCAGCAGGTCCGCATTTATAAAGGGGTTGTCCTGATCAGAAAGACCTTTCAAGTACAACATGTCTTCAAAGTTCGTAAAGAATATTTGTGCCCATGTGTAACAGGACAATTCATAATTTTAATTATCAGGTTGTTAAATATTTGTGAATGTAATATGGACATTTTCCAAAGAGCGGAAATAATTGTCATAAATTCTCTTACTATGCCCTTTGAGGGTCACTCCTGTATTTAGTAGAGTGCACTGACTGGCACTTCTCAAAGTTTCTAATCAGTTCTACACAGGATTTTTATTTTGTATTATAATGCAATGTAATAGTCATTGATCTAAAAGAACATTGAATGTACTTAGTATTGAATGTAGGCTCATTAAAGTTTATGCTCCAAACAAATATTAGTGCTGAAGAGTCTCCAGTTCCCAATGTGAGGATTTTCAGATAATTTGCCTGCTTTCCATTGCACAATGTCATCAGCTCAGTTAATGGAAAGGGAATGGACAGGTATTTTGTCTATTTCTTTTAACATTTAATTCTTACAATAACTAAGGGTTTAAGCAGCTTAGCAGAAGTAATTATGTTTCGATCTCCCAGGGAGTTTAGCTTAGTATACTCTAGTCTTCTAGAACAAGTCTCCTAGAGAGATGTCAAGACAGCGCACCAAAAATATATTATTAGTGATTGACGTATAATAATACAATATGTTTTGTTGTATAAATAGACAAGTGGACAGGGATATTCTTTCCTAGCTGAATTCTGCGGCTTGTTTGCAGAATCAATTTCCTGTCTGTGTGACACTGACTCCTCAGACACTTTCACTAATGCTTGCCATTTACTAGGCTTTATATATTGCAAAACAGCTATCTATGCTATTTTATTGAGCCATGTGAATAGCAAGAGTTTCAGAGTTCTCACTTCTTTTTTAATTAATTTGATTTACTTTTGTAAATTATTCCACCATAAGCAGATGCCCCTTTTTGCAGTCTTTGGCCAATTACGTTAAATATATATACTAATGGAAACACTCAATGAAGTTTGATGGTAAGATCCTTTTTAAGGGAGTGTGTGAGTTGAGTGTTAGGTACTGAGATATGGCCCCATACACAGTTATGTATTTAAAGGAGGGAGAAGTTTATTGAAGGGTACTAAAGCTGACACTGTTATGGGAGCATTGTGGCAACATTTTTATTACGTGTCTGATAAGGAGATCAGAGAATCATAAAGTATGTTCTCCTGTATGAATGCAGCAATGAATGGGCAAGTGAAGCAAAAAATAATACAGGTATGTTCAACAAGGCTATGGGTTAAACCCCAATATCTGAGAGTGGCTTCCCTTTTTATCCACACATTTGGAACGCAACCAAATAATGCATTTAAAAAAACAACATCTCGTGCATGTACCTTGGTGGCCTTCTTTAATTGTTCCTTAGGACTATGATGGAACTAAAGACCTTATTTCTGCCCCAGCCTGCATTGAGAATCAACCCGAGGTCAATGAGATGCAGTGGTGGTAACCTCAATGTACCGCGCTAAAGTGAAGCTGAAGTCAGGAAAGGGAAATTATAGAAAAGGTGTTAAGTTGGGAAGAGGGTAAGGATAAGCATCTGTACCTTTAAATAAAAAAATAATTAAAAACGCGTGTTCTACCCTACTGCATGACTTTGCACCAAAAATTATTTATGTGTGATCACCTCAAAGTTAGCTGATTATACTAAATGCTGAAAGGATTATATAGTATATAAAGATAAATGGGCCCCAGTTAATGTCAATAGTAATGGTAATTAGAGGAACTCTTCAGCCATGCGCCGTTCTTTACATGTCCTTGATCTCCAAAAATATAAGGAGAGAGGATTATCTGTTAGGGGTTTGCATTTAAACTGTGACATAGGAATCATTCATGTTTGGTATTAAACGATTTCTGTTAATTTGGATGGTTGATATAATTGTTCTAATTGAGTGGTACACATATTCAAGAAGAAACATGAAATTATGTGTGTTAATGAGGCACAAATATTGTGCCCTTAGGTTAATTAAAGTTTTCATTTGTGAAGCTTAATTCCCACATAATATTGGAAATAGAGCCCTTTAATATTAATTCTTACATAATGTTAAATATTAGGTTACTTTTAAAACATATGTTTAAAATGTATTTATATTAGGGAAAGGATTAAAGGTGCTACATGAGGACAAGCTATCCATATGCCCTATTATGGATTATTAGGTATTATAAACATTGCAGATGGAGGTCTATAGCCTAATGGAGAGACTCTTTAAGAAGCTATAGGGGTTGGCCCAGGAATACCATTTATCACCTATCTAAAGGGCAGGTGTTAAATGTATGATTGTTGGTGTTCCATCGCTGGGACCCTCATGGACCACGAGAACGAGGGTTCCGCATTCCCCCATTTGAACAGAACAGTGGTCACACGTGCGCAAAAACTCCATTTAATGTCTATGGAACTGGCAGAGATATCCGAGCGCTGTGCTATCTCAGTCAGTCCCATAGCATTAAATGGAGTGATATTGAGTACGCTTGACCGCCACTCCATTCCAAAGGGGGACACCGGACCCTTATGATCGGTGGGGGTCCAAGTGGTGGAATTCACAACAATCATACATTTATCACTCATCCTGTGGATAGGTGAAAGTGTTATTCGTGGGCCAACCCCTTAAGGAGGGTAATTGCCTCATCTTGAATAATAATATGGAGTTAGAAGACCATCATAAGAGGTATTCCTCTTCTTAGTAAATGAATAGAAATGTCTCATTCAAAACTTTTCTAAATAGAGCTAACACAGGATGCAGAGCTCTCATAGGGACAGATATAAAGGCAGCATGTGTGGAAAACCAGCGTGAAGGAGGTACGTTTATTATGAGAGACTCCTGGTTGCATATTTTTTTTACTGTAGTTGACACTGTTATGAGGTACTGTGACCGTTTCAATGGGGAAATGTTCCTTTTGTTCTGGACACTGTAACGTGCACTGTGATAGGGGAATGTGATTATGTCATGAGGGCACTAGATCTGTGTT
Source organism: Rhinoderma darwinii (assembly GCF_050947455.1). Lineage (NCBI taxonomy): Eukaryota > Metazoa > Chordata > Amphibia > Anura > Rhinodermatidae > Rhinoderma > Rhinoderma darwinii. The sequence continues at coordinate 175,790,070 of NC_134690.1, forward strand.
AAGGAGGCAGTGTGGTTGAGTTTGGGGTGCAAATGCTGAGACCGTTGTGGGAGAATTTTTGCTGTGTTATGTGACACTATGGCTGTCACTTTGAAAGTTTATGCAGTTAGAGAATATTAGAGAATCTGTCACATACCAACTAACTTATTAACAGAAAAAAATTCAAAACCACACATATCCTAAAAAGTATATTCCAAAACATTTTTAACGTTGTTAGATGTTGAGCAATTCGCGTATTCTTGAAAAAAACTAATGAGTAAAAAAACTTTTATTTTCTAAGCTGCACTAAAAACATAGATACCGATTGCTATGGGCAACAAGGAAAACATTTTCCCAAGCCTCATTACACAGAATTGTCTATGTTTTTTGTAGTTTTTTATTTTAGCTAAAAGTTTTAGTTTTGCAATTATTTCTTTTATTTTGTAATAAAAAAAATCTCAACAATGGGCTTGAATAATGTTAATATATAAATCCCAATTTTTCTCTGTCAGTCAGGCTCCATGATGCATTGTTTATAACTACCAGTTTTACATTTTTTCGAGGGGGGGGGGCTTATTTGTGTGTACCTGCTCACTGATATCTATGTAAGGAGAGGTATTTAACATGCGGCTGACTCAATTATCATGGAGTCATGGAGATAGCAGTCACTTGATGCTGCAATGTAGAAAATATGTCTTACCAGCAAATATCACTAAGCACAAAGACTATTTATCTAAAAATAAAAAAAACACATACTGTATAAATACCATATGCAGGCTGATTTTTCATTTTTGTCCGGAGCGTTCCTTTAAGTGATTTCATCTTTGTTTGAAATGGCAAGGGTTATAAGTCAGTGATAAAGACACAGAAGCATACATAATTTTATATTACAGAAATATGAAAATGAATTATGAAAATTATATAACATTGCCTCAGAGAAAATATCTCTATTTACCAGAATAAGTATATAATAAATATTCAAAGTCTCTTAAAAAGACAAAATGAGAAGTTTTGACTGTTCCTCGTCACTGGAAAAAATTGTTAATAAGAACAAATAACCAGCAAGATCTAATCCTACAGGTAGTAAAAAGAAAATGGGATTTTATTTAAGAATTATTGGAAGCAATGCTGTTCACGCAGCACATCATGTAATGCACTAGGGTTACTGGAATACATAGTTAAAAGAGCACCAAAAAGACTTAAAAACGTTGAAGTTTGCTTAGTAACAGATTTACTGAATATAACTAAGGATTAGCAGTGATGTAAAAGTGAAAATGTGTTCTAGCATTTTGCATGAATATGATTATCAAAGTTCAAGTAGATACAATATTACTCATTATACATATAAAGATATATACTGTCATTCTGTATACAGAAATCAAATACATAGTATAGGAACCTGATGCAGCTAGGATTTGGATATATCTTGTAAGAGCAACCAGCGCAAAGTCAACACATCCGTTTAGGTGAGTTCATAAAATAATCCCAATATTTGCTCTTTATTGCCTAAAATATATATCTGGCTTTTATCACATCATGTGAAACCAGCTTGATCAGTAGGTTGGGTTTTATAAAATCCCTGCCTTTCAAGAGTTCCAGTCGCAAAACTGTCTGATACTGAAAAGAATATACTGAAGCAGTGTGATCTACAGGTTGATACAAAAGTCTCCGTATATAGGGAATCGTGGCCATTCAAAATCTCAGAACTTATCTGGATATGATACTTGTGCTTCAAAGTAATTTTATTGTATATATTATTTATATATATATATATATATATATATATATATATATATATATATATACATACGCACACACACAAAAGGAGGTTTGTTAAGACTGGATTCTAATGCTGCTAAATATGCCACGTAGAATAAGGTGATGCTTCGCCTTATGCACCACCAGTTTTCAAACTGAAACATGTCACAGAGCATAAAAAATGTTTACGCAGGTATGCCAGAAAGCCGTCATCACTGCATTTATACTTATCCTACTTCGTATCATTGGAGTGCATTATGCCTTATGCTAAGGGAGGCAACATTTGCCATCTATTGTCTGAAAGTATTGCATTAATATCAATAGTGTATGGTAGCGCATACTGGAGAAAGAATGGACCTTGTAAGTAAAACAATGTGACATACTGTACTTGGAAAAGAGAACACACAAGGTGGGAATAAATACAGTATTACTCTGCTCCTTTCTCCTGTTCCCTCCTCCCCCCCTTGACGAAGTTGATCCTTATCAGGTATACTATTAAATTAGCATAAGTTGTTTGAAAAGTTACTGTCCATTTTAGTATATAAATGCAAAAAAAAAACAAGGTTAGAACGTGTAGGACCCCTTAATAGTGCTAACTGATATTCGGTCACAGGGATCAAGAGAAGGGAGAGCTACTAAATAGGTTCTTTAACTTTGTATTTACAACAGAATAAAGAGCAGCTGATGTAGCCGGTGCCAGTGCTGGTATTACATAAATTAATAAACGTGGCTGAATGTAGATATGGTCCAAGCTAAGTTACATAAAATAAATGTGAACAAGGCTCTGGGACTAGATGGGTTACACCCAAGAGTTCTTAAAGAACTCAATACAGTTATTGTTGTCCCCCTGTTTATAAGATTGAAAGCATTTTTAGTGACTTGTATAGTGCCAAGTGAAGGGCACAAGGCAAATGTGGTGTCCAAAATCAAACAGGTCTCTAGGTCTTCCCCAAGTAACTATAGACCAGGAAGCTTAACATCCATCATTGAAAAATTGTTTGAGGGGCTCTTAAGAAACTATATACAGGAATATGTGACAGAAAATAGTCTTAGAAGTGACAGCCAACATGGTTTTACAAAGGACAGAAGTTGTCAAACCAACCTGATTTTGTTTTTATGAAGAAGTGAGTTGAAGTCTGGGCAGAGTTTGGACTGTGGATATAGAGTTTTTGGACTTTGCAAAGCGTTTCACGCTGCACCTCTTAGAGACCTAATAAGTAAATCAAAGGGGTTGTACGGGCGGTTTTTCATACTGATGACCTTTCCACAGGATAGGTCATTTGCATATGATCGGTGGTGATCCGACACCCGGACCTTGCACCGATCAGCTGTACCGGATGTCTGTGCCAAAAGCAGATGGCTCCGGTCTCAGCATAGCAGCCGCTATACAGTGTCTCTTTCTCTTCATACAGGTATATAATCCATTTCATTCCTGCATTAACTACATCTCTGCTGTACCTGCATTTCAAAACGCTAAAACTTTTATTTAATGGTATATAATCCATTTCATTCCTGCATTAACTACATCTCTGCTGTACCTGCATTTCAAAACGCTAAAACTTTTATTTAATGGTATATAATCCATTTCATTCCTGCATTAACTACATATCTGCTGTACCTGCATTTCAAAATGCTGAAACTTTTATTTTATGGTACTCTGCTTTCCTGTCTTCCTATATAGTCTAATGTTATCTCAAACTTTTGTCAAAGTGTTTGATCGTCAAGTTTTATGATCATGCAGACCAGCTAGTCTGTTTATCTCTGCATAGCTTTTCACCTCATGTGTCTAGTTGATTTGATTAATAGTAGAACGAGCTTAATTAGGCCTAGATCTGAGCATCTACTCCCCTATAAATTTAGATGTAGCATATGGGGGGGGGGCACGAAGGCAGAAGTGATCCTATCCCCTCACACCTCCTCCAGTCCCTCTCCCCAGCTGTTACTAGTCACCTGACTAAAATATTTAACCTCTCTCTTTCCTCTGGTATCTTTCCCTCCTCTTTTAAACATGCCATTATAAACCCATTACTGAAAAAAACAACTCTTGACCCATCCAGCGCTGCTAACTACTGACCAGTTTCTAATCTGCCCTTCATCTCCAAACTCCTGGAACGCTTGGTCTACTCTTGCCTTATCCGCTATCTCTCTGCTAACTCCATTCTTGACCCCTTACAATCCGGTTTCCGCACTCTACACTCCACAGAAACTGCCCTTACTAAAGTCTCAAATGATTTCTTTGCGGCTAAATCGGACGGTAAATACTCCCTCCTCATTCTTCTGGATCTCTCTGCAGCCTTTGACACTGTAGACCACAAACTCCTACTTAACATTCTCCACTCTATTGGCCTCAAGGACGCTGCTCTCTCTTGGTTTTCCTCCTATCTCTCTGACCGCTCGTTCAGTGTGTCATTTGCTGGTACTACTTCCTCTCCTGTTCCCCTTGCTATTTTGGTTCCTCAGAGATCAGTCCTAGGTCCGCTCCTCTTTTCTCTCTACACAGCCCCCATCTCTACGCTGATGACATCCAATTATATTACTCTTCTCATGACAATCACCCCTGCTCTAATACAAAACACCAGTGATTGTCTGTCCGCTGTCTCTAACATCATGTCCTCTCTCTATCTGAAACTGAATCTTTCTAAAACTGAGCTCCTTGTGTTCCCACCATCTACTAACCTCCGTAAACCTGATGTCTCCATCTCTGTGTGTGGCACGATCATAACTCCTAAGCAGCACGCCCGCTGACTCAGGGTTATTTTTTACTCAGATCTTTCCTTTACTCCTCACATTCAATCACTTTCACGCTCCTGTCATTTTCACCTCAAAAACATCTCCAAAATTCGCCCTTTTCTTATGGAGGAAACAGCCAAAACTCTCATTGTTTCTCTGATTCACTCTCGTCTTGACTACTGTAACTCATTACTAGTCGGTCTTCCCCTCTTTTCTCTCTACACAGCGCATATTGGCCAAACTATCAGCAGATTTGGCTTCCAGTACCATCTCTACGCTGATGACACCCAATTATATGCCTCTTCCCATGACATCACCAGTGCTCTAATACAAAACACCAGTAATTGTCTGTCCGCTGTCTCTAACATCATGTCCTCTCTCTATCTGAAACTGAATATTTCTAAAACTGAGCTCCTTGTGTTCCCACCATCTACTAACCTCCGTAAACCTGATGTCTCCATCTCTGTGTGTGGCACGATCATAACTCCTAAGCAGCACGCCCGCTGACTCAGGGTTATTTTTTACTCAGATCTTTCCTTTACTCCTCACATTCAATCACTTTCACGCTCCTGTCATTTTCACCTCAAAAACATCTCCAGAATCCGCCCTTTTCTTATGGAGGAAACAGCCAAAACTCTCATTGTTTCTCTGATTCACTCTCGTCTACTGACTACTGTAACTCATTACTAGTCGGTCTTCCCCTCACTAAAGTCTCCCCTCTCCAATCTATCCTCAATGCAGCAGCCAGGCTCATATTTATGACCAACCGCTACAGCAACGCCTCTAATCTTTGCCAGTCACTGCACTGTTTGCCCATCCCCTTCAGAATAAAATTCAAACTTATTACTCTTACCCACAAAGCTCTCAACAGTGCTGCACCTCCTTACATCTCCTCCCTCATCTCTGTCTACCACCCTACTCGGGCTCTACGTACTGCTAACGACCTTAGATTAAAATCCTCCATAATCCGAACCTCCCCCTCCCATCTACAAGATTTTTCTCGTGCTGCACCACTCCTCTGGAATGTGCTACCCCAGACAATCAGATTAATTCCTAATATCCACAGTTTTAAACATGCCCTGAAAATACATCTATTTAGACAGGCCTATAACATTCCCTAATCAGACTCCTTTCGATGGCTGCCCTTTTAGATTAGTAATCAGAATAATATTCCCTCACACTCCTTCTGTTCATGTCTGTCATACACGGATACTGGCTGGTGACCTGCTCATTCAGCTTTATGTGTACCGCCCATGTGTATAAAAAATGGCTGGACTATTGTACAGAACAAACACTGTTACACTTTGTGTCTCCCTTATTTCCTCATAGATTGTAAGTTCTTGCGAGCGAGCAGGGTCCTCACTCCTCTGGTTTGAATTGTAAATTAACTTTGTCACTATGTAATGTCTGATATTGTTTGTTTCATGTTCCCTCTAAATTGTAAAGTGCTGCGTAATATGTTGGCGCTATATAAATAAAGATTATTATTATTACGGAGTCATCTGCTTCCGACACCAGCCACTGCATAACATCCGGTGCCTGGAGGCAGCAGGATCAGCTGATCGGTGTGGGTTCCGGGTGTTGGATCACCACCGATCATATACTGATGACCTTTTCTGTGGATAGGTTATCAGTATAGAAAAACCACCCCGTGCCCAGACAACCCCTTTAAGGTTTATATGTTAAGAAAGAATAGTTTGTAATTGTTTTGAAAATTGTCTTAAGGACCATATCCAGAGAGTTGTGATCAAAGAATCCTAATCTGAATGGTCCCGGGTTATAAGTGGTATACCCCAAGGTTGTTCAACTTATTTATTAACGATATGGAATATGAGATTAAAAGTACTGTTTCTGCAGATGACGCCAGTCTTTGTAGTATAGTTCAGTCTATGGAAGATGTTCATAAACTACAAGTCAACTTGGTTATACTGAGTGTTTGGGCATCCACTTGGCAAATGAGGTTCAATGTGGATAAATGCATCTAAGTACTAATAATCTGCATGTACCATCCATGTGTCCTAGAGGGATATAGGCTGGATTCACACAAGCATGTTCGGTCTGTAAAGGACGGAACGTATTTCGGCCACAAGTCCCAGACCGAACACACTGCATGGAGCCGGGGTCCTAGCATCATAGTTATGTATGACTCTAGGAGTCCCTGCCTCTCCGTGGAACTACTGTCCCGTACTGAAAACATGCTGCTTCAAAAGGCCCTTTTACATGGGCCAATTATCAGGCAAAAGAGCATTCATATGAACGCTCGTTCCCGATCAGGGCATAGATCAGTAGATGAACAAGCAAACACTCGTTTGGCGGCTTATCGTATAGTTTATGCAGCAGTAAATATTATAGTTGTCGGCAGCCCATCTCCCTGTGCTGTCGACATGATAAAAATGTATGGGGTCGAGCGATTGTAGTAACAATCGCTTGTCCCATACATAGTTCCTTGTGAAAGGAGCAAACGAGCGTCGATCAACGAGCTGTCTCGTTGATCGGCGCTTGTTTTACATGGCCATGTCAGGCCATGCAAGAGGACCCTAAGGCCATCAGGATACTGTTGTATATTAAAAGAGGCATGGACTCGTTGGACAAGGACATAATATTAGGGCTTTACAAAGCATTAGTGCGACCCCTTCTGGAATGTCGAGTTCAGTTCTGGGCACCAGTTTATAGAAAGGATGCCCTGGAGTTGGAAAAAATAGAGAAAGGGAAAACAAATAAGGGGCATGTAGAATCTATTTTATGAGGAAAGGATACACCCGTGGGCAAACACTTCTCTGGACCTGATCACAGTTTGGCAGATTTAAAGGTCCTAATTCTGAAGGGTCATTTTAAAAACAACAGAGAAAGTATTTAACATTGCATGAGGAAAGGTTAAAATAATTACATTTATTTAGTCTTGAAAAGAGACTTCTAAGGGGGACATGATTAACTTATGATAAAATGTTGTTCCATGTAAAATTCCCTCCAAAGACAAGGGGGGCACTCCCTCCATCAGGAGAAAAAAAAGGTTTCATTTTCAGAGACGACAAGCCTTCTTTACCATGTGGAACAGCTTACCTCAGGAGATGGTCCCAGCAGGAACAGTAGATGGCTTAGATAATTTCATAGAACAAAACAAAATCAGTGCTTATGTAAATGCATAAAATTCTTGTTTAAATGTTGATCCAGACTGATTGCCACTTGATATCCGGAGGGACATTTTTTCTTTTTAACCCCTTCCCGCTTTTGGGCGTGACTGTACGTCCAAATTCAAAGTGCGTTACCGCAATAGGGCGTACAGTCGCGCCCTGTAGATAAAGCCGGCACAGGAGCTGTGCGCGCTTCATCTTCAGTGGCTGTCAGCTGTCATAAACAGCTGACATCCCACTGCAACGGTGGCGATGGCAGTTACCGCCGATCGCAGCCATTTAACCCCTTCAATGCGGCTGTCAATGGCGTCCGCCGCATTGAAGTGGTTGACCAGATCTTCAAGTCCTGAGGTAAGCGTAAAAAAAAAGTGAAAAAAGTAAAAAAAAATGTTCAAGAAAAATAAATAAAAGTTTTAACTAATAAAAACAACAATTGCCCTGTTTCCCTGATCAACTCCTTTATTATTAGAAAAAAAACTATACATAATAGGTATCGCCGCGTTCGGAACGGCCTGATTTATAAAAATATCACATTCTTTTTACCGCACGGTGAACACCGTAAAATTTTTAATAAAAAACAATGACAGCATTTTATTTTTTGGTCATCTTGTCTCAAAAAAAAGTTTAATAAAAAGTGATCAAAAAGTTGCAAGTAACGCAAAATGGTACCAATAGAAACTACAGTTCGTCACGCATAAAACAAGCCCTCCCGCAGCGATATCAACTAAAAAATATAAAAGTTATGGCTGTTAGAAAATGGCGACACTAAAACATGATTTTTTTTAGAAAAGAGTATTTTTATTGATGTACTCCGCCCAGCTTATATATGCCCCCACATTATAAGCTGAAATACCAGTAAAACACCAAGCAAAATCTGCGCTTCCAAAGCCAAATGGTGGTCCAACTGAGCCTGGCAGTGTGGCCAAACGGAAATTTATGACCACATATGGGGTATTACTGTATTCTGGGGAACCCGCTTAACAATTTATGGGATGTGTGTCTACGGTGGTACAAGCTGGGCACAACACATTGGGCACTAAAATGGCATATCTGTGGAAAACGACAATTTTCAATCTGCAACATCTATTGTTTACTCATTTTTGCAAAACACTTGTGCGGTCAAAATGCTCACTACACGCCTAGATAAATTCTTTGAGGGATCTAGTTTCCAAAATGGGGTAATTTTTTGGGGGTTCCACTGTACTGGTACTATAGCTCAATGTAATATGGTGTCAAAAAACTAATCTTGTAAAATCTCCACTGCAAATACTAAATGGCACTCCTTCCCTTTAGAGCTGTAAAGGATCTGCCAGACACAGCTTCTGTGTCGATGCCCGTGGTTAATCAGTCTGCATCTGCTCCTAGGTCTGATAGAGTGACTCGATCTGCTACCACTCAGGCTGGTAGGCTGAGGAGTGGGAGAACCTATCACAGCCTGGCCAGACGGTTCTAGCTACCACCCTCGGTCTATGTATACCTTCAGTTGCTTCTTGTCTTTGCCTGTGATTCTCCCTTGTTTCCTGGCTCTGCTGTTCCAGCTATTACTATTGAACTCAGCTTCATTTTGACCCTGGCTTTACTGACTACGCTCCTGCTCTGCGTTTGGTACCTCGTACACTCCTGGTTTGACTCGGCTCGTTCACTACTCCTGTTGCTCACGGTGTTGCCGTGGGCAACTGCCCCATTTCCCTTAGCTTCTGTGTACCCTTGTCTGTTTGTCTCTCATGCACATATTGAGCGTAGGGACCGTCGCCCAGTTGTACGCCGTCGCCTAGGTCGGGTCGTGCAAGTAGGCAGGGACTAAGTGGTGGGTAGATTAGGGCTCATCTGTCTGTCTCCTTACCCCGTCATTACAAGAGCCTTGCTGTGTGTCCAAATAGCAGTTTATGACCACGTGTGGGGTATTTCCCGACTGTGAAGAAGTTTCTTTACAAAAGTTATGGTGATTTTTCTCCTTTATTTGTTGAGAAAATGAAAAATTTTGAACTAATGCGACGTCTTATTGGAAGATCATGTAATTTCTCATTTTCACTGCCCATTTCTAATAAAATCTATGAGACACCTGTGCTCACTACACCCCTAGTTGAATTCCTCTAGGGGTGTAGTTTCCCAAATGGAGTCACATTTGGGGGGTTTCCCGGGTACTGGTACCTTAGGAGCTTTACAATTGCGACATGGTGCCGAGAAATCAATCCAGCAAAATCTGTACTCCAAAAGCTAAATGACGTGCCTTCCCTTCTAAGTCCTGCCGCTTGCCCAAACAGCAGTTTATGACCACATGTTGGGGTGCTTTTCCTCATTTATTTGTTGAAAAAAATGTAAAATTCTGAGGTAAAGCTACATGTTATTGGAAAATAATGTAATTTTTCATTTTCACTGCCCAATTCTAATGAAATCTATGAAATACCTGTATGTTCAAACTGCTCACTACACCCCTAGATGAATTCCTCTAGGGGTGTAGTTTCCCAAATAGAGTCACTTTTGGGGGGTTTCCTTTGTTTTTGTACCACAAGACCTCTTCTAACCTGACATGGTGCCTGATATATAATTTAAGAAAAGGAAGGCTGAAAAATCCACTAGGTGCTCCTTTGCTCCTGGGGCCTTTTGTTTCAGGCCCGTAGCACACTAGGGCCACATGTCGGATATTTCTAAAAACTGCACAGTTCAGTTGTGTTTCTCTGGTAAAAACCTTCAGTATTACAGGAAAAAATTATTAAAATGGAATTTCTGCATAAAAAATGAAATTTGCAAATTTCCCTTCAACTTTGCTTTAATTCCTGTGAAACGCATAAAGGGTTAAGAAACTTTCTAAATGCTGTTTTGAATACTTTAAGGGGTGCAGTTTTTAAAAAGGGGTGATTTGTGGGGGTTCCTAATATATAAGGCCCTCAAAGCTACTTCAGATCTGAACTGTTTCCTAAAAAAAATAGTTTTTTGAAATTTTCTTGAAAATGTGAGAAATTGCTGCTAAAGTTCTAAGCCTTGTAACGTCCTAGAAAAATAAAAGGATGTTCAAAAAATGATGCAAACATAAAGTAGACATATGGGAAATGTTAACTAGTCAATATTTTGTGTGGTATAACTATCTGTCTTACAAGCAGATACATTTGAATTTACTCTAAATTTTGGTGTTTTTCACAAAAAATATTGAATTTATCGACCAAATTTTTTCACTAACTAAGTACAATATGTCACGAGAAAACAATCTCAGAATCGCTTGGATAGGTAAAAGCATTCCGGAGTTATTACCACATAAAGTGACACATGTCAGATTTAAAAAATGAGGCTGTGTTATTTGGTTTAAAAGTGGCTGCGTCCTTAAGGGGTTAAGGCAGATCGGTTCATGCCTTATGGGTTTGTTTGTTTTTTTTGCCTTCCTCTGGATCAATAGGGGTAAAAAAAAAGTTCCATAGTTTACCCATAAAAATTCCCCTTCTCCCATTCCTTGGTTTAACTTGATGGGCATATGTCTTTTTTCAACTTGATAATGGCTTCAAGGAGGAGCTGAAATGTAGCTTGACTACATAATTGGTGAATAAACCACTGTAGTCGCTTTACCATGATACAGAGTGCTGCTACCTTTTTCCTTTGTATTGTCTTTTTTTCAACCGTACTAGCTATGTAACTGTCATGAGTTACAGCTTTCAGTTTGGAAATTGTATTTTATATCTGCAGTATGTTCTTTTGATCTGCAGCTGTTCTAAACCTCAATGACCTACTTAAAAAAAATATTTTGACAGAACATATGAGGACTGATGTACTTTGGCATAATTTTGATTCTCATAGAATAGAATGGGATGCGTTGGCTCATCTGTCATGATCAGTTTTCCTTAAAACATATTGCAAACAAATGCAGGTGTGAACTTTATCCTACAGTGCCAGGTCAGATCTACTTGGTAAAATGGCTCAGGTACCACAATTAATTCATTTTGTTACATAGTTACATAGTTTGTACGGTTGAAAAAGACACATGTCCATCAAGTTCAACCAAGGGATGGGAAAGGGGAAGTAAAACATTTCTACACATAGAAGCTAATATTTTTTTGTTCTAGGACATTATCTAAGCCTTTTTTAAAGCCATCTACTGTCCCTACTGTGACCACCTCCTGCGGTAGGCTATTCCATAGATTCACAGTTCTCAGAGGAAAGAAGGCTTGTCGCCTCTGCAGATTGCACCTTTTTTTCCAGACGGAGGGAGTGCCCCCTTGTTTTTTGAGGGGGTTTTACATGGAACAGGATTTCACCATATTTTTTGTATGTGCCATTCATATATTTATATAAGTTAATCATGTCCCCCCTTAGTCGTCTTTTTTCAAGGCTAAATAGGTTTAGTTCTTTTAATCTTTCCAGATAACTTAGATTCTCCATGCCCCTTATTAGCTTCGTTGCTCTTCTTTTTATTTTGTCCAACTCCAGGGCATCCTTTCTATGAACTGGAGCCCAGAACTGAACTGCATATTCTAGATGAGGCCTCACTAATGCTTTGTAAAGTGGCAATATTACATCCCTGTCCCGCGAGTCCATGCCTCTTTTAATACACGACAATATCCTGCTGGCCTTTGAAGCAGCTGATTGACACTGCATGCTGTTATTTAGTTTATGATTTATAAGTACACCCACATCCTTCTCAACAAGTGACTCCCCCAGTGTAGCGCCCCCTAGGACATATGATGCATGCAGGTTGTTCGTACCCAGGTGCATAACTTTACATTTAACTTCATTTGCCAAGTGGACGCCTAAACACTCAGTTTGTTTAAATCCGCTTCCAATTCACAAACATCTTCCATAGTCTGAACTATATTACATAGCTTGGTGTCATCTGCAAAAATAGAAATAGTGCTATTAATCCCATCCTCTATATCATTAATAAATAAGTTGAATAATAGTGGTCCCAGCACTGAACCCTGGGGTACACCACTTATAACCGGCGACCATTCAGAGTAAGAATCAATGACCACAACTCTCTGGATACGGTCCTTGAGCCAATTCTCAATCCAATTACAAACTATACTTTCTAAACCTATAGTCCTTAATTTACCCATTAGATGTCTATGAGGGACAGTGTCAAATGCCTTTGCAAAGTCCAAAAACACTATATCCACAGCGGCCCCTCTGTCTAGGCTTCTGCTCGCCTCTTCATAAAAACAAATCAGGCTCGTTTGACAGCTTCTGTCTTTAGTAATGGCATGGCACAGGCAGTATTCCTGAGAATGCTACTGTGGAGGTCCTTCCCTTCAGCTTGTAGCCTAGTTCTTTAAAATTATTCTTAAGGCTCCTCCACCTACCATTTATTCTGTCGTTGGTACCTACATGGACCACGACAGCTGGATCATCATCAGCCCCTCCCAGCAATTTGTCCTCCCGTTCCACCACATGCCGAACCCTGGCACCAGGGAGACAGCAAACCATTCGGTTGAGGTGGTCTTGGCAACAAATTATTCTATCCGTCTTCCTGATTATAGAATCCCCTACAACTATCAAATGTCTTGGCTTACCTGCATTACCATCCCACCGACTACTAGCTGGGCTGTTCTCCCAGCAATTAGGGAGATCAGTATCCATTAGGGCTGCCATTTCTGAGACCGACACCCTCGCATCATCACCCAACTTGGCAATTTTGCTTGGAATGTCAGAAACAGGATTGGCCTCCAGTTCCACCCCACTAACTGCATGCTCCGTGAGCAGCAAGCTCCGCTCAAGATTGTCTATCTTCCGCAGTGTTGCATTTTGCTCCTCCAGATCTCTAATGTGAGCTTCCAGGTGAACAACATGCTCACATCTGCCACAGAGGTATTCACTCTGGAACTCCGGCTCCAGTCGTGCATACATATGGCAAACTGTGCACTGAAGAAAACCTCCAATCTTGCTATCCATTATCCAAGTTACAACAAAACAGTGAACAATTGTCAAAGTAAAAGAAAAGAAGAGTACTTACTGGTGCTTTAACTCCTCTTTAAAACTTCGGTTTTATAACTCCACTTATATCACAAGCCACTTAAACAACTAAGCTCAGATGTGTATTGATGTGTGCAATATTTATTTTTCAACACTAGGGTGCAGAAAAATCTTGAAAGGCCCCATTAACATCACGTTTAGGCCTTATTCACACGAACGTGTACTATGTCCGCTGCGTAAAACTCACGACATGTCCTATACTTGCCCGTGTTTGTGCAGCACGCACCCATTGAAGTCAATGGTTGAGTGCAAATCGCGCACGGCACACGGAAGCACTTCCGGGTGTCGCTCATGATTCGTGCTACAGTTTTTAAAGAAGTGAAGGGAAACATAAAAGCCCCTCCTTCTTTACTGTTTCATAACATAAAAACAGAGTGTCATAAAATCACGCAGCCACGCACCATATACATCTGCCACACTGAACTTTTTCGCGCGCAAAACGCAGCATTTTTTGCGCGCGCAAAACGGACACGTTCGTGTGAATAAGGCATTAGCTCCCGACATATATGTTAAATGTAGGCAGTGACTAAAGCCTAACATAAAATCTGTCATCCATAGGCTATCATAGCTGCCGTTTAATGTATAAAGTATGCCATAAGCTTTTCATGATATATACATTAAAAGGATGCTATAATAGCCTATGAGTGATGGATGCCACATTATGACATTAGTTTAGTATTGAGTCTCTCTCTCTCTCTCTCTCTCTCTCTATATATATATATATATATATATATATATATATATACACACTATCGTTCAAAAGTTTGGGGTCACCCAGATAATTTTGTGTTTTCCATGAAAACTCACACTTATATTTATCAAATGAGTTGCAAAATGACTAGAAAATATAGTCAAGACATTGACAAGGTTAAAAATAATGATTTTTATTTGAAATAATAATTTTCTCCTTCAAACTTTGCTTTCGTCAAAGAATGCTCCGTTTGCAGCGATTACAGCATTGCAGACCTTTGGCATTCTAGCTGTTAATTTGCTCAGGTAATCGGCAGAAATTTCACCCCATGCTTCCAGAATGCCCTCTCACAAGTTGGATTGGCTTGATGGGCACTTCTTGCGTACCATACGGTCAAGCTGCTCCCACAACAGCTCTATGGGGTTGAGATCTGGTGACTGCGCTGGCCACTCCATTACAGATAGAATACCAGCTGCCTGCTTCTTCCCTAAATAGTTCTTGCATAATTTGGAGGTGTGCTTTGGGTCATTGTCCTGTTGTAGGATGAAATTGTCTCTAATCAAGCACTGTCCACAGGGTATGGCGTTGCAAAATGGAGTGATAGCCTTCCTTATTCAAAATCCCTGTTACCTTGTACAAATCTCCCACTTTACCAGCACCAAAGCAACCCCAGACCATCACATTACCTCCACCATGCTTAACAGATGGCGTCAGGCACTTTTCCAGCATCTTTTCAGTTGTTCTGCGCCTCTTTGTTCCTTTTATTAGCCAGTCTCAGATATGGCTTTTTCTTTGCCACTCTGCCCTGAAAGCCAGCATCCCGGAGTCGCCTCTTCACTGTAGACGTTGACACTGGCGTTTTGCGGGTACTATTTAATGAAACTGCCAGTTGAGGACCTGTGAGGCGTCTATTTCTCAAACTAGAGACTCTAATGTACTTGTCTTGTTGCTCATTTGTGCAGCGGGGCCTCCCACTTCTCTTTCTACTCTGGTTAGAGCCTGTGTGTGCTGTCCTCTGAAGGGAGTAGTACACACCGTTGTAGGAAATCTTCAGTTTCTTGGCAATTTCTCGCATGGAATAGCTTTCATTTCTAAGAACAAGAATAGACTATCGAGTTTCACATGAAAGCTCTCTTTTTCTAGCCATTTTGAGATTTTAATCGAACTAAATCAAAAGAAGGTCAGTTTTATAGCTCCTCTAAACAGCAAAACTGTTTACAGCGGTGCTAACATAATTGCACAAGGGTTTTCAAGTGTTTTCTAATCATCCATTAGCCTTCTAACACAGTTAGCAAACACAATGTACCATTAGAACACTGGAGTGATGGTTGCTGGAAATGGGCCTCTATACAGCTATGTAGATATTGCATTAAAAACCAGACGTTTGCAGCTAGAATAGTCATTTAGCACATTAACAATGTATAGAGTGTATTTCTGATTAATTTAATGTTATCTTCATTGAAAAAAACTGTGCTTTTTTTTTCAAAAATAAGGACATTTCTAAGTGACCCTAAACTTTGGAATGGTAGTGTGTATATATATATATATATATATATATATATATATATATATGAATTTATGTTGTTGTCTGTTGCATGTTCTTTACGCATAGCAAAACGACTGGACCAATCTGCACTAAATTTAGCACATAAGTAAATCAGGCGCTTCCGAAGGTTTAGACTCTCTAGGACCTACCGTTCTCGACATTTTCGCAAAAGCAAATCTGGCACCACTGGCTTCCTCATCAAGGACCTTCATATCACATCCGATGATCTGTATTAGCCAATAGAAGCTCGCAGGTCCTTCATTCTTAGCCTCACTCACATACACACAGTCTTAGACCATGTTTCCATAACAATCAAGCCATTTTTCTTTACTTGACGTGTTACTCGCTGTAAACAAACTGTACCTATACTGGATTTGATCATTCTCATAAATTGAACCCATTTCATACCAGTCATGGCTCCAAAAAGGAACCCTGCATTTAGACGAAAGACTCCTGTGGCAAAGCGCAGGGCTGCTGCCCGAGCTGCTGAAATCTCTCAACAGAACCAAGCCCGTGGATTTCAGCATTCTCATAAATTGAACCCCTTTCAGACCAGTCATGTCTCCAAAAAGGAACCCTGCACTTGGACTTTATTGAATATGTCAGCTTCATATCAGTAGGAAATGAAGTTATTAGCCACACACACAAACAAAAAATAAATAGACCAGTGTGAAGCCTGGTAAGGGTCAGTTCACACGTTGCGTAAATACTGCAGTTTTTCTGCAACGGAAATAGTTGTGGAAAATCCACAGCAAATATAGTTGCCAAGAATTGTCATTTTTTTCCAGGGACACTTAGGGTTTGACGTCTTTGGTGGGTGTGTCTTAAGGAGCAAGGCTCATCTGGTGGGTGTGTCCAGTGGACGTGGCTTTCTTTCCAGAATTTTTGCATACAAATAAACAAACAAAAATTTCTGCACTAGTTTGGCTGACTACTATGGTGGCCAGTATCTCTCTGGTTATCCGGTTGTTTACAGGCAGGTGATGTCTCACTTTATCACTATGGCTCGGCGATATGTGCTGACCACTACTGGCAGCTTAAAAACCAGCGTAGATAGTGCCACACTCAGTGCCCCTTGTAGATGGTGCTCCATACTGCCCCCAGTAGATATTGCCACGGACTGCTTCCTGTAGATAAAGCCACACACTGCTCCCTGTAGATAGTGCCACCGTGCCCTCTTTCTATAATACTGCAGTGCCCCTTATAGATTGAGCCACACAGCCCCCCCGTAGATGCCACAAAGCCCCCTGTAGATGATGCCACACAGCCCCCCTGTAGATGATGCCACACAGCCCCCCTGTAGATAGTGCCACATACCTCCCCCCCCCTGTAGATAGTTGTTATGAGAAAAGTACCTTGCACACCAATAGGAGTGATTTTTAAAGAATAATTTTTTATTTATTTATTTTTCCAGTATCAGTGCCATTTTTCGGTCAAATCCTTGCCCTTCCTAAGGCACTGTAGTATGCTGGTTCCTGCGATATGGAGCTATGTATTGTGGCTGACCACTACATAGCGCCACATCTCTCTCCCTGTAGATAGAGCCATTGTGGCTCCATCTAGGAGGGGAATCCCTAGCCAGAGTGTTGCCAACGCTTTGGTCAGGGATTCCTCTCCTGGAGGTGCCCCTGACGTCACTGTCCAAATATGGACAGGGACGTCAGAGGCTCCTCCTGGAATTCTACAAATCCCCAGGCAGAGCGTTGCTGATGCTCTGGCCAGGGATTCCGCTCATAGAGGGAGCCCCTGGCGACGTCACTGTCCATATATGGACAAGTGCAGTCTGGGGCTCTAGGAGAAGTGAATGGCAAATCAGCAAGCGGATAGTTTCTTGCTCTGCCATAGTATTCATTTGTATCTGCGTCTTGAGGACGCAGATACAATTGAACGTGGCAGTTGCTGGGACCCATCCCGGGACAGTCATTTGCCGATACTGTCTCTGTAAATTCGGGACAGTGCCGGCAAATTCAGGACTGTTGGCAGCTATGTATATATATAATGCGTGTATGTATATATTTCAATAGATATATATATATAAAGCTACAGAAATATACATAGGTATATATATATAGCGATATATATATGTAGAATTATAAAGAAAGATACGGTATCTACAAAATATTAGATATCTATCATCTATCTAGTTATCTATCTATCTAGATACATATATACAGCGATCACAGTTTTGGGAGGAGGAGATTAACCTTTAATTACCTGCAACACTTTGGGGATTTTACCATTTTTATTTATAAGCGTACAGCAAAGCTTTCTTTAACTAAAATTGTGATAGAATCACTGGCTGAGGCGCTTTCTCAGTCACAATGAGGTTGAGCTCATAGACACGTAGGGCTATGATTTGCTTGTGCTCTGATGTTACAGATGCATGCTGGGAGTTTTACTTTCAGTTTTCTGATGTCCGCCCACACAAGACCGCTGGAGAGAGCACTACCATGGGAGTGCAGTCAGGTGGACAAGTTCTATAAATTATATATCAATAATTTATTTTCTTAATACCACTTGGTTTGGAGTTCTGTATTTTGTCTGGGGCACTTTTTATATTTTATACTTCTGGTGGCCTTTACCCCTTCAGGACCAAGCTCATTTTGGCCTTCAGGACCAGCCCCATTTTTTCAAAGTTGACATGTCACTTTATGTGGTAATAACTTTAGAATGCTTTTACCTATCGAAGCGATTCTGAGATTGTTTTCTCATGATATATTGGACTTTATGTTAGTGGAAAAATGTGGTAGATAAATTCATTGCTTATTTGTGAAAAACACCAAAATTTTGCCAAAAATTATGATTTTTCTAAATTTAAATGTATCTACTTGTAAAACAGATAGTAATACCACACAAAATAGTCACTAATTGACATTTCCCATATGTCTACTTTGTTTGGCTAGTTTTTTTTAACTCCCTTTTATTTTTCTGGGATGTTACAAGGCTTAGAACTTTAGCAGCAATTTCTCACATTTTCAATAAAATTTCAAAAGTTTTTTTTTCTCAGGGAACAGTTGAGTTCTGAAGTGGCTTTGAGAGGCCCATATATTCGAAACCCTTATAAAACACCCAATTTTAAAAACGAAACCCCTCAAAGTATTTAAAACCGCATTCAGAAAGTGTTTTAATCCTTCAGGCGTTTCACAAGAATTAACGCAAAGTAGAGGTGAAATTTACAATTAAATTTTTTTACGAAATTCATTTGTAATAAAGTTTTACCAGAGAAATGCAACTCAATATTTATTGCCCACATTCTGCAGTTTAGAAATATCCCACATGTGGCCCTAGTGGGCTAATGGACTGAAGCACAAGCCTCAGAACCAAAGGACCACCTAGTGGATTTTGGGGCCTCCTCTATTTTTAGAACATATTTTAGGCACCATGTCAAGTTTGAAGAGGTCTCGTGGTGCCAAAACAGTGGAATCCCCTGAAAAGTGACCGCAATTTTTTCCTGAGTACGGCAATACCCAATATTTGGTCATAAACTTCTGTTTGGACACACGGCAGGGCTCAGAATGGCAGGAGAGCTACTTGACATGCAGACTTTGCCTGATTGGTTTTTAGATGTCATGTTGCATTTGCAGAGCCCCTGAGGTACCAGTACAGTAGAAACCCCTGAGAAGTGACTCAATTTTTGAAACTACACCTCTCAGAGCATTCATCTAGGGGTGTAGTGAGCATTTTGACCGCACAGGTGTTTCATAGATTTTATTAGAATTGGGCAGTGAAAATGAAAAATTATTTATTTTTTTCCAAAAATATGTAGTTTTTATTTCCTCGAGGGGTAATAGGAGAAAAACACCACACAATTTGCTACTCAATTTCTCCCGAGTATGGCAATACCCCATGTGTGGCCCTAAACTGCTGTTTGGGCACATGGCAGAGCTCAAAATGGAAGGAGCGCCATTTGGCTTTTAGAGCGCAGATTTGCTGGATTGGTGTACGGGCACTATGTCGTGTTTGCAGAGCCCTTGAGGTACCAGTGTACAGTAGAAATACCTGAGAAGTGAGCCCATTTTGGAAACTACACCCCTCTAGGTATTTATCATTTGCCTGGACATATGACAGGGCTCAGAATTGAAGAGCACCATGCCCATTTGAGGTCTCTCTTGAGTGTATAATAATGTAGTAAATAAATAATTATCCGCAGATGTGTGGACAGTGTCGCACTGATAAATGGCGCCCAATCCTATCCGCTTTTGGAACGCTCTGCAAATTGTGTGTCACCATATTCTGAGAGCCAGAACTTTATTCGTTTTCCTCCACCGGAGCTGTGTGAGGGCTTACTTGCTGCAGGACAATTGTAGTTTTCATTGGTACCATTCTTAGGTACAAGCAATTTTTTTTATCACTTTTTATTCCATTTTTGGCAAGTAAGGTGACCAAAAACAAGCAATTCTGACAATGTTTTTACGGCGTTAACCATGCGCTATAAATGACACATTTGCTTTATTCTGCGGGTCGATACAATTACGGCGATACCATATGAATATCGATTTTTTTTAAATATATTTTACAGCGTTTGCACAATAAAATCACTTTTTAAAAAAAAAAGAATTTATTTTTTGTGCTTAAGTACAAGAAAATCAGTCGGCACTGCTGGGACCAGTAGTCTTTCAGGACATTCGGCAGTACACTGAGGCTGCAGTATAAGTCTAGGCAGGTACTGGGCTTCTTAGGTAAGACCATATGTAACACAATGCAAGTAGAGAGAAAAAAGCCGCACTCGCCCTGTCTGACGTAGAAAATTCTTTAATGCTTGTTAAAAATGGTGTGTGGCAAGATGAAGGCAGTGTCAGGCAACAGCAGTTTCGCGTACAACACTTTCTCAGGCCCTTTATTTTTAGTATCATCATATTCTGGGAGCCATATGTTTTTTATTTTTCCATCAAAAAAGCTGTGGGAGAGCTTGCTTTTTGTGGGACGGGCTGTAGTTTTTATGGGTACAATTTTGGGACCATGCAACATTTTTATCACTTTTTATTCCATGTTTTGGGAGGGGTGGTGAACAAAAAACAGCGATTCTGGAATTGTTTTTTTTTAAATGTTTTCAGTTTTCTCCTATAATAAAAGACTTCTTATGGGGAAAAAAAGGCAGTTATTGTTTTTTAACTTTGAACTTTTTAATTTTTTTTACATTTTTATTAACTTTCTTTTAACTTTGTTTTTGTCCCACCAGGGGACTTGAAGGCATGAAGCTCTGATCGCTATTCTAATACACTGCACTACCTACATAGTGCAGTGTATTAGAGCTGTCAGTTATTCACTGACAGCAAGCCTATTAGGCTTCGCCTGGGGCGGGGCCTAATAGTCTTTCGTACTAGGCAGAGCAGGAGGCTATTGTTAGGTCTACGGTTCCCATAGCAACCATCGGCACCTCCGCAGGTGCCGATCGTTCCCATAGCAACCATCTTGTGCGATCTAACGTCCGAGATACAGCGATCGCTTTTGATCGCTACATCTAGGGGGTTAATCGGCCGGATCGGAGGCTAGCTCCGGTCCTGGCCATTGCAGCGGGATGTCAACTGCAATATACTGCTGACACCCACGGATGATGGCGCAGGCTCAGCTTCTGAGCCTGCGCCATCTTCTTGGCACTGATAGTAAGCCTTTTAGGCCCCGCCTCTGGGCGGGGACTAAAAGGCTTCCGTGCTTGGCAGACCAGGAGGCTATTGTTAGACCTCTGGTTGCCATAGCAACCACCAACATCCCGGCGAGGGATGCCGACAGGCTTGAAACTACCTAGATGCAGCGATCGTTAAGCGGCAGGATCGGAGACTCGATCCAGTCCTGGCCATTACAGCGGGATGTCAGCTGTAATATACAGATGACACCCGCTGGTGATGGCGCTGGCTCAGCCTCTGAGCCTGCTCCATCACAGTCACGTACAGTTACGTGAGAAGGCACTAACACATTAGCGCTGACGACGTAGCTGTTCATGATTTTGCGGGAAGGGGTTAAGTATAGAAAACAAATATTAATTATTTGTTGCAGTTAAGCATTTATACTATAGCCTATATTGTCCGCTGTCTGAATTTTGAAGGTCATATTCTTCTTCAAGAACTTATTCACATGCCGGTTGCATTTTGTGAGTAGGTGTCTAGCTTAGGCAGTCTGCATACATAACACCACAGAGTAATAATGTATGTAAAAGAAGTGCTGAAATGCTTCTCAGGGTGTGTAAAGCACTTATATTTTATCTGAAGACTGACCAACTAATGCGCAGTCCATTCAGTTATATTCTATAAATAGCAAAAAAAAATAAGAGAACATCAATAACTTTTGGATTCAGATGCAGCTGTCCTGGAATTCTGCTACCTGAGATCTTATTCATACGAGCGATGTTCACGTCCAGGTGCTGTCCTAGTGTATAACTGATAACACACGGACTGAACACCAACACATTAGCCGGTTCCCGACTGTCGGATGTATATAAACATCTGGCAGTCGGGGTTCTTAAAACCTGTGCCATAGTGTATTCACGGCACAGGTTTTAGCTGTCCCTACGAAGCACCCTACGGGACACAGCAGACTGGAGTGGAAGTGAGCGCTGGCGTCTCCTTGGAAGGTGATGGGGACCAGCGCTCACTTCCGCTCCGGTCTGCTGTGTCTCGTAGGGTGCTTTCGCTGCATTTATCTTCTCAGATCGATTTTACACTGTGCTCAATGAGCGCCGTGTATAGGATAGAGGCTGCGGCAGCGCCGCTGCCTCTATAGGTCCCGGTGATTATGTGACTGGTCACATGATCGCCGGGATGCGATTAGTGAGAGGCTGATGCAGGGTCTAACTAGACCCAGCACGGTCCTATTAGTGACAATAGTTACTATAAGAAGCTCCAATTACAGTGGAAAAACATGGTGTAAAAGAATAAAAAATAAAGTCCCCCAAAAGTCTTTTCTGACCTTTGATGGGCAGACCATAATAATAAAAAGATAAAAGTAAAATAAAGTTTAAAAATAAGGAAATAATAAATAAACATAAAATACCCACCACAAGAAAACGTTGTCGTCCCTGCCAATCATTTTCGTAACGCTAGCCCTGACCCAATTACCCTAAAATAGACATGTAATGTATCATAATTTATGGTAGACAATGATGATCACAAATAAAAAGTAGTAAAAAAGTAAAGAAACCTGCATTGTTTCCGAAAAAAAACCCAGTCAAATGCCATAGCTATTTCCACACAGTATAATATCCCCATAACCACCACCATAGCTACCCTCCACAGAGTATAAAGCCCCCCATAGCTGACACCTCACAGTATAATGCCTCACAGCTGCCCCTACGCAGTATAATGCCTCCATAGCTGCCTCTAAACAGCCTCAATAGTGCCTAATAAAAATAATAAAATACATACTCACCTATGCCGTTCCCACGATGGGTGGAGTAGATCCTTTTTTTCCTCCCGTCTGTGCAGTGTGTGGCTCAGCGCAGGCATAGTGAATGCTGGAGCAAGGATCCGTCATCACCTTGCCCTAGCATTGAATTCAACTTTATCTGCGTCCTAAGGATGCATATACAATTAAAACCGGGACATTGTTGAGTGGCTCGCAACCCCCCGGAGGTCTTCACACGACCCCTCAGGCGGTCGCCACTCACAGTTTGGGAAACACTGCATTAGACTAATGAATTTGAGCTCTGTTTGCTAGACAGCAGGTCAAGTGTGTGTGATCCATCATATTGACTACATGTTCTGTGAGGTCACTCACATTGACTACATGTTCTGGTAGTATGTTTTCATATGCCCACTAGTAACTCCAGTCCCCACCAGAAAGGGGAAGATGACATCTAGGACCCAGTGCTGGATTGCGGATTTTCTGCCATTAGCTTGGTTAGAATGTGCAGTAGATGTAATGTGCCTATGACATATGTATTCTATACAAATATTAGCGGAAGTATTTAATAAAGAAAAATCCTAAGGCTCTACTCACAATGTTGTTGAGTTCCTGTCAGGTTTCCATTCCATTTTGACAGGCAGAATAGAATCGTCTGCTGCGCTATTCCACTCATTCAAAAACACAGAAACCTAATAAACTTAAGTCAATGTGATGTGTTGCAAAATGGATCAAAACAGATTTGTTATAGCTGCCAACGATCCTGTAATAATTGAACCTTTGATGTCAGTGTGAACAAGCCTAAAGGGGGTTTTAAACTGAGCGATTATAGGGCAGACAAGCGTTCACAGAACGCTCGTTAACGATCAGCAGATGACTGAGCAAACGCTCGATCATCTGCTGGTCATATCGTTTTTAAAAAGTAAAATATTATCATTGTCGGCAGCACATCTCCCTATATAAACAGGGAGACGCGCTGCCAACATGATGATAATGTATGGGGACGAGTGTTCGGAGTAACGACCGCTCGTCCCCATCCATAGCTCCGTGTGACAGGAGCAAACGAGTGCCGATCAAGAATGTCTCGTTGATCAGCGCTCGCTGCACTGGCCGAATAATGGCCAGTGTAAAAGGTCCTTAACTCCACTCAAAACCTAAATATTCTGATGTGACTGCAGAGAGGATCTGTCATCAGACTATGCTGCCCTTTATAAGGTGGGAGGAGCACTCCCCTCATAAAAACTCCTAACTATGAGTCCGCTGTATTCTTTGAACGCTCCTATCAGCTAAGAGGGACAATACAATTTTTTTTGTTTGTGCCGTTTTGTCTTAAAAAAAAAAAAAGGGCCGACTTGTCCTCATACTGTACTGCCCTTATACTGTATAGGGCAGCAAGTCTGATGATAGGTCCACTTTAACCCCAGTTGCCGGGGCCTTGCTATAGGGTGTGCAAAGATTGCTGTTGTGTTTGTATTCTCTGCCAAATAAAAGAACAGCAATACTATATGGGGGTAGTGCAGAGGTGTGCTGAAAATTCATGTAAATGCACAAAAAGGTAATAAAAAATAGTAATCTCACTATACAATAAAAATAAAAGACTTTTATAACACAAATAGATTATACACAGTGTGAAGTAATTGGATGTGATGTAAGAGGTTGGTCCTGATAGAGATTTTGTATCAGGGCCCAGGAGCTTCCAACTATGTATGTGCCCAGTACCCACTCTGCTGTAATGAAATAATGGCTCTGCAGGGTTTGTAAGGGCAAGAAAACCATTGGCGAGCACCAGCTCTCCTCTAGTGGACGCTGCCAAACAAATATGTATGCTGGCTTCGTGGATCCCTGTGAGGATATCAAAGTTTGTGGGGATGACCTGGGCCACACTTGAAGTTTTGGTGGAATAAGACAGTTCACATTTGTAGTAGTAGTAGCCTGATCATTTGCCTCCATCTTGGTATATCTGTCTCATACATAAGATTTTAAGCTGATAGCTCGAACACTTTGCAATGAGGATACTTTAGTAAATTTCACAGCATTGTATATTTTTTCCTACGTTTCAGTGCAGTCTTAGGTGTGAAATGATAGGGTCATTTCATGGCTGTAGGGAACACTATCTCAGCGTGTAGAAAATAGCAGACCAGCATTGTGAATTATCTTACTGTGATGTCTGATGCTGGGGAATATTAAGAATAGTTCTAAATAGCATATTTAATTCTGCTGAAAGGTGATATTAGAAGCAGATTTTCTGTAGTATATAATATATTAGTGATGATAATACTACATAAAGTGTCTACTAAAAATTGCATTGTAAGGCTATTGCTAGATGACGTATGTACAGTAGCTGTGTAGTGTATTTCAGTTACATGTACTTAGTATAGTTGAAAAAAGACAAGTTCCTCATCTTCCCCTAGAAGATAGACAGACAGATAGATAGATATTAGATAGATAGATAGATAGATAGATAGATACGAGATAGATAGATATGGGATAGATATGGCCGGAGGCTCCGCTAGAAGCCGCTATGGCTGCTACAGCGCGACGCCACTGAACACTACGGCAGAGCAGGGAAGTATCTCCCCACTCTACCATTAAACCAAAGACATGTATCCCCTATCCACAGGATAGAGGATACATGTGTGATCGCTGGCAGCGATAGGGAGAACGAGGGACTGAAAGTCCCTTGAAGTTCTCCATCACAAACCTCGGACTTCCGGGGTCTGTGCCGGCAGCTCCGTAGAAATGAATGGAGCGCCGGTCGCGCTTGTGCGCATGCGTGACCAGCGCTCCTTCCATTTTTATTGAGCTGCGCAGACTCCGGAAGTCAGAGGTTAGTCATGGAGAACATTGGGGGACTTTCAGTCCCCCGTTCTCCCTATCGCTGCCAGCGATCACACATGTATCCCCTATCCTGTGGATAGGGGATACATGTCTTTTCCAGGACTCAGTGTAGGTCTGATTTTTTTTGGGGGGTTGTGGCTGTACGGCATTACCTACAGGGGGGGGTCTGCATGGCATTACCTACAGGGGGGGCTGTATAGCGTTACCTACAGGGGGGCTGTATAGCATTACATACATGGGGGCTGTATAGCGTTACCTACAGGGGGGCTGTGTGGCGTTACCTACAGGGGGGCTGTATGGCGTTACCTACAGGGGGCTGTATGGCGTTACCTACAGGGGGGCTGTATGGCGTTACCTACAGGGGGGCTGTATGGTGTTATCTACAGGGGGGGTCTGTATGGCGTTATCTACAGGGGGACTGTATGGCGTTATCTACAGGGGGACTGTATGGCGTTATCTACAGGGGGACTCTGTATGGCGTTCTCTACAGGGGGTCTGTATGGCATTCTCTACAGGGGGGCTGTATGGCGTTCTCTACAGGGGGGGCTGTATGGCGTTCTCTATAGGGGGGGCTGTATGACGTTATCTACAAGGGAGGGTTGTGTGACACCCAGGGGAGAGGGGGCCCCAGTCAAAAGTTTGCTATGGGGCCCAGTCTTTCCTAGTTACGCCCCTGGATAGATAGATAGATAGATAGATAGATAGATAGATAGATAGATAGATAGATAGATAGATAGATAGATAGATAGATAGATAGATAGATAGATAGATAGATTACGAGATAGATAGATAGATTCCGAGATAGATAGATAGATACGAGATAGATAAATACGAGATAGATAGATAGATTACGAGATAGATAGATTACGAGATAGATAGATACGAGATAGATAGATACGAGATAGATAGATACGAGATAGATAGATACGAGATAGATATATAGATAGATACGAGATAGATAGATAGATAGATAGATAGATAGATAGATACGAGATAGATAGATACGAGATAGATAGACAGCCCGTCCTACACAGCTCCGCTCATTACAAGGTATATGGACACACAATGACGTCCTTTATAATC
This sequence comes from Rhinoderma darwinii, assembly GCF_050947455.1. Classification (NCBI taxonomy): domain Eukaryota; kingdom Metazoa; phylum Chordata; class Amphibia; order Anura; family Rhinodermatidae; genus Rhinoderma; species Rhinoderma darwinii. The sequence goes on from NC_134690.1 coordinate 175,817,116, forward strand.
AGCAGCTGGAATATTCAAGGCCTCAACGCCTCAGCCTTTGGATGCAAAATGAACGATCCAGACTTCAACCAAAGACTGAAAAATATTGATATACAAATCCTCCTGGAAACATGGACTAGAACAGAGAATGAATCCCTGGTACCCACTGGATACAGGAAAATCTCTGTACCTGCCCTGAAAAATAAAACCATCAAGCAGGGCCGGTGTTCAGGAGGAATATTAGTCTGGTACAAATAGGAGCTTCATGAGCAGATCAAAGCAATGAAGCGAGGAGACAGCCACATCTGGATAAGAATAGGCAGCTCCATCCTCCCAGTCTGACATGTACCTCTGCGCAACGTACATCGCACCGCCAGAGTCCCCGTACTCCAACCCAGACAGCTTTGAGATTATACAAAGGGAAGCCGCCCATTTCCAGACCCTGGGCAGCGTTCTCATCTACGGAGACCTCAATGCAAGAACGGGGAGAGAAAAAGACTACCTGACCAATGATGGAAACATCTTCATCTTTGGAGCAGGGGCCGACTGTCATATCTCCGTACAGAAAGAGAGAAACAGCTATGACAGCACTGTCAACAAAAGAGGGAAAAAACTATTGAATCTATGTCGAAGCTTAGGACTCCACATACTGAATGGCCGCACCAAGGGAGACTCTTTAGGATGGTATACACTAAACTCCCATGTAGGCAGCAGTGTAGTAGACTATGCCATCACGGACATGGACCACGCAATCATTGGCGCACTCATAGTCACTCCACAAACGCACCTGTCAGATCACAACCAATTACTTCTATACATCAAATCCACAAACAAACCATCTGCACAAAAACCACATCAAACCGGCCTCTTCAACCTGCCCCCATCTTTTAAATGGTCCAAAACGTCAACTATAAAATATAAAGAGACAATCAACAGACCAGAAGTGCAGGAGATGCTTCACAACCTCTACAACAAGGTGTATGAGACAAGCCCAGGAGGGGTAAATCAGGCCGTAAATTACCTCAATAATATATTTTATACCATGGCAGAGAAGTCTGACCTGAAAAGATGTGACTACAAGAGGCCACAGGAAATACATCCTCACGGTTGGTTTGACCGTGAGTGCAAAGAAGTATGGTAGACCCTAAGAAATGCCTCAAATAAGAAGCACCGAGACCCAAACAACACCGGTCTGAAGGAGGCCTACAGCAACATACAGAGGCAATACAAGACCATCCTCCGAAAGAAAAAACAAAGGCACATCTCCACCAAACTTACCCAACTCCAAGATGCCCTCCATGACAACTCGTTCTGGGAATTATGGAAACACATGGGCAAAAACTGCAAGAAAAACAACCTTCATATCCAAAATGGCAACATCTGGCTCCAATATTTCAGGGACCTCTACAAAGATATCCCGAAAGACGAACAAAGCCAAGAACAAAAACAAATAATATCAAAATTGAAGGCGATGGAGGAAACACTTAAAGATTCTCAAAACCCCCTGGATACACCAATAACACTGCAAGAAGTAACAGAGAGAACTTCAGACATAAGGTGTAAAAAATCCAGCGGCCTAGACAGAATCTCACCAGAAATGATAAAGCACAGCCCGCCAGAAATATAGGCCGCAATAGTAAAACTATTCAATATGGTGCTGAGTGCCGGCTACTTCCCTCAAATCTGGAACCAAGGCCTTATAACACCAATCCACAAGAGTGGGGACAGGTAGGACCCGGCCAACTACCGAGGGATATGTGTCAGCAGCAACCTGGGGAAACTGTTCAACAGCATCCTGAATAAGAGAATCCTCAGCTTCCTCACCCAGCACAATGTCCTCAACCAAAGCCAAGCTGGGTTCATGCCAAACCACCGCACCACTGACCACATCTTCACCCTGCGCAGCCTCATCAAGAGCAACGTCCACAATACAAAGCATGGGAAGATTTACACCTGTTTTGTGGACTTTAAGAAGGCCTTCGACTCAGTGTGGCACCCGGGCCTATTCCTGAAACTGCTGGAGAGCGGAATAGGAGGTAAAACCTATGACGTCATCAGAAGCTCCTACACAGAGAACAGATGCAGCGTGAAGGTGAACGGGAGAAGAACGGCTGATTTCCAGCAGAGCCGAGGAGTCAGACAAGGCTGCAGCCTCAGTCCAACGCTCTTCAACATCTACATCAATGAACTGGCCACAGCTCTGGAATCCTCCTCAGCACCAGGTCTCACCCTCCATGACGCCCAGGTGAAATTTCTGTTGTATGCAGATGACCTTCTGCTGCTATCAGCAACCGAGAAAGGTCTCCAAGACAACCTGCAAATCCTAGAAAAATTCAGCTCCACGTGGGCACTACCCATCAATGCAAAGAAAACCAACATCATGGTGTTCCAGAGAAACTCAAAATCCCCCAGGAACCCGACCTTCACACTAAATAACGCCACACTCACATCGACCGACAGGTACAACTACCTGGGCCTAGAGATCAACCAATCCGGAAACTTTAAACAAGCCATAGAGATGCTGAAAGACAAGGCGTGCAAAACCTTCTATGCCATCAGAAGAAAACTCTATCACCTCAAACCACCAGTGACAGTCTGGCTTAAAATCTTTGACTCTATCATCTCCCCAATCCTCCTGTATGCCAGTGAAGTCTGGGGTCCGGACACATACCCAGACTCGTCAAGGTGGGATTCCAGCCCAACAGAAATTTTCCACCTAGAATTCTGCAAACACCTTCTCCAAGTCCATCGGAGTACCACAAATAGTGCATGTCGAGCCGAACTGGGCAGATTCCCACTACACCTCACAATCCAGAAGAGGGCGCTATCATTCTGGCCCCATCTACATAGCAGCAGGCAAAGCTCCTATCACTATAAAGCCTTTCTACACCAAGGGGTCCCAGGTAAACCAGGCCCCCTGGAACATCTCACCCTGACCCGGCCTGAAGAAAATGTCACTCAGCGCGGCCTCACAAAAGCCGAAATCAAGAAGCCAATAAACGAGAGCCAAGAGGAGTATATCAGTGACTGGAGGAACGACATAAAGACATCCCAGAAACTGACAAAATACCGGAGTCTACAGACACAATATAAACTGGCGCCATATCTGGAGAAACTGCCAAACCCCAGAGACAGACAGATCCTGAGCCGCTACAGACTAAGCGCCCACAACCTGCTCATCGAATCCGGGCACCACAGACAGACCTACAAGCCCAGGGAGAGCCAACTGTGCCAACAGTGCGACCAGGAGGTCGTGGAGGATGAGGCCCACTTCCTGCTACATTGCTCCAAATACTCAGCAGTGAGGGATACTAACTTCAGGAGACTCTCTGATCTCTTACCGGACTTCAGCTCCATGGAAGAGGAAGAGAAACTATACATCCTGCTGGGTGAAGAGGAAAACACAGTGGGCATAGCGGCACAATATGTCACTGCATGCCATAGACTGAGAGAGACATGATATGCCATGGACTTGTATAACCCCGACCCTAGATGTGTCCCTATCCCCAAATCCCTCAGTCCCTATCCCTCATTCCCTTACTTCTTACTTGCTTTGGCAATGCTAATATGTATTTGGTCCTGCCAATAAAGCTTCTTTGAATTGAATTGAATTGATAGATAGATAGATCGATAGATAGATAGATAGATAGATAGATAGATACGAGATAGATAGATACGAGATAGATAGATACGAGATAGATAGATACGAGATAGATAGATACGAGATAGATAGATAGATACGAGATAGATAGATAGATACGAGATAGATAGATACGAGATAGATAGATAAATACATACGAGATAGATAGAAACATACGAGATAGATAGATACATACGAGATAGATAGATACATACGAGATAGATAGATAGATAGATATGAGATAGATAGATAGATATGAGATAGATAGATATGAGATAGATAGGTATGAGATAGATAGATAGATAGATAGATAGATAGATAGATAGATAGATAGATAGATAGATAGATAGATAGATAGATAGATAGATAGATAGATAGATAGATAGATAGATAGATAGATAGATACAAAGATAAATAGATAATCCAACACATAGTAATTATTGGATGAACATAGAGCTGTAGAGAGTCAAGGAAGATATGCCCAATGGCAAATAGTGTACAGCAGGCATTCAATTATTTTTATCACTTTATTTATTAACATTATGATAACTAAATCTGGCTATATATGGACAGTCCTACATTTATTTTTACCGCATTTCTAACCATTAGGCAGTTCACCTTTGGCATGTGATCGTGTTATCACTGCTGGAATTACCAGATTTCTGGATTAAAGGATTTTTACAATAGACAGATTGACTAGTAGTAATTGTTCATCTCAATATGACCTCAAAATATGGACTTATAAGAATATAGTGGGGCAGGTTTACTACTACTGTCTAAGGGTGCTTTCACACGGCTTGATATGGGCCATGAAAACGAGCGCTGATAAACGAGACAGCTGTTTGATCGGCGCTCGTTTCCTCCTTTCACAATGAACAATGATTGATAATATATGGGGACGAGCAATCGTTACTACGATCGTTCATCCCCATGCATTTCCACCATTTCGGCAGCACATTTCCTTGTTTACACAGAGAGATGTGCTGACGACTAGTGACCATTTTATTGGCCACATAAACGAGCAGATCAGCTGATGAACGAGCATCATGGACTGATCATTGCCCTGTTTGCACAGGGCAATGATCAGGAATGAGCGTTCAAATGTAGGCTTGTTTGCCCAATCATTGGCCCGTGTAAAATGGACTTTAGCTTGATAAATGTAAAAGGTTTACACTGTCTCAAAGTGGAGCTTGCTAGATATGCTGGACTATTTTCTCTTCCTTATACAACCTATTCGTTTAGTTAGTCTACGCCATTTTTTGAGCCAAAATGTTGGTGAATTTTTGGTGCAAGATGGAGCATTTTAAGCCACGTCCCTTTCCGCTAGGTACACAAATTTTCCCACTAATTCACACCCCCTTGTCGAGCGTGTTGAAAAAAAGTGCCTAAAGCAATTTAAAAAGAAGTGGCGCACAGAATGTACGTCAGAATCCTAGCTCAAGTTGAGTCAGAATTTTAATGCAATTTGAATAGTAAATCTGTCCCATTGTATTTTGTTTAAATATTAAAGTAAAGTAAGAAGTTTTACACGTTTTTGCGTATTACGTATGTAAGCTATTTCCACTTCATCCTTGTTGAAGGATGCTGCTTGCATGCAGCTATAGCAGTTGAATTTGTCATTTATTGCTTTGTTTTTTGCACTGTGAACCTTTTGAAAATCACTGATAAGACATTGCCATATCACAACACATTGGCCCACATTTACTAATGCTGTCTGATAGTTAGACAGCATAAACTTAGACCAGGCAGGCACAAAATGTGCCAAATTTATCCCAGTGGAGCATGCTGCATAATCATTTTGGCGCACCTTGCATGACTTTTCTCTACCTTACACCACTTTTGATTTGGCTTTATTTGCGGCAGAATTTTGCGCCAGCTTTTTGCCACATTTGTTGTGCACTTTGGCACGTTTTAAGCTATGCCCCATTTTCAGCAAGCTATGCTCCTTTTCTGCTAAGTCACGCCCCTTTGCTGAACAATTTTAGCATGTGTCTTATGAGGTGCAAAGGTCAAAATTGTGCCGATTTTGGCACCTTTTCCAACACTCAGACTCGGCTACAAGCTCAAACTACATATATATTCTTTAGAAGTAAGGTGTATTTTCTAGATTTACATGTATAGAGATTTTTATGTAGTGTCATGTAATGCATTCTCTTTTTTGATTGAAAATATTAAAATGCAGATTGCTGTAATCCAAGGTTATACTGCTATACATAATTCTGTCACCTATGCAGCAAGCAGGGAACAAATGGAGTGAAGACAAAATATAGACAAGCAGAAAAGAAGGTCAATCTTAACATGAAGAAAATAGTTTATATGAGTAGTAGTTCAAGCTGACATTCATCAAACCAGCAATGGCAGAAAACTAAGAGAAATGTGTGTGTAGTGAAGCAGAACCCTCCAAGCAAATGCTTTCAAAATGCATAACAATCGCAGCTTTATCTGTGAATACATTGGGCCGATCCTGGTACTCAGCACCACTTTGACTCTTATTAAATTTAGTTGCTTATGCAAAAAAAGGAACAATTTATTTAAAGGGAAATCAAATAAAAATTGTTACATTTAAAGGGGGCGTGGCTTGGCTGTGGAGAGAGATGGACGCCTGATAGACGAGCTCCTGCACCCAGCGACCTAAAGCGACGGCTGACTGCCTTACACCCGAACCTTCCACCCGTATAGTGTGCAGCTGAACCCTGGAGATGCCGAGGAGGAGACGTCCGGTCCCCAAACCGGTGAAACTCACCGACTTTTACCCCCTCATACCGCTGGAAGACGGAGACACTGCAGGTCGGATCACTTACCTCGGTCCCGCCGTTGGCAGTTAGAACAGAGCTAGCAGCGCACAAACGGCGCAGTTCGGACCCGGTGGGGACTTTGAATTCACCCCTGTTGAAGGGGAGCTTCCCGGTAGCGAGCCCCGGGTCGCATAATGAGGACGCCGACACCCGCTCTCTACGCTCCGCTCCACGTGGGCCAACTGTTTCGGCGCCATCTTCTCCCTTAGGCAGGAGCCCTGGCTCACAGAGAAGCAACCTGGTCAGCTCTGCTCAGCCCTCAAATGGGGTAAGACACTATTCCTTCACTGCAGCTTTTACACCTCAGACACCTCTAGAGGCCTCGTGTGATATGTTGGGTAGTTTACCATCCTCTGCAAATCCAGTTACTGAGCTGATGTTGAAGAATATGTTATTAGCCTTACAGCAAACCCTGCATCCAGGAATGGCAAGCCTTATTAACCCTCTGTCTGCCTCTGTGCAAGAGGTGGAACACAGAGTACAACACCTAGAGCACAAAATGGGTGAAGTCACATCATCTCATAACGAATTAATCGATGCGCATTAAGATATGGCGGATGATTTAGCCCAAGTTAAGGCCAAAATGGCGGACATGGAGGACAGATCGAGGCATAATAATGTCAAGTTTAGGGGCATCCCTGAAGAAGTTAACCCTCAAGACCTTAATGCATTTGCGCAAGATTTTATAAAAAGCATGCTACCCGAGTGCTCACAAAGGGACTTGATCATTGACAGAATACATCGTCTCCCTTGGCCCAAACACCTTTCTGAGGACGTCCCGCGAGATGTCATTGCGCGCATTCACTTTTTTCATGTCAAAGAAAGTTTGATGCAGGCCACTAGGAGAAAAGATCAGATACCAGCTCGGTATAGTAAGATCTCGGTCTTCACAGACCTGTCGGCCGCAACTCTGCAACTGCGAAGAAATCTGGCACCCATTACAGCAGCACTTAGGGAAAATCAAATAATGTATCGTTGGGGGTTCCCGGTGAAACGCCACAACAATATGCACGTCATTGGAACACTGGAAGAAGGTCTGCAGTTGTTACAACAGTGGAATATGAAGATTCACCTCCCGACCACATCAGGGACAAACCCTCCACGCCAACTGCTGGCTGATTGGCAACAGGTCTCCCGGAAAACCCGCAAGCACAATTAATGGGGTTTGGATGCCGTTTGGAAAGAGCTCAGCACTACCACACTTGGTGCACAGGACGTCCATCTTGGATTCCACTTCACAATGACTTTTTTCCCCCATGTACACATATGTTTGGCAGCCTTGGCTGCTGTTTTGTTCTCTGTTATGTATGATTTCTGTGTTGGAAACTATGCTTCATATATGACTAAGCTTTACCTTGTACTTATGGGCAGATTGTATGTTCTTTTGAAACTACTAATCATAATCTTGATTTTTTTCCCCATTATCTAAACGTGGGTCAATGGATTCATAGGTTGCCTTTTTCCTGGGTTTGTTGGTATGCGATTCCGGTTGGTCGGTCGGGGCTCATGATGTCGGGGCGTGGGAGGAGGAGCCCTAGCATGTTGATTTCAATGTACCAATGCCGCTTAAACTAGTGTCTTTAAATGTGGATGGGTTGAACACCCCTCAAAAACGTAATTATATGTGGAAAGAGGCCAAATCACAGGCCTGCGATATCCTGTGTATACAAGAAACGCACCTCCTTGCTAAGGACGCACACCGTGTTGAGTGCCCGGCTTTCCCGCATGTTTTTCATTCCCACTTCCACAATAAATCCAAAGGGGTAATGATTGCTGTTAGGAACACTGTAGCATTTCACTTGGTTCACGTCCAGATAGACCCTAACGGTCGCTACATTGTGTTGGTGTGCCTCATTAACAACGTAAAAACTACTCTGGTTAACCTATATGCTCCTAATACGCGGCAGTTGAGTTTCATGCATAAAGTATTTAGAGCCCTAAACAAACACAAAGATGGCAAGGTAATCGTATGTGGGGACTTTAATATGGTGATGCGTGCAACTTTAGATTCCACCTCTAGTGCTAGATTGGGACAACTCCTTTTAAAAACCTTAATCCAGAGGGAAGACCTGTATGACAGTTGGAGACTACAACATGGCACAGAACGGGACTATACGTTCTATTCTAGTCCACACAACTGTTATTCTAGGATAGACATGTTCCTTACTGACAAGAACTCCTTGCTTCGTCTAGTGAATTGTACGATCGAAGGGATTACTTGGTCAGACCACGCAGCCATAACCCTCACATTACAAGAACACAATACTGCTAATAACGCCTTTGTCTGGAGATGTAATCCATATCTTCTTGCTCACTCTAAATATAAACAGGACATCTTGAGAGACCTGAAAGAATACTTTAGGAGTAACGATACGGGAGATGTACAGGCTAGCATACTGTGGAATGCACATAAGGCATATATTCGTGGGTCCTTAATCCGCATGGGACATAGCGAACGGAAGCAAAGGGCAGCCATAATTACAGTCCTCATGGAGCGATTGTATGCATTAGAGGTGTTAAACAAGGCCTCGCCTTCAGCCCAACAAGCTGAGAACCTACATAGCGTCCGTCAAGAGTTACGTCTAGCGATGGTATCTGAATACGAGAAGACACTGCGCAAAACTAAAATCCGTTACTATTCACAAAATAACAAAGCCGGCAAACTATTAGCTTCCCGCCTTAAACAACAGAGGCAAAAAACGAAAATCCCCTTTTTACTTGATCTAACCTCTCGGGCCCATATTGAACATCCGCTACAAATCGCACACTAATTTAAGATCTTCTACGTATCCTTATATAATCTAAAATCAGACCCATTTGTTACACACCCTACCATGGAGGACATTCAAACCTTCTTACAAGACATTCCCTTGTCTAAACTCACGGAGGACCAAATACAGAGTCTGAATGCCCCATTTTCTGACGCTGAAGTACATAATGTTATCCTTAAAGAGGCTCTGTCACCACATTATAAGTGCCCTATCTCCTACATAAGGAGATGGGCACTGTAATGTAGGTGACAGTAATGCTTTTTATTTAAAAAAAACTATCTATTTTCACAACGTTAGGAGCGATTTTGGTTTATGCTAATGAGTTGCTTAATGCCCAAGTGGGCGTATTTTTACTTTCGACCAAGTGGGCATTGTACAGAGGAGTGTATGACGCTGACCAATCGGCAACATGCACTCCTCTCCATTCATTTAGACAGCAGAATCGCGTTCTTACTAGAACATGATCTGCAGCCACATACACACCGATTCTGCTTGATTAACGTTAATACAGTGTCCTGATAATGAATACACATGACCATCCAGCCTGGACGTCATGTGTATTTAAAATCCTCACACTTCTGAATCTTTTCTGTGAGATTTACAGCATGGGAAACGAAATCTCGTTTACCTCCGTGATCTCGCGAGATTTCGTATCCGTTGCTGGAATCTCACAGAAAAGATTCAGAAGTGTCAGGATTCTGAATACACATGACGTCCAGGCTGGATGGTCATGTGTAGTCATTATCAGGACACTTGATTAACGTTAATCAAGCAGAATCGCTGTGTATGTGGCTGCAGATCATGTTCTAGTAAGAACGCGATTCTGCTGTCTAAATGAATGGAGAGGAGTGCATGATGCAGATTGGTCAGCGTCATACACTCCTCTGTACAACGCCCACTTGGTCGAAAGTAAAAATACGCCCACTTGGGCATTAAGCAACTCATTAGCATAAACCAAAATCGCTCCTAACGTTGTGAAAATAGATCGTTTTTTTAAATAAAAAGCATTACTGTCACGTACATTATAGCGCCCATCTCCTTATGTAGGAGATAGGGCACTTATAATGTGGTGACAATGCCTCTTTAAACTAGCCCCGGACAAAGCACCTGGGCCAGATGGCCTCACGAATGCATATTATAAAGCTTTTAGAGAGACCCTCACTCCTTACTTATGCAAACTCTTTCAGTCAGTACAGGTGTCTGGTTCTTTCCCCAAAGAAAACCAAGTGGCTTTAATAATCACACTTCCAAAACCTGGGAAAACCACTGATCAACCCCAGAATTTTAGGCCAATCTCTTTACTTAACATTGACCTGAAAATTTATTCCTCCACCCTTGCCAACAGACTGGCCCCTCTATTACCCCTCCTCATAGCAGATGACCAGACTGGCTTTATAAAGGGGAGACAAGGCTCTGACAACACAAGACGGGTTGTGGGGCTGCTACATCACATTGAACAATACCAGATTCCTTCTGTATTGCTTGCATTGGACGCTGAAAAAGCCTTCGATCGTATTTCCTGGTCCTATGCCTTTGCAACACTACAGAGAATGTGGTTTTCGGGGACTATAATGGCGGCTATCCAGGCTCTGTATTCGGACCCCTCTGCAAAAATCTATACTAATGGGGTTTTGTCCCAAGACTTTAAAATTACCAATGGCACTAGACAAGGGTGCCCTCTGTCGCCCCTCTTATTCGTTCTCTCTATGGAACCGTTGGCCCAACTTCTCAGATTACACCAGGCAGTCCAGGGTATTAAAATAGGATCAAAAACTCACACCATATCACTCTATGCAGATGATGTAATTCTATCATTATCTAACCCGGAGACCTCCTTAGAAGCGGTGATGGATAGCTTACTACACTTAAGCAAACTTAATACTACGAAATCTCAGATCCTCCCCTTGAATGCCTCCTCGTCTTCCCTGCATTTTCTGCAGTCCAGATATAATTTTGTATGGAACATGAAGGAGATAACCTATTTGGGTCTGCGTTTGACTAAACATCACAAAGATTTATTTGAAGCAAATTATATACCTATCAACAAGGTGATCCAGGCGGATATTGATAGAATGCTGAAGGTGGAGGTCTCTTGGTTGGGTAGAATAGCGTCGTTTAAGATGATGGTTCTACCAAAACTTTTGTATCTTTTCAGGACACTCCCTATTGCGATCCCTGCCTCATACTTTAAACGCATTCAACGCCTATTAATGTCCTTCATTTGGGAGAAGAGGAGGCCGAGAATTGCCACGCAAGTCATGTATAAAACTCAGGCCTCGGGGGGGTTTGGGCGTCCCTCACTTGTATAGCTATTATGTGGCGACGTTAACCGCACAAGCCATACATTGGTGGAGAGAAGACCTTTCGAAGCACTGGGTGCAGATTGAAGCGTCATATATAGGCTCAAAACACCTGAAGGCCTTATTGTACTTACCACTAGCAGGCTTACCACTTCCAGGGGGATTGTCCCCTCTCACCAAAGCAACTGTGAAATGTTGGGCGCATATGCACATGAAAGCCTCTGACATATTAGACATACCTAGATCATACATTCCGATAGATTTTCTAGAATTAGCAAATGTCGATTTAGATCTAGGTAAATGGAAAACACACGGCATCAAGACGTGTGAACAATTGTTTCATGAGGAAACATTTATGAGCTTTGTTGACCTGACCAAGTCCTCTTCTCTCCCACAAAATGAATTATTCAGGTATATCAGAGTTAAACATTTTATCCAGAGTCATGCAGGCCTCCGATTCCAGGGGAACTTATTACTAGTGAACAGCTTCATTAAAGGTACGAGGGGCTTAAAACACTTATACTGCTCAATGTCTTCCCACTCGGTCTTTGAGAAAACGAACCCGATAGTTGCTTGGGAAAGAGAGTTGGAGACCCCTTTCACACAAGTCCAGTGGTCTCAGGCCCTGAAATGGATACATATGTCGTTCAAGTGTGTTTCTCATTTGGAAGCCGCAAATAAAACTCTGTTTAGGTGGTACTACACACCGGAACGCTTACATAAAATGTACCCCGCCTCTAGCGCACTATGTTGGCGGAACTGCGGATACAGGGGTTCACTTACCCATATATTGTGGGACTGTCCCATTATTCAACAATATTGGGTGGGAGTGTACAAGCTACTGGAAGATGTATTCTCCATGAGTTTACCTCGTACGCCTCGTACGCCTCGTACGCCACATACGTCCTTGCTATTCCTAGACTTAGATAGTATACCCTGGAAAAACAGGAGACTTGCCTGCAAAATCCTAGTAATGGCTAAATTGGTGATAACGAGATACTGGAAAAAACCTGAAGTCCCCCCTATACCAGAACTCATTGCATTAACCAACACCACTTTTACGTATGAAAGAGCAATAGCGTTCGGTAATTTCTCAATCCTCTCGTTTAATGAATACTGGGCAGCATGGGTCGGATCATCTTTCTGTACATGTCCCCCATAAACGAAACATATCTAGTCACTCTGTTCAGGGTAAATCGACTAGTTTCACTTGGTTATTTCTTGTTTTGTTATTTTCTGTTATTGTTACCGCTGCTGTTGGTATACTCTGCTGTGATCTGTCTGCATTGAGGTTTGTAGGGGTTTGCGAGGCCTATTGGTTCACTGCGATGCGTCGAGTCCATATGCTTATGGGTCGTGTTGCAGTGGACCTATAATATTATCATACTCTGCATTGATTTATTGTATGTTATACAAGATTATATTCTGAATCCCTTTACAACTGTATTTTTGTTTTGACAAGACAGACTTGCAGTGATGCCTTGTTGTATTGTTTTATATGGCTGAAAAACTTCAATAAAAATTATTTGAATTAAAAAATAGTTACATTTTGCATTTGGCCATTTGTGGAAGATTGTGACCGTATACAGTACATAAGACGACTAGACATGCAGTTATATCATAAATATGAAACACACTTCAAAGCAATTTTATTCCAGTTTCTAGTACCATTTTATAGTAGCAGCCACAGAATAGCAATTTTAAAGCATGTGGTGCTTTTCTGTTTCATTCATAGTTTTGACTACTGTAGCGCGCGGCACACGGTAGTGCGTCCGTGTGCCGTGTGCGGTTTTCACTGGGACTTCAATGGGTGCGTGATGCGTGAAAAACGGGCAAATATAGGACATGTCGTGCATTTCACGCAGCGGACATACGCTGCGTGAAAATCACTGACAGTCTGAACGGCCCCATTGACTAACATAGGTCCGTGCGACATAATGCACAAAATTAGTAAATGCAAACAGGAGAAGATAACTTCATTTTTACCAGGGCTGGAAAGATGAGAAATAGAATCTGCACTTTTTGTCTGAACCAGCCCTTAGGCCCCATGCAAACGACCGTTGTTTTATGTCCGTGTGCTATCTGTTGTTCATTGGATAGCACACAGACCCATTCAATTCTAATGGCCCCATGCACACAACCGTGGTTTCCACTCATCCTGAGGGCCACAAATCTTAGAGCAGCTACTATTCCTGTCCGTGTTTGCGGCTTGGTCTCGCCCATTCAATACGAATGTATGGAACGGATGTGGAGGACAATGATGACACACGGACTGCAAAGAACAGACAACAGATACGTTGTTTCGGGCCACAAAATACAAACGGTCGTATGCGTGTAGCCTTCGTAACAGTAAAAAAAATATTATACTAAGGGTATGTGCACACGGCAGCGTCCGATACGGCTGAAATTACGGAGCTGTTTTCAGGAGAAAACAGCTCCGTAATTTCAGACGTAATTGCTCGTCCTCGCATTTTGCGGGGCTTCATTGACGGGCGTAATTTAGAGCTGTTCTTCATTGAATTCAATGGAAAACGGCTCAAATTACGTCCAAAGAAGTGTCCTGCACTTCTTTGACGAGGCAGTCATTTTACGCGTCGTCGTTTGACAGTACGTCGGCAAACCCATTCAAATGAATAGCCAGATGTTTGCCGGCGTATTGGAGCCGTATTTTCAGGTGTAAAACGAGGCATAATACGCCTTGTTTACGCCTGAAAATAGGTTGTGTGAACCTAGCCAGTGTTATATACTAAGTATAATTTCAAATTTTTCAGTATTTAACTTCTCCCCTCTTTTTATTTAAACAACCGACTGTCACTTTAGGGCCGGATTCACATGAGCGTGTATGTTTCGCGCGCGCAAAAAATGCAGCGTTTTGCGCGTGCAAAAGGTCCATAAAAGCTTGTGTTTCATCAGCATATGATGCGCGGCTGCGTGATTTTCGCGCAGCCGCCATCATTATGACACTCTGTTTTTATGTTTGTAAACAGAAAACATGTGGTGCATTTCTGTTTTCATTCATAGTTTTGACTACTGTAGCGCGCATCACGCGCGGCACACGGAAGTGCGTCCATGTGCCGTGCGCCGTTTTCCCGCACCCATTGACTTCAATGGGTGCGTGATGCGCGAAAAACGGGCAAATATAGGACATACGCTGCGTGAAAATCACTGACAGTCTGAACGGCCCTATTGACTAACATAGATCCGTGCGACGCCCGCGAAAATCACGCACGTAGCACGGACGTATTATACGTTTGTCTGAATAAGCCCTTAGACTGTTCACATAAGCATTGGTCTCTATTCAGTTGTGTTTTGATTGCTTTTTGATAGCATCATTTGTTGCGCTATTCAAAAAATAAAAAACTTGACGGAAAAGTCAATGGGGTTCGCCAGGATTCGGTGGGATCCATTACAAAACAAAGCTGTCATAGCTCCGTAAAGAACTGAAAAAGCAGATGTCCAAGTAGAAAAATCTGACTTGTGCTACCCAGTCCTGGATGCAGAGACACAAATTTCAATGGATTTCTGTAAGAATAACACTTTATTATGTCTCCATCTATTCATGTATTTTCGAGTGTACTATACTCTTCATCAGATATTTTGAAACAATACTTTACCAGCGAGCATGATGCTTAATAAATATGCTTTAGGCTCTGTTCACTTTTGCACATTAGAAACCATTGTTGCAAATTCTGTCAGATTTGACGGGGAGAATAAACACCACGATGGACACCACGATGGAGCCAGAAAGACGGCAATATGTCAATGGGCAATCGTTGTATCCGTTATACGATGCATCTGGCAGTGCATCATGGCTTCTGTCATAAATGCAAACTACTGTATGACACAGATGAGCCTTATTAACATAAAAATTAAAAAACCTTTCTAACTGGTTTCCGACCACCTGCTGTATTTATACGGCCAGCGGCCGAGGTCCTTATAACCTGCGCCATAGTAGATCCACGACACAGGTTTTAGCTGGCTGCCCGACTGACCGGGCAGCTAAATGTCAAGTGCCGGCAGTCAGTGACTGAACGGGACCCTGAAGAGAAGACAGAAGCAGCTTTCACTGCTTCTGTCATTCCCGATCTCTTGTACACAGCGCTCAATGAGCGCTGTGTATAGAATAGAGTCAGACCAGACTTATAGTCACTATAAGAGGGCTGATTTCCCCTGTAACTGGGGCCGCTGTGCAGCCTCAGTTACAGTGGAAAAACAAGGTGTAAATGAAAATAAAGTACCCCAAAGGTATTTTCTGACCTTTAAAAGACAGACCGTAATAGTAAAAATAAAGTGCGAATTAGCTAAATAATAATTACAAATGAAATACCAACCCCAAAAAAGTACCCCACGCCAATCATTGTCATAACGCTAGCCTTGACCCATTTACCCTAAAAGAGACGTGTAAAACAGTATCAAAATTTACGGTAGCCAATGATACTCACAAATAAAAGTTCTATTTTAGAGTAAAACTATATTATTACCAGAAAATATTAGCTGAAATGTAAAAAAGCTTATTTTTTTAACTTTTATTTTCAAACTATAAGCCTAAAAATTCTAAAATATTCTAAAATTGTAATATAGCAAAAAGGATGTGTATGTGTAATGCTAAAAAAAAAAAAGAAACCCGCATTGTCTTTGAAAAAAACATCACTAGCCCAAGAAATAAAAAAGTTGGAGCAGTTTAACTGTCACAATGGGTTAGTGGACCCACTGGGCAGCTGGCCAACGTCTGTAGTTCATATAGGGTACCTGTGGCAGCCCGGACAGTAGCAAGGCAGGCTCGGCTGGGACTAGGCAGCAGGCAGACGTCAGGCGTGGTGTAGCAGGACAGGCGTGGTATACAGCACAGCACGACTACAGCTCAGCACGGCACTTGACCAGGATAGCACGGGATACAGGATACAGGTACGGGAAACACTGGGAACTGGAAGACACTAGGAGACCATTTGCATAGACAAACTTTGGGTACGACAACGACGCTCAGGCATGGGAGGAAGGGGCTGGGCCCTTCTTATAGCCCAGGGTGCTCTGTGAGCAATCAGCCAAATCTCCCACCTGCGTGCGCTTTGGCTTCTTAAGTCTGGACTGAGCTCGCGAGCGCACCATGGTTGTCACTATGGAACAGGATGGCCGTATGTGCAGACATCTCTGGAGAGAAGAGCGTCGACTGGATGGAAGGCGTTCGTGGTCAGCGATAACGGACATTACATTAACTAACGCGTGATAAAAATGGCTAAACGGTGTCTGGTCCTGAAGGCTCAGAATAGTTAAAAAATTAAAAATAAATCATACGTATGTTAAACAGATGAAGGACCTGGTATAGAATAGATCATCCATTTGTGTAGGGCGACTTTGACATTCCGTGCTCCTTTTACTATTTGTTCTGTAATATTATATACTTGAGAAACAAGAAGTGCAGATACTAGAGGAACTGACATATTTGATTTCAAATGCTCCAATACAACAATCTTTTCTTATACTTCAGGTCAGATGATTTGCCAAGTATTGAATGCATGAAATGTCAAAGAAAACTGCTTTCAGATAGACATGATAAATGGCAATGGACAAGGCACTTTAACCAGTTCTTCTAGGGTAAATGTCTTGAAGTGTTATTTTTCACAACACTTAGATCATCTTTCAGTTTTTACATTTGTTTTTGTTTTTTTGCGGAGCAAAATATAAGGTCTGGCAACTTATATTTGCTAACACAATATCTTCTGGCTGAATAGACTAGAGCATTAGATGACGGCACTTACAGCTGAAGTTAGTTATATGGCCCAATGCAAGCAAAAGGTTTACAATAGAATAAGATTTCTTTCCTCACTGTGTATTAGATTAATGAATAGTTGAATACATAAGTAGTTTACTCCAACTTAGAGATGATTTATTCAACACTTAATGCCTGGTAAGACCAAATATCTAAACAGCCATTTTTCCTGGTAATTTGGTCCCGGGGGACACTGTTCTGTTAGTCTACAAGATGTGTTTAACAAGATTATGCAATATATATTGTAACCAACCACATTCTATAATTTGTGTTATGCGGTTTTGAAATAAAAATACTTGAAGACTATAATGCATAGCAATGCTGTGCATGTAACATTAAGTAAACTTATACAGCTACCAAGGACATAATATTACTCTGTAATGAGAACATTAATAATAAGAAGTGAAACACTGTTTGTTAATGTTTCATAAAAAATTCCAATAAAAAGAAATATAGCCAACGAACAGAATAGATAGGTGTTATTTTGGGCAGCATGGGCATCATGGTAGCGTTCCATGCATGCAAATGCCTGGAGGGCTGGATACTTTTTATTACATCCTGCAGTTAAGGAAAGTCTGTCACCAGAAATTTGCAGCACAGTAATATAGCGTAGCCTTACCTGAATCTAACGCAGTTTTCATTTTTCAGCGGAGTGGCTCTGTTCTCCATGAGCTCGGCCGCGTCTCTGCTTCCGAATCGGCGCATACGCAGTACATCACTGAAGTTTTACTGGTCTTATCGGCTGTACCGATTACGTCACACTATACCTGGGTGTAGGAGTATATGGCGCCGGGAGTGATCACGGCTTTTACATTGCCTGGCCCTGTCAATCAAAGAAGGAAGAGAGGGTTGGACTGGGCATGGCATAGAAGGTAGAGCAGTGTGGAGCAATGGTGACGCCCTCGTTGCTCCAAAGTGATTATCGCTGCAATGGAGCCACTCGGCTGAAAAATGAAAAAATTGTTAGATTCAGGGGGGACTACAATATATTACTGCACCAAAACACAAAGATATCATAGCACTAGATAAATGTATAGGGTGCAGGTCTCAATAGGACTTTATCCAAAAGTCCCCTTAGTAGAATCCAAAAAAGAGAAACAAGGCAGCACATCCAAAAAATGTTAATGTGCTGCCTTGTTTATGTTTTTTGGAATACACTATATTACTGTGCTGCTGGTTTGATAGGCAAATTTCTGGTGACCGACTCCCTTTAAAGGAGTTAGCTGCTTTGGACTTTTTGTTAGAAGGGTCTCGGAACAATAAGCTGATCACAAGGTGTCCTGCTGCTGGGATACCAGCGATCAGATGTAAACTGTGAGGGAACTCGACATGACAATTACACTGTTCTTATTGAAATAATGAGCTGCCTGAGTAGTACAGGGACATGCTGGGCCCTTCAGAGTGAGAGAAAGTCTTTGTAGCCATTTCCACTCTGGCTAATAGAACAGGGTACCCGTTTTTAGTTATAATCAACTAGTTTTAGGTCAGGATCACACACACACAGTTTTTGTCTCAGTTTTTTTTTAGCCAAACACAGGCGTGGACACAGAAGAAAAAAGTATTTTCTTTATACTGATCCTTCCTTTTTGTTTGTTTTTTTGTAATAATTGTATTCCATTCTGCAATATTTTCCTTTCTTTTTTCCCCCAATAACATGGTAAAACCATAAAAATGAAAAATAACAAAGAATACAATACCCACCTGTCCCTTTCCTGACGACAAGGAAGATGACAAAACAAACAAAATAAAAGAAAAAAAAAGAAAAAAACAGAGATAAATAACTGTCAAATATGGGGCCTTAGAGCAATAACTTTGTCCCTAATATCCAATTGGGCAATCCAACTTCTCCATCTATTGGAAAAATATTCATACCTCCCTTTTGAAAGAGAGCATCATCTTTCATGAAGCAGAACTCTAAAAACTGCTTTTTGCCAGTCAATTATTACTGGTGGATTTTTTACAAACCACTTTCTCAAAATCTATAATCTTGCTAAGATTAACAACTGAATCACAAGATCACAGTCATTCCTCTGCTTCAGCCGCGGTACTTGTGAGGGATCTCCCAAAAACATAATACATTCGGAATTCCCCAAAGCTAAGATAGATTCAATGGTTTCAATTACTGAGAACCAATATTGATGCAGCTTTGGTCATTGCCACATCAAATTAATGAGATCAGCCTCATCTATATTACACCTAGGACAGGTATCATTCTCTCTGTATCCCATACTATGTAGTTTAGGAGTGAAGTACAGTCGGTGTACCAATATGAACTGGGAGAATCTATGTGAATAATTTAGTAACACAGTATTAACCCCTTTAACCAGTTCGGGACCGGGCTATTTTGAGCCTTCAGGACCAGACACCGTTTAGCCCTTTTTAGCACGCGTTAGTTAAATGGCTATAACTTTTTTATTTGGTGGGCTAACGACGCAATGGTTTTTCCGTAGACCATGCAGGTTTCTTTTTTTATCGTTTTCATACACATCCTTTTTGCTATTTTAGAATTTTTATTCTTAAAGTTTGAAAATAATAGTAAAAAAATAAGCTTTTTTACGTTTCAGCTATTTTTTTTTTGGTAATAACATAGTTTTACCCTAAAATAGACCTTTTATTCGTGATCGTCATTGTCTACCGTAAATTTTAATATATTACATGTCTATATTAGGGTAATTGGGTCATCGCTAGCGTTACAACAATGATTGGCGGGGGGGGGCGTTTTTTTTGCGGGTGGGTATTTTATGTGTATTTATTATTATTTATTTTTTTTGCACTTTTCTATTTCATTACTATGGTCTGTCCCCAGTTACAGGGGAATCAGCCCTCTCATTGTCACTAATAGGGCTGTGCTGGGTCTAGTAAGACAAGGCAGCAGTCTGTCACTAACGGCACCCGGCGATCATGTGACCAGTCACATGAACACCGGGAGCAATAGACCAATCTCTCGAGAACACGGCTGTGTCTGCACTGCCAGAAGCTGGGCGTTCTGAAGAGAAGTGGATGATACTTCTCGTCAGAACGCCCAGCTAGTAAAAGTAGTAAAAACGCCCCGATGTACGCAAATAATACACGCCCAGTTGGACTTTTACTTTTAAACACGCCCAGTTGTACTTTTGCAAGCCTCATTTGCATAAATACAAAAATGGTCATAACTTGGCCAAAAATGCTCGTTTTTTAAAAATAAAAACGTTACTGTAATCTACATTGCAGCGCCTATCTGCTGCAATAGCAGATAGGGGTTGCAAAATCTGGTGACAGAGCCTCTTTAATCCAGGAGACAAAATTTTCCCCAAACCTCAAAAGGACTCCCACAAAAAAATCCCAATTGACCGAATGAAACGCCCTTACTGAATTGGTTAAGAGAAGACCCCCTTCCACCCCATAATTCTCTCCATACTGTTAATTAGTAAAGACTTTACGTAAATTGTAATTAATAGCTTTACCCGGGATGAAACCTGTCTGGTCTGGGTGAATAATATCCTCTATAACAGAGGCCAACCGGTTCACCACAACCTTGGCTACCAACCTGATATCACAATTTAAGAGACAGATTAGACGGTATGACAATACAAGGAGCGGATCTTTATCTTTCTTCAAGATAAGAGAAATTAAAGCATCATTGATAGATTCTGGGAGTGCCCCTTCCCTGATTGCTTCCTCCATTGTCCCCAGGAAATCCCCCTTAATCTGCTCTTGATACTTAGAAAATAATTCATATGAAATCCCATCCAGCCCAGGGGTCTTTTCCCATGGCGCTTGTTTGATAGCCGCCTCAAATTTGACCCTCGACAGAGGTACCTCCAGAGCTTCCCTCTGAACCTTTGATATCCTGGGAAACGCTATTTTATCCACATAGGATTTCACCAGATCCATTGTACAAGTATCCTCAGATGTATATACTTCTTTATAGAAGGAAGCAAATTTGTCAGCAATTCGTACGGCATCTGTAATAATTTCCCCCGAATTTCCTCTAACCGCAACTATTTCCGATTGCCCCCTCTGATTTTTCAGGCAAGATGACAAAAATGTTCCCACTCAGCCCCCTTCAAATAATAATCACATGAAATAATCAAACTTTTCTCCAAGGATCCCTGCCTTAGAAACTCGTCGTACCGATTTTGAGATGCCCACCATACCACAGTCGTATCATCTGATGTACAACTCATCCTCTGCTCTTTTCAAATCCTGCCTCAAGGAGTCTATCACCTGTCTCTCTCTCCTGTTCTTCACTATATTTTTTTTTTTTTGGAATCCTCTCACATAAGCTTTGAAGGTATCCCAAAGTAATCTTGTAGATGCGGTCTGCGGTCCCATTATTAATCTGGAAAAACTCTGTAAACAGAACTAAAGCTTCTTCACCTCATTCCATTCCAAGAATTGAAGAGGGGGAGATATATGGTCTCACAGAACAACCCTGCCTTATGATCTCTGTAACGTCTATGGCCACGGCCCGTCGTTCTGACTTACCCCTCGACGGCCGTGGCCATGGACATGTGTGTTCCCTTGCTGCGTTGTCCCCCAGTGAGGCGCCAGCACTCACTTCCTAGTATCAAGACTGTCTCCCGGAGGGCACGCGTGCAGGGTCTTAAAGGGCCAGTGTGCGCATAATTGCATGGAAGTCTGCAATCAAGCCCAGAATGCTACTGGACTATATAAGGGGCTCTGTCCTCTTGTTCTTTGCCTGAGCGTTGTTCGTTACCCAAAGTTTGTCCTGCTAATGGTCTCCTAGTGTCTTCCAGTTTGCAAGTGTTCCCTGTTCCTGTATCCTGTTTCCCGTGCTATCCAGATCTAGGACCGTGCTGAGCTGTTGTCATGTTGTACTGCATTCCACGCCTGTTCCGCTACTCCATGCCTGACGTCTACCTGCTGCCTGGTCCCGGCCTTGCCTGCCTTGCTACTGTCCGAGTTGCCACAGGTACCCTTTCTGGACTATAGACTCTGTACCATACCTGTTTGGTCAGCTGCCGTCCACACTCCGCACCTGCTGGTTCCACACCCCGCACCATGAGCGTCTCAATTTCAACAAGCAATGGTGAATGATCTGTCAGGCCTTTTGCTTCATAATCCACTCTCTTGACTAAGCCCATCAATTGTTCATTTGCCAGTGGTAAGTAAATTCTTGAGAGGGATTCCGAGGTCTTAGAATAGCAAGAGAACTGAAATGTGTCTGGGTGAAAAATCCTCCATGTATCGAACCATCCCATCTCCTCCAAGTAACGCCCAAAATAGTGACTAATACTCCCAGGTTTTAAAGGAGACCTCTGGTGCCGATCTTTTACTTCATCTGGAACTTTAGCATAGTCCCCAATTAGAAGAAGAGGAACTCCAGGTTTATTAGCCAGAAAAAAAGATATTATCCAGAACCAAATAAGCAAAAGACGGGGGAACATACACCCACCCCAATACCATGTGCACTCCATCAAATCTCCAATGTGACCAGATGTGTCGGTCGAAGCACCGCCTCCTCCGTCATGCGATGCACTGCAATGCCGCTCTGGACGCAGCCACTGCTAATTGATGTAGCCGGCACACTGCTTAGGCTGGGCTAATGCTGCTAACGCTGCTACTAACATCGCTACTGCTATTGCTGGGATACTACGGCTACATGCTATTACATGCTGCTACATGCCACTCCCTGTAGCTTGCTGTAATCCTCTTGGCTCTCCAGCTTTGGTCTGCTGGCTCTCCCCTGGCTTTCCTACACCTTGATTTTATGAATAGCTTGCATACTGAGCTTGGTCAAAGTTTTTATCTGCACGCAAACTTTGCCTCTCCTGTCTCCTTTTTTGTATTTATCATCGAGGCCTGTACGTTTGAATTCCTACTTCCTTGTATAAGTCCAGGATCCTAAGGAGTTCAAGACCAGGAGGGGTGAGATAGTTCCTATCAATATCAGAGTTTATCTCTGCATTATATTTTTAAGAGCTGATATGTAATGACAGGGTAGGGAGTCAGACAGGTGAGCCCTAATCTACCCGCCACTCAGTCCCTGCCTACTTGCAACGACCCGCCCTAGGCGACGGGGTACAACTGGGCAATGGTCCCTACACTGAATAGGTGCACGACAGACAAATAGACGAGGGTACAAAGAAGCCGGGGAAATGGGGAAGTTGCCCACGGGAACACCGTGAGCAACAAGAGTGGTGAACGAGCCGAGTCAAACCAGGAGATGAGCGAGATACAAAAACGCAGAGCAGAAGAGTGGTCAGTAAAGCCAAGGTCAAATACAAGCAGAGGGTCAGTAGTTCAAGAAGCTGCAGCAGGGCCAGGAAACCAGCAGAGAAGAATCACAAGAAAAGGAGGAACAGGAAAGGCAGGTATAAATAGACAGAGGGCGGGAGCTAGCTCCGTCTGGCCAGGCTGTGATAGGCTCTCCCACTCCTAAGCCTGCCATCCTGAGTGGTGGAAGATGGAGTCAGTCTCACAGACATAGAAGCAGGTGCAGACTGATTACCTATGGGCGTAGATACAGAAGCTGTGCTTGGCAGATCCTTAACAGGTGTAGTGCGCATTTTGACCAGAGACATACACCCCATTAACTGTAATGTGGGTTCTCCTGGGTACGGCAATACCCTACATGTGGCTGTTATCAGCTGCCTGGGCACACAGCAGGGCCCAGAGGGGAAAGACGAGGGGGGATAAGCTGTGCGGAGTGCATCAAGGTAAGTAAAACTGGGGTAAATTATAAACCAAAGGATGTATGATAAATTTTAAAACACTCTTTCATACAGAGCTCTGGTTTTTCGGGACACGTGTCACATTGATATATTGTGTCCTCCCTTATCCCCCTCTTATAGCAGACTTTGCACCTCTTTTGACTTTTTCCCTTCTTGCCAGTTTGGGGAACTTCTCCTGGAAAGTGTTGCCCTGGTACGATGCGTGTGGCCTCGCTTCCAGAAGTACTGGGTGCCCCCCCTTCTTGGTCCCTAAAGATTAGGTTCTTGATAATCACCTCTTGAAATTCCAGGAAAGTTCCCATCTGGCCTGTACATCGACGTAGCACGTACACATTGCACAATGCCATCGGTATGATGTGCACGGCCAGCTTCTTATACCACACCGCATGGCGCTGTAGGGCTTCAGGACTTGATCTGACAAGTCCACCCCTCCCATGTACCTATTGTAGTCCAGGATTCAGTCTGGATTTGGGGGTCTCTGTACTGGTACCTCGTACTGGTACATGGGTACTGGTGTGGCCATGTATTGTTGTCAATACAAGGACATCTCTCTTGTACTTGACACACAATATTTTGCTGCTAGAATGTGCCCTACTCTCACCCCTTCTGAGTGTTTGCCCAAGCAGAGTCTTAGGGAGGCCTCTCAGATTTCTTCTAGCAGTGCCGCATGCAGCAGGACTGGAAGCGAGGCAGTTGAAGAGTGGGACGTTGGTATAAAAATTATCCAGGTAGAGGTGGTAACCCTGGTCCAGCAGTGGGTGCACCAAATCCCACACAATTTTTGCATTAACTCCCAGTAAGGGGGGGGGGCATTCTGGGGGCTGAATACTGCTGTACTTCGCTTCATATATCCTAAATCTGTAGGTATACCCTAATGCACTCTCACATAGCTTATACATCTTCACGCCATACCTTGCCCTCTTACCCGGCAGGTACTCGCGGAATTGAACTCTCCATTTAAAATGTACCAAGGACTCATCAATAGAAATACACTTC
Organism: Rhinoderma darwinii; assembly: GCF_050947455.1. Lineage (NCBI taxonomy): Eukaryota > Metazoa > Chordata > Amphibia > Anura > Rhinodermatidae > Rhinoderma > Rhinoderma darwinii. The sequence continues at coordinate 175,842,041 of NC_134690.1, forward strand.
TCGGGGGTGTATACATAGGAAAACCGGGCACTGAAACGGTCTAATAGGGGTCTTCGTTTATACAAACGGTCAAAACTGGGGTTATCTCGGGGTGGGTACGGCTCATTATCAGTATAATGTAAGAAGAGAAGTATTGCCTAATTTATTTATTTTTTTAGGTTACAGTTCAGTTCTGAAGTTGCTTTGAGGGGCCTATATATTAGAAAGGAATTTAGAGCAAAGTAGAGGTAAAATTAAAAAAAAATTTTTTGTCAGAAAATCCTCTTTATACCATTTTTTTTATAACACAAAAGGTTTTATCAGAGAAACGCAACTTAATACTTATTACCCAGATTCTGCAGTTTTGAGAAATATCATGTGGCCCTAGTGCGATAATGGACTGAACCACCGGCCTCCGAAGCAAAGGCGCACCTAGTGGATTTTGAGGCCTCTTTTTTTATTATTTGCACCATGTCCGGTTTGAAGAGGTCTTGTGGTGCCAGAACAGTGGAAACCCCCCAAAAGTGACCCCATTTTGGAAACTAGACCCCTTGAGGAATTCATTGCAGTTTTCTTGGGGTGCATGCGACTTTTTGATCAGTTTTTATTGTATTTTTAAGTGGCGTGGTGACTAAAAAACAGCAATTCTACTATTGTTTTTTTATTCAATTTTTTTACAGCGTTCACCGTGCGCTATAAATGACATATTCACTTTATTCTGCGGGGCGATACGATTACAGCGATACCAGATGTTTATAGGTTTTTTATGTTTTATGGCGTTTGCACAATAAAATACGTTTTGTAAAAAATCATTTACTTTTTCTGTTACCATATTCTAAGAGCCAGAACTCTTTTATTTTTCCATCAATAAAGCCGTGCGAGGACTTATTTTTTGCTTAACGAACTGTAGTTTCGATCAGGACCATTTTTCGGTACATGCGACTTTTTGATCTCTTTTTATTCAGTTTTTTGGGAGGTGAAGTGACCAAACAATTGTGATTGTGGTACGGTTTATTATTATTTTCTTTTACGGCGTTCACCGTGCGGGATAAATAACAAAATATTTTGTAGTTCAGGCCGTTACGGACGCGGCGATACCAATTATGTATAGTTTATTTGTTTATTTATATATTTTTATTAATAATAAAGAACTAATAAGGGAAAAAGGGGGATTTTTACTTTTAATACTTTTAAAACTTTTATTTTCTTATTTTTACACATCTTTTTTTAACTTTTTTTTAACTTTATTACTTTGTCCCACTAGGGGACTTGAGGGCAGGAGGCCCTGATCGCAATTCTAATACACTGCACTACATGCGTAGTGCAGTTTATTAGAACTGTCAGCTACTCACTGACAGCAAGCATAGTGGGTCCTGACTTTGTCAGGACCCACTAGGCTTCCGTCGATGGCATAGCCGGACGCCATTGTTTGGTGTCCGGTTGCCATAGTCACCATCGCCGTCCGCTATTGTGTAGCAGGCCGGCGATGGCAGCTTAACCCCTAAAAAGCCGCGATCTCTATTGAACGCAGCTTTTAAGGGGTTAATCAGCGGGGACACAGCGATCGGTCCCCACTGTAGGAGCTGTGACAGCTGCTGTACGAGACAGCAGCTGTCACAGCTCCTGTATGTGTCGGGAGGACGGCCGAAACGGCCATTACTCCCGAGACGTACTATTAGGTCATGGAGCGCGAACGATACAGCTACCATGACCTAATAGTACGTCCAGGAGCGGGAAGGGGTTAATGTAGATGCAGATGTAGCCGTCTTTATATTGAGTCTTAACGTATTAAATATACAGTGGCAAGAAACTTTATCTTGACTTTTTCAATGACTTTTCAATGGCTTTTGTTGTGTAATATCACGCTGCAGCAAGTTATCAGAGTCAAGATAAACTGTGCTACATCTGTAATATAAACCAATATAAACACTGCTCTTGTAATTAAAAATAAAATATTTCATCCAGATGTACATTTAAGTTATCACAGGAAAGCTCCTGGGCTCTTTCTACGTACCCATACTGCCGGTATTAAAGGGTGAACCCTGACAAAATTGTTGCCCGCTCCACTTTGTTGACATGCAGTAGACGCTGTGTTCAGCATTAATTGCATAATAAAAAGGGTTCGGTGTCCGAGATTTCTCTGATCCCAGCCTTTAGTGTGGGTGCCTTTATCAGTCACAGTCGCCTTCCAACTGGTGATTTAATAGGCATAACTGCTGTGATCACGCGACACATCATTGGGTTGATGAAACTGCTCCGCAATTAAAACATACATGTACAATGCTGAGCGGAAAATGGCCCCCACTAATTTTTTCTGTTTGTAGAGCCCTGTGCAGCACCGCTATCTTCTGTTCGCCACTCCTCTACATGTAGTGACGTGGTCACAGAAGCCAAAAGAGCAGCACTTGCTAGGCAACTATGAATAACACACATTATTAAACAGGTATAATGGGAACTGGAGGAAGTAATAATATAAACCTGCATGCATTTTCATTTCAATAATAATAATAATAATAATAAAAAAAAAAAGTAAATGTGGTATGTGATGGGTATAATTCAATTGCAAATTTCAAGAAATCAGCAGCACAACCAGGTTTGCATCACAAGGAGAAAAGAGCAAATCCCCAATAATGGGTTCACGCAGAAAAATGTCCCAGGTCCAAGGAGACAGCTTGTATACAATGTAGATGAAAGGCACTACAGCGCTCAGAAATTCCAAAAATGTGTTGGCCTTTATTCACCAAGCTTAAAGAACATTTCAGTCAATATTGGGTCTTTATCAAACATAATGACCCAATATGGGTTAAAACGTTGCAAGTTTTTTGTGCTTGGTGAATAAAGACCAACACATTTTTGGAATTTCTGAGTCCTTTCATCTACATTATAATTCAATTGTAGTGACATCATGCTTATTTTGATATTGACAGAATTATTCCTTTCTTAATAACGGCTTTTTAGTGTATTATTAGGCTTATTCACCCCTGTGTAAAAAATATGTCCCTCAAAATTTTCATCAGTTTCAAACAATCTATGGCCTTCTAATTCAGTTTAAGTCTTTGATGTTTATAAGAGTCTTTATTAATACTTAAATTGTAACCAAATGAATATAGTGTCTTAAGTGCACATAGAATAAATTGGTATTTTCTTGCTTTAATATCCTTTTTATCCGATACTGTTTCAAGGAGTGATATAAAATTGCTAGGGACCTTGAAAGAATACAATATTATGTTAGAAAACATATTTGTAAAAGTGCTGGGAAATAATTATTGAGCTGCTCTAGAGGTTGCTGTTCTATTTCTGGCCTTGGCACATGATAAGAATCTTAATCCAAGCAGTTTGTGGCAACTTAACATTTTATATTTCATGCAAAATAATAATAAATAATCCTGAAAAGCCCTGAGGTAGATGAGAGGGTCTGAAATGAAAGCAGCCCTGAGTCATTGAACTAGTGGGAATAGTGTGAGATTAAAGGTTAGTTGTTCTACCCAAGATAGATCTTTAGAGGAAAGCAGAGGATAGCCATAGCATAGCTGGCTGCAGAAAAATGAGGTAATATCTAGTACTTACTATGGCTCAGACAGGAAAACATGGATTATTTCTGTGGAGAAAAATGTCGATAGTATTGATTAAGACAAAAGAAAATTGGTCAACAAACACAGTAATCTACCACAAACATAAACAAATACTGTACATAGCAGTCTGTTTTTATATTCATGTTATTTACCGTACAAAGCGTCAAAGATGCAGAGACTAATGGCTCATACCCACAGCAGAGCCCTGTGCACGGTCCCTGTACGGCTCCTTAGTACTAAGTACAGTCCTACAGGCTCTATGGGACTTTGTGTGTACGGAAATATTCAGATATACTAGATATATACAGAGTTTAATGGAACATACCACAACTTTTTTCTGTCAAATTTCGTAAAAACCTCCGTATGAAATGAGAGGTATAGAGGTACAGTAGGGGGCTTATGCATATCCTTAAAAAAGCCCTATTATGGCATATATCCATTAAAAAAAACATGGCATGAGCCCTATGGCTGTACAATTAGGGTTAAACCCTTAAAGGGAATGTGTTGTTAGCAAAAAATGTATTTTTTTTTTTTAGTTAAACAATTAGTGTGTAGGTGATTAAACATTGTTCTAATTTTTTATTTTTTTTTCACGAGTCAGGAAATATTATAAATTAGATTCTAATTTATAATATTTCCCAGCACTGGTCACTAGATGGAGCAATTCCCAAAATTGCAGCATTGCATGTGGTAAAGCAACCACATTGCTTTATGCTGCAAAATTGGGATAAAATCCCTCGCTCTAGTGAGCTCTCAGAATCCCCCCCTCCTTTATCCTGGCTAGTGCCGGGAGAAACGAGGGGATTGAACGGTCAAACCTCCTACACTGTGTGTCGCCATTTTTTTAGCTAGTACACAGTGTAGAAGGTTAACATACAGTAGTAAACACACTGAAACACGAACATACATAGAAATCACTTACCTGCTCCTGTCGCCGCCGCTCCCTCCGGTCCATCCGCTCCGTCTGCTGCCGCTGCTCCAAGTGCACAAGTCCGGAAGCCGCGACCGGAAGTAGTAATCTTACTGTCCGGCCGCGACTTCCGGTCCACAGGAAAATGGCGCCGGACGGCGCGCAGTTCAACTTGGACTGTGTGGGAGCGGCGCATGCGCCGTTCCCACACAGATGGTGGACACCATAGTGGATGGAACGGGCCCCGTTCGCATTCACTATGGGACTGGGGCTGCCGTACTCCATGTCTGTATGTGTCGTTAATCAACACATACAGAAATGGAGTAAAAAATGGCAGCCCCCATAGGGAAGAAAAAGTGTAAAAATAAAAAAAAGTAAAACACAAACACACAAATAAATATAAAAGTTTTTAATAAAAGACTAAAATCAAACTGATGTTAAAAAAAAATTTTTTCGTGACACTGTTCCTTTAAGGGCTGAGCCATTGTTTTATTTTTCATTTTTGTTTTTCACTCCCCGCCTTCCAAGAGCCATAACTTTTTTTTTTTTTACCGTCAATAGAGTGGTATGAGGGCTTATGTTTTGCAGGAGGAGTTGTAGTTTCTTTAGACACCATTTAAAGTACCATATAATGTACTGGGAAAAAAAATAAAATTCTTTGTTGGCTGAAATTGGAAAAAACTGTGATTACTATTTATGGCTCTTTGGTTTACATGTTTATGGCTTTCGCCGTGCGATAAAAAAATGACAACTTTATTTTGTGGCTCAATATGATTACAGTGATACCAAATTTATATTGTTTTATTTATATTTTACTACTTTAAAATAAAATCATTGTAAAAAAAATTGTTTTGTTTCACCACATTCTGAAAACCATAACTTTTTTTTATTTTTCTGTGCATTGAGCGGTGTGAGGGCTTATTTTTTGCGGGATGAGCTGTAGTTTTTATCGGTACTATTTTTTGGTACATATGACATTTCGATCACTTTTTATTACATTTTATTTAGAGCTAAGGTGACCAAAAAACTGTGATTTTGACGGTTCAAAATTGTTTTGTTTTTGAGGCAATCATCGTGCAAGTTAAATAATGGTATATTGTAAAAGTTCTGACTTTTACAGACGCAGCGATAACAATTTTGTTTATTTTTTACATAAAATGGGACAAGGGGAGTTTTTTTAACTTTTAATATTTATTATTTTTTTTCACTACTAATAACTTTCTAAAAGTTTTTTCTACACATCTTATTAGCCCTCCTAGGGGACTTGAACCTGGAAAGAACTCTTGGATGACAATATTGTGTGTGGAGCTTCGTTTATCAACGTCCTCTGTTCCTTCAATGTCTCTTTGTATTTTTTCTAACTGACCCAGAGTACCCATCACTATCTGATGTGCTTTTAGCAAATTAAACCCAACTGTTTGCGGATATTTAGATAAGGGTGTTGTCAATTGAAAGATGTGTAGATAAATAAATCCCGCCATGAGAGTTTCATATCGCAGAAATGTTTCTATGTAACTTCTTGCTTTGGCTCTTAAGTCAGATGAGGTTTTTTTCAGATTCTTTAATTGTGTTGAGAGACAGAAGTACATCAACATACATGGAACTATTTGGGTTCCCAAATTAGACAAATATTTTGGTTACTATTGCATTCTTTGCCCACCAATGTGTTTCACCAATGGTTTGCAGCAGGCGGTCTTGACCAGCATCACTTTTTCCACTTATCTGATCCCATACATCCATTCTTTTAAAAGATTCCTTAAAAAACGCAATCAAATTTAAAAGAGAAAAGAGTGAGGTCGCAACAATAGGTGATCGAGTTACATCACCAATCACAAGATTTAATATATGGCTGTAACACCACACATGAACTTGGCCTAGTGACTCATCATTAAGCCAAGTTGAAAACCCATTATATCTTGCTTTATGTCCAGCTGTACAGAAAACTTGCCAGTTCCCTTGACTTTATCTGCCATGGTCTTCTTAATTAAGGATGCAATCACCTGGATGACCTTGTTTGCCATTGACTTCGATATGAACGTTAACCACTTCCACGACCCTTACTTCCTGGTTTGTGCCCTTGTTGACTTTTCTTCACTACTTTGTCTAAATGTCTCCAACACTGAATCATATTTCTTGAGTAGTATAAGCAATTCTAAAAAATTTGAATTTGATGAGAGGAAAAAAAACACAGACTCCGTGATACCAATTATCTTTTATTTTTTTTCCATAAAAAAGGGATTTGGTTAGGCAAAAATGTGAAGTTTTTTAGTTAGAATTTTTTTTTTCAGAACACTTTATTGAGCTGTTATTTATAACATTTATTCGTTCCACAAGGGACTTGAAGATGCCACTATTTGGTGGCGGTGTATTGTGCTTGTCAGTGTAAAACTGACAAGCATCCTTTTAGGAAGCTTAGAGTGAGCGCTCATCCTCTAAGCAGGAGCTGTAACTTACAGCTCCTGATCTTCGAGAAGCCTCCTGAACACAGCTGGGGTCGCAAAACATTTGGACCCCAGCTGTTTGATCGCCGCGGTCCGTGACTTCGGCAAGATCCAAGGGAACTCCCCACTTTGATCTCGTCATCGGAAAACCGGTAACGTGATCAAGCATCGGGGAATCCCTCTGCAGTTAGCCCTGGGGACCTACAGAAGACCCCAAGGCTGCCTGTTCAGTTTTCCTGCTGTTAGAGAAAACTATGTGCTGCCCTAACAGTAGCCTGTGTCATAGTGACACAGTATGATGTATTAGGATATAGGAGTATGCTAATACATTACAAGTAAAAAATAAAGTTATAAATAAAGTTTTCCCTTAATGGGATTAAAAAAAGGTAAGACAAAAAATAAATAAATAAATTTAAAAGTCCAAAAAAAGTCATTGTTTTGCATAAAATATATTTTATTGCCCCTACATTGAATAAAAACAAAAAACCTACACATATTAGGTAACTTAACGACTATAATAACCTGAAGAATTAATATAACAGGTTATTCAGTTTGAAAAGTTTAACGGGATAAAAAATAAACAAGAAAAACTATGCAGAGAATCGCTTTTTCTTATATTCACGCCGTAAAAATATTTTTTTTTCTACCTCCAAACTATGAAAAAAAGAATACAATTTCTCCCGCATAAAACAAGGCGGCATGCGGCCACATCAATGAAAAAACAAAAAGTTATGGCTGCTGAAATGCAGAGAGGTAAAAAACGTAAAAATGTAGCTGGTCATTAAGGGGTTAAAGGGGTTTTCCCACAAAACACATATATCCCCTATCCACAGGAAAGGGGATACGTATGTGATCGCTGGGTGTCCATCCATTGGGACAGGCGTTCTATTAATTTCTATAGAGCTGCCGGAGACAGCGGTACCAGAAGTCCCATGGAAATGAATGGAGTGCTGGTTGTTCATGCAGAATAGCGCTCCATTCTTATCGAGCACTTCAGGGGAATTTTGGTCCCCCATTCTCCTCATCCCTGGGGGTCCCAACGGTCAGACACCCCCAGCTATCACACATGTATCCCCTATCCTGTAGATAGAGGATACATGTGTTTTGTGGGAACACCCCTTTAATAAAAATGTATAGTCCTACTAGGGGACTTCACAATGTAATGCTTTTATCACTTCTATAATGCTTTGTTATACTCCGCATACCAAAGCATTATTGCCTGCCAATGTAAAATTGAAAGACCATCTATTAGCTCGTACTTCTGACACAGCCTAATAGGCATACCGCCCTAGCAACCCATTGACAGCCCAAAATTGTGTGCCACTTACATGCCACGGTCGCTTTTGGCATTTAAGGGGCTAAATGGCTGCGATTGGAGATAACTCAGATCACACCTGTTAGAGCAGGAGCCCGTCTGTCATCAGGCAGCCGAGCACCCACTCCTCCCATGGGACACCTGTACCGGGCTTATTACGATGCGCCATAAAAATGCTAATGCATCGAAATAAGGTCCCTTAGTGGCCGCCGTGAAAAAAGGCAAATTGACGGTCATTAAGGGGTTAATGGCCACTGGTAAAAAAAAAAGGTGTTACAGTGGTCGTTAAGGGGTTAAACCGCTTTCTCAGCCTCCAGGTCCCTGGGAGGGGATGACTCCCCCAGCCTGAGCCCAATGTGACTGAGGCTGATATGACTTCTGGCCTGACATGATTTCTGTACTAAAATCAGCCCCATGTTATATCAGCCCCATGTTATATCAGCCCCATGTGCAGAAATCATGTCAGCCCATACATAAGTAATCAGCCTCTAGTCTAGGGGCTGTTATGACCTGCGCTTATTACTTATGTGTGGGCTGACATGAGTTCTTTACTAGGGTGACTTGTCACATATGTAGACTTGGAGCTGATTATCAGCCCCTAGTACAGAGATCATGTCAGCCCATAAGTCATAGATATCAGCCTGGAAAAAAATATTGCATATGGCTACTAGACATAGACACAGACAGACACTCTGCAAATTGTGACACTCCCACACGTCAAACTCCTCTCAATGTCAAGCTCAGCTCAGGAGCCGGAAGACAATGGAAAGGTCGTGCGCCAATGAGGGTTGGGAGACGTGGAGGCGGAGACAAATACTGCCTCTGATGGCTGGGCAGCGCTAGCTCCGCACAGAATGTTGTGACGCTGGCCTAGCCATCGTCTGGACGTTGTGTGTGCCAGGGCCTTCCGCTGCTCACAATGCTACTAGCCAGGACATTGTGTGCCTGGCCGGGGGGGAGAATAGATACATAAAATAAATGTTAGTGCAGAGGAGGGATGGATAGCCCACTATGTCTGTAATGACGGGGTGGGGAGACAGACAGCTGAGCCCTAATCTACCCGCGACTCAGTCCCTGCCTACTTGCACGACCCGTCCTAGGCGACGGCGTACAACTTGGCGATGGTCCCTACGCTCAGTATGTGCACGACAAACAAACAGACAAGGGTACACAGAAGCTAAGGGAAAAGGGGCAGTTGCCCACGGAAACACCGTGAGCAACAAGAGTAGTGAACGAGCCGTACTGGCACAGCATCTGCCAGTATTGCCTCTTTTAGTCTTCTATATCATATAAGATGCCAGCCAGTGGCAGGGTTGGAGGGCAGGCTCATTTTTCAGAGTGCAGACTGAGGCTCCTCTGTTCATTTTATCACTGAGGAGTCAGGGGCAAACACAAAGCAGAAGCCCCCTCATGGTTTTTGTTAGTATATGAATGTCTGTGTATATGTTTCACTCTAAATGCTGTATTTATGTATATGGGCATGTGTATGTAGATATGTAAATGCCTGCATGTGTGTGTATATGTGGATGCTGATTACTTTTATGGAACATTAACTATATACTGTAATGTGCATTAACTGTACACTAATTAGTGGTGTTATCTGTATACCAAATTGTTGCATAAACTGTAAATTAAAGGTGGCATTAACTGTACATTAAAAGTGGCATTACATGGACACTAAAAGGTGGCATTAACGGCACATTAAAGCTGGCATTAAATGTACAGTAAAGGGATTCTGTCAGCAGTATTGAGGCCTCAAAACCGCTGACAGCGCTATATAGGGGAGGGGGGCAGTATAAATATACCTTTTGTCTCGGTCATGCAAGTCGCGCGATAGAGAAATCGACGTTTAATTCCCCCTCCGCCGCAGTCACAAGTGCCCTTCTCTATTCTGAGTGACGGCTCTAGCGTCCAATCAGTAGCCTGCTAGAGCTGTCACTCAGAGCAGAGGGGGGGGGGCTCGCAGCTTTTCACTACTTTTACACAGTAAAAACTGTCTCCATATTTGAAGAGCCATAACTGCAGCTGTATGAGGTCTTTTTTTTTTTTGCAGGACGACTTGTAGTTTTTATTTACCAATTTGGAGTACGTGCTCCTTTTTGATCACATTTTTTTTAAGGCAGGGTTGCACAGAAAACAGCAATTCTTGCTTTGTTTTTAATTTTATTTTTTACGGCGTTTGCCGAGCAGGTTTAATAATGTAATAGCTTTATAGTCGGTATCGTTACGGACGCGGCGATACAAAATATGTGTAACTTGTTTCCTTTTTTTTTTTCATAATGATGCTTTTTGTAAGGGCGAAAAGTGGGTTTTTCAATTTTTCTTTGGATTTTTAGTTATTTATTATAAACTTTTATTAAACTTTTTTTTTAGTCGACTGCACTATTGATTCTTTCAAATAAACGGAACCCTTTCACAACGGTGACAAACGGAAACCATTAGCAAAGTATCCGTCACCATTGAGCTCAGTGGTGATGCAAACGGAAGCTATGGTTTCCGTTTGCCTTTCCGTTGAGGGGTTCCCCCGACGGAAAGCTCCCACGGAACCCCTCAATGGAAAGTCAATGCTGATGTGAACACAGCCTTAGGCCGAATTCAGACGACTGTAGTATACAGCTGTGTGACAGCTGTTAAAACAACGGCCGTCACACAGACGCATGTATTTCAATGTGTTTTAACAGACCGTGTGAAGGGTCCGTTGAAAAATAGAACATGTCCTATTTTGTTCCATTTTCACAGATCTCTCGATAGAATTAAGACTATGGGAAACCGTGAAAATGGAACCCGCACAGGGGGGCAACTCGGACGTGAAAAACTGCCGTTTTTTTAACGTCCGAGTTTTCCGACGTTTGTCCGAATTTGGCTTTACAGCGTGTCAGATGATCTGAAAAGTAACACTATTGCTGAGAGTTGAGTAATTGCAGCACTACAAAATCCCATCAAGCAGCAATTGAAAAAAAGACATTTCTAGAGTGTCGCTTGGTTAAGCGACTTTTACAGTTCTGCAGAAAACTGTGTGTGGTCCTAGCATAGGACAACTTCCCACCAATAATAGTTTATTTGGAAAGCTAGCCAGCATTTCACTTGCTTATCATTGATCATCAGCTTTATATCTGCACTCATCTTTGTAGTGTCTACCATATATCAGTATTACTAGAATGTACTATCACAACACAATGTTTCCGAGTTTTAAAGTGAGAGTTTTATAGTTGATAAATCCAATTTAATAGTTAATAGGTTTAGATTTCTAAAAGTGTTTCCTTGGTAACGGAATAAAAACCTATAATACATTGTCACTCACTTGGCTTTATCTCTAGCAGCATACCCGGCACAAAATAAATTCTTCAACGTGGATTCCCAGTTCACCAGATTAAACAGAATGATCTTTCTGTAAAATATGTTAAGTATAATTCTGTATTACATATGCGATTTTGACATTATTGTTCTTGCCATAATCTATAATATACTTCTGTGGCTTTGGCCCCTCCGACACCAGGGCCAGTTGTGACTGTAAACTCTGAACTCCCTTATAGCTATGCCATTGCTTACATAAATGTTCCTTGATTTTACTTGGGTGATGCCGCCTTATGTGGGCTAAAGATTCAGACGTGAGCCTTTCCGATGTTGTACAAAATTTGTATAAGAGGTCAGACATTTGCAAACAGTGCAGCAAAAGGTCCAAGTGTTTGAATATCCCGCTTTCATTGTATATAGGAGCATGAGCTTCTGAATCTTGGTTGGAAATATTTTATCAATATATAAAGTTCTCCTCTTTAAGGCCCAATTCAGGGCCTAATCCTCTGGTTTACGTGATCTTCCAGTTGACCCCAGTATTTTTACTCATTTCATTCACTTTGTACACATGGTTTTTTGTGCGGGTACCTTGCAGGAGTGAACATACCATATGTGCAACCTGTAAGCTAAGGACCCACTGCCATGTTAAGAGGAAAATGATTGAGATTTCTACTCCTAAACTGGTTATACACTTGAGATAGCAAACGACGAACAGTTATTCCTACCACCTCCACTATAACCATGCATGTTCAGCTCGGTCGAGTGTGCATGTTTTTTCATTGGGTACAGGGGAATAAGGTGCTACCAGACACCTCTGGCAGTAACTGATCTCCCACGGCCAGCTTTAAGTGCATAAAAGGGATTATGCTCATAATTTACAAAGTATAAAATTTATGTTTTATCGTGACCCACCAGTTAATATGCCCAAGTGGTGAGTGCCATGTGCTTTATATAATCCCTAGCTCCCAAAAGTTTATCTTTTGGGGAGTGAGAGACCTATTTATCATTCTTGAACAGAAGCCCCTAGCTGCATATGTCCGCCCCTGGTGTCATATATGACCATCTCAGAAGTTTTAAAGGTAGCATAGTTTACAGAGGGATCTACATAAAAATAATGTTTACATATTCATATGTTCAAGTATCCAACTGCGTGAACAAGTTAATTTGTGAAAATACTTCATACACGGGACATGTCAATGAGTAACAAATCTGTTGCTATATGTTGATGAAGACTTTTAGTTTTTCACTTGGATAAAAAGTTCTTGAGTGTAGATTAAATTTAGAAAGGTAGCTTGTAAACGTAGTTACATTTATCAACCCACACAAGTCACGTTACCATGGATGCTGCATTTACATGCTGTAATTAAGCCAGTATTCCAGGCAGATGAAAAGACATCAAATCCAATCATATCTAACGAAAGGAGCACTGAGCATATCCCAATAATAATGTCATATTCCTCGCCATTTACATGTATGAAGGTAAAGGTTGTCTATTCAATGTAACTGTGTATGAGGCACTGAATTTTATTTTCTGAAAACTAATCCAATTGATGGAATGCGTGTTAGCTCGGACAAATTAAATTTTATAGTAAACAGATGCAAGTTTGGGTTTCATTCCCCAATCTTTTGCTGGTCTCCTTTATCCAGCAAAAGGGGTTAATAAAGGAGAACAATTAAGTTTGTTTCTTACCCTACCGTTAAGGTAGAATATTGGTTAAATTATACCTATGTAGCTTTATATTCATAAGAAACCTTGGCCTACATTTACTAATGCTGTCTAATAGTATAAACTTAGACCAGGCAGGCAAAAAATGTGTCAAATTTATCATAGTGGTGCATGATAACTTTGGCGCATCTTTCATGACCTGTTAGAGATCTTTCTCTTCTTTATACCAACTTTTGATTTGGCTTATTTTACATAAGAATTTTGTGGCAGTTTTTTGTTGAGGTGCAAACATCAAAATTGTGCCAAACTGTGCCAATTTGCGCCAAAATTTGGCACATTTTTGACACTTTCTAGACCCAGACATAGTAGTAAATCTGCCACAGTGGCCACAGATGTGGATGAAAGATTTAGTCTCTGTCCCCATTGTGTTATGGGGTTCCATTGGGATTCCTGTGAAGCTTTCTGTCATTAATTTTAATGGCAACAATAGTGCAGTGATATTCTACTAAAGTTAGAAATCGCTGATTTATTTTTTGTAATATGTATAATGTCAATTGATATTGAGCAGGTGTACAATGCATAAGGGAACATGTTACTCTGTTTATGTAAAGGTTATCTATATATGGATAATGCTGAGTGTTTATACTGTTGCGATCTACACGTGAGGAGTTTGTCGCTATAAATCAGTATATAATGAGAACTAAACCGGTGGTGTTGGTCATGCAAGTTGCAAGAAAACATTTTAATGCCCCCGGGGCCGCGATTGTAGGTACCATGTAAGTGGCCCCTTCCCGCAAAATGATGGGTCTGGTACATCAGCATAACAAGCAGCTTCCCACAATCCGACGTACCAGACCCGTCATGAAGATGGAGCGGGCACAGGAGCTGTGTGCGCTTCATCTTTAGCAGGTGACAGCTGTAATATACAGCTGACATCCCACTGCATTGGCGGCGGTGGCAGTTACCACCGATCGCCGCCGTTTAACCCCTTCAATGCGGCGGTCAATGGCATCTGCTGCATTGAAGCGGTTGACAGAAGGAGGGGGCTCCCTCTTTGCCCCACTGCCCCACCCTCGACGGATCATGGGTGGCGATGGTTGCTATAGCAACCAAGAAGCTTAGTAACGGCGGTCCTGCCCAAGGCAGGACCTAATAGGCTAACAGTCAGATGGAAATTGACAGTTAAATAACACTGCACTACATAAATAGTGCAGTGTATTATACTGGTGATCAGAAGATCAGATTTTGAAGTCCCCAGGTAAATGTAAAAAAAAAAGTGAAAAAAGTAAAAAAATAATGTTTAAGAAAAATAAATAAACAAAAGTTTTAAGTAATAAAAACAATAATCATCCTGTTTCCCTGATCAAGTCCTTTTATAAATGAAAAAAATAAAATATACATAATAGGTATTACCATGTTCGGAACGGCCTGAACTATAAAAATATCACGTGAAAACCGTAAAAAGAATTAAATAAAAAATATTGACAATTTCTTTTTTTGGTCACCTTGTCTCAGAAAAAATGTAATAAAAAGTGATCAAAAAGTCGCAAGTACCCCAGATATCAATGGAAAGAGAAAAATGTTATAGCTGTCAGAAAATGGTGACACTAAAACATGATTTTTGTTAAAAAAGAATATTTTTATTGTGGGAAAGTAGTAAAACGGAAAAAAAGCTATAAATTTGGTGTCGCTGTAATTGTATCGACCCACAGAATGAAGAAGAATGAACATGTTGTTTATACTGCATGGTGAACGCTGTAAAAAAGAAGAAACAAAACCGTGCTAGAATTGCTGTTTTTTGGTTTCCTCATTTCCCAAAAAATGGAATAAATAGTGATAACAAAAATTGCATCTACCCCAAAATGGAACCAATAAAAATTGCAGCTCGTTCAACAAGAAACGCACCCTCACACAGCTCCGTCAACGGAAAAATAACACGTTATGACTCTCAAAACACAGTGACGCAAAACGATGTTAAATGACGGCCCGGACAAATTTTTTTAGGTCCAGTAGTTTTTCACTAAAAACCCCACATCATAATTTGCTAGACCCCACAGGTGGACCCCGTAGATGCAGCGGAGATGAGAAAAGGGCATTATAGGGTTAGTGAAAAAGTCAAAGATTAGGCAATACTGGAGCGCAGATATTTTGTACAATACCCAAAAAACCCGGCCTGTGCATAAAGGATTGGTTCAAAGCGTACCACACCAATCCATGGATTATTCATTCTATTATTCATTCACCCCATTATTACATCATCCTATTATACCCTGATGTACTCCACCCAGCTTACATACACCCTGATGTACTCCGCACAGATTGCATATACCCTGATGTACTCCGCACAGATTACATACACCCTGATGTACTCTGCACATATTACATATACCCTGATGTACTCCACACCACTTACATATGCCCTGATGTACTCCGCCCAGTTTACATATACCCTGATGTACTCCGCCCAGCTTACATGTACCCTGTTGTACTTCGCATAGCTTACATATACCCTGATGTACTCCGCCCAGTTTATATATACCCTGATGTACTCCGCCCAGCTTACATATACCCTGATGTACTTCACACAGCTTACATATACCCTGATGTACTCCGCCCAGCTTACATATGCCCCCACATTATAAGATGAAATACCAGTAAAATCACAAACAAAACTACTACCAAGCAAAATCTACGCTCCAAAAGCCAAATGGCGGTCCTTCTGAGCCTGACAGTTTGCCCACACAGAAGTTTATGACCACATATGGGGTATTACTGTTCTCTGGAGAACCCACTTAACAATTTATGGGGTGTGTGTCTCCAGTGGCACAAGCTGGGCACAACATATTGGTCACAGATGTCAAATGGCAATTTTCAATCTGCAACATCCACTGTGCACTAATTTCTGCAAAACACTTGCGGGGTCAAAATGCTCACAATACCTCTAGATACATTTCTTCAGGGATGTGTTTTCCAAAATGGAGTAATTTTTCGGGGCTTTCCACTGTACTGGTCTCTTAGCTCAAAGCAACATGTCCGAAAACGAATTTAGTAAAATCTCCACTCAAAAAACCAAATTGCGCTCTTTCCCTTTAGAACTGTGTGTGCAAATAACAGTTTATGACCACATGTGGGGTATTGCCGTAATCGGGAGAAATTGCTTTACAAATGTTGGGCGGCTTTTTCTCCTTTATCCCTTGTGGAAATTAAAAAATGCAACTTTTTATTGAAAAAAATGTTGATATTCATTTCTACGCCTAATTCCAATAAATTCTGCAAAAGACCTGTGGAGTTTAAATGCTCACTATACCACTAGATACATTCCTTAAGGTGTGTAGTTTCCCAAATGGGGTCAGTTTTGGGGGGCTCCTACTGTTTTGGCCCCGCAGGGTCTTTTGAAGTGTGACATGGCATTCGAAAACCATTCCAGCTAAATTTGAGCTCAAAATGGTGCTCCTTCCCTTCTGAGCCATGCCGTTGGTCCAAACATCAGGTTATGACCACTTATGGGGTATTGCCATAATCGGGAGAATTTGCTTTTCCAATTTTGGTGTGTTTTTTCTTCTTTATTGCTTGTAAAAATTGAAAATGTTCAAGTTTTATCGGAAAAAATTTAGCTTTTCAATTTCATGGCCTAATTCCATTAAATTCGGCAAAAGAACTGTGGGGTCAAAATGCTCCCTATACCCCCAGATAAATTCCTTCAGGGGTGTAGTTTCCCCAAATGAGGTCACTTTTGGGGGTTTCCACTGATTTGGTTCCGCAGGGGCTTTGCAAATGTGACATGGCGCCCCAAACCATTCAAGAAAATATTGAGCTCCAAAAGCCAAATGGTGCTCCTTTCCTTCAAAGCCCTGCCTTGGGTCAAAACAGCAGTTTATTGCCACATATGGGGTATTGCTGTGCTCAGAAGATGTTGCTTTACAAATTTTGGTGTCCTTTTTCTCTTTTATTTGCTGTGAAAATTTAAAAATCTGAGCTAAAACTACATTATATTAAAAAAACCTTAGATTTTCATTTTCACGGCCTAATTCTACTAAAGTCATCAATACAGCTGTGGGGTCAAAATGCTTACTGTACCCCTCGATAAATTCCTTGAGGTTGTAGTTTCCCAAATGTGGTCACTTTTTGGGGTTTTCCACTGTTTTTGTCCCACAGGGGCTTTGCAAATGCAACATGGCACCCGAAAACCAATGCAGCAAAACTTGAGCTACAAAAGCCAAATGGTGCTCCTTCCCTTCTGAGCTCTGCCATCTGTCCAAACAGCTGTTTATTACCACATATTGGGTATTACCGTAATCGGGGGAGAAATTGCTTTTCAAATGTTGGGGTGTTTTTTTGTCCTTTATGCCTTGTAAAAATTGAAAATATCGAAGTTTTTCATTAGATTTTCATTTTCACGGCCTCATTCCACTAAATTCAGCAAAAAACCTGTGAGGTCAAAATGCTCACTATACCCCTTGATAAATTCCTTGAAGGGTGTAGTTTCCTAAATAGAGTCACTTTTGTTTGTTTTTTACTGTTTTGGTACCACAAGACCTCTCCAAACATGACATGGTGCCTAAAATATATTGTAATAAAAAGAAGGCCCCAAAATCCTCTAGGTGCTCCTTTGCTTCTGAGGCCTGTGTTTCAGTCCATATTTCTAAAAACTTCAGATTCTGAGCAATAAATATTGAGTTGAGTTTCTCCAGTAAAACCCTCTTTGTTACAGAAAAAAAAGAATGAAATATGAATTTCTGCAAAAAAAATTAAATTTGTCAATTTCACCCCTACTTTGCTTTAATTCTTATGAAACACCTAAAGGGTTAAGAAACTTTCTTAATGCTGTTTTGAATACTGGGAGGAGTGCCGTTTTTAAAATGGAGTGATTTATGGGGGTTTGTATTGCATGGACCCCTCAAAGCCACTTCACAACTGAACTATTCCCCGAAAAAAATAGACTTTTGAAATTTTCTTGAATATGTGAGAAAGCACTGCTAAAGTTCTAAGCCTTGTAACGTCCTATAAAAAGAAAAGAACGTTCAAAAAAATGATGCAAACATAAAGTAGACATATGGGAAATGTTAATTAGTAACTATTTTGTGTGGTATTACTATTTGTTTTACAAGCAGATACATTTACATTTAGAAAAGCGCTAATTTTTGCACATTTTCTCAAAAATTTTGTGTTTTTCGACCAAACTTTGGTGTTTATTGACCAAATTGTTTCACTAACATAAAGTACAATATGTCTCGAGAAAACAGTCTCAGAATCGCTACTATAGGTAACAGCATTCCAAAGTTATTACCACATAAATTGACACGTCAGATTTTAAAAAATCGGCTTCGACTTTAAGGCCAAAACAGCCCCTCCCCCTGCTCTGAGTGATGGCTTTAGCAGTCTCCTTATTGTGCGCTAGATTCCGTATTGTTACACTACACTCCACACCCTGTATATAGCACTGTCAGCAGTTTTGAGAGTTTAAAACTGCTGACAGATTTCTTTTAACCTCTTCTCACAGCCTGCTGTTAATGCACATCAAGGTGTGCAGTTAGTTCGCGCACCATGATGTGCAGTTACGTCTGCACTTTATAAGTTAACCGCCGCGGGGCACAACACCGCAGTGGTGGTTAACCTTACAGTTTGTCTGCCCTGGTGTCCGGGCGGGCAGACTACAAGGGACCAATCGAAGTGGTCCCTTGTTGGAGATCGCTCCGATTGGTTAGTCTATACAGACTTACCAATCGGAGCTTAGGAGTGAAGAAAAGAAATGTCACAGGCTCTGACTTCCTCTGTTGGAGTAAAGAAGTAGAGGAGATCAGAGCCTGTGGACGTCGAGAGGAGAAAAAGTAAAAAAAAAAAACACTTCAAAACCCCATTAACCCCTTGATCACAGTCTTTAACTGTGATCACCTCCACCCTTCCTCTCCCAGTCTATTATGGATCTTTTTATTGTTCTTTTTTTTTTTTTTTTAATTCATAAAACTCTAAAAAAAAAAAAAAAAGTTTAGTCAGCGTCAGACCGTCTGTTAGTCAGCGTCGGACCGTCTGTTAGTGTTAGACCGTCTGTTTGTCAATCAGTCAGCGTCTTTTTGTCAGTGTAGTTTAGTCAGTATTAGTCAGTTTTAGTGTCATAAAATAAAAAAATAAATAAATAAAAAAATTAGTGTACGTTAGTGTTAGGTCAGTGCATCAGTCAATCAGGGTCAGCCAGCGTCAGTCAGCGTGTGATTGTCAGTCAACGTCAGTTAGTCATCGTCTTTTTGTCAGTGTACTGAAGTCAGTGTTAGTCAGAGTTTTAGTTTTAGAAAATAAAAAAATATATTAGTGTACATTCGTGTTAGTATTTAGTGTTTTATGTAAAAAAAAAAAAGACAAAAAAAAAAAAGTTCAATTATATATTTTTTTTATACAGCACTATAGTATACAAGTGTACATATACAGTTACTATAAATAATAAAAATGGCCCGCAAAAACATTTACCGCAGAGGAGGCATACGATATTCTCGCATCGGACACAGATACTGCGAGTGATGCTGGGTCCGCTTTTGTTCTGTACTCCTCCTAAAGCGTTACCGAGGAACCTCCCCGCAGTCGCAGGAGGGTTAGTGTTCAGGTTACACCTGTACCTGAACCCAATTGGTTGCCCCCAACCTCCTACACCACCCAAGTACCGGACTTTATTGCTGCTGCAGGGGCCCAAGTCCAGACAGCAGGGCTGTCCGAAATTTAGTTTTTCAAGCTCTTTTTTTCAGACCGCATTGTGGACAAAATTGTTGAGCAAACCCGTCAAAACGATGGAACCCTTGCACAACAGAGACAAACTGAAACCATTGGCACCGGATCCATCACCATTGAAATCAATGGTGATGGAAACGGAAACCTATGGTTTCAGTTTGTGTCAGTCAGGGCTCCGTCGAAACGGAGCCCTGATGCAGATGTGAACGAAACCTAATACTTCCTTTGATTGCAAAGCACAGAATATATCGGCAATATATGTGTTATGTATTATTAATAATAATAATCTTATTTAATCAGAGACTGTTTCGATCCACCAATAAAAAAGCTTCTTGTACGTTGCACAATCTTGTGTTTCTATTCGATACCCCTTAGATTGTAAGCTCATATGGCCTCTCTCACTTATTGTATTTTTCATTATCCATTCTGTATTTAAATTAGTTCTCTGTGCCCACTTTGGCTCGGTTTTGCACTGTATTGTAAAGCAATGGATTAACAACAACAATAATAATAATAATAAAAATAAACATACGTTTTGCAGAATTTATTTTTTAATGTTGAATATGTCGTGTCATTTGATGCAGTAAAACAAGTAAACTTGGTGACTGCATGATGGTAGGGATTTATTGAGACTATTATAACACCATCATATTTCATCCACATTTTATGAGTCATGTCCTTGCATCAAGGTCTTTCTATTTACTTGGGCTTCTGTTGTCAAACACATTAAATCTGATATTTCATTCCATTAATTCCTTCTACATTGTATTCTGTGATACTCTTATATTAAGAAAGCAAACGCAACCATAAATGAACTCCTTCCTAACTGCAGAATGTAAATTAACATGGATGGATGAGTCCTCATTCTATCCTGGCATTAATTCACATCTGCTGTTTTTATGGCAGAAGAGCTCTCGCATGATGCCCTGAAGAGCTCCCACATGTTGCGATCAACTGGATTGGGCTGTCACAGTGAGGGTATGTTCACACGGCCTATTTTCAGATGTAATTCGGGCGTTCTATGCCTCGAATTACACATGAAAAAAACGCCCCTAATACGCCTACAAACATCTGCCCATTGCTTTCAATGGGAATTACGGTATTCTGTTCCCACGAGCCTTAATTTTACGCGTCGCTGTCAAAATGCGGCAAGTAAAATGACGGCTCGTCAAAAGAAGTGCAGGACACTTCTTGGGACGTTTTTGGAGCCGTTTTTCATAGACTCTATTTAAAACAGCTCCAAAAACGGCCGTAGAAAACTCTGCGAAAAACGCAAATTGCTAAAAAACTTCCGAAAATCAGGAGCTGTTTTCCCTTGAAAACAGCTCCATATTTTCAGACGTTTTTTGTTAAGCGTGTGAACATACCCTCACAGTGTGAGAGTGATCTCTCTAATGTGGAACTGGGAAAAAATAATCTGTTCTCAGTTATAAACTCTGTCACTAAAATGTGAAAACTTTCTTCCTGAATATAGAAGCAATTGCTTCCTGTGGGGTCCCTGCATCACAGAGGGTCTGGAGCGATGGTGGGCAGGCACATTACAGTGGTGTCCACATTTTCCTTTGCTTGAATGGTTCGGGGCTTCAATTTACCATGAATCAAATTAAATACAATATCACGACATTCTAGTAAAACACTTGACAGGCTGCAATACACAGCACAACCACTTTGTGGGCACAAATAGACACATATAGCATAGACATCTCATGACAGAGTATCGCAAAATCATGTATTCTTTTTAAAAGCTGGTAATCTCGGGATATGTTGATATATGCGGAAAGGTAAGGAAGGATAGATCTATATGTGTCTTCACAGTATTCCTCTACAGACTTATCACTCATAATGGTGCAGCAATACGTTTGAGTAAAAGATCTAAATGTAAAAATATCCTATTAGTATAATAATTAATAGATCAGGCACACAGAATAAATTTGACCCCCAAACCCCAAAAAGTTTAACTGTATTCATTACATAGGAACACTTTGAGAGCCACGTATTCATTACAGAGTAAACATAGAGCCCACTAGATATAATTGAACCCACATATGAAGCATTAAACATCTAACAAATTGAAATCAGAGGTACAAGCAGAGGAGGTATAGTTTCAGTGAACCTTTAGCTTGTTCTACAAGGTGAATTTTCAGGGGACTATTTGAGTCTGTTGTAATGTTAGATATATATTAGGATCTGTTTTCCCCTTTGCACTGTGCTCCATACTTTTACAGTTGTGTTATTTTATGTCTGCATTATGTTGATTTACGGTTCATTGAAGACGTAGTAAGAATAAAATGGATTTCCCCTATGAATCACGCCTACAGTTACACCGGATAAGATTCACTTTGAATTCAACACCATACTTTGAGATCACCTGTTACTATAGTGCTAGTTTTTATGGCACATTTGAAACTACCTTTATTATTTTCTTGCTAGATGTTGCACAATCTAAAACATATTGCTACACAGTAAATGAATGCAGTTATCTACTATACATTTCATAGTATTAAAACTGGCTTTTTCATTTGCATAATGCATACTGTATAGGATCTACTGTTTCCACAATATACAGTTTGTTAAGGAAAGTTCTATTATTTGGTTGTTTGCTTGTTAGACTATGCGCTGCTGCTCCCCATACTTGAGATGGGAAAGACCAACAGACACATTAAGTGCGCATGCTATGCTTTGCCAAGTATTTTCAGATAGAAGTACCAATCTTTAATATCCTGGGCACACGTTTCAAACTGCTCCTGATTATAAAGAATCATCATATTGGCCATAGTGCCTGCACCATAGTCAAGTACAACTCACCGGTTATATGCACCTATGCTGTTCCTTCCTCCCCCGTCCGCAGCGAGAATGTTACATGCGAACAGCCTATCCGTATCTGTTGCATGTAACTTCCTCTTATTGTGTCCTGGTACTGAGCTGGGACAGCACAACGCTTAGGGCAAGTCTGATGGCATATCTCCTAAAATGCTACCCGCAGCAGTCAGGCAAGTCCTGAGGACAAGTGCTCACCTATAACACAACTGGAATCGATAATACATTATTATGCTAAAGAAGAGTGTTAATAATACAAATTAGGATCAATAGTAGGTAATTAAATGACAAATACTCATCAAAATGTGAAATAATCCAGCAACCACAAGTTGTCAGGTGTAAGTTGTATGTAATGTATAGAGTTGTCAGTAGACTTGGAAAGACAGGTCAATTTGTTGTAGCATTCATATAATGGTTGCACTAACTAAAACCCACATCGGTAATACTAAACCGAACTTAGATTATCATAAACCAACTGGTGATCTAGACTTTGTTGCAGGAGAGGCAGGGAAGCCATTTGCTCAAGTAACATCGGATGCCAAAGCTTCTCTGCCTCCCGCTATTTTGGTTAGCACTCTGCCAAACAGGTGGTGCACATCCTTTGTTTAGATCTAGATCTAGCTTTGCTTGGAGATACAGAACTCTCAGTGAAGCCAACTAAAGCTGAAGACACAGCCCCTTCCATTCTAATGATCAGTAGGGATTCGTGAGCCGTTTCCATCAATGATGTCAGAAGATGTCTCAAGGTGCACATAGCATTTAAAGTGCACACTGGCCCAACTATAAAATTCCTAATGCACGTACAGCCTGTAGAGCAGAATATGTGACTTTTCTTTGAACATTTTATGTACTCAATGCAGCTGTTAGTTTCTTTCTCTATATGTTAAAGAAGGAGAATGGTGTTCATCTAGCCTAGAAGACCTTCAAAGTATCATGGTCTGGAATATTCGACACTTGAAACTACTGTGCTTATACAGATGTTATCTGCAAAAATCAATCGGTTCTGTTCACCGTATTTTTAACTGATAGGCCCAGAATTTTTTCAAATTGCTTGCAAAATGGCGTGGTTTTGTGAAAATTGTGGAAAAAATAGCATTTTGACTGCAATTTGTGAACATAATGAACATAAGTCTCACAGGACAAATAGATTGTTGGCTAGGCGATTTCCATGTACGGCATTACACCTCCAAAGTAAAAAATAATGACAAAGTAGAAACTCAAAAAAAACGTATACATGCAAAAGAGAACAAGGAGTCATGCACTATTTATTGTATGAAAATATGAGTTTTTATTGTATCAAAAAAATGGGCAATTAAAATATACAGAAGATCCTGCATAGGAGCGACATTACAAAATGGAAATATCACAATAGTCTATATCTGGTACATCGGTATAGTACAATAATAGAAATAAGTGATATCAATTACATAGTTACGTGGGTAAAAGGTACCCTATCTAGGACAGGTGAGAAGCCAAAAAGCACATAATGCAAACAATAACTCACATAGATGGTAATATAAATAATAAAAAACAAGCATTTGCATATCCTAAGAAGGAAAGGGTAGAAAATGGTGTCAATACGAACACTGTAGTTACTGGCAGAAGTAAATAGTCAGTATATGTGGAGACAAAGATCTGTAAAATAGGCTGCCACTAGTGCAAATCCCTGGCCACCCTGCATATAAACAAAGTCCCATAAGAGTACCATTAGCAAAGTGCCTTACCCATTAGTGAAGTGTAGTCAGATAGCCCAAAGGAAGCGCCTCGACGTGCGTTTGGCGTAAATAGCTTTATCAAGGGGTAATGACAGTGTGTTCATACTAGATTTTTAATAGGAAGCTGTATCAATCAGGTGGTACACGTTAGACCAATGGTGAGGCTAGTCAACGGCGCATGCGTGCGATTTATCGAGATGATGCGAGAATGTCGTCACAGGCCATCAGATGCTATTGCACATGCGCAGCTCCCAGGACGCGTCACTAGGGAAACGGCGCAGCCGCAGAGCATCGGAATTGAAGCCCAGAGCGGAGACTCCGCAAATCGAATCACAGCGCATGCGCAACCCCAGGGGAACATGGATCAAAGATGCATATATGTATTCAGTGTAAAAAGAGAACTATGTAGTAATATGCAACGAATACTAAATGATCTCTCCATCCCAGGATACCCTTTTCTTCAGTGAGTGTACAGTCCGTATACAAGTGACAAATGGAAATACTAATATAGAACAGTGAAAATTAACTGTTAGATGCATTCTCATTACAAACACTCAGAATGTTCATTACATATTATTATAATTAAAACATGCATTTATATAATTAGAAGAGTGCAATTATACACAATATAGTTATATGCAAAACATAATAATATAAGTGTAGATCACAGCACCTGTGATCAGAGGACTACATACAAATCAACAGTTACATATGTCCCCATAAATAGAGTGAGAGGGCAGCAATAAAGATGCTAATGCAAACGCAGATCATAGTAAGTACGATACCAGGTTCACATACACATCGTATATTACGCTAATGATGTGTAAACATATTCTCATATGTGGTCTCTCCAAAGCCCAACACAGGGGTTGTCCACCTTCTGACAACTGATGACCTAACCACTGGATAGGTCATCACTATATCATCTGTCCGGGTCCGACACCCGGACCCTGCACCGATAAGCCGCTCCGGTGGCCTGTGGGCACCAGATGTTTTGGCACATAATGCTATGTACAGAACCCGGAAGTTGTTGGCTACGTACACAACATAGCGGTCGTGCTGCAGAACTGCAGGTCCGCTCCTATTCACTTGAATAGGAGCAGTACTGCAGCTCGGCCGCTATTCCGTGGCCGGAGCTAAATGCTTCCGGCATGTACCTCCGGTGCGCTGAGGCACCGGACCAGCTGATCTGTGCGGGGCCTGGTTGTCGGACCCCCACAGATCATGTACTGATGACCTATCCGGTGGATACGTCATCAGTTGTCAGAAGGTGGAAAACCCCTTTAAGAGTATATTGCACAATTGGCCGTGCTTACAGAGGAATACTAGTTTTCAATATGATTGCAGATTTGTTCAACCATAAGCGGTATTTGCTTCTAGATATAGTTTTACCAAAGGATAACTTACACAAGAAATTACACACAACAACTGAAGTTTCAAACAGAATGTATTCCTTTAATTGTATAGTAATCTTTTTATGAAATTGAAGTAATTCTTCGGCCTCATTCACACGACAGGGTTTCCCGTCCGGGTGCCGGCCGTTCATAAATCGGCCGGCACCCGGCTGCATTAGGAATAATAGACCCCTAATGGGGCTATTCACACGACCGATTTTTTGACGGCCGGCAAAACCGGCCGTCAAAAAATAGGACATGCTCTATTTTCAGCCGGGTACCCGGCCGCCCGGCTCCCATAGAAGTCTATGGGGCCGGGTAATACACGGCCATCACCGGAATGTGTCCCGAGTGATGGCCGGGTTTTCCGTGGCTTGCACTCTATCTCCTCCTCCTCACAGCGCAGAGTGCATGTGAGGAGGAGTTGATGCCATTCGGACGAATGGCTACGCTGTACACTGTGTGGCAGGGCCGGGGTGTACAGCAGGTGGAAGGGAGCGCTGCGCTGGCTCCCTTCCCCTGCTTGTTAAAAGCGCCCTGGCCCAGCGACACCTCCACACTCTGCTATGTGCTAGCCCCACTTTAGCTCCTTGAAGGAGCGGAATCCCCGTGTTTTCGGGGATTCCGCTCCTGGACAGAGCGCTTGATGTCTCTGTCCATATCTGGGCAGTGACATCAGGGGAAACTCCTGAAGCGGAATCCCCGAACACATGGGGATTCCCCTTCAGGAGTTGCCGCTGATGTCACTGTCCAGATCTGCCCGGCCCGGAACGGATGCAAAACTTTATGCAAACCGGCCGGGCAAAATGGCCGATTTTACCGGCTGACACTCGGGCTCGGGCGGGACCCGGTCGTGTGAATCCCGCCTTACTCTAAGGTATGTCACAGAGCACAGTCTACACAAACGTGTGTGTTGCATAATAATGATAATAATAATATACTTATAATTTTCCTATCATTTTTTTACCTTGCCAGGCAAAGCAAAACGTTACACATGACCGATTAGTTGCAGATATTTTCATGGCAGAAATGTATTTCAAATAATCTGAATGGGGTTCTTTTTGCACTGTGTTCATGGGATTTTAAGATCCTCATTCATACCGAATATATGGGAAATTTCCGCACAACATAAGAACAAGCCCTTACATCCCGTGATGCCTTTTTTCTACTGAGGTTGTGACCAGATGTCAGCAGATCTGATCAGTTTTCATTGTATTCATTAATTTCATAAAGTTATGCAGCGTTATTTAGTACATAGCGGCTTTTGCTTAGAAACACCACAGTTTTCATTGGGATCTGTATTTCTGTTTCCCAGGGAACAGATTGTGTATTGTGTGTTACTGATATTGTTTTTACAGCATTAACAACACAAAAGTTTGAAGAGCACATTCCAACAAAATTAAAGAAAACGTGTACACAGGTTTATACAGGTATACAGGATCACGTGCACTAAGAACCTCCCTATTGTAAGTAGATTTAGCAGTAATGCATATTTATTTATATTTAGTGGCTTAGGTGGCAATAGTGTTCGCAGTGTGCGGTCGCCATTCTCTTGTGTGCTGTTTTTACAGCATTTTTATCACAAATTATTCACACGTGTTATGGCATGACCTTCATATACATAGTATTGCCGACTTTAATTTGGAAACCTGTACTAATAAAATGAAATCCATAGCTACTGACATTGCTCTAGGAATGTTGAATATTTCTTAAGTGTATTGGATGCCTACTAGTTATGCATCGCGCAATATACTAGACAGTGCAGATAAATTCTGGAAACTGCAGCTGTGTTCCATAGTAAAAAGAAATATATTCTGTACTGAATCTAATGATATGTATAGTGAATATGGGATATAAAAAACAGAAATCTGCAGATAGATGATAAACGGCTCAAAGGGATATGTTCCCTGTTCCAGGGATATGTCAGTTCTCCACTGATCTTTCTTTACTTGGCTGCATTGATGACGTGTCACACTTAAAGCAAGACCAATGAGACCAGTAATTGGCTGCCAGGGTCACCTGTTGAGTTCGACACGTCATCGCTGCTGCCAAGTATACTAATATTGGTGGGGGACCATAGAACTGTTGGCATTTAAAAAGGTGAGTATGTGCCTATTCCTTATTTTTAGCCATATGCAGCATATACAGAGGTTTTCCAGAAAACCCCTTTAAGTCAACATGTGGTCTAAATTAGAATGAATTTAACAGTCTATAGTTTCTAACAGATTATTGTAACAAATTATGAATTTAGTGCAGGAGGAAATATCCCTTGGCTGTTATAGAATATAGAATAGTTGTAATATATTCTCTATAGTATATATATACATTTCTGATACAGAGCTAAAAAAAAAAGTGAAATGAGAAAATTCCATCTGAGTTAAATTGGATCTGCATGCAGTATGATCCTAAGATCCACCTATTGTGTCATTTAATTATGTCTTTCTGAAGAGTATCAAGCATCAAGTCAACCTATTTGCCCTATCAAAGCATATGGACATCATATGGGATCTCTGCTTGAGCACCACCTACACCAGTTCTCACTCATTTCAATACACCATATAAATAGATTTTTTGGGAAATGAACAAAATAAGCTGGTTTGTGATGAATATGGATTTACTGTATTTAGACAAATAAACATGTTTTGTACTGATAAACATTGTTTACAACTGAATTAAGGCTGGATTTCCTTAAATTTTTCTCTCATCAAAGTATCCACCCTTAGCAGCGATCACAGCAGTGCAAACATGGGGCATTCTGTTGGTCAACTTGTCTAAAGCTTCAGCTCGGATCGCAGCCCACTTCTCTTGTAGCAAGTCCCAAAGGTAATTTTGGCTCGTAACTTGCACATCTCGAACACACCAGTCTAGATGATCCCAGCAAATTCAATTGGATTGCAATCGGGACTCTGGGGTGGCCAAACCATGTTCTCCTTCACCTGTTGTCGGTCTTTTGACTGAATATACTTTTTGCAGGAGGTAAGTTTTGGGTCGTTATCTTGCTGCAGTGTGAAACCACAATCAATCAGACGGGTGCCGAAAGGGATGGCATGGTGCACTAGGATGCTGTGGTAGCACTTAGAATCCATGAATCCTTTGATTTTTAGTAAGTCACCAACCGCACCACCTCCGAAACATCCCCAGACCATAATGGTACCTCTTCCATGCTTGACTGTGGGTGGAAGGCTATCAGGGAGCACGCGCTCCCCTGCCAAACGACGAACAAACTTTCTCCTGTTGGACCCAAACACCTCAAACTTCGATTCCTCTATGAAAATAACTTTTTTCCACTGACTAGAGTTCCATATTCTGTGCTTTATAGCCCACAATAGCCTCTTTTTATTCATTTTCCAAAGCAACGGTTTTCAGGCTGAAACACATCCCTTGAAGCCACTGGCGATTGACATGCTTTTCTTCCTCGTTTCCATCAGAGAAGCATGGATCTGACCAGCTGTTTTAAGTCTGTCCCATTTGCAACACACTCTGATGAATTTGTCCCCCTGTTTTGAGGTTACTCGAGGATGTCCATGTCGTGGTCGATCACATACCCTCTTGTTTTCAGCATAATTTTTTGAAGGTACACTGCATGCCACCAAGAGAAACCTCCAGGCAAGCAATTTCCCGCAGACTGTGCCCTACATTTCTCAAAGCGGCTATAGCATATCGGTTTTTCATTGATAACTCCTTTCTAATGCAGTAGATAGTCTTATTTCTGTGCAAAACACACTTATCACGTTCATTCTTTACAAAGAAAAAGACAAATCTGGAGTGTATTGAAATGAATGACCAGTAGTGTATATATTAACCAGAGCTGCTCTCGCTTCTGCCGTGTAAAGATATGGCCGGCTTCCATTGGTGATATGGCGTTAGCTGATTGCCAGGCTGCCTCCAATTAAAAATAGGTTCTCAAATTGAGGCAACCACTTGAAATATCAAATTATATATTTAAATTTATATAATCGTTTATAAATATACATGAAACAAATCAATCACCTTTTGTCTGCTGTGCTATATTCAGTATACAGGCTGCCATAAACATTAGCCTGGGTTCTGCAGAACAAATGTACTTATTTTGGGAAAGCTGAAAAAAATATATAGTAGAGAGAGACCTCACCTGTCTCCGCTGGGGCATGTTGGTTTACTAAGTTTAATAAATCAGAGAAGCCAGTGAGTTAGATAACTGCTAAGGTACTGTGTACATAATTGACTGGAGAATTAACTAGTTGTATGTTCTACAGTAGGTTGTGATCCCCTATGCATGAAATGTAGTGCAGATGTAGCAGAGCTTGTCAGCCCATCAAAGCGGAGTTGGTCATTTCACATAACTCATGATATCCTGATATGTAACCTATGGTTTAACTTCTCAAATATTATACATTGAAGAAACAAGATAATTTCATTTCTACTCCATCTGTATATTTTTGTTTACTTAATACATGCCAATGGCTAAGCAAATGGGTAAAAGTATCAACAAAGTAGACAATGTTGTCTTGACCTCAGGTCTTTTTGCAGCATATTACAAACAGGATTATAGGACTTTAACAGTAAAGTATTTTCTTGTTTCACTGTGGTGACTTTACAGGGAATTACATTGGGTGATATTGCTCTATTAAATCAGTGAAGCACATTACAGTCCTATTTAATGCATGACTTGACTTTTGTTTTATTTAAATATGTTCCTTGGCTTGAAATTCATACCAAATCAAATGTTCTTGGAGCCAAATAGGTTTTGTGATATCAGGTGTGCCCATAGTAAAATGTAATTAATTTTGACAAGACCTGTGTTGAGCGAGGTCATGCCGGCTTAACATGGACTGCATCCAATAATTCTGATCAGGTGCAACCTTCAGATTTTTTGTATTAGACAATTCATTGTTTTACTTGGCCTGTATGTGATCTAAGGTATATGTACCTCTTGTATTACACATGTCTCACTTTTTTTACACTGCACTTATTTAAATATAGTAGGTTGTCACCTATGTGAAATATAAATAGTATGACCGTGTATATCCCATGGACATGTATTTTGTTATTCATTGTAGAGGCTCAGGAGATTTGTTTTAAAGAGGTTGACCAGGTTTGATAAAAGGATCTGTTTTTGGTTTTTTTTCAGGAAATAGCGCCACTCTGGTCCATGGGCTGTGTCTGGTATTGCAGCTCAGCCCCATTGAAAGGAATAAAGCAGACTTTTTTTTGTTTCTAATCATGAACGACCCCTTTAAACAGTGATACGGTACTGAAAATAACCTGAGACTAGAATTACACACCATGATATTGAAGTTATCTATGTCTTAGGCCATTGTTCACAGTCTGACTCTTGTTTACACATAGCAATCTTCACAATTGGTTCTGTCTAATAATACAAAAACATTAACTGTAGGTTGTCAGATTAATATTAATTAAGATGACAGTGATTATCATGAATTGGAAATGATCACTTCAATCACAAGTGATTGCGGTCGGAATTAATTATATCAAATGCAAAACATAGCATATAAACCCACCAATAGAAGTCCTACTATTTCTGGGAGAAGGGTCTAAACAATAGGACAGAAATGTGTTGCAATTTCTTGGACCCTCACCATGTCAGCCAACTGTCAGTCTTATCTGTCTACTAATTATGATGAATGAAAGAAATGGGTTTTTGGATCTTATTTCAATGATGATAATAATAATAATAATAATCTTTATATAGCGCCAACATATTCCGCAGCACTTTACAATTCAGGGGGAACATGTACAGACAATATCCGACATTACATAGTGACAAAACTAACAAACAATTTATCCAAGAGGAGTGAGGATTCTAATCCCAAGAGTTTACAATCTATGAGGAAAAAGGGGTTCAATGTGCCTTAGGTACTTCTAGGGTCACTGAATCATCCCGTTCGTCTACAGTAGGTAACATTCTCTGCCTACCAAAAATCTACGTATAGAGCTAGATACATGAAAAAACAACACTAATGTAAAGATAATTCCCTGAAGATCTAATAGTGCTCTGGATGGTAAAACATACAGTGGGTCACACAGCAGCCAAAATATCGAAAACATAGAGTCTCAATGCGGGGGCAGAGACACAAAACCTCTTCTCATGGAAAGCCGGTTATTTCAACCATTGATAATTCAGCAGAGCAATAAGGCTGTGTTCACATGTGCTGTTTTTGTTGTGTCTTTCTTGTATTAAAAAAAAAAAAGACACAGTAGATGTTACTCAGGATGAGTTTTCTCCACATTCCTCCCTGTTTAGTACCTAATTTAGCCAGCGACAGACAAGAAGGCAGAGGCGTAGCTAGGTTTTCCAGCAGCCGGGGCAAAGATTCAGTTTGGCGCCCCCCCCAACCTCTTTCTCGACATCTCCTTACTCCTCACCGTGTTTGTTTTCTCTACCAATGAATGACGTATCATTTCTTTTCAACATTTATTTTTATGTAACTCGAGCATAAAAACATTTGTACATTTTACAAGCAATATACAACACCAGAACCAAGCTCAGTACATATATACAGCACCAGAACAAAGCTCAGAACATAAATACAACACCAGCACAAATACAGCTCAATTTAGTGCAATCCATGCCGTATGGGTTTGCACTAATTTGTTTCCAGCTCCCAGCATGGCCCGAACAATGGTAAGGATATGCTGGGAGAGGCTGTTTCACAAAAAATAAATCATATCATAATACCCATCATCTCGCTGCAGATCATACAGTGACTACATTACTGATTAGAGGCAGAATAAACATTTACATTAAGTGACTCACCAGTGACGTCTCAGATTCTAGTTCTTTTTCTCCATCCGGTCCAGACCTCTATGATGACTTCTCCCGGTCACAGCCCATTTCTGCAGTTTGCCGCTCAGATGTCTTCAGCTTCTCACTTTTCCTACATTTCTACACCTATAAACAAAGATAAAGTTCTCATTATACCACATACTACGCCCCTAAATATAATAGCGTACCATACACCGTGTCTCCCACACACACACACACACACACACACCGTGCCCCTGTAGATAGTGCCCCCCATAGAGCCCCCTGTAGATAGTGCCCCCATATAGCCCACCCCTGTATATAGTGTCCCACAAATAGCTCCTCCAATAGTGCTCCCACAGATAGCCCACCCCTGTATATAGCCCCCCTGTAGATATAGCCCACCCCTGTATATAGTGCTTCACATATAGTACACCCCAGTATATAGTGCTCCACATATAGTCCACCCCTGTATATAGTGCTCCACATATAGTCCACCCCTGTATATAGTGCTCCACAGATAGCCCACCGCTGTATATAGCCCCCCTGTAGATAAAGCCCACCCCTATATATAGTGCTCCATAGATAGCCCACCCCTGTATATAGCCCCCCTGTAGATATAGCCCACCCTTGTATATAGTGCACCATAGATAGCCCATCCCAGTATATAGCCCCCCCATAGATAAAGACCCCCTGTAGATAAAGCCACCCCCCCGTAGATAAAGCCCCCCCACGTAGATAAAGCCCCCCCGTGGATGAATCACCCCATAGATGAATCCCCCCCATAGATAAAGCTCCCCCTGTAGATAAAGCCACACACTTTTTTTATTACAATAAAATAACAAACTATACAAACTCACCTTAATCCCGTTCCCACGTCGGCCGGCAGCAATGGAAACCTGCTCTCCTCTGCGCAGGTCTCCTGGGGTTGAACGAAGCGTCTATGAAAGGCGCTGATTGGCTGGGCAGAATTGCCTCTAATTGTACCTGTGTCCTATAGATGCAGGCACAATTGTAGTGCAGGAGGGGGTGGCGCTGGCGCCCCCCTCTAAGTTGCGCCCGAGGCACATGCCCCTCTTGCCCCCCCTAGCTACGCCCCTGCAAGAAGGCGTCGTCTTTCTGAAAGCCCCATTGCTGCTATATGGACTGCTTACCTTTATTTACACCATACACCTGAAAAACATAGACACACATCATCAAAACAAATCCACTGATCATAAAGTGAACCATAATGTGACTCCCATATACATAATAAA
This sequence comes from Rhinoderma darwinii, assembly GCF_050947455.1. Lineage (NCBI taxonomy): Eukaryota > Metazoa > Chordata > Amphibia > Anura > Rhinodermatidae > Rhinoderma > Rhinoderma darwinii. Next base: position 175,875,862 of record NC_134690.1, read on the forward strand.
GTTACTGAAGAGAAATTACCATATCTGGATCTTTTGTGACTGTAAGGCCCTGTTCACACAGAGTTTTTTGCAGGCAGAAAGATCTGCCTCAAAATCCCATCTGGAATTTTGACGCAGATTTTGACCTGCCTGCACGCCGTTTGCCATGTTTTTTGGCCGCAGCCATTGAGCGTCGCGGGCAAAAAACGTTGCGAAAAATGCTTTCTCTGCCTCCCATTGATGTCCATGGCAGGTCGGAGATGGAAACGCCCAAAGAAAGGACATGTCGCTTCTTTTTCTTTTGAAATCAATGGGAGACGATTTAGTCAATTTTTTGCCGCGATTTCATGGGCAAAAACTGCGGCAAAAAAACCTCAGTGTGAACAGGGCCTAAGACTGTACACCAGTATCTAGCCCACATCCAAAAATGGGATGCATTAAAAATGAGGGTACAAGTGTCAATTATTTTGCACAATCTCAATTTTTTTTTTATATGCAACTCATCATGTACAGACGTCATGTACCTACTGACCAACAATATAACTACATGTATTGACACTACATATTGAACATGAATTCAATAGTAATGTGGAATAATAACAGATGGAAAGGATAGAATACATCTTGTTGTGAGTATGCTGGTTGAGTACTGTAACCCAGGCATAAAATGATGCTGCATAATACTGATGAAGTCTAGAAGAGACAAAGTACGTCACTAGCTTCATTCTTGTATTATACAATGCAAATGTCTATGAAAGTCCGCTAACAGTATCCTAAAGCAGCAGCATAGATAGGAGTGCTGGTGAGGCATGTGCCCTTGGTGCTGAGTGTATGGGAGGCGCCACTGGCACCAGGCGGAAGAGTTAATTGCTATGTAAACCTTTAAATGGCAATTTTTTTTTTGTAATAAAAAAAGGTCTGTCCGTGTGATTGGTGCAACTTTATACATAGTTTTTATTAAAAATAATTTTTACTTTTTGAGATACAGGTGCTCTGTATACAGAGCAGCTGTATCTTTCGATATGACCTGAATCCATAAGGTCAGCAGCACTGATGGGTTCAGTGAAAGCGGGTCCTGTGTGTTCATAACTTAGATGTGATAGATTACAGGTGGATCTTGTGTGTCAGAGACGCAGGACCCGCTGTCACTGAACCAGTCAGGTCCGCGAGCAGTGACGTAGCTATAGGTGTTGCAGTGGTCGCAGTTGCGACCAGGATCCTAAGCCTAGCGGCCCAAAGGACCCCCGTTGCCACACAGCGCTAACCGTGTAAAAAATGGAATTCTTTATTTGCTGGCACTAGGCTGCCTAATAATGAATGGGCAGGGCTGAGGGTTCCTTAGATGTCACTGTCACATGATCCACTCCGTATACCATGTGACCGTGATGTCACGTGAGGGGCGTTCCAGTCAGGAAGAGAATGTCAACGTGGCAGCAATGTGTGTTGTATTGTGCTGTCTGTGTTTGCAGAGGAGAGCGGGTGGCTTTAAATTACAGCCCCCACTCTCCTCTCTCCACCGCAAACACAAACAGCACAATACATTACAAACTGTGGGTCGAGACCCACTGGGGGGTCGTGTGAAGACCTCCGCGGGGTCGCGAGCCACTCACTGAGGTCCCGGTTCTAACTGTATCTGCGCCCTCAGGATGCAGATACAGTTTAATTCAATGCTGGAGCAAGGAGCTGACGGCTCCTTGCTCCATCTTTCACTGTGCCGTAAGCCATGACCGGCTCGGAGAAGACAGGCGCGATGTAGTGACGTCATCATGCCTATATGCGCCGAGTCACTCATAGCACAGGCCAAAGGAGAAGAAGGATCTCCTCCACCTGTCGTGGGAACGGAGATAGGTAAGTAATCATTTTATTATTTTTCTATTAGGCACAAATGGGGGCATTATACTGGGTATGGGAGGAGGGCTAATATGGTGGCAGCTATGGGAGTATTATACTGTATGTGGGGCATTATACTATATGGAACAGTAAGGGGACATTATACTGCTGGGGCAGTTATGGTGAGCATTATACTGTGGGGGCAGCTATGGGGGCACTATACTGTGGGGGGCATTATACTGTGGAGGCAGCTATGGAGGGAATTATACTGTGGGGGCAGCTACGGTGGAATTATACTATGTGGCAGTCATGGGTAGCATTATGCTGTGGGGGCAACTATGGGGGCATTATACTGTGGGGGGCAGCTATTGGGGCATTATACTGTGGGGGCAGCTATGGGGGGCATTATACTGTGTGGAGGTCAGCTGTGGGGGCATTATAGTTTGTGGGGGTCAGCTGTGGGGGCATTATACTGTGTGGGGGTCAGCTGTGTGGGGCATTATACTGTGTGGGGCAGCTATGAGGAGCATTATACTGTGTGGGGCAGCTATAGGGAGCATTATATTGTGGGGGCAGCTATGGGGGGCATTATACTGTGGGGACATCCATGGGGGCTGTTGGGCAAGGCGGCTGGGCATAGGTGCGCGCAGAGGTCTGGTGGTGTTGGGGAGGGGTAGGGGGCCCAAGCTGAATTCTTGCACCAGGGCCCATGAGCCTTTAGCTATGCCACTGTCCGTGGGACTGACGGATTCAGATCATAGCGAAAGATACAGCTGCTCTGTATAGTGAATACATATACAGCTGTATCTTAAAAAATAAAAATATTTTTCAACAAAATCTATTTATAAAATTGCACCAATCACACTGACTGACAATTTTATTACAAACAAAATGGCATTCAAAGATTTACATAGCCTTTAAGGCCTCATACCCAGGAACGTGTTTTTCCGCCCGTAACTCACCCGAATTGCGGACCCATTAATTTTAATTTCTATGGGCCTATGCACACGACCGTGGGTTCTACGATCCGTGCATAGGCCAGGAGCCCGGACCGCAAAAAGATAGGACATGTCATTATACGGGCCGCATTTGTGGTCCGGGCTCATTGAAATAAATGTGTGCACGGTCCGTGATTTACGGGAGCCCCACTGATGACATTCTGTCCATGCCGCAATCATAGGCCATGCACATGGCTACGGTCGTGTGCACGAGGCCTAAGAGTTGACCAACCCATGGTTTTGAATCTGCAGTAGAACAGCATGCCTCAGTCTGACCTGCTTTAGAATTTTGAACAGGATTGTTGGGAATTATAGTCCCCCATTTCATTTGCTTGTGTCCAATGCTAGTGAAATTATGCCTTAACCTTGGGAAAAGAGCAGAAAAAGTGAGCACACTATCAGCTTCTAGCTGTTTAGGTACAGCTTTATTAAATGCCTGAGCTGTTTCACACACCAACATTGGAATCCCATAATGTCTTCATGCAGCAAATAATCGGGCACTTGGCCGCTGCTACCATAGAAAAGATGCCTATGGCCCCATGCACACGACCGTATTTTTCATCCGTAATTATGGGCCGTAATTATGGACCCATTCATTTCTATTGGCCACGAACACCTTTCAGTATTTATACTGATGGGTGTCCGTGCTGAAAAAATTATAGAACCTGTCGTATTCTTGTCCGTAATTACGGCACGGACTCTCCCATAGAAGCCTATGGGCGCTTCTGTAAATACGGACGGCTACTGATGTGGATCCGTAAACCGTCCGAATTTACGGAAGCGTTGCTATGCAACATGTGGGTGACATAATTTGCAGCCTCCCTACTGTATGGTGCTATTATATTTAGGGGCATAGTGTGTGGCACTATAAGAATTGTATCTTTGTTTATAGGTGCAGAAATGTTTGAAAAGTGAGAAGCTGAAGACATCTGAGCGGAAAACTGCAGAAATGGGCTGTGCCCGGTAGAAGTCATCATAGAGGTCTGGACCGGATGGAGAAGAAAAGAGAACGAGAACTAGAATCTGAGATGTCACTGGTGAGTCACTTAATGTAAATGTTTATTCTGCCTCTAAACAGTAATGTAGTCACTGTATGATCTGCAGCGAGATGATGGGTGGTATGATTTACTTTTTTTGTGAGGCTGCTAATCACTAGCAGCCTCACAAAAAAAAAATCACGTAGAACAGGCTGGGTGGGTGCGCCATTTCAATTTTCGCCTCAGGCAGCAAAAAAACTAGAATCAGCCCTGTATCTAGTGATATAAAAAAACAAAAACCTGATGCTCTTCTTTGAGTTGTTAGTCAGCCTTTAGTATTGTTCAATGTAAGGGTATGTTCACACGGCCAAATTTCAGACGTATACGAGGCGTATTATGCCTCGTTTTACGTCTGAAAATACGGCTCCAATACGTCGGCAAACATCTGCCCATTCATTTGAATGGGTTTGCCGACGTACTGTGCAGACGACCTGTTATTTACGCATCGTCGTTTGACAGCTGTCAAACGACGACGCGTAAAAATACAGCCTCGTCAAAAGAAGTGCAGGACACTTCTTTGGACGTTTTTGGAGCTGTTTTCTCATAGACTCCAATGAAAACAGCTCCAAAAACGGACGTAAAAAACGCAGCGAAAACGGCGTGAAAACGCAGCGAAAAATGCGAGTTGGTAAAAAAAACGTCTGAAAAGCAGGGTCTGTTTTCCCTTGAAAACAGCTCTGGATTTTCAGACGTTTTGGTTGACTACGTGTGAACATACCCTTAGTCTACTTTTACACAGCAGTATTCTGATCAGTATTTGGAAGCCAAAACCAGGAGTGGTACCTACACAGAGAAAAGGTATAATGGAAAAATTTGCACATCCTCCGTGTTTTGGATCCACTCCTGGTTTTGGCTGATGCAAAATACTGCCTAAAATACTGCCATGTGAAAGTGACCTAACCCTGAAACATCTATAATAAATCTGCTTTTTTTTTTTTTAAACAGAATCAGTGCCACTATTTTTGATGGACTGTGTGCGGTATTGCAGCTCTGTCCGATTCACTTGAATGTAAGAACAGCCGCATCCCATAGAAAAGAGTGGCACTGTTTGTCAAAAACAGACATATTTTTTTTTTAATCTCATACAACCAATTTGAAGCCATTACATAATAGGGTCCCTTTCATGGTAAATTAATAAATAGTCTGATCATAAAATCATTTCGTTCTCATCCCCTTCTCCATGTTTTCATTTCAGCCTCTGGGTTGTTTGCGAAAACTAAAATAGGATGAAGTAAAGTGCTTGATCTTTGAGATCCTGTTGAGCAAGAGTTTACATCTCAATAGCACAATTGTTTTCTTGTTGAAGTATAAAATTACAAATAACAGTTTCCGTAATTTGTAAGAAATTAATAAAACAAAACAAATTCATTTACTGCACATTTTGAATAATAATGAGAATTATTTTATTGCTTAATTCGTTACACCCAAAATGTGGCAGCGTTGCAAACATATCGACAGTAAACACTTGCCTTCTTGTCTCAGGCAATTACTTCACACTGAGAAGCTAATCATTTTGTACTGTAAGGAAGATAACAATGAAATCTCTCGCCATTTATAAAACAATAAAGCTACTGTAAGGAATAATTATTTTAGAAATAGTTTCCTGCATAGAAAACTCTTCAAAGCTTGTGAAGTCTCTAAATCTGGAGAATGTACTTGAAATATACAATGGAAGTCCGCTCCGGCCATAGAGAGGACTCTGTCACCAGTTTATTCATTCCCTATCTCCTAACTAATCTAACAGGCGCTATGATGCTGATAACTACAGTGATTTTTTTTTTCAAAAACTTTTATTATTTGCAAAGTTATGAGCATTTTTCTAAATATGCTAATTTGGCTATAATAGACAAATATGAAGTGACTCTTTCTTTTCACTCTGGGCGGTGCAATGTTTTCTGTATGACGGTGTCCAATCGGCATTCAGCTTCTCCCCCTTCCCTGCCCAGTAACGCAGCCTGATCTTATAGTACACAGCTTCCATTCCCGACTGTGTATTCAACTGGTGATATCTCCGGTTGTGTCACAGCTTGACCTGCCTAGGTAGAGTCGTGTGTTAACCTTAAACCATACTATCCCCCACCCCCATTTAGTAACGACACATGACACCGAGGTTGGATGTGAAATGGCCACAGCAGCCGTTTATTAATTTCACAGTTTTATAAAAACAATTTAAATCCGAAACATTCGGATAACTAGTTAGGAATCCACCAGAGAATTCCTCCTAATAATTCACATGACCCAACATGGGTCAGAATCATAAATAACCATTAAACGTTAACATTAACCCGAGCAGAGGAAGTCCTTGAAGCCCCTTCAGATGTTCCTTTCAAGAACACACCGAATTAGCCATCTGCAAACCACTAATTACCTCCAGCCGTAAACCAGCTCGGAAGCACCGTTCACCTCTGCAGATGGCTCCACCCACTAGAAGTCCACTTCAAGGGGATAACACCCGTTGAAGCCCTCAAGTGATATACCGACCACTAGAAGTCCACTTCAAAGGGATAACACCCGATGAAGCCTTCAAGTGACATACCTTCTACCAGAAGACCACTTCAAAGGGATAACACCCGATGAAGTCTTCAACCATGTACCTTTTTTGGGGGACGCATACCCCCGATGCGACCCCCCCACCATTTTGTACTGACTGGCCTCAAGGACTCCCCCCGCCAGCTGCCATGACAACAGAACCTACTCCGGAAAAAAGAAAAACATGTTAAATAAACACACAAAATAAAACACAACGCTCATATACGGACGTACAGAAGACCTAAGGAGTAACAAAACAAGGGTGGGAGGGTGGGAGCTTTGCTTCTTGTGTACTACTCCTCCCGCTGCTTCCGGCTCAATGCCGAGAAACAGCGGGAAGCGCAGTAACGGCCCCCCCGTCCCCCCTAGCTCCTCCCCGTCCCTCCTTCAGCTTCTTCACCTTTCCCTCACCTCTTAACATTAACCCTTTCCCTACCAGGACGGTCATGTCGGCTTCCCTCAAGCCTGCAGCTGCGTCCAGCCTCTTCTTGACCTGCCTAGGTAGAGTCGTGTGTTAACCTTAAACCATACTATCCCCCACCCCCATTTAGTAACGACACATGACACCGAGGTTGGATGTGAAATGGCCACAGCAGCCGTTTATTAATTTCACAGTTTTATAAAAACAATTTAAATCCGAAACATTCGGATAACTAGTTAGGAATCCACCAGAGAATTCCTCCTAATAATTCACATGACCCAACATGGGTCAGAATCATAAATAACCATTAAACGTTAACATTAACCCGAGCAGAGGAAGTCCTTGAAGCCCCTTCAGATGTTCCTTTCAAGAACACACCGAATTAGCCATCTGCAAACCACTAATTACCTCCAGCCGTAAACCAGCTCGGAAGCACCGTTCACCTCTGCAGATGGCTCCACCCACTAGAAGTCCACTTCAAGGGGATAACACCCGTTGAAGCCCTCAAGTGATATACCGACCACTAGAAGTCCACTTCAAAGGGATAACACCCGATGAAGCCTTCAAGTGACATACCTTCTACCAGAAGACCACTTCAAAGGGATAACACCCGATGAAGTCTTCAACCATGTACCTTTTTTGGGGGACGCATACCCCCGATGCGACCCCCCCACCATTTTGTACTGACTGGCCTCAAGGACTCCCCCCGCCACCGCGAAACAGGCCTTGACCACCTTAAGCCTGTGAGTTCCTCCACACCACCACCGCCCTTTCTATGCCTTCTGCTATAGCCAAGCTCCAAATATCAATGCCAACCTCGGTCAGATGAACCCCGTCACTCCTCCAGAAATTCCCCAATCCTGACTCCAAATCCCTATGCCTCACGCAAATGCCCCCGTTCTTTGCCACAAAACGGGACACCGCCCGGTTAACTTTTATCCGAGCCTTATTGACTCTCTCCACCGATCTAGCTAACCGCCAATGCTTCCTTGGGACTATGTCCGACCACACTACCACCAACTTGGGATAAGATACCCACAAACACAACAAATCATGCTTGATATCCCGCACCAACTCACGAAAAGGGCGGACTCCTAAGTCATTCCCACCCACGTGCAACACTAAAACCTCCGGAACCCTATCAAGCCGCACATATGTCTGGAATTCCGCCAACACCCTGTTCCACGACATACCTCTAAACCCCAGCCAATGCACAACCGCATCCTGTCGCGGAATGCGCAACTGGCGACCATCCGGGCGGACGTCCGCCCTCAAAGCCCCCCAGTGCACGTACGAATGACCCATCAACCACACCAGACAAGGAGGCGAATCTGAAACGGAAAACACAGTTAGGCACCACCATATACATTTGCAAGCATAAACAACAAAATTACAACATATGGGGGCGGACATAGGACTTAAACCTTTTAGACTCCCAACGACCAATACGCCTCACCCCCTCATCATCCAACCCCCAGCGCCCTGCTTCCGTTGCTGCGCCAATCCGGAAGGAATGAGATGAATATGAGCCTGCCGCAACCCCAACCGCCGTCAAACATTTTTTAAAAACAGCTCCAAACTGAAACCTGGACAAGAACGACCCGTCCACATGACATAACAAAGGCAAATCTGGAGACCCCCTGTTTTTTGTAAAACCACGCATGCACTCTACTGGGCACATGACCGACCCCGGGAGAGCGAACAAAACTATCAGTTTTCCCTTCCCTAATTGGTCAGTTTTTGATCTACGCAACCATACCTCCAACCGATCTGCAAAAAGGCTCACCTCCCCAGATCTCAGCCCCCCTGCCTGTTTAGTACTTGGCGACACCAACTCACCTATTCTAAATGCTCCGAAGAACGCCAACGAGAAAGCCAACCGAAACAAATCCATTTCATCTGAAGAACGACATACCGATGCCAATGAACCACCCAACAAGCCCAGCAAAGCAAACGACACCGGCCTTCTACTATCCGCCTCCACCCTACCTCTGCGCAACCCCTTCAAAGCCTGCGATACCAGAAATTCCTTCGATACATCCCGCAAGCCCCGCAACTTAAGCCCAAACGCCACCGCGGATATAAACCGGTTCACCTTCGCTACTGAAAACCCCGCCTCCCAGGCATCCCCTAACCAATACAAAAGTGCCACCAACCTGTCTCTATCCGTATTGACATCACCCAACTCTCTTACCCACTCCTCCCACTGCCTCCAACAAGCAGCATAAGCCCTCCACGTCGTGCCCGCCAAAGACCTTTGTAACAGCTGCTCTACGGGACCGATACCAGATCCCATAGATGATCCGGACACGCCAAACCAATACGTTCCGCTCCCGGAGCCAATTGCCGAAACCGGTCCCACTGCGAGCGAGAAAGAGCATCAGCAACACAATTCCGTACACCCGGGACATGCACCGCCACCACCCACGCGTTCAGCGACAAACACACCAACACTAAATGTCGCAACAATTGAACTACCGGAGGAGAGGACGCCGTGATGTTATTAATGGCAAGCACCACACCCATGTTGTCGCAGTAAAAACGGACCTTCTTATCCCTGAGCCTGTCCCCCCAAATGGTAGCCGCCACCACGATGGGAAACAGCTCGAGCAGGGCCAGATTCCGCGTCAATCCACTGGACACCCAGCTAGCCGGCCATTGACCTGCGCACCACGGACCTCCCCCGTAAGCTCCAAAGCCACCCGCCCCAGCCGCATCCGTGAAAATATTCAGATCACTCGTATCCTGCGCTGGGGCCATCCATAGCGAGCGACCATTGTACTGGCCCAAGAAGTCATCCCAAACCTGAAGATCAGCTCGGTGCTCCTCCTTGAGCCTCACAAAATGATGCGGCGCCCGCACTCCCGCCGTTGCCGCCGCCAACCTTCTACCAAACACCCTCCCCATCGGCATAATCCGGCAGGCGAAATTCAACTTCCCCAGCAGCGACTGAAGCTCCCTCAACGACATTTTCTTCCTTCTACAAGCCCGTCGCACCTCCAGCCTCAAAGCACCCAGCTTATCCGCCGGGAGCCGACACTCCATTGCCACCGAGTCAATTTCGATTCCCAAGAAACAAATCGTCGCTACCGGGCCCTCCGTTTTTTCCGGCGCCAAAGGGATCCCAAAATCCCTCGCCACCTTCTGCAGGGCATGAAGCAAGTTACCGCAAACCGGCGAACCCCCCGGGCCAACGCACAAAAAATCATCTAAGTAATGGATCAACGAATCGACCCCGGATACTCCCCTCGTTACCCACTCCACGAAGCTACTAAACGCCTCGAAGTATGCACAAGAAAGAGAACACCCCATCGGAAGGCACCGATCCACGTAAAAGGCCCCATTCCAAAAACAGCCCAACAGCCGTTGGCTTTCTGGATGCACCGGCAACAACCTGAACGCCGCCTCGATGTCGGTTTTTGCTAGCAGCGCCCCCGGACCCGCAGCCCGCACTAACCCCACCGCCTTATCGAATGAGGTATAAACTACGGAACACAACTCGTGATCAATCCCGTCGTTTACCGACGAACCTTTGGGATACGATAAATGTTGAATCAAACGAAACTTTCCGGGCTCGCGTTTAGGGACAATACCCAAAGGGGACACAACTAAATCTTTCACCGGCGACTCCACAAATGGCCCCGACATGCGCCCCAACGAAACTTCTTTTAACAACTTTTCCGACACGACTTCCGCATGCACGTAAGCCGATTTTAAATTTCTCCGCGTAACCGGAACCTCATAAGGAGGCGGAGGAATAACAAAACCAACACTAAACCCTTCATAAAGCAACTTAGCCGCCGCCCTATCCGGATACTCATTTAGATAAGGGGCCATCCTTTCCACCCTCACCGGCGACACCCCCTTGACCAGCCCCGTGCTGGTTCCCGGACCTCTTTTTACGCAGACATTTTGCCGCCCCGTGTGATGCACCATTAGGGTATGTTCACACGCTGAGAGGCAGTTACGTGTGAAAAGACAGACTGTTAACAGCTGCCTCGTTTCACACGTAAAAGCTCCTCCTCGTAATTTACGAGGCGTCTGAGACGCTCGTAAACCTTGAGCCGTGCTTCATTGATTTCAATGAAGAACGGCTCAAATTACGTGGCAAAGAAGTGCCCTGCACTTCTTTGCCGAGGCAGTCAATTTACGGGTCGTCGTTTGACAGCTGTCAAACGACGACTCGTAAATAACAGGTCGTCTGCACAGTACGTCGGCAAACCCATTCAAATGAATGGGCAGATGTTTGCCGACGTATTGTAGCCATATTTTCAGACGTAAAACGAGGCATAATACGCCTCGTATACGTCTGAAATTTGGCCGTGTGAACATACCCTTACACTCGGAGCACACGTGCTTGAACTTGCACGTGGCCCCGAACTTACACTGGCCTTCATTGAATTGCCAGCAAAACCCCGCCTTTCCCCCGCCGCTTGGTCCACTCTGACTAGTCTGGCCTCCCTGGCCACCGCTCCCGGGAAAGGGCTGCCTAACCGGAGCCGTAACCCGTAACCAGAGAGCAATATCCTTCTGGTCCCACCGAATCGCCGGCCGAACCGCCTTCCGCTGACGGAATTGCTCATCATATCGCAGCCACGCCTGACCCCCATACGCCCTATGAGCCTCCCCAATAGCATCAAAATAACAAAATAACGCCGAACAATTTTCCGGCGCCTTTTCCCCTATCACACTAGCCAATATGGCGAACGCCTGCGACCAATTAACGAACGTCTGCGGGATAAGCCTATACCGCTGCCGTTCCTCCTCGTCCTTTTTACTCTCATCCCGCTTGCTCTTATCCAAATTGAATTTAGCCAGCGGCAAGAGAGAAAAAATTTCAACATATTCATCTTTCCAGATCCGATCACGCACCTCCTGCTTTAAATGCGCCCCCAACGGACCCTCAAAACAAACATACACCTCCCCCCGAGCACGATCGTCCATGCGCACTCGATCGCCGTCCTTCTGTGCCTCAGTCTGCACCGACACCGCGACCGCCTCTCTAACCGCCACCACAGGACGCGCCTGCAACGATCCCACTTCCCTGGAGCCTTCCCAAACTACCGCAGGGGACACTTCCGTTACTACCGGCGCCGCGGCCCTATCCAGGCGCCCCACCAGCTCCCGTAAGCAACCCACTAAATCTGCCAAACCCGCTCCGTCGCGTCCGCCCGCGCCACTACCGGCCCCCGATGCTATGCTAGCAGCCCCCCCGCCGACACCCGACATAAAAATCGCTGGATAAGACAATAAAGGAGTTATACACTCACCGGGCTGCACAGGCGCTGTGTTCCCGTCAGCCGGACCATCCTGACCTCGACGATAGACGTCCAGTTCACCTTCCTCCAGTTCTTCTCTCGCCGACGACTGTCCCTCCCAACGACCTCTTCGGAAAGGGGATGAGGACGCGCTGACCGATGGGCCGGCAACCTGCCGCCCGACCGCCGGGACCCAGACTTCCGACCGGACCTGTTGCCTCGACGTCGCTGCAGATCTAGTCGTCCGTCTAGACGATCCTGACGAAGCCTGCCCCCTGGCCGGAACATCACCATGCGGGGCGGCCGTACCTTGCTCTTGACATCTTCCATCTGATGGGGGAGGGGTGACAGGGAGCCCGGCCTGCGACTCCCTGCTTACCGCCGGACCCCGTCGCGGCCTGGGATTCCTGCCAGGACGCAGGGCCTGGGAAGGGGCGGTCCTCCCAGCTGCCTGGCCTGCAGCGTCCGGGATCGGGCTCCCTCTGCGACGCCGTGTCCGCGGGACTACCTCCGGACTCAGGCGCTCTGGAGGTCGGGACCGCCGAGAGGGACGGGTCGACACAGCCTGCATCGCCGTCACCCCTGCTACCGCTCTCTGCCTGCCCAGCGCAGGAGCGGTTGTTGCCGACTCCCCCCCCGCCGCCATAGCCATGCTCGTAGGGGGGCCGGGGGAGGGGAGCCTGTCCCTTACAACAGACCCCGAACGCCGTGCCCGACGTGGCGAAACGGCGTCCGGGATCCGCGTTAATGCAGCCACGGTCTCCTCCAGCCATCCGGGACCGTGGTGCACAGCAGCGGCACGCAGCCGCTCTAAAATCAGGGCCTCTGCCATACTAAAAAACCGGGCAACGGGGAGCTTTGCTTCTTGTGTACTACTCCTCCCGCTGCTTCCGGCTCAATGCCGAGAAACAGCGGGAAGCGCAGTAACGGCCCCCCCGTCCCCCCTAGCTCCTCCCCGTCCCTCCTTCAGCTTCTTCACCTTTCCCTCACCTCTTAACATTAACCCTTTCCCTACCAGGACGGTCATGTCGGCTTCCCTCAAGCCTGCAGCTGCGTCCAGCCTCTTCTAGAACTGCGATCCTGGCGTCATATATAAGATTAGCCAATATGGCTGTTTTAAGTGATCCCCCATTCCCTCCGGTCTCAGTCTCTCACACTGTGTGAAGCAGCTTCATACTAATAAACATAGGACAGTGTCAGAGGCTGTGAGGTAGCTCCACCTCAGGAGAATCGCTGCTGTTGACACCTAATTATTAAGTCTAGGCTCATTTACATATTTAGAAAAAAGCTCATAACTTTTAAAATAAAAAACGTTTTGGAACACAATTTTCACTAGCATTATCAGTGTGAAAGCGCCTATAAGGGTATGTACACACGACCTCTTTCCAGACATAATGGTGGTGTTTTACGCCTCGATTTACGCCTGAAAAGACGGCTCCAATACGTCGGCAAACATCTGCCCATTGCTTGCAATGGGTCTTACGATGTTCTGTGCAGACGAGCTGTCATTTTACGCGTCGCTGTCAAAATACGGCGCGAAAAATGACGGCTAGTCAAAAGAAGTGCAGGACACTTCTTGGGACGTTTTTGGAGCCGTTTTCACATAGACTCAATTGAAAACAGCTCCAAAAACGGACGTAAAAAACGCAGCGAAATACGCGAGTTGCTCAAAAAATGTCTGAAAATCAGGGGCTGTTTTCCCTTGAAATCAGCTCCGTATTTTGAGATGTTTTTGACTCTGCGTGTGAACATACCCTTAGATTAGCTAGGAGATAGGGCATTACTAAACTAGTAACAGATCATCTTTTAACCCCTTAGTGACCAGCCCATTTTAGGCCCTAATGACCAAGCTATTATATTCGTTTTTCTTTAGTCGCATTCAAAGAGCTCTAACTTTTTAATTTTTTCGTCTACATAGCTGTACGAAGACTTGTTTTTGCGGGATTAGTTGTACTTTTTAATAGCACCATTTTTGGGTACATATAATTTTTGTATTACCTTTTATTAACTTTTTTGGGGGGGATTATAAAAAAACTGAAATTCTGCCATTGTTCTATGCGTTTTTAAATTTACGCCGTTCACTGTGCGGCATAAATAACATGTTACCTTTATTCTATGGATCGGTACGATTACGGCTATACCACATATGTAGAGGTTTTTTATGTTTTACGACTTTTGCACAATAAAAACACTTTTGAACTAAAATTATTTGTTTTTGCATCGTTGCTTTCCAAGAGCCGTAACTTTTTTATTTTTCCATCAATGTAGTGATTTTTTTTGCAGGACGAGACGTAGTTTTGATTGGTACTGTTTTGGGGTGCATGGCACTTATTGATTCATTTTTATTCTGACTTTTTTGGTGGGCAATGGAAAAAAATTGCAATTTCGCCATTCTTTTTTGCGTATTTTTTTACGGTGTTCACCTTGCGGTTTAAATTACATATTAACTTTATTAATGGAGTCATTACGGTCGCGGCGATACCATATATGTGTACTTTTATTTATTTTTTACACTTTTACTAAATAAAACCACTTTTTATGGAAAAAAATGGTTTTATTTATTTTTTTACTGTAATTTTTATTATTCATCTTTATTTCACATTTATTATTTATTTCACTAGTCCCACTTCGTATACCAGAGCATTATTGCCTGTCAGTGTAAATCTGACAGGCAATCTGTTAGGACGTGCCTCCGGCGCGTCCTAACAGGCATATGTCCAGGGCAGACCTGGGGGCTTTTATCAAGCCCCCGGCTGTCATGACAACCCATCGGAGACACGCGATTGCATTTGCGGGCCGCCGATGGGTGACAGAGGGAGCGCACTCCCTCTGTAAACAAAGTTAAATGCTGCGGTCGCTATTGACGGCGGCATTTAACGGGTTAAACGGCCGCGGTCTAAGTAAACTTTGATCGCGGGCATTGGAGCAGGAGCTCAGCTGTCATCAGAGAGCTGAGCCCCGGCTCCAGCCTGCACGGGAGACCCGTGCAGGACTACCCTCTGAAGGAAATGTGCATGTAGAAAAGCAGGCTATTCACATTTTTTACAACAGTTATACTGCTCCAGTAATGTCTGCAAAGTATGTCTGTTAAGCAAGATTCACACTGCTTTTGAATAGTACATTTATCGGGACCATTTGAAATACTCTGCCAAACATATGCTCAAGACATACAGTATACGGTAGTAAACCTATAAAGTTGATTCCCATTGAAAAGAAAAAATAACATGCATAGTTACATAGTACGGTTGAAAAAACATATATGTCCATCAAGTTCAACCAACTGATGGGAGGAATTATAGAACTTTGTTTTACCCCTATTGATCCAGAGGTAGGTTTAATCCATCTCAGCTGTGCCTCAAATGTCTGTTCTCCTTCCATCACTCTGTAGGTCAAAGGGGATCTGAACTTGTCGATTCAAACAACGACTTAATACATTTACATAGGGGCTGATATTTTTTCATTCTAGGAAATTATCTATGCATTTTTTAACCCCTTCCTGACATTTGTCATGGATATGTCATGGAAAGCTAGTGCTTCCCGCATTTTTCCCAATCCATACGACAAATGGTGGCCACTGGCTCAGAAGCTGAGTCGGTGCCACCATCCCCGGGTGTCAGCTGTATGTTACAGCTGACACCCTGGGGTAATGGCGGGGACCAAAGATTGCTCCGATCCCCGTCATTAACCCTGTAAATGCAGCGGTCAAAAGAGATCGCTGCATTTAAGGGGTCTGCAGCTCATCGGCACGCCAGCATTGAAATTAGCCTCCCGGTATGCCTAGTACGGAAGCCTTTCAGGCCCTGCCAGGAGGCGGGGCCTAAAAGGCTTCCGTAGCCGCCGGCAAGATGGCGCCAGCTCAGGAGCTGAGCCGGCGTTATCAGCGGTGGATGTTAGATTTATGTTACAGCTGACAACCACCTGTAATGGCAGGAACCGGATCTAGCTCCGATTCCTGCCATTAACCCCTTAGATGCAGCGATAGAAAGAGATTGCTGCATCTTAGAGGTTGATAGCAGATCGCCAGCCCTGCCATGCAATCCCAGAGCTGCCGACTGCTGCTATAGCAACAGGAGGCCTGACAATGGCCTCCTGCTAGGCCATTACGGAAGCCGATTAGGCGTCGCCAAAAGGCGAGGCCTAATCGGCTTGCTGTCAGTGAATGACTGACAGATCTAATACATTGCACTACATAGGTAGTGCAATGTATTAGGAAAAAAATCTGACAGATGAACCTTCAAATCCCCTAGTGGGACTAAAGAAAAGTGTAAAAAAAAGTTGTAAAATAAAGATCCAAATAATAAAATAAAACACAATCGCCCTTCTTCGCCTATGAAGTCCTTTATTATTGAAAAAAAATAAACCATACATATTTGGTATTGCCGTGTCCGTAAAGGCCTGAACTATAAAAAATATTATGTTATTAATTCCACGCGGTGAACGACGTAAAAAAAAAAACCTTAAAAAACTATGCCAGAATTTCTGTTTTTTGGTCACTTTGCCCTACAAAAATTGGAATAAAAGGTGATCAAAAAGTCGCATGTATCCAAAAGGGGTACCTATAAAAACTATAGCTCTAACACAGCTCCGTCGACAAATAAATTAAAAAGTTATGGTTCTCAAAACATGGTAACAGAAAAAATACATTCTTTTTACAAAAGTAATTTTATTGTGCAAAAAGTTGTAAAACATAAAAAAGTTATATAAATTAGGTATTGCCGGAATTGGACAGACCCAAAGAATAATATTTACATGTAATTTATAACGCATGGTGAACGCTGTATAAAGAAAATGAAAAAACAATGCCACAATTGCTGTTTTTTGGTTACCTTGCCTCCAACAAAATAGGATAAAAAGTGATCAAAAAGTCGCATGTACCCCAAAATGGTACCAATAATAACAACAGCTCGTCACGCAAAAAAACAGCCCTCATACCACTACGTCTATTAAAAATTAAAATTAGTTAAGGCTCCAATAAGTCAGGAAAGAAAAATGTGCAGTTGCACAGGCTCGAGGGGAACATTTCTTCTGTTTCAAGAGGCGATTTATCAAGGCCCTAAAATTAGGGAACCAGAAAGGGTAGGACCCAAACATATCTGCTGGAAGCGAAGGTGCCCGTATTATACCAGGACAACACTTTCCCAGCAAAATTCCCCAAACTGCCAAGGTGCCGAGTGTGGACCAAAAGGGGGACAAGTAAGGACACCATTTATCAGTGCGACACAGGCCTGTGCATAAAGGATTGCTTCACAGCGTAACAAATATTTATGGATTATTTATTTATTTTTTTACCCCATTATTATACCACCTGACTATGCCCCTGATGTACTCTGCCAAGCTTACATGTACCCTCACATTATAAACTAAAATACCAGTAAAACTCCAAACAAAACTACTACCAAGCAAAACCCACGCTCCAAAAGCCAAATGACGCTCCCTCCCTTGTGAACACTACAGTGTGCCCAACAGCTGTTTACTTCCACATATATGGCATCGCCATACTCGGGTGAGCCCTTTTAACAATTTTTGGGGTGTGTGTCTCCAGTGGCACAAGCTGGCCACTACATATTTGCCCCTGAATTTACATATCTAGGGAAAAATTCAAATTCTTACTTTGCTCCATCCGCAGCACAATCATTTATGGAAAAGACCTGTGGGGTGAAAATACTCACAACATCTCTTAATAAATGCCTTGAGGGGTGTAGTTTCCAAAATGGGGTCACTTCTGAGTGGTTTCTTTTATTATTTCACATCAGAGCCCTGCAATTGTGAACCAATACTTTGTAAATCGCCAAATTAGGCCTCAACTTCGCAAGGTACTCATTCACTCCTGAGCCTGGTTGAATGTCCAGGGAAAAGATTAGGGCCACATGTAGGGTGATTCTAAAACCGGGAAACACAGCATAATTATTAGAGAGCTTTCTTGTTATGGTGGCACAGGCTGGGCACCACATATTGGCATATCTATGGAAAAAATCCCATTTTCACTCTGCAACATCGAGTGCACACTAATTTCTGCAAAACACCTGTGGGGTTAACATGTTCATACACCCATAGTTGAATACCGTGAGGGGTGTAGTTTCCAAACTGGGGTCACCTCTGGGGGGTTTCCACTGTTTTGGTCCCAAAGGGGCTTTGCATATGTGACATAGCGCCCAGAAACCAATCCAGAAAAATCTGAGCCCTACTGTGTGCCCAAACAGACGTTTATGACCACATATGGGGTATTTCCGTACTCCAGAGACGTTGCTTTACAAATGTTGGGGTTCCATTTTTCCTTTTATTTGTTGAAAAAATTAAACATTTTGAGCTAAAACTACATCTTATTGAAGAAAAAGGATTGTTTTTATTTTCACTGCCCAATTCTAATAAAATCTATGAAACACCTGTGGTGTCAAAATCCTCACTATACCCCTAGATTAATTTCTCAAGGTGGTGTAGCTTCCTAAATGGAGAAACTTTTGGGGCGTTTTCACTGTTTTGGTCCCTCACAGGCTTTGCAAATGTGACATGGCCTCCGCAAACCATTCCTGCTAAATTAGAGATACAGAAGCCAAATGGTGCTCTTTCCCTTCTAAGCCCTGCTGTGTGTCCAAAGAGCCGTTTATGACCACATATGAGGTATTGTTTTACTTGGTAGAAATTGCTTTACAAATGTTGTGGTGCTTTTTCTTATTTAGTCTTTGTGGAAATGAGAAAAAAATTAGCTAAACCTACATTTTCTTTGAAAAAATTTAGATTTTAATTTTTATGGCCTACTTCCAATAATTTCTGCAAAAAACCTGTGGGGTCAAAATGCTCATTATACCTCTAGATAATTTCCTCAAGGGGTGGTTTCCAAAATGGGGTCACTTGTGCGGGGTTTCTACTGTTTTGTCCCCTCAGGGGCTTCGCAAATGCGACATGGCCTCCGTAATCCATTCCTGTTAAATTTGAGCTCCAAAAGCCAAATGGCGCGCTTTCCCTTCTAAGCCCTGCTGTGTTTACAAACAGCCGTTTATGACCACATGTGGGGTACTGTTTACTCTGAAGAAATTGCTTTACAAATGTTGTGGTGTTTTTTCTCCTTTAGTCCTTGTGGGAATGAAAACAAATTAGCTAAACCTACATTTTCTTTGAAAGAATGTAGATTTTCATTTTCACAGCCTACTTCCAATAATTTCTGCAATAAACCTGTGGGGTCAAAATGCTCACTATACCACTAGATAATTTTCTCGAGGGGTGTAGTTTCCCAAATGGGGTCACTTTTGGGGGATTTCCACTGTTTTGGCACCGCAAGAGCCCTTCAAACCTGACATGGTGCCTAAAATATATTCTAATAAAAAGGAGGCCCAAAATCCACTAGGTGCTCCTTTGATTGTGAGGCCTGTGCTTCAGTTCATTTGCGCACTAGGGCCACATGTGGGCTATTTCCTAAAACTGCAGAACTTGGCCAAAAAAAATTTGAGTTGCGTTTCTCTGGTAAAACTTTGTGTTACAACAAAAACGGATCAAAAATGAATTTCTGCAAAAAAAAAAAAAATTTGTACATTTCACCTCTACTGTGCTTTAATTCCTGTGAAATGTCTAAAGTGTTAAGAAACTTTCTAAATGCTGTTTTGAATACTTTGAGGGGTTAAATTTTTTAAAATAGGGTGACTTATTGGAGGTTTCTAATATATAAGGCCCTAAAAGTCTCTTCAGTACTGAACTGGTCCCTGTAAAAATAGCCTTTTGAAATTTTCTTGAAAATGTGAGAAATTGCTGCTAAGATTCTAAGCCTTGTAATGTCCTAGAAAAATAAAAGGATGTTAAAAAAACATGATGCCAATCTAAAGTAGACATATGGGGAATGTTAATTAGCAACAATTTTGTGTGATATAACTGCCTGTCTTACAAGCAGATACATTTAAATTTAGAAAACTGCAAATTTTTAAAATTTTTCGATACATTTTGGTGTTTTTCACAATTAAATACTGAATGTATCGAGTAAATTTTGCCGGTAACATAAAGTCCAATGTGTCACGAGAAAATATGAGAATCTCAGATTCGCTTGGATAGATAAAAGCATTCCGAAGCTATTACCACATAAAGAGAAACATGTCAGATTTGAAAAATGAGGCTCTGTCAGGAAGGTCGAAAGAGGCCAAAGCGAGAAGGAGTTAAAGCCATGTACTGTTCCCGCTGTAACCAGCTCCTGCGGTAGGCAATTCCACAGGTTCACAGTTCTTATGGTAAAGAAGGCTGATCGCCCCTGGAGATTGAACCTTTTTTTCCTCCAGACGGAGGGAGTACCCCCTTGTCTTTTGAGGGGATTTTACATGGAACATCATTTCACTATATTTTTTGTATGCGCCATTCATATACTTATACAAGTTAATCATGTCCCCCTTAGTCGTCTCTTTTCAAGGATAAATAGGTTTAATTATTTTAATCTTAGATTCTCCATGCCCCTTATTAGCTTTGTTGCTCTTCTTTGTATTTTTTCAAATTCCAGGGCATCCTTTCTATGAACTGGAGCCCGAAACTGAACTGCATATTCTAGATGAGGCCTTACTAATGCTTTGTAAAGTGGTAATATTATATCCCTGTCCTGTGAGTCCATGCCTCTCTTAATACACGACAATATCTTGCTGGCCTTTGAAGCAGCTGATTGACATTGCATGCTGTTATTTAGTCTATGATCTACAAGTACACCCAGATCCTTCTCATCAAGTGACTCTCCCAGTATAGCTCCCCCTAGGACATATGATGCATGCAGGTTATTGTTACCCAGATGCATAACTTGACATTTATCTACATTAAACCTCATTTGCCAAGTGGACGCCCAAACACTTAGTGTGTCCAAATCAGCGTGTAATTTCTAAACATCTTCCATAGACTGAACTATACTATATAGCTTGGTGTCATCTGCAAAAATAGAAACAATACCCTTAATCCCATCCTCTATATCATTAATAAATAAGTTGAATAATAGTGGTGCCAGAACTGAACTCTAGGGTACACCACATATAACCGGGGACCATTCAGAGTAGGAATCATTGACCACAATTCTGTGGATAAAGTTCTTGGGACAATTCTCAATCCAATTACAAACTATACTTTCCAAACCTATAGACCTTAATATACCCATTAGGTATCTAGGAGGGAACATGTCAAATGCCTTTGCAAAGTCTAAAACCGCTATAGCCACAGTGGTCCCTCTGTCTAGGCTTCTGCTCAGCTCTTTATAAAATCAAATCAGGTTAGTTTGACAACTTCTGTCCTTAGTAAATCCATGCTGACTGTCACTTTTAATACTATTTTTTGTCACATACTCTTGTATATAGTCCCTTAAGAGCCCCTCAAACATTTTTTCCACAATGGATGTTCAGGTCAGTGGTCTGTAATTACCCAGGGAAGACCTAGAGCCCTTTTTGAAAATAGGCACCACATTTGCCCTGCGCCAGTCCCTTGGCACTATACCAGTCACTAGAGAATCTCTGAATATTGTGAACAGGGGGACAGAAATAACTGAACTAAGCTCTTTAAGAACTCTTTGGTGAAATCCATCAGGTTCCAGAGCCCTGTGCACAGTTATTTTATTTAACTCAGCTTGAACCATACCTACATTCAGCCAATTCAGTATATTAATTGATGGATTAACAGCACTGGCACCGGCTATATCAGCTGCTCTTTCTTCTGTTTTATATACAGAGCAAATAACCCATTTAGTAGCTCTATAGCTTTATTTTCTTCCATACAGTTGTATTGAACAGAGTAGTCTACTATACTTTTCAATACCAGCCAAACGTATCCCAAAAGTACACTCTTACTTCTGTGTAATGTTAGTCTGTGGGCACATTAGCTGTATACATGAGGAGAATTTCCCAGCATATATACTAAACATAGTGCCCACACATGGTGCATCAACTGTTTACAATATGTGCACTAGTCACATTTTGTGTTAGCTGGATTGCTACTACAACAAAACCACTAAACTGTTCAATGTGAAGAAAAAAAACCTTCTACTTATTTATTTTTCATTGCTATACAAACCTATCTCAGTCATTGATTTTTAACTGTCAAATGGTAAAATAGTCTGCAATAGAAATAATCACAGCAGCAAGTAATACCATGATATTACCCTAGTAGCTAATATATTTACTAATACTATCTAACACACAGCTGAATATCCCCCAGGTGTGTAATATAACTGCAATGTGTGAACACTGGACATTTGTTCCTTGAATTGTATTTAGCTTTTATTCTATCAATACAGGAAATTAATATTTATAACATTTTAGATGTTTCTATTGCAAAGAGGAGAATTATTGTAAATTTTTACACTCGGCATCTGGCCTTAAAGATAATAAACATATAAGTGTAACATGAATTGAAGGTTATTTTCTCCTATGCAACCATTTTTCTATTTCTCCATTGCATTTAAAATGAAGCAACTGTGCAAATGGTATTCACTTAAAATCCCTTAGGGTGAGGCTGTATTCACACGAGCACATTACGTCCGTAATGGACGGAACGTATTTCGGCCGCAAGTCCCGGACCGAACACAGTGCAGGGAGCCGGGCTCCTACCATCATAGTTATGTACGACGCTAGGAGTCCCTGCCTCTCCGTGGAACTACTGTCCTGTACTGAAAACATGATTACAGTACAGGACAGTTGTCCGGCAGCGAGGCAGGGACTCCTAGCATCGAACATAACTATGATGCCAGGAGCCCGGCTCCCTGCAGTGTGTTCGGTCCGGGACTTGCGGCCGAAATACGTTCCGTCCATTATGGACGGAATGTGCTCGTGTGAATCCAGCCTAAGTTTACACGTAGCGTAAATACTGCAGATTTTCTGCAATGGATTTCGGTGCGGAAAATCTGCAGCAGCAGCAGAGTGGATGAGATTTGATCAAATCTCATCCACACGCTGCGTAAATAATGAGCGGAAAAAATGCTCAGAAATTGACCTGCGGTGCGGTTTTTTAATCCACAGCGTGTAAATTGTATTTGCGGAATCGCTGCTTTTTTTTGTTGCCGATTTTCCCTATTGGCTTCAATGGGAGGTAAAACCCGCAACAAATAGAAGTTGCGGTTTTTTTGCGTCAGAAAAGATGCGATTCCACCGCAAAAAAACGCAACTCAGAAAAAAAAAAAGCTTATACTTACCCAGAATTCTGTGCTTTTTCGTTCAGGCCAGCATCCTGGGATGATGTTTTATCCCATATGACCACTGCAGCCAATCACAGGCTGATGCGGTCACATGGGATGAAACGTCATCCTAGGATGCCTGGCTGCAGGACGTCAGAGGGTAAGTATGGGTTGTTGTTTTTTTGTTTTTTTAAAACTATGAGTTTTCCGCTGTGGACATTCCAACCGAAAAACTGCACCACAATTTGGTGCGTTTTTTTGGGCCAGGAATTCCATGCGGCCGCCAGGGCGGATGCGCTGTGTACCTTTACGCAGCGTATCCGCCCTGTGTAAACGTAGACTTACTGTTTTGTTTCTACAGCTCTTATGCAGCCCTTGGTGTCACCATGGTTACAGGCTACAAACAAACCTTGCGTGATTCTGCAGCCATGTCGTACGGCTCTATTAGACAGAGCGATTATCGTACATTTTTTATATAATCGTTTAAATGCAAAAGACAATCGCATGTAATAGCATACAACGATTTGAAAGCCGAGTGATAAATTGTTGGGTTTCCTTGGATCGGCCATATTTATTTTAACGAAAGATCGCGACCACGTCCCCTCTTCTAAACATAAATCTTCCTGTCATTAGCAGTTCAGTTACTGTGATCGCCCACACCTCATCTCTGAACTGCTAATGACAGAAGATTTCTGATTAGAAGAGGGGATTTGGCGGCGATGAACAATAATCTTTCACTCATGTAGATGTGGCCAATCCACAGAAACCCAAAAATCTATTGGCCAATCCACAGAAACCCAACAATCTATTGGCCAATCCACAGAAACCCAACAATCTATTGTTCGTCGTTCGATCGTGACACACTATTACATGTGGCAATTATCTCTTGCCTATGAATTATTATAAAAATTTAGTATGATAATCGTTCCATCTAATAGTGCCTTTATAAAAGGGCACATATAGAAGAGGGTATCACATGACTGCAGGATCAGACTGCACACAGGGTCTGAGTCAAAGAAAAGAAGATAGTGTGGCACTCACCACTATATAAAAGTCTTCACTATTTAAATGCCATACAAGCAAAATCTATAAAGAGAGAGAACTCCACTTGGCCTACCGTTTAACAGCCTGTGATGTTTTGTCAATGCCTTGTTCTACAATACTGAGTGAGCACCATCATTTGATTTGCATTTCTGTACATATTGGAATAGTCCAGCGGCAAAACAAATGATTTACCAGTTTGAATAATACACACCGGGTTTGTTTGTAGCCTGGAACCATGGAGACACATAGGCCTGCATAGAAGTTGTAAAAACAAAACGATAGGACATTTTTAATCAAAACTTTTTCCTTTCTTTTTTAGATACAAAGGAGCAATAAAAATAATTGGCTGCAAAGGTGTACATTGAGTTCCCAGTGTGGTAAAAAAAATGATATAGTATATAAATAGGCATTTGAGACAACTATAAATATTATAAAAACAATAATCAATCTAAAAGTGAATACACTATGAATATATTGTTGTATTATTACTACTATTAATAAAATACAGTATCAGATCAGCTTTCTGGATTTTTACTGACATTTATTTGGAATTTACTTTATTATAATATCAGTCAAATAGGACAATGGTGTTCCGATACATATAATATACTTAATATAACATAAAGAAACAATTAAGAGCCTTTGACGCCAATGTATGAATATAAAAAGTTTTTCATTTATTAAACAAACACCATATAAGTTAAAATCAACAGAAAGGTATGACTCTAGTATAGCAGGTGGAGACCGCACACACAAATTGTTGCTGAATATAGTCTATGGGCAAACATGTGAATATGTTAGACCAACCTCCATCAGGAGTATATTACCAAAGACAGTGCATTAGACAGAGTTAATCGGTCAAAATCATGAACTTACCCATAATAGCAACAAAGAGTGGAAAGAGTGTCTGCTCCGCCGTATAAGTCCCGACGCGCGTTTCGCCACGTATGCTTCCTCAAGGGGATATATCAAGGGGGTAACTTTTTATATTCATACATTGGCGTCAAAGGCTCTTAATTGTTTCTCTATGTTATATTGATTAGTACATGGAGCTGCCTAGATGATATGGGGGGACAGTGGTGGTTTAAACAGTCTCCAGCCTCTATTATAATTCTGTTTGGAGTCTATATATTGATTATAAAATATACTTAGAGTGAAAGTCCGGTCTAAACTTAATATTTTATAAAAAAAGACCCCATATAGCTCACTTTTCTTATTAATGTACCAACAAATGTTTATTTTTTATCTAGAATGATCCATGCCCACCAAGAAAATAACTGTTATTCCTACACTTCTGGGGACAAATATCCTACAAATAAAGTTTTATCAATAATGTTGCATTAAGTTAGTTTGTGAAAAATTGTGCCAAATTGATCAAAATGTTGCATCTGGCATGTTAAATTGGGTGCAACTTGCTAGACATGTAATACATTTTTCAAAGTCTTATACCAACTCATGTCTGTTGTACTTAATGGCTATGTACACCTTTTGAACAGATTTGTGTTTTATTTTATTGTTCATTTGCTTTGTAATTGCAAAAAATACATCTTTCTAAATAGTTTTCATTAAAAATGTCCTATTATTTGACTACTGTAGAGTCTGTGTAACTCCTGTAGATGGTTGGTGTCCTGAAAATTCTAACTCAAATCCGTCAGTACACTGTTCCTGACAGCTGACTCAACTGCTCTCCCCCTACCCTTCTGTCAGTGTTAGAGATAGCAGCAGGGAGAGGAAGGACATTGTACACAAGAGGTCAGCCAAATGGTAGGGAAGTTTCAATGAAGACGATTTAGAAAGTTGATTAATTTTGCTTTTAGGAAGCAATTGAACAATAAAAAAAAAATCTGTGCAAAGGTGTACATAGCCACACAAGTACATCTCCGCCTTTGTGTTTTTTTTAGTGCTACTGTATGTAAGAAGTGTAAAGCTGTTTCTTGCGATAATTGTATATGTGCGAGTTTGTCACGATAGGTATGTCTATTTTATCTAAAACACCTCTGAACTAAAATATATTTGCAAGAACAATAACACTGAATTTTATACAGGCAGAATTAGAATAGAAACAATACAATAATAAAATGGCAATTACAAACACGTATTTACATATGTGCTTAAATATTGTGTCTTAAACCATTTCATGTCAGTTATTTAAAGTAGAGTAAATGTGCATTACAGTAATAATATATTAGAGTCACTTGACATGTTACGCATTTCCATGGAAACTGATGTTATGCGTCAATAGCCTTCTATTTGCCTTTTAGCCTGTGAGCACTGTTTACATTCGGCAACATTTAATGAAGTAAAAGCATATTTTTTTGTTTTTAATAAGGTTCATGCACACTATCACTTTATGGCATTGTACAGCTTCTGAATCTTTACAATCTGACAGAAAAAACCTCCGTCTGCCTCCATGGGAAAGAAAAGCCTCCAGGGTCCATGCGACCTGTATGCACCTCTATTATGGTTCAGTATAAAACAGAGGCCTAAAGGGCCTTCTACACCGGCCGACAATAGACCGCTGCAGCGAGCGCATATCAACGAGACATCGTTGATCGGCGCTCATTTGCTCCTGTCACACGGAGCTATGGATGGGGACGAGCGATCGTTACTCCGATTGTTCGTTCTCATATATCATTATCAAGTCGTGAGCGCTTCTCCCTGTTTACACAGGAAGATGTGCTGCCGACAGCGATAATATTTAACTTTTTTAAAACTATACGATCAGCAGATGACTAAGTATTTGCTCGATCGTCTGCTGATCGCTGCCCTGTTTACACAGGGAAATGATCAGCAATGAGCGTTATATGAACGCTTGTCTGCCCGATAATCACCCAGTGTAAAACCCCCTTAGGTCTTCTAGATAGCCCAGCACATTTTGTATTGTTGAACTGATTAGGTTAACCAAAGACTATCCTTATAAAATTGTTAAGTGTTATTGTTAAGTGTATAAGGACAAATCAGTAATAACATTGGTTGTTTAAAGCCTTGACTCACTGTACAAAGTTACGCGCTGTTTTCTTTGTGCTGGATTCACTTATTATGCCTCCTCCAGATACACCTTTTTTGAGGTGTTGATTTGATCAAAATAATGTATCACAAAAAAACTCTATTTTTATTAAAAATATTTTTTCATGCCAATTTTGGGGGTGTTTTTTCAAAAAAGTGTGTTTTTACTACCTGTGTTTATTTCACATTGCAAATGATGCAATTCAAAGATCATATGATGCACAGATTCCTCTATTCAATACATGCTTTTTTTTTTTTTTAAATACCACCAAAAATGCCATAAAAAATGCAACACACATTAAAACATTGCGTTTTTGCAAAGAGGAAAAAAGACCGTTAGAGGTCTATGGAGTAAAATAGCCAATAAATGATGCCAAAAACGCAAAAGCTAGGCTTGCTGCAATTTTGGAAAGGTGCCACTGACCAGAAAAAAATGCAAGTAAAATAAAACGGCACCTAAAAAAACGCCAAGTTTCTAGGGTGTTTTATATTTCCACGTTGACTTCAAGTGAACATCTGGACAACTTGTGTGTGTGAATTCTGTCTTATCATTTGGCCAGGAACCATGGATTCATTGTGATCCCTTCAAATTTTGATTTATTCATCACAATGAAAGATTATAAAATGAGGTTCATAAAGCCATACCACCTGCTGCTACTGTTCTGCAATCCATATTATAATTATGTGAATATAACAGTAGTAAGAATACTGATGATAATGATTATATATGAATGTGTATCCTATAATCTCTTGTATTAATGCATTTTATGTTAGTACTAACAGAACGTTAGTATGGATTCTGTATAAAGGATAATAGCCACAGTCTTGTGAAATGATGACCAAATGGCGTCATTATTGCTACTGTTGACTCGCTAGTTGATCCTTCCTGAAGGTTAAGTAATAAAGGAATAGCAGGGTTACTGTACATATCAGTACAATTATTGATCTCTTTTAGCATATTTTCTTTGGGTCCTGCAGTTTTGAAAATATAAGTAAAGTCTCTGATCACATTTTATTCATTTTAAAATAACAGATCATTTACTGGTTTATAGCAGGCAAACATATTGGAAAGGTTCAAATATATAACTTCCCATCCATATTTCCATGATGATACAGTAATAAATGTTGACATTTATTTTGAAGGTTATACAAGACTAGTTAAGGGATGAACGTTAATTAGACACAACAGTCAATCTGCACTTGCATTTAATTAATAAAGAGAAAATATTTTCCCTCAAAAATGTAATATGATTAGAACGTGTCATTTTCAGGAAGAAAAAAACACCAGTGATTATTTTTCATAAAGACTTGTGGTTATATTGTTTTTTCATTGTATAGCTATGTAGTTTTGAGGAATGAGTGAACCTGGAGGAACGTTATTTGACAGTTTTCACCACTCAACTGCCTCTGTATGTTCTGTGAATAAGGATATGGGTGGTAAGCAAACTTAGCTTTAACAACCAGTGCCAGGCAGCTGCTGTCAAGGCAAAATCATGGGCCCTGTAGCCACAACTTAAACTGTATATTTTTATTATTCTTAACACAAGAATGGCCAAAAATATCCAACAAGGCTTGTTCACCCACAATTATTCATGGTAATTCAGTAAGCTGGCTGCATATTGTTGACATATTGAACTCAATAAAATAACAGTATGCAGTAAACTTCTAAACTCCTTCTAGTGGCTGCAGGTAGTCAGAATTTTATCATTTATCTCAATGTTTATGCAAGGGAGTGAGAGTTTTGGATCAGAAAAATGGAGCTCTGATCCCTATAAATATATATTAAAGAAATTATTCAGCAAAGAATTTTAGATTTAGAAAATTGCATAGTGCTAAAAAGAGTGAGGATGTTGGAGCAGCTTAAAATCACTGGGTAGGTGATAAATGTCGGATTGCTTGGGTTGAATGCTGGAAATCCCAGAGATCACAAGAATGCGAGTCCCCTGTACAAATGGAGCAGTGCACATGTATGGCCACCTCTTCATTCACTTTCATGGGGATAGGTGGAAATAGACGTCAACAGTGCTGCCCATAGACAGTAAATGGAGTGGTGACCACGCATGCACACTACCACTCCATTCACACAGGGGACTTGGGGAATCACTGTAAAGGATCTGCCAGACACAGCTTCTGTGTCGACGCCCGTGGTTAATCAGTCTGCACCTGCTCCTAAGTCTGATAGAGTGACTCGATCTGCTACCACTCAGGCTGGTAGGCTCAGGAGTGGGAGAACCTATCACAGCCTGGCCAGACGGTTCTAGCTCCCGCCCTCGGTCTATTTATACCTTCATTTCCTGCTTGTCTCTGCCTGTGATTCTTTCCTGTTTCCTGGCTCTGCTGCTTCTGCTATCATTATTGACCTTGCTTCATTTTGACCCTGGCTTTACTGACTACGCTCCTGCTCTGCGTTTGGTACCTCGTACACTCCTGGTTTGACTCGGCTCGTTCACTACTCTTGTTGCTCACCGTCTAGCCGTGGGCAACTGCACCATTTCCCTTAGCTTCTGTGTACCCTTGTCTGTTTGTCTGTCGTGCACATATTGAGCGTAGGGACCGTCGCCCAGTTGTACGCCGTCGCCTAGGACGGGCCGTGCAAGTAGGCAGGGACTGAGTGGCGGGTAGATTAGGGCACACCTGTCTGTCTCCCTACCCCGTCATTACACTCACGTTCTCCTGACCCCCAGCGTTCAGACATTTGTCACCTATCCAGTGGATCTGTGATCAATGTTAATAGGAAAACCCCTTTAAAGACTATAGAAATATTGACCCACTAGGGGTTTTTAGAATAATTTATAGAGTTACCCAGCAGTTAAACTAGACATTGCTATGAACTGGTTTTACTTTTTATTAACATTTTTATCATTATTGTAATATGAGTTTATATGAACATAATGTGATGTGTATGTAGTAAATTTTTATGGATAAAAAAGAAGTGATATTAATAATGATTTCACTAGGCTTACATTCATATCCTTTCTTTCCAGATCAACAGCAATACTCATGGTCACCTTCCCAGCACTTCAATGAAGAAAAATATTCTCCCACCCTTAGGAATATGAAAGGATTATCTGGTAGCAGGAATCAATCACAGTTATGTTCTGGTCATACTTGTGGCTTAGCATCTCCTGAGGATTGTGAACATGTGCATGATCATGGGCACCATGGGCAAGAACCTAGGCAATCATATCTCCTTAGTCCTACAGAGAGCTGTCAAATGGACCACCACCGTTGCTCCCCACGGAGTTCCATTCATTCTGAATGCATGATGATGCCTGTGATGATGAGTGATCACATGTCTAGTAGCACTTTTCCAAGAATGCACTATAGTTCCCATTACGAAACCCGTGATGACTGTGCGGTCTCGCATAATACTAGTAGTAGTAAAATTAATAGAATTCCTGCAAACTTGCTGGATCAATTTGAAAAACAACTTCCTCTGCAACGAGATGGATTTCACACATTACAATATCAGAAGACATCCACCTCTACAGAACAAAGAACAGAAAGCCCAGGAAGGATACGTCATCTTGTTCATTCTGTACAAAAACTTTTCACAAAATCCCACTCTTTAGAAGGATCATCAAAAGGCAATGTAAATGGTACAAAAGGAGACAGTCGTGGAGATGACCACCATCATGGCCATTATTCAAAGCATAGCAAAAGGAGTAAAAGTAAGGACAGAAAACCAGACAGCAAGCATAAGTCTGGGATGACAGGGTGGTGGAGTTCAGATGATAATTTGGATAGTGATAGCACTTACAGAACCCCTAGTGTAATGAATAGACATCATGTAGACCATATATCTCATTGTTATCCTGAATCTCTGCAGGGACATTTTGGAGATCTTTCCCTTAAGACTTCTAAAAGTAACAATGACATGAAATGTTCAGCGTGTGAAGGTCTTTCAATGACCCCAGAAGGAAAATATATGAAAAGGAGTTCCTGGTCGACACTGACCGTAAGCCAAGCAAAAGAAGCCTATCGAAAATCATCCCTTAATTTGGATAAACCTCTAGTCCATCAGGAAATAAAATCTTCCTTGAGACCATGCCATTACCTTCAGGTAAGGTCTATAATAATTGATGTCACTTTCAGAGTTCACGCATGACACTAGTACTCATCTTTTACGAGTTCTAACCACATTTGAATACTAGTATGGTTGAACTTCCATGTGGTTATAGAATTATGAATTTACAGTTAGATGTACAGAGAAATCCTCTATCACGTTATTTTCTTGTACATTTGTAAGTATTATTGGGTATGATGTGTAAAGCATTACGTTGAAAAGCAATTTGTTTTCCAAAAATCAAACACTAGCATTATAGAAGAAATCCATCATTTTTTGGTCAACAACTACCTTGTGTCTGCTTAAAGAGGTATTCCAATGAGAAGCATATTTTTAGCATATCGCATGACCACTGTTTAACTGTAGGAAGGGGAGACCTCGGTTAATATTTTTTTTTTTTTCCCCATACGAATTTAGCTCATCCCTGCCTAGACTTTCACCTACCCCAAACTAACCCTCGTCCCAGCCCTGGGGTAAAGCTATAGAAACAGGCAAGTGCAAATGCTCAGCTGTTTCCGCAACTGCTGTAGACTATGAGGGAGAGAATTAAACAGCCAGCTCTACTGATAGATGGGAGTTGCCAACTATGGATATGCCATAAATTGCTACTGTTGGTACAACTCTTTAAGGGTAGGCTATTTATTAAACAACCTCGGAAAACCATCTAATGAACCTTGATTCTCCTTAATGCGATCATTTGTATTTCTTGGATGATTATTTAACCCTAAAACTAGCTTGACTAAATAGATATTTGCAGATTTCTAAATGTATTGCTGTGTTAGCTGTTCCTACAAATGCATGAGTCAGCTGTAGTAACTGATATTTAGTCCAGAAATAAATCATCATTAAGAAAAGGAGAAGTCACACTGTTTTTCTATGTATTTTCTGGCAATATAAGCTACTCAAGGAAAACACATTTACTTCAAATGATGCAATGAATAGAAAAAAGAGCAGTCACAACTAAGTTACATTTAGTCTAATGTTATTTTTCTTTCAATTGTGTATTGCTTTATTTATTTCATTGATAAGTTACTTATCTGTATTCAGATGAGTAATGTTGCTTTCAGTCCGCAAGAGATTGTAATGTGGTTTTGACCCTTTCAAGTGCCACATATAACATCACAAATACACTGGATGAGATTTTGCATAGCAAAATAATAGAAAAAGTCTGCATGTCCTTCACCTTTTAGCAATAGAAATGCATAACAAGTACAACAATTATCAGAGAAAGTTATAAATATAATAGCTCATCAATTAAATTGAATGTACTCGACAATAAAAAAAAAAATTGTTAGGACTTTTATGATTTGTTTCATATATTTTTAAATCCACAAAAAAGCCATAAAATGACACATTGCTCAATTTTATTTCTGTGAATGATAATTTCATCCAATGTGCATAATTCTCCTTTGTGATTTCCATCATGGTTTAAATGGTCAGATCATTCAAAGTCAGATTGCAAAGCCCTGTACAGTTTAGATTCCCGTAAAATGTTTATTCCATGCAGTTCCAATTTTGAGTTCATGTTCCTCTGAGTATACCAATCTTGCTGAGATTTAGATGTGAAAACTGGAGTTTGAGTGTTTTTTCTTTTCACATACACTATATGGCCAAAAGTATGTGGACACCTGACCATCACACCTATATGAGATTGTTGGACATCCAATTCTAAAAGCATTGGTGTAAATATGGATTTGGGCCCCCTTTTGTGGATATAACAGCCTCCACTCATCTGTAAAGGATTTGCACAAGGTTTTGTTTTTTTCTGTTGGAATATGTGCCCATTCAGCCAAGAGAACATTTGTGAGGTCTGGCAGTGAATAATTAGAATTTATGGCTCGCAATTAGAATTCAGATTAATCCCAAAGGTGTTTGATGGGGTAGAGATCAGGACTCTGTTCAGGTCACCTCTACTTTCTCCACACTAAACTCCTCACACCATGTCTTTATGGACCTTTCTTTGTGGAATGGGGCATAGTCATGCTGGAACAGAAAAGAGCCTTGCCAAAACTGTTGCCACAAAGGTGGAAGTATACAATAGTATAAAATGTCTTTGTATGCTGTAGCATTTATATTACCCTTTACTGCAAATACAGAGCTTAGCCCAAACCCAAAAGAACAGCCCCAGACCATTATTCCTCCTCCACTAAATTTTACAGTAGGCACTATGCTTTACACCACTCCAGCCGCCACTTGTCATTGTGCATGGTGATTCTAGGCTTGTGCTTAGCTGCTTGAACATGGAAACCTATTTCATGAGGCCTCAGACACACAGTTCTTGTGCTGATGTGTCTTCCTGATGTGTCTCGGCAACTGTTTAATTGTTATTTCGAAATGTACTCTATTACACCTTTTCAGGAGAATTTCTCTCATGCGTGAGGTATAAAAGGGCAGAATTATCAGACGATTGATCCTCTTTCTTTCTTTCTCTCTCTATTCTTTACCCTTTTTTTTTCTCAGATTATGTGGAGGTCTCTGTATCTGTTTAATTATGCAGTATCGTTTTCTTACATGACCTAATGTTGTATGTTCTAATTTTTCTTTGATCAGGGTGTATGTAATTTCCCAAATTTTTTTAATTTTTTGCGAATTGTTATGTCAAATATCTTTCTTAATAAAAAAACAACATTGAAATGTAGACTTTAATACACTAAACTTGGCTTACAATTCTAAACAAAAGTTTGGGTACACTTTTTGATTTTAATGTGAGAAGATTTTAACAAAACCTCTCCAGGAACACATATTTATCATACTGAAAAAGGTGAAACATAAAAATTGGTTGGTGCAAAGATACTATCAGTCAATAGCTAGATACAACCCCTTTGGCATAGAACACAGATTTTAAACCTTTCTTGTAGCAAACTAACAGTATGTATATTCTTTGATTAAGAGTTTATTTTTTCTATCTCTTACTTCTTGGTTATATTATATATAATATTTTTTGATCGTCTAGCATGCGCTGCATGTTTAGACTTATTCTCACATTTAAAAAAAATATTCTAGTTAAAATAGTCTGGGGACTGAGAAGACTATTCCAAAATCTTAAAGGGGAATTCTCCCTACAGACATGTATGGCATATCCAAGGGCTATGCGGTTTCCCCAACTCCCATAGACTTCATTGCACTTGTTTGGTCAACTCCCACTAGCTTACTGTATATAAGTGTGGTTTGGCATCTTTGAGACCGCTCACAGATTGTTAAAAGAACACTGCACAGTGAACCAATGTCCCACTATCACTACTCCTAAATGTACCTGCAGGTTTCAGTTGTTCTAATGGAGATTTGCCTTGGTCTTTGAGATCTGGTCTTTACTTTAATAGTTTCTCATTTCTCAATAACATTTAAGCAGGGACCTTTCTTATATTGTTTTGTATAAGTCTTCTACTTTATCGAAGTAAATTTTTTTTATTATCAGATCTTAAGTCAGATGTTTAGAGGAGCTCAAAGCTGTTGAATGTAAGCACAAAACCCTGAGAGGCTTAAAGCTGAGGCTACACGCAGGCTTTATGTGATAGCAATTTTCCACAGAATTGTCAAAACCTTAATGATGAAATGATTTCCAAGCGCTTTAAATATTACTCTATGAAGGAATAAAGTAGCTACTACTTTATCGCTCTGAGATCCCATCAAGTAGCGATTAACCACTTCCCGCACCGCACCATACAAGTACGGCGGAGCAGGCAGGGAGTTAACGCACAGCGCAGTACATGTATTGCATTGTGATGGGGCCGGGGTACTCAGCAGCTGACACCCTGCTGCAATAGCTAGCTCCGTTCCAGACCGTTTAACCCCTTAGATGCTGCAGTCAATAGCGACCACTGCATCTAAGGGGTTTGACAGATGGAAGAGGCTCCCTCTGTCAGCCCATTGGTGCCCCCGCGAGGCTATCACAGGGTGCTAATGGGTTGCCATGGCAGAAGGGGGTTGCTATGAATGTGAGCATATTAGGCCCTGACAAAGTGTTTACGTTTATAAGACATAACAATGAAAGTAAAAAGCCTATTTTACACTAAAAAATAATTTGTAATAGGAAAAACAAACAATAAAATAACATCCAAAATCGGTATCGCCGCATCCGCAGCAATCCGTATTATAGAATTATTATTTCATTTATCCCGCACATTGAATGCCATAAAAAGTTTAAAGCCAGAATGCTGTTTTTAATCATCCCGCCTTTCAAAAAAATGAATAAAGATTGAACAAAAAGTCATATGTACCCAAATCGGTACAAATGAAAAGGACAGGTCAATTTTAAAAGTGGTAAACATTAAAAAAAACTAAAAAAATGTGGTATTGCCGTAATCATATCGACTCACAAATTAAAGCTAAAATGTAATTTTCACTACATGGTGAATGCCGTAAAAGCAAAACTAAAAATCAATGGAGGAATTGCTGTTTTTTTTCCACTTCTACCCACAAAGAATTCATACAGCTCTGTCAATAGAAAAATAAAAATGTTAAAGATCTTTGAATGCAGCGACGCAAAAACATTTTCTTTTTTGAAAAAAGTGTTTTTATTGTGCAAAATGAAAACATTAAACTATATAAATTCGGTATCGCTGTAATCGTGCTGACCTGCAGAATAAAAGTTAACATGTCATTTATAGTGCACAATAAACGTCGTAAAAATAATAGCGGAATTGCTGTTTTTTTTATCACCCCACCACAATACATTATATGTAAAAATGTACAACTCCGTCTGCAAAAAAACAAGACCTCATGCGGTTACGTACACAGAAAAATAAAAAATGTATGGCTTTTGGAATGCGATGCTGAAAAAACTAAAAAAAGTGCCACATCTTGAAGGCCAAAATTAGTAATGTCCTTGACCCCTTCAGGACGCAGCTATTTTAGGCCTTGGGACACACAGATTTTTTCTGGTTCTCTTCACTTTGTTCCGTGGGCCATAACTAAATGTTTCTGTCAACATAGCCGAATGAGGGATTGTTTTTTGTGAGACGAGTTGTATTTTTTGATGGTACCATTGAGGGTTACATATGATGTATAAAAAAAACTTGCAGAACCTTTTATTTGGGTAGAATTAATAAAAAGGAAAACATTTCGCCATTGTTTTTCGGGTTTTGTTTTTACGGTGTTCATGCGGTGAAAACTACATGTTAAATGTTTGAATTTGTTTTACTACTTTTGCACATTAAAAACTCATTTGTTTTTGTGCCGCCACATTCTGAAAGTTATAAATGTTTTTTTCTTACCGTCAACGGAGCTGTATGAGGGATTATTTTTTGCAGAACAAAATTTATTTTCAACTGGCACCATTTTGGCGTATATATAACTTATTGATTAACACTTATTAACTAAATTAAATAAAAAAAAACAGCAATTCCACCATATTTTTTTACGTTTTAAATCAATGCTGTTTACTGTGTGGCATAAATAACATGTTGAATACCTATACGAGTATAGACCATTGGCATACGCCAAACAATAATGCGTCCACACAAATCATAAAGCAAATATCAATACCTATACCAGACTGTGAAGACTACTAGTATATCCAGAAAATGAAACACATATAGCACAAGTCATGTACCATGACAATATAAAATAAACTTTATTGAAATATACATAACATATTGGCCATCAAAATATAAAAACAATATAGCACACAGTTAAAAAGGAGAGTATGGAGGAGCTGCATGAATAATCCAATATATATGCTACCATACTATAAACATCCTGTGATGTGGTAACAAATGCAGATATCTATAGAAAAGATGATCATATAGATCAAGTATTTGGACAACAGAAGCACATAAATATATTTAGCACCTGACAGAAGAGCACACAATTGTGCATGCATATAAAAGTATACAGCTAGAGCTCCAAGTTGCACCCAAAACAAAGACCATGCTTTATAAATAAAGGATATTGCACAAACCCATGGACTGCATGATAGGAAGCACCCAGGAACACTCCACACTGACCGCCCCCGACGCACGTTTCGCCGTCAGCTTTCTCAAGGGGTACCCCTTGAGAAAGCTGACGGCGAAACGTGCGTCGGGGGCGGTCAGTGTGGAGTGTTCCTGCGTGCTTCCTATCATGCAGTCCATGGGTTTGTGCAATATCCTTTATTTATAAAGCATGGTCTTTGTTTTGGGTGCAACTTGGAGCTCTAGCTGTATACTTTTATATGCATGCACAATTGTGTGCTCTTCTGTCAGGTGCTAAATATATTTATGTGCTTCTGTTGTCCAAATACTTGATCTATATGATCATCTTTTCTATAGATATCTGCATTTGTTACCACATCACAGGATGTTTATAGTATGGTAGCATATATATTGGATTATTCATGCAGCTCCTCCATACTCTCCTTTTTAACTGTGTGCTATATTGTTTTTATATTTTGATGGCCAATATGTTATGTATATTTCAATAAAGTTTATTTTATATTGTCATGGTACATGACTTGTGCTATATGTGTTTCATTTTCTGGATATACTAGTAGTCTTCACAGTCTGGTATAGGTATTGATAAATAACATGTTACCTTTATTCTATGGGTTGGTACGATTACGGTAATCCCAAATATGTATAGATTTTTTTCCGTTTTACGACTTTTGCACATTAAAAGCAAATTTCATGGAAAAAAAATCATTTTTATGTCGCCGCATTCCAAGAGCCATTAAATTTTTTATTTTTCTGTCAATGTAGCTGTATGGGCTTGTTTTTTAGGGGACGAGTCTAATTTTTAATATAACCATTTTGGGGTTCATATAATTTAGCGATTAACTTTTAAGAATATATTTTTGGGGAGGAATGGGGAAAACAAATCTGCAATTGCTTTTTGCAGCATTTCATTAAGCCATTCATTGTGTGGTTTAAATAATGTGTTGACTTTATTATACGGGTTGTTACGATCGCGGCAATATCATATGTGTAATTGCAATGTGCAAATAATTTTTTTCTGGCCCTCCTGTTTGACAATGTTTTTAAATGTAGTGGTGTTTATTGGCTTACCGGGTGCTTTATTTTACCGATAGCCGCTGCTGAAGTCAGTGCCTCAATGCAAGTCTATGAGGGCCTCGATGTGAGTCTTAAAGACTGCATTGGGAGACTGTCCTCCGGTTTCTCCAGCAGATACTGTAGGAATTGGATAGTCAGAATACAGATCTTATAACCACGTGCGGCCAGGAAAAGAGCTGCTACCGGTAATATAAAGCACCCGGTAAGCCAATAAACACCACATCATTACTTTTAAACCCATTTTTATCAAACGGGGGCGGAAAGAACAATTGCGGGAGTGCTTCTTTAAGGGGTTAAAAAACTTAAACAGCTAGTAATTGGTTTCACTCAAGTAATTTTCAACAGATTTTGAAGAAATTTTAAGTCAATGCATTTCTGAGTCAAGTATTGCTCTTGCCTAAAGGGTCACAGAATTAATACATTTTGGAATACTCTACATCTGACTTTGAATACAACCTGAGACATTGGCGCAGATGTACTAATTGGGTCGTCCGAGTTTAAGCTGCCTAAATCTTAGGGTATGTGCACACACACTAATTACGTCCGTAATTGACGGACGTATTTCGGCCGCAAGTCCCGGACCGAACACAGTGCAGGGAGCCGGGCTCCTAGCATCATACTTATGTACGATGCTAGGAGTCCCTGCCTCTCCGTGGAACTACTGTCCCATACTGAAAACATGATTACAGTACGGGACAGTTGTCCTGCAGCGAGGCAGGGACTCCTAGCATCGTACATAAGTATGATGCTAGGAGCCCAGCTCCCTGCACTGTGTTCGGTCCGGGACTTGCGGCCGAAATACGTCCGTCAATTACGGACGTAATTAGTGTGTGTGCACATACCCTTAGACTGCAGTAGTACATCTGCCCCATTTTGTTCTATGATCTTATGCAAAAATAACATTATTGTATCAACTGGAAAAGTGGGCATAATTTTGCGCATTCCAAATTCTATTTTTATTATTTTGTTTTGCTATACTAAGAATATGTCAACAATTAACCCCTCCCCGTCGCAGACACTTTTAGACTAAATGACAGAGCCCTATTTTTAAAATCTGTCGTATCACTTTATGTGGTAATAACTTTGGAATTCTTTCACCTAGCCAAGCAATGCTGAAATTTTTTTCTCATGACAAATTGTACTTGTCAGGGGTAAAATGTGGTCGATAAATTCATTGCTTATTTGTGAAAAACACAAATTTTTGGAAAAATTGCAAAAATTAGCATTCTAAATTTAAATGTATTTGCTTGTGAGATAGGTAGTTATACCACACAAAATAGTTACTAGTTAACATTTCTCATATGTCTACTTTATGTTGGCATCATTTTTTTAACATCATTTTATTTTCTAGGACATTACAAAGCTTATAGGTTTAGCAGCAATTTCTCACATATTCAAGAAAATTTCAAAGGCCTATTTTTGTCGGTTCCAGTTCAGTTCTGAAGTAGCTTTGAGGGGCCTATATTTTGGGAAATCCCCATAAATCACTCCATTTTAAAAACTGCACCCCTCAAAGTATTTAAAACAGCATTTAGAAAGTTTCTTAACCCTTTAGGCGTTTCACAGGAATTGAAGCAAGGTGAAATTTACAAATTTCATTTTTTTTTTTGCAGAAATTCAATTCAAGGGTATGTTCACACGCTTAACAAAAAATGGCTGTAAAATACGGAGCTGTTTTCAAGAGAAAACAGCCTCTGATTTTGAGCCATTTTTTATGCATCAGCGTTTTTTTACGGCTGTTTTTGGAGCTGTTTTTCTATTGAGACAATGAAAAATGGCTCCAAAAACGGCACAAGAAGTGACATGCACTTTTTTTTACGGGGCACGAAAAAAACGTCCCGTGGGAACGAAACACCATTTTTCCCATTGAAATCAATGGGCAAATGTTTGGAGGCGTTCAGCCCCTGTAATTTTAGCCGTTTTTTGGCCCGAATAACGGCTGAAATTTGGGGCCTTCTTTTATTAGATTTTAGGCACCATGTCAGGTTAGAAGAGGTCTTGTGGTGCCAAAACAAAGGAAACACCGCAAATCATCCCTTTGCAATTGCTGAACAATGACATCCCAGATCTGCTCGATGAGAGACAAGTCCGCAGGCTATGGTAGCATGTTTAGACCACGCAGGCTGCTCACAGCAGCACAAGTAAAATGCGGCCTAGCATTGTCCTGTTTAAAAACAGCTTCTGGGACACTTTGGAGAAATGGCCGTACCACTGGTTCCACAACCAAATCAATGTAACGCCGAGCTGTTAGTGTACCTGAAATGAAGACTAGAGGGGTCACACTACCGTACATTATGATATCCCACACCATAATCCTGAGAGTAGGACCAGTGACACATTCACTTGTGAAGGCCTCTTCATGGCATTGCCCACGTGGTCTCTAGACCAATCTCCGGCTATCATTGCGCCCGAGACAAAAGCGGGACTCATCACTGAAGAGAATAGACCTCCATTCCAGTCCCCATTGCTGTCTTGCTGTGCACATGATAGCCTTTGAGAGAAGTGGCGTGTCGTCAATGAAACAACTGTAGCTGGATGTCTGGCTCGTAACACAATGGTTTATGTCGACACTGGTTGCCGCCCTAGGCTTGGGGTGTGACGTCCAATTTCACTTGCAGTACAGAATGGATCATTACGCACCATTCTTCCAATCAGATGATCCATCCATGCAGAGGTGCGCCTCCGCGCACCTCTTGCTGTCATTGACGTTCATTTCTGATCCCCCAATCTCCGGGACACGCAATATTGAACAGTGCTGATCTCGGCCTAAGCACGTACTGTAGCGAACTTCCGGAGTGATAAACCAAAGGTCTCTCAGTTCAAGGCTTCTGTCAGTTTGCGGCAAGTGGTGATAACTGTCAAGTCGACGAACAGGAGGCATCTCCCATTCATCTCACACCACTTTGTGATTTTTGAGTTTTCATGTGGATAAAACAACTTTTATTTCAATCTGGCTTTTATGCCACTGCCACATGCTAGGTGCTTGAAAATTTTATCATTTGCAGATCTTAGCGGAACCTGCTACTTCCTGAATTTGCATTACCTTACAGCTTGCCTTTCATGGTGTTGCAATTTCAATTTTGAGGAGTGTATTAATAACTATTTCTTCCTCATTTCTGCTGTATATTAACAATATTTTTTAAATATACTTATCAGTAACACTAGAGACTTTGCCATAGGAAAACGGTGCGGCAAATTCGCATGTAATACGCATCCTGTGAATATGGCCTAAAGGTGACTTTAGACATATCTATAATAGTCTTCACTCAATCTGCTCACATCCATACTCCCTATCTGGCCAGGTATAGCAGAAAGTGTCACCTGTTTTGCGGTCTAAAAATCAAGACGGGTCGGCAGATTTACTAAGACTGGCATTTTATACGCCAGTCTTAGACTGAAGCCCGCATGAGTAAGATGCAACAAATGTATTAAGGGGCGCAACCCATTTAATAATCTAGTTGCCCACCTTTGAACCCACTCCAGTTCTCCTATATCTTTTTTACAATGTGGAGCCCAAAACTGAATTCCATATTATAGATGTTGCCTTACAAGGGATTTATAGAGGGGTAATATTACATTTGAATCACAGGATTTTATTTCTTGTTTTATACACTCTAAAATCCAATTTGGTGTTGCTTGACATTGAGTACTGCTGCTTAGCTTATTTGTAACCAGAATACCCAGGTCCTTCTCTTGTTCCGTTATCCCGTTATATTCCATTTAATGTATATTCATTAATACTATTATTGCCTCCTAGATGCATTACTTTACATTTATCAACATTCAATTTCATCTGCCATGTTTTTGGCCATGTTGCCAGCTTAGATAGATCTTTCTGTAATATTTTATTTTGAAGCTGTTTTTTAAATTATCCTACAAAGTTTTGTATCGTCCGCAAAAACTGACACCTTGCTATCAATCCTATCCACAAGGTCATTAATAAATAGACTAAAAATAATTGAGCCTAACACCGATCCTTGTGGTACCCCAGTGCTGACTTCAGCCCATTATGAGTAAGTACCATTCATAACGACTTTGTTTTCTGTCCCTTAACCAATTCTTTACCCACATGCATTCATGGTCCCCCAGTCCCTGCCGTTGCAGGTTCAGAACAAGACTGTTGTGTTCAGCAGTATCAAATGCTTTTGCAAAATTAAAATATATCTCATCAGTCACATGACCAACATCCAGCATTTCACTTACCTTCTCAAAGAAACTGAGGATGTTGGTTAGGCATGACCTGTTTTTTATGAATCCATGCTGGTTATTAGACTATTCTTTGTTATATACTTTTGCAGTTCATCTCTTAGAATACCCCCAAATATTTTACATAGCACATATGTCAAACTTACTGGACGGTAGTTACTAGGTTCCACCATTTTACTCTTCTTAAATATTGGCACAACATCAGCCATCCTCCAATCCAGGGGCACTGATGCTGTTACAAGTGAGTCTAAGAAGATGAGATGCAATGGTCTGTCCATTACTGAGCTCAATTCCCTTAATACCCATGGATGAATGCCGTCAAGGGCCAGAGGCTTTACCCAATATTTAATTTGCTCATATGCAGCTGTACTTTCTCCTGTTAAGCAGGTAATAGTGGGTCGGAACCTTTCTTTCTTTTTTTTTTTTTTAAATAGTTCTATTGGTAACAAAAGCATGTTAGTTACAATTTTTGCCAAATAATGCATAATAGAGAGACCTAAAATGCAATATAACATTACATTATCCTGGAAATTGAGTCAAATAACAAATACAACACCACGTTCTGAAGAATATGTCAAAGGATCTAATTCATATAGACAGTCTACATGTGAATCTGTATATAAGTAGCATGTTTCTGTCACCCATTTTGTTATGTCTCTTGTACAAAACATATCTGTAGTAATGAAACAATTTAAATTCAAACAACCCCAAAAGAAAATATTTCCACCTCGGTGGTCCCTCTTCTGCCCATCATAGCCACAGTTTTCCCAGAGTACCCTGAAGATTCTGTCGATTAAACCATGATCTATATTGGAATGTGCGCATTAAAGTGGTTATATCCGAAAGAGAGTAATTCTTTTCAATAAATGTTCTCCATTTTTTTTCAAAAAAAGTTTTCTGTGGCCTTTTCCTTGTATTGCTCTATATCCATTTCATCATAACTTAAGTTTTGAGAGTGCAAATCACCTCCGATATCTCAGGGACAGAAGATTTGAGCCAGTGGCGCAAAATGCATTTTTTTGATGACCAATAAAGTCACATGTATTACCTTTTTGGATAATAGGTCTGAATCCTGTCCCCTACTGCCCATTGGTATATAGTGAAACAGCAATGCTTGTGGTTCAAGGGGTAGTACGACACTCCACGTTGTTTAAATTAATTTAAAGGACTTCTTCCAAAAATTCTAAATTTGTGGGCCACTCCGCATTCTATGTAGTAAATTGGCTCTATGCAAATCACATTTAGGGCGACTGCAAAGATAATAGGCAGGTGCGAGACGATAGGCCAATTTGAAGGCGTATGTAGCCTTGTGCATAAGTAAAAAAATGCATTTCACGACACTGCCATCATTGCTTACCTTACTTTCTCCCATCCCTCTAAAAGTTTCTGTCACTTCAGGATCATTCAATTCCTTTTCCCAATGTTGAAAACAAGTAGAACTAATAGAGCGAAGAGATTGGCTCCTCATTTTACAATAAATAGATGATAAAGAATCACAACTAGTGCTCGGACATTTGAAGGTATCAAAGGTTGCCAGGATTTCTAAGTGACTTAATTTTCTTACATTAGACTTACAAAAATCTAATACCTAAGCAAATTGTAAGTATTGATTATGTCCGAAACTACATTTTAAAGAGAATTCCTGCCACGTCAGTAATCTCCCTTCTTCTACATGAAGGTCTTTCATTCTTACAATCCCTCTGGTTTTACACTGTTGAAACAGTTTATTTTGACCACCCTGTGGAAAGGACTTGTTATTCCATAATGGAAAATATTTGGATAAGCAATACGGAAGCCCAAATAAT
Source organism: Rhinoderma darwinii (assembly GCF_050947455.1). Classification (NCBI taxonomy): domain Eukaryota; kingdom Metazoa; phylum Chordata; class Amphibia; order Anura; family Rhinodermatidae; genus Rhinoderma; species Rhinoderma darwinii. The sequence continues at coordinate 175,920,140 of NC_134690.1, forward strand.
TTCCAAATCGCTTTCCAAGCGTCTCTTGTGTCTCAAAGGAGTAAGATATTCTTAACATTTCTAGGGAGTTGTGCATTCGGCATGTGTACTAGAGCCACAAGATTTACCCGAACCCGCTCATCCCTACTCCAGTTACATTAGAATAATGACACAAATTATGTATCCGATCCCTAATATGTCTACCAAGAACAGCTAGATTATAGCACCTTATTATTGGTAGTTGTAGGTCCACCCTCAAACTTAGATAGGGCCAATTTTTTATAAGCTATTCTTAGGCTTTTCTTTTCCCACAAAAATTGCAAGAAAGCTGATTGAATCTTTTGACAATCGATATGTTCTAGCAATAAAGGTATGGTTTGTATGGGATATAAAAAAATGAGCAAAGCTTATCATCTTAAGAAGGGCAGCCCTCCCACAAAGCCATAATGGTAAAGATGTCCATCTCTGTAAGTCCTTGAGTATTTTATCTATCAAAGGCTGGTAGTTAAACCTGTGCAATGCTGAAGGCATCTTCCCGATCTTAATTCAAAAGTAAGTTAAAGATGTATGAGCTACTTCTACTGTTGTAGTCAAAGGTTGTCTTGTCCGTCTATCCTTTAAAAAAAGCCGTTGACTCTAAAGAACATTAATTTTGTATCCTGAAAAAGAGCCAAAATAATGTAGTCTCTTCAGCACTCCCTGTAAGTGATCATGCGGAGAATTGAGGACTAATAAGAGGTCATCGGCAAAGCAGGTAAGTTTGAGTTCCTGACTCCCTACTTTGATAGCCTTCATACAAAAAGAGAACAATGGAAACTTCAAATGCCTGAAAAAGCGCGGCCTCTGCTGCAATACATTAAGCAACAATGAAAGATCCTTTACCTTGAACTGCACAGGGGAAAAATTTCCCATCAAAGGCCACTTCACTTGCCAATCAGACTACATAGTCTATCTAATAAACTGCAGCTGTAAAAAACAATATGTGGGAAGAACAATCCAAGCTTTACGAAACCGTATCAACAAACATCGATACAATATTAATAATGGATTCACCAAACATGGACTCTCAAGACATTTCATCACCTACCATAACAGCTCTTTCAAAATCACACCTATAGATTGGATCTCTGACCAAACACCGAACAGATTCAAAATATTAAAAAAGCGAGAAGCCTACTGGATATACAAATTAAATACACTGACCCCTGAAGGTCTAAACAAACTCACTGAAATGATACTCTAGTTCCAAGAACTTCTGCATTATTAAACTTTCGCACTCCACCCCACTCCCACAACTGCTAACATCTGAGCCTCTTTCCATGTCCAGGGTCCGTACCCCACTATACCCTACTTCATTCTCATATCATATCCCCTTTTCTGTATCATATGTCTAATCAGTTCTCTGCCACTCCCCACCATCCACTATAGGTCAGTACACTCCATCCCACCAGGGCACCCAATCTATCTCCCCATAAATAATACTTTATCCCATCTCACATTCCCCCCTTATATTCAATATTTCTCCTGTCTATAACCAGTTCTCCACCATACTCTCTTTTCCACTGCTTGCCAGATTATGCATATAACATTTTCTCATAAGTCACCAGTTCGTAGTATCACCAATCCATTGAACCTTTTATTTTCCCTTGATTGGTCCTTCCCTCCTCATATCTTTAATCTATATGCTCTGACCCCCGACAATGTGTCCCCACAGTGTCCCACCCATCATAGACGGAAATCACGCAAGCTAATGTGTTCCATTTATGTAAATACTGCTTGTAGTTTACATGTACCTTATTTGTATTTCGTGTTCTGTACTGCACAAACATCAGACATCAGCAGGTGGGCGGCACAAAATATAAGCCATGCCCCCTCCTCTTTTAAAGTGTTTTTTTCCCCGCACTTTTATTCCCGCACTTTTTTCTTGCACTTTTTGCCTGTATTTAAAAAGCTGCACCCTGCAGCAAGGCCAGATTATATTTTCCTTGAAGAAGAGACTAGCCCAGTCCCGAAACTGGTCGGATCCATTTTTACAATTTTAACATGTTTTAGCAAGATATGCTTTCCAAGCGCTGTTGTTTTTTGTTTAAAAAAAATAAATAAAAAGGCTTTTATTTATACCTTCTGCCCAAAGTGAAGTTTTATAACTAGCTGCACCTCCAAAAATCCCACTTTTTTGCCTTACAAGTATTCTACATATGGACAAGGTAAGATAAATCCAAGAAAATATGATCGACTAAAGCACATGAAATTTATAGAGAAATATACAAAATTTTATTGAAATAAAAACATGAAACAATTAAAACTGAAACAGGGAATGAGTCACTCAATAAAAAGACATCAAATCAATCACACACCGGATATGAATATTACATAAGTATGTAAGCAGTATACATGCCTATAGATATACTGAAAGATATAAATATTACGTAAGTATGTAAGCAGTATACATGTTGTTGAAACAGCAAGAGAGAATTGTGTATATACTCATACAGAACTGTGTCTAATGGAGCCGAAGTAAATTATGACAAAACAATGTAAAGCATGCAATCTAGCACACCTATGTAAAGGTATGTGACAACAATTCCGTATAAATGCATAAGTGCAGTAGTTGTCTGGATGAGCATAGAGGGCTGGCAAAGGCCATAGCCCATAGTGTGGATGCTGAAAGATAAGCACTGGAATGTTAAATGTGCAATGTACATGGGCCCATAAAAAAGACAGAGAAAGGACAAGAAAAACTCAATTGCAGCTGTCTAACAGGGAGAAAATGTGAGACATATCAGTAGACATGGTAGAAGCGTGAAAGAGATGTCTGTACCCGACGCGCGTTTCGGCAACTGCCTTGTATATTTCTCTATAAATTTCATGTGCTTTAGTCGATCATATTTTCTTGGATTTATCTTATGTTAATTGTTGATCGATGCACCAAGTTCACCTTGGTTACTACCTAGGACTTAACACAGTGGATTCTATATAGTTCAGCAACGTTGCTTTACATTGAACATTACTCTGTGTTTGTATCCTTTCTGTTGGTATCTTATCGGTATATATGGACAAGGTATTTGCACTAGCGAATGCTCAGAGGGAAGAATGGCGCAGATATGACATTCTACATGCATCAATAGATGTTGTGCTCTAAGCACAACACCAAAAAGTGAGCATACTAACCTACAGCTATATGGCTGCTAACCTGTGTTAGTATGTCATATTAACCCGTTAGTGACCGCCAATACGCCTTTTCACTGCGGCCACTAACGGGCTTTATTCGGATGCATAAGCCTTTTCACGGTGCTGCATCAGAATAAGTAAACAGAGCAGGGAGCCGTTAAATCTCCCTGCTCTCAGTTACCAGAGACAGCTGAAGGCTGGAGGCATCCCTGCTCGAATGTGTGAGATCGATATAAGTATCGATCTCACTCGTTTAACCCCTCAGATGCGACGCTCAATAGCGTGCGCCGCATCTGAGTGGTTTTGGAGAGAGGGAGGGAGCTCCCTCTCATTCCACCGACACCCGGCGATAAAATCACCCAGTGTCTGTGTCTCCGATGGCAGCCGGGGGTCTAATAAAGGCCCTCAGGTCTGCCTGTAGCGAATGCCTGCTAGGTCATGCCGGAGGCACGTAATAGCAGATGCCTGTCCGTTTTAAACGGACAGGCAGTAATACACTGCAATACAGAAGTATTGCAGTGTATTATAATAGCGATCGGATGATCGCATATTAAAGTCCCCTAGTGGGACTAGTAAAAAAGTAAAAAAAAAGTTTAATAAAGTCAATAAAAAAAAAAATTTGAAAAAAAAAATGAAAAACCCACTTTTTCCCCTTACAAACTGCTTTACTATTAGGAAACCAGATTAAAGTAAAAAAGTTACGCATATTTGGTATCACCGCATCCGTATCGACCCCCGACTATAAAGCTATTACATTATTTAACCCGCACGGTGAATGGCGTAAAAATTCAATAAAAAGCTATGGAAAAATTCCTGTTTTCTGTGAATCCTGACTTAAAAAAAATTTGATAAAAAGTTATCAAAAAGTCGCATCTACTCCAAAATGGTACCAATAAAAACTAAAAGACTTCCTGCAAAAAAAAAAAAAGCCCTCATACAACTGCATCGGCGGAACAATAAAAAAAAGTTATGGCTCTTCAAATATGGAGACACAAAATCAAATAATTTTGAAAAAAAAGCGTTTTTACTGGGTAAAAGTAGTAAAACATACAAAAACTATACAAATTTGGTATCGTTGCAATTGTAACAACCCGCTGACTAAAGTTATTGTCTTATTTATACCACGGCGTAGATTTAGGACGTGAAAAATTTCTGGTTTTTTTCTATTCCCCCCCAGAAAAATATGTACCTCAAAATGGTGCTCTTAAAAATACAACTTGTCCCGCAAAAATAAAAAAGTTATAGCTCTTGCAATGCGATAATGGAAAAACTTAAAAAATACCTTGGTCATTAAGGTTTAAAACAGGCTGGTCATTAAGGGGTTAAACCATGAAGCGCTTTTTATTTTATTTTTCTTTGAGCTATTTTTTAACCTTCATACTCATTGAAAGCTAAAAATGTCTTGCAAAAGTTCCAGGGCGAGATCAACTAATAAGGGAGAGAGGGGGCAACCCTGTCTCGTATCCTTTTGGAGGTAAATAGGTGCGGATAAAAACCCAGAGGTAAATACCCTCACCTTCCGGTCTAACTATAAGGGTTAGTTCACACTGTGTATTTTGATGAGCTCTTTGGCGCGGAAACCGCGCCGCAAAACTCGTTAAACAACAGCCGAATATGCCTCTCATTGATTTCCAGGAGAAAGAAGGGACATGCCCTATCTTCGGGCGTTTACGCCTCTGACCTCCCATTGACATTAAAGGGAGGCAGAGAAAGTGTATTTCACTGCTTTTTATGACCGCGGCGCTCAATGACCGCAAGCGGAAAATGCAGCGAAAAACGTTGCGAAAATCGGCGTGCAGGCAGAGGAAAATCTGCCTCAAAATTTCAAACGGAACTTTGAGGCAGAATTTCCTCCTGCAAAAAACTCTGTGTGAACCCAGCCTAAAGCCTCCAAATAGTTGCAAATTTGCCCTTGAATCCCAAAGTGATCTAGAATCACATCCAGCCACCCCCAATGCGCATTATCAAAGGCCTTTTCGGCATCAAATGTCAATAGCGCTGGTAAACCTCTCCCTGAACTTGTCCATTGGCAACTGCATCTTGTACTGCTAAATTCGTACAGAGATTTGTGACCGCCGCTCTCCCTTCAACAAAACCTACTTGATGGGGATCCACCAATTGAGGATGTAACATTGCCAGCCTTTCTGCCAGTAGCTTTAAAGAGGCTCTGTCACCAGATTCTCAAATCCCTATCTCCTATTGCATGTGATCGGCGCTGCAATGTAGATAACAGTAACGTTTGTTTTTTTTAAAAACGTTCATTTTTGGCCAAGTTATGAGCTATTTTATATATATGCAAATGACCTTTGAAATGGACAACTGGGCGTTTTTTTTTCATTATGTCCAACTGGGCGTGTATTGTGTTTTTAACTGGGCGTGTTTACGTGTATGACGCTGACCAATCAGTGACCAGTCAGCATCATACACTCATCTCCATTGATTTACACAGCAGCGATGTGCAGCCACATAAACAGAGATTAACGTTAATCAAGTGTCCTGATAATGAATACACATGAAATCCAGCCTGGACGTCATGTGTATTCAGAATCCTGACACTTCTGACTCTTTTCTTTGAGATTTCTAGCATGGGAAACGAAATCTCGCGAGATTACGGAGGTAAACGAGATTTTGTTTCCCTTGCTGGAAATCTCACAGAAAAGATTCAGAAGTGTCAGGATTCTGAATACACATGACGTCCAGGCTGGATGATCATGTGTAGTCATTATCAGGACACTTGATTAACGTTAATCTCTGTTTATGTGGCTGCACATCGCTGCTGTGTAAATCAATGTAGAGGAGTGTATGATGCTGACTGGTCACTGATTGGTCAGCATCATACACGTAAACACGCCCAGTTAAAAACACAATACACGCCCAGTTGGACATAACGGAAAAAAAACGCCCAATTGTCCATTTGAAAGCTCATTTGCATATATATAAAATAGCTCATAACTTGGCCAAAAATGAACGTTTTTTAAAAAAAAATAACGTTACTGTTATCTACATTGCAGCGCCGATCACATGCAATAGGAGATAGGGATTTGAGAATCTGGTGACAGAGCCTCTTTAATAATATTTTAATATCCTGATTTATTGAGGATATTGGCCTATAAGAGCTCGGGTCGGCTGGATCCTTAGCTTCTTTGTGTAAAACTTTAATATAAGCTGTATTCCCTGTTTATAAAAATCTTTATTGGTCAATATATGGTAATACTGTATACTGAGACCAGGATGGGTGAGAGGTCCTCTGTCATAATCTTACAAAATTCACTGGAAAAACAATCTGGCCCTGGAGCCTTGTTATTCGCTAGTGTTTGTATCGTCGTCATTATCTCTTGTTCTATATTTAGAGCATTAAGAGATTCCCGATCAGAATCAGTCAGACAAGGCAAATTCGACGAATCTAGGAAATGTTTTCCTTCTGTTAAATTGTTAGTAAAGTGTAACAGAATAATCACGTAGTATGTTGTTAATGACTTTAGGGTGTTTCTGCAGTTCCCCTCCTCCATCCCTCAGACTACGAATATGTGTCGGGCTAAAGTTTCATTTTGCCAATGCATCTAGTAGAAATCCTGTCTTGCTACCATGTCTAAAAAAACTACCTGTCATCTGGTCCTTCTTGAATCTTTCTGTAACGTCCATGGCTGCGGACCGTCGTTCAGACTTACCAAATGACGGCTCCGGCCATGGACGTCTGTGTTCTCGGCGGCAGGGAGATGCCGGCACTCACTTCCGGGTTCTGTGACTGTTTCCCACAGGGCACGCGTACACGCGCGTGCACGGCCTTAAACGGCCAGTATGCGTCCAGTTGTCTATAATCAGTAATTAGCCCAGAATGCTGCTGGACTGTAAAAAGGGCTCTGCCCACTTGTTTCTTGCCTGAGCGTTGTTGTATACCTAAAGTTTGTCTTGCAAATGGTCTCCCAGTGTTTTCCAGTTCCCAGTGTTACCCGTTCCTGCTGCCTGTACCCTGTATCCCGTGCTACCGTGCCTCTGTCCCATCTTCAGTGAACGTCAAGTCATGTCTTCCGCTGCATCTACTGGTGCCATCTATGGTGAAAGTCAAGTTGTGTCTCCGCCACTGTCTACGTTGCCTCAGGTACCCTTTCTGGACTATAGACATTGTTTTGTATCTAGTTGGCCAGCTGCTATCCCGCTACGCGGTACGGCCCAGTGGGACCACACCCCGCGTCGTGACACTTTCCCTTCTATCTAACGAAAGTTCAAACTCTGACTTGGCACTGAGCCATTGTTCCCTAAGTGACTCCATGGGAGTAGCAACATATGCTGTGTTCGCGTTACGAAGCTTGGAGCTTGATTCTTTAAGAGACTCATTAGGCTACATAAGACATAATTCTCCCCCGAAGGACTGCCTTCGCCGTATCCCCAAAAAAAGATTTACATTTTTTTTATGAGCCTGGTTTTCCCCACTATATTCTAGCAACCAACCTTTAAGTTGACTCTTGAAATTTTCCTCGTTTTCGTCTACTCTTCTTGTATGTGTCTGACAAAACCAGTGAAAATGGTGCGTGGTCAGAAATCACTAGATCCTGAATAGTGACAGCAGTCACTCTATTGAGGAGCACGGAAGAGGCCAAAAAATAATTAATGTGTGACCAAGCTGCATGAACGTGGGAATCATTGTTGAATGTCGACTTGAAGCTGTTTTCAAAAATTTTGGCACACAGGATGACTCCGCTCTTACATGACGTGATTCATAATGACCAGGTGGGCTTTATGCCATTGAGCGAGGCTCGAGATAACACTACGCGGGCTATTAATCTGATGTATCAGGTGGCCGTCACGTCCCTACCCACATGCTTCCTCTCTACAGATGCGGAGAAGGCCTTCGACAGGGTCAACTGGGATTTTATGTTGGCTACACTGCGGCATGTGGGGCTGGGTTCCCATATGATGCAGTGGATTTTGAGTCTCTACTCCTCACCCACGGCACAGGTTAAGGTGAACGGCCACTCGCTCGCTATCTCCAACGGCACGAGGCAAGGTTGTCCCTTGTCCCCCATAATTTTCATTTTGTGTTTGGAGCCATTTTTGTGCCATATTCGCTCCAATCCGGACATAGCGAGTGTTTCTTTGGGAGGACAGTGCCATAAGGTGACCTGCTCTTTTTTCTCACTGCCCCCAGAGTCTCCTTGCCCAACCTGTTGGCGGAGCTGAGTAGATACTCAAAACTTTCTAACTTTAAGATCAATTACCAGAAATCGGAGGCTCTCAACATCTCATTGCCACAGTCCCTGGTGGATGAGCTGTCTGAGTCCTTCTCCTTTAAGTGGGCCAGGGATTCCCTTAAATACCTGGGGGTTCGACTGACTGGAGACCTGTCTCGCCTTTACGCGGTGAATTACCCTCCGCTTCTTCAACGGGTGAAGAGCGATTTAGATTCCTGGATGTCGGGCACCTTCACCTGGTTTGGTAGATGTGCCATCTTTAAGATGAACATTCTGCCCCGGATTTTGTATCTATTACAGGCCTTGCCGGTACATGTTGCCCGCTCCTTCTTCCAAGCCCTGTTGTCTCTACTCCACAGATTTATATGGGTGGGGAAACCGGCTCGCATCGCCCGGTCACTGCTTTTTCGTGCCAAGTGTGATGGTGGCATTGGTCTACCAGATTTTGTCTCCTATCACCAGGCCTCTCATTTGGCACGAATATTGGACTGGTTTAGGCACACGGGGGTCAAACAGTGGGTGTCTATGGAACAGTCCTTTTTTTGAGGTCCCGTTGCAGGCCCTGCCTTGGTTAGGCTCACATATTCCCGACTCGGCATGAATGCATCCGACAATAGGGCCCACCCTGGCGGTCGCGTCCGGCTCTTCCCTCGGAAGGAGATCTCTCCGTCCCCATCGCCCTTGCTCCCTAGCTTGGGCAACCCGGCATTCCCACCGGGACAGGAGGGGGGCCCCTTCCGACACTGGTTGAGGGCGGGCAAGGGCTATGCTGATAATTTTATACAGGATTTGGCTTGGATGACCGGCTCACAGTTGTCATCCTTGTCAGATCCCATCTCCTTTACTGCCTGGCAGGCCACCCAGTTAAGACATTTCATTACATCCCTACCTAACCCTCAGGCATATTCGCGAGACTGCACACCTTTCAAACGACTGTGCAGGGGCATGGCCTCGGTGCGCCACTCATTGTCCAGGCTCTATGCGCTGCTGATCTACCCCTCTACTCTTTCCACACCTTCATACTTGAGTTGCTGGAAGAGGGACTTAGGTCTCACATTCACTGCGGAACAGACGGATCGTCTGTTTACTATGTCGCACAAATCATCCATGGCCAGCCGATTTCAAGAAGCATGATTTAAGATCCTGTCGCGTTGGTATAGGGTGCCTTCCAGATTGCATGCAATAATTCCGGCGGTCTCTCCGTTGTGTTGGCGATGTGGGGGCCAGGTGGGCATGATTTTGCACATCTTTTGGGAGTGCCCGCAGCTGTCAGATTTTTGGTCTGAGGTGTGGCGCATTTCTTCTAAATTCACGGACTTCCCCCTTCCGCGTTCTCCGGCTCTGTTCCTGCTCCATTTGTGCGATGTCCCCTTATCCACGTACCGACGCTCGGTGGTTCGCCACTTGGTGAATGCTGCTAGGGCAAGATTCAGGAGATCATGAGAATGGAGGACCTCACGGCATCAATGAGAGGGGCTCATGCCAAATTTATCCACACGTGGCGTGAGTGGATTCGATTCCAATCATCCGTGGAGTATAGGACCATTATGGCCTCCTGATGCGCTTCCTAGATTTATGTGTGTGAGGCCAGCTTCCTCCCCTCCCTCCCTTTTCCTTTCTCTCTGCTCCCCCTTCTTTCCTGTTCTTCTATATTTCTAATCTGTCCTTCTTTGGTTTTATGCATGGCTGCTGGTTCGGGATGAATAAAATTGGCTGTTCTTTCCGGATTGATGCAGCGGACAGCCAGAGCTGTGTATTGTATCTCTTGCATTGCACTTATTGATATCGTACTTACTGGCCTGTGAGTCGATGTCTGTGCTGATTATGTCGGCACTATCTTCTTGGTGTTTGAAAATGAAAATAAAAGAATTTATAAAAAAAAAAAAGGTTGTCAGTCTCACCTTCCTCAGAGTCCAGCAGCGTTGTAGGAGGCTGTGATGCAGAGCGAGAACTGGTGCTCCTGGTGTTTCTGGGTGGCTCAGGTGCCATCTAGCTGCATGGTGCTCGGCCTTCTCTTTTCAGGAGCTGTGGTGAAATGCCTGGTTTTCACCAAGAATCTCTCCATACGCCAGAGAGATTCCTTCAATGCAATATAGTGTTAAAATAGCATTCGGGCTGGCTTTAGACAGCAGGGACCCAAGTTTTGCGAGTCAGTGGGAACGGAACTTTCCTCACGGCCATTCATGCGCATGCCGGAACCGGAACTAGGGTTGGGAACCTTTATTACTGTCCCCCTGAATATCCGGCACTGGGAGCTTATCAGTGAACTCTGAGGAAAAGAATGTGTTTTATATCTCAGTCCTGCCTTTGTCCTCTACAATTATATTCCCATGGTCATTTTGGGATTCATTTTATTGTCGTTAGCAATTTGTTTTTCTGTTGATAACTTTGATAAATTGATTTCGTTTTTACATTTTCATTTTACTGTGCAAATATTCATGCCCTCCTTTTGTCAGTATTCATCAATTGAAGAATTAAAATCATGCATATGTCTAAATTTTCTGAGGAAAACTATTTAAAACTATGCTTGTCTATAAGCGTGAACCAATTACTGTAACTCCTTGATCCAGAATCTGTCATTGTCTTTGCAGAAAATATTCTTCTTTTTATATGTAGGAGTGCACAGGAACATATATTGAGCTTGGTTTTCCCGAGTTAATCTATTTGCTTCAAATCAAATTTGTGGAGGCTGGAACATTTCCTGCTTTTCTTCTCATCTTTAATTATCATTTAAAATCTCTGTCTACTGGAATTAACAAGAGTGTTCCCTCTATGAACTCCATTTGTGATGTCTGGTTTGGTTACATTCTTTTGTGAGGTAACAACTGCATAATATATGACTTGAGGACATATAATAATATGACATAGTAAATTTTTCTTGTGATATAATTTAACTTTTATTTCCTTGCATATATTTTGGATATTTTTGCGGGACGAGTTTTGGGTATCTATAACTCAATTTGTCCTTTGTGTGTGTGTGGGGGGGGGGGTGAAATAAACAGCTGTAAAACTGTACGGTATAAGTAAAATTTTATTCTGTATGTCACCCCTTTAATTGTAACAGCGCTACAATATGTTGCACAGCTGATAAAAATGGTGTGTGCAAATAAGAACAGCCTGAAACCCGATGTAAACTTTGAAGAGGCTGCAGCACTCATACGAGCGCCGCGGCCCCTTCAAACAGCTGATCCGTTGGGGTGCCAAAAGTCAGGCCCCCAAGATTAATTCTTAAATCTTGGATAATCTTTTTAAGCCCTCAGCTGCCATAACATGTCACAGCTGACATATGCTTTTAATTTCACCTTCCACACGACGTAACTGTACCTCGAGTTATAATTCTTAATTATTTATTTGATGGTACCTAACTGCATCAAGACACTCAAAAACTTGATGTACAGTCACGTCAATACGCAGGAAGGGGTTAAATGGATTCAACAGCATATACAACAATTAGGGCCTGCTCACATCAGCGTTGGCTTTCCGTTCAGGGGTTCCGTCAGAGGTTTCCGTCGGTTGAACACCCCAATGGAAAGCCAAACGGAAACCTTAGCTTCCGTTTGCATCACCATTGACATCAATAGAGACGGAAACATTGCTAATGGTTTCCGTTTGTCACAATTCCGGCAGGTTTTCGTTTTTTCAACGGAATCAATAGCGCAGTCGACCACTGACAGGTGAAGTGAATATCTATGATTATCTTGTTACAATGGCATATGTCAAAGTGTGGGATATATTTTAGGCTGGTATGGGTCGGAGCATCCCCAAAACAGCAGGTCTTATAGAGTATTTCCTGTATGCAGAGGTTAGTACTTGCCAAAAGTGATCCAAGGAAGGACAACCAGTCAATCAGTGACAGGGTCATGGGCGCCAAAGGCACATTGATACACGTGGGAAGGCTAGCCCATCTGGTCCTTTCCCACAGAAGAGTTACTGTGACAAGAATTTGCTGCGTTTTGGGCTACGTAGTCGCAGACTGGTAAGAGGACTCATGCCAAACCCCGTCCACCGCCAAAAGCACATGAAATGTACACATGAGTATCAGAACTGGACCATGGAGCAATGGAAAAGGGTGGCCTAGTCTGTTGAGTCACGCTTCCTTTTATATCATGCGGACGGCTGAGTGCGTGTGTGTTGCTTACTTGGAGATGGCCCCAGGATGCACAATGGGAAGAAGGCAAGCCGGCGGAGGCAGTGTGATGCTCTGGGCAATGTTCTGCTGTGAAACTTTAGGTCCTGGCATTTATGTGGATGTTACTTTGACACGTACCAGCGCTACATAAATATTGTTGGATCGGCTGTTAATGTCTTGGTGTAAGATACCTCTGGACATCCATCTCAACCAGTCAGAGCTATTACGGCGGCATGAGGCAGACCTGCATAATGTTATTGCTGAACAATGTATAATTCATAATAAAAATATTTTAATACGAATTGTTGATTATTTATATTAATTTTATATTTATATGCAGTTCATTTATATTTAGTCTTCAGATGTGTCAATATGTTTTCCTTCGTTATTGTAGCAGCATGTAATGTTATGTCCATAAAATGCTCCAATGTATGTAGCTACATCCTAAACATGATCATGGCACCTGCTTCCGTAACAGGGTATAGACATAGCACTTTATGTAAACACGGATCAGTTTATGACATGATTGGTTATAAATGAAGTTGTGCCTGCGGGCTTATCATAATCATTTATTTATCTGCCAATCTACATAAATGAAATACACATCTCTTATCAAACAGAGTAACCTGAAGCTCCAATGCAAAATCTGAAATTTGGCTCCCCAACTAACAAGTGTAATTTATAGTACTGGTCTCCTCACATGGGGCAGAGGAATCTTTTGTGCCCCCTTAGACTCTATGCCCCCGATAGTTACACTCCTGTCCCTTAGAAAGCTCTGGTAACTTCTATCAGCTCTGGTGAGGTGACATAGTCATGCCTCTCTGAGGGGCGGCGGCACCGCTGAAACCAGCCTCCCCACCCCCTCCTGCACTATAATAGTATCTGCGTCTATAGTACACAGATACAATTACATGCACAAGGTGAATGGCAGGGAACATTCCGTGTCCTGCTATTCAGCGCCTTCCAATGACGCAAGCGACACGATGACGTCGTCTCGCCACTTGCTTCGTTGAATAGCAGGGCGAGGTACCCGGCGACGCAAGTGGCCCGATGACGTCTTTGAAAGATGATAATTGGCAGGGCAGAATGACTTGCCCTGCCACTCGGCACCTTTTACAGACAAAAGTGGTGCGATGACATCATTGCGCTGCTTGCATCGTTAAAAGGCGCTGAGTGGCAGGGCAAGCAATTCTGCCCTGCCAATCTTTCAACTACGCAAGCGGCGATCGTCATCACGCCGCTTGCATCGTTCATCCCTAGCAGGCCTGCATTGCAAGACAATGGCGCGGGAATGGAATCAGGTGAGTATGCAAAGTTTTTTTTTTTTTTTTTCTTAAAAGTGTGAGTGGCATTACTCATCTACACGGGGGGCGGCTATATGTGGGGCACTATCTACTTGGGGGCTATATGTGGGGCACTATCTACAGGGGTTACTATCTACAGGGGATCTATTGGGGCCACTATGTACAGGGGGATCTATGTAGGAAACTATATACAGGGGGTTCTATGGCTGGTAGTGATGTAGACAAGCCAGGGGGATGTCATTTCAAATTTTGCCTCCGGCAGCAGAAAAGCTAGAATCGGCCCTGATCACGTGAATGCCTAGCGGGTTCTTTGTGTCTCTAGAATTGCAGTTCTTTTACCGAACCTATTTTTACTAAATGCTACAGTGAAGGAACTTTTGAAATGGAATCATGCCTGTTGTTTTCCAAATAATTATTTATGCAGTCTGAAAATACTTTACATCAATTACATCAATGTAATGTTATTTAAAGTTGGCCCCAAAAAAGCTGAATCGCCGTCATTCCTGTCTTCCCCCGACTGACGAACCTTTTTTTTCTTTATTGCTCGTTTCAGCAGCTGATTAGCTAATTCCTGAATAAATTGACAACTGGGCAGTCTCCACCTCCCAGTGTCAACCGCAAACCTAAGCAACTCTGTTGCTGGGTGGTAGAGACCATCCAGTTGTCAGTTTAATTATTTATTAGCATATTAGCCACCAAAACAAATGTTTTTCTCAAAACTATAAAAAGGTCTAATTTTTTTATCTGGTATTGCTGCTCATCCACTTGAACGTGGACAAGTGTGGCGTTGTTTCTGAGAAGAAAAAACAAACTCTTTTCTCTTCCCAATCTTGTACAGTCTTTTAAATTAGGTAGGATAAAGTCGCTGTCACAAGTGTACTTCACCATAAGACAAGTTGGGCCCAACAGCTATAAAATATAAAAATATGACACTTAGTGTTATTTTTTATCATTCATATATATTACAAACAGACACAGTTAATTATTTTATTACATCGAGGTCAATAAACAGTAAACATTTATTTTATTGTTTTCCTTTTTTGTAATTTTATTTAACCCCTTAACGACATCCAACGTACTAGTACTTTGTTGTCGTCAAGTACTTAACGCAACACAACTTACAGGTACGTTGTGCTGCTGGTGCGGGCTCAGAAGCTGAGCCTGCACCATCGCCAGCGAGTGTCAGCTGTATATTACAACTGACATCCTGCTGCAAAGCCAGAACAAGAGCTAGCCTCCGATCCGGCCGATTAACCCCTTAGATGCAGCGCTTAAATGTGAGCACTGCATCTATGGGGCTTTCTAGCGTATCAGAACCCCGCAAAGCAATCGGGGGTTCTGATGGCTGCTTTGACAGACCCGGAGGCCTAACAATGGCCTCCTGTCTGCTAAGTAGGGAAGCCTGTTAGGTCCCGTCTGGAGGTGGGGCCTAAAAAGCTTCTAGCCACATATGAAAGATGACGCAGATGCTGATCCTGCGCCTTCAGCTGCGGGTGTCCGCTATATGTTACAGCTGACACCCTGCTGTAATGGAGCTAGCTATGATCTCCCTGCCATTAACCCCTTAGATGCCGCAATCAAAAGCGATTGTGGCATCTCAGTGGTTTGTAGCCAATCTGCATCGCCACGATGTGGTCGCGGGGGTGCCGAATGTTGCTATGGCAACCGGAGGTCTAACAATGGCTTCCTGGTCTGCCACGAATGGAAGCCTATTATGCCCTGCCTGGAGGCGGGACCTAATAGGCTTGCTGTCAGTGAATAACTGACAGCTCTAATGCATTGCACTATGTGGGTAGTGCAATGTATTAGAGTAAAGACCAGAGGTGCAGGCCTTCAAGTCCCCTAGTGGCACAAAAAAAAAAAAATTAAAAAAGTAAATGAAAATGTTGTATAAAAGTTTCAAGTTAATAAAAGCAAAAACTGCCTTTTTCCTATAATAAGCCTTTTATTATAGGTAAAAAATGAAAACGTTAAAAAGTACACATATTTGGTATCACCGCTTCCGTGACGACCCAAATTTTAACACTATAATGTTATTTTTTCTGCACATTGAACACAGAAAAAACAATGCCAGAATCGCTATTTTTTTGGGTCACCACTCCTGCCAAAATATAGAATAAAAAATGATCAAAAATTAGAATGTACCCCAAAATAGTACCAATAAAAACTACAACCTGGCCTGCAAAAAACAAGCCGTTACACAGTTTTTTTGACTGAATAAAAAAGTTATGGCTCTCAGAATATGGTGAAACAGAAAATAAATAATATTAAAAAAAAAAGTGATTTTATTGTGCAAACGCTGCAAAACATAAACTATATACATACGGTAATGCCATAATCGTACCGACCCGCATAATAAAGTAAAAACTGACATTTGTAGCTCACAGTGAACACTGTAAAAAAAAAAAAGAATAAAAAACATTGTCAGAATTGATTGTTTTTGGTCACCTTGCTTTCCAAAAAATGGAATAAAAAGTGATCAAATGTATTCCTAAATGATACCAATGAAAACTACAGATTGTCCCGCAACAAACAAGCCCTAACACATCTCTGTTGGAGAAAAAAATAAAAAAAGTTCTGGCTCTCAGAATATGGCAGTACAAAATGTGCAGCGTGTTCCAAAAGCGGATAAGATTCGGTGCCATTTATCAGTGCGACACTGGCCACATATCTATGGATTATTATTTATTTACCACATTACTATACCCGCTTATTATACCCTGATGTACTCCGCACAGATTACATATGCCCCACATTATAAACTGAAATACCAGTGAAACCCCAAACAGAAAAACTACCAAGCTAAATTTGCACACCAAAAGCCAAATGGTGCTCCCTTCTGAAGCCCACAGTGTGCCCAAACAGCAGATAACGTCCGCACACTAGTCCTTCTCAATGAATTAGAGTTCCATCAAAAAGTTAATTTATTTCAGTAACTCAATTCACAAAGTGAAACTCATATTATATAGATTCATTACACACAGAGTGATCTAATTCCAGCATTTTTTTCTTTTAATGTTGATGATTATGGCTAACAGTTAATGAAAACCCAATATTTAGTGCCTCCGAAAATGTGAATATTATATAAGTGACACAGTGATACTGTGGTTATTAAACCAGGTATTGGTACTTTTGGCAGTGTGGGCAGGTGCCAAGTCCTGCTGGAAAATGAAATCAGCATCTCCATAAAGCTTGTCAGCAGAGTAGGCCTCAAAATCCACTAGGTGTTCCTTCGCTTCTGAGGCCTGTGCTTCGGTCCATTACCACACTAGAGCCACATGTGGGATATTTCTAAAAACGGCAATCTAATCTGGGCAATAAATATTGAGTTGTGTTTCTCTGGTAAATCCTTCTGTGTTACAGAAAAAAATGAATGAAAACAGATTTTCTGCAAAAAAAAATGTGTACATTTCACCTCCACTTTGCTTTAATTCCTGTGAAACGCCTAAAGGGTTAAGATTTTTTTTTAATGCTGTTTTGAATACTTTGAGGGGTGCAGTTTTTACAATGGGGGATTTATAGGAGGTTTCTAATAAATAGGGCCCTGAAAAGCCACTACAAAAGTAAACTGGTCCCTAAAAAAACGCTTTTTAAATTTTCTTGAAAATGTGAGAAATTGCTGCTAAAGTTCTAAGCCTTGTAACGCCCTTGAAAAATAAAATAATGTAAAAAAAATGATGCAAACTAAATGTAGACATATGGGATATGTGAACTAGGAACTGTTTTGTCTGGTATTACTACTATCTGTTTTACAAGCAGATACATTGAAATTTCTAAAAATGCCAATTTTTGCTAATTTTCTCAAAATGTTGGTGTTTTTCACAAATAAACACTGAACGTATCGACCAAATTGTACCACTATCCTAAAGTACAATGTGTCACGAGAAAACAGCGTCAGAATCGCTTGAAAAAATAAAAGTATTCCAAAGTTCTTACCACATAAATTGACACGTCAGATTTTAAAAAACTGGCCAGGTCCATTAGGCGAAAACAACCTGTGTCCTTATGGCGTTAAAGGTGAACTTAATAAATAAATATATATATATATATATATATATATATATATATATATATATATATATATATATATATATATATGTTTGTTTGTTTGTTTGTTTTTGTTGTACAATGTATTGCTACTAATTATGTATGTTTATATGAGCAAATCTGCATCACCTTAAAAACTTGTAATTAATAAAAAGTAGAAAACAAAACAGTAAGCATATACATACTTATAACTACCAGCACAATACAGTTATCATGTCTATTATGGTGAATAACGTACTGAAAATATAAATAGCAACTTCACCCAGTACTTAAAGGCTATGTAAGCCTTTGCTGACATTTCGAAAAGAAGAGTCATTCAAGCAATGCTAAGCTGTTTTTTCCCCTGCACTAGAACTTCTATGCGGCACCCAGTGTGTTATAATGACTACTGATGCAACCACTATATTTTATTACATCCAGGTTTCCAATCTTCTTAAAAACAGGATTGTAAATATTATTTTTTAAAAGCTTTTACTATAGTTTTACACTACAGCAAAGAACAGAGTATTGTAAGTCAGCTAATACTGATGCGCACTTACAAAGATAAACCTTTATATAGAAGTGTTCTTGTAATGCAATTGTCACATGTTCACAGGTGCCTCAAGATGAATGGGGAGGGTATCCCTCCGGGAGTAAAGATGAGGAGATTCCCTGTCGAAGAATGAGAAGTGGGAGTTATATAAAAGCCATGGAAGAAGACAGTGGAGACTCTGATACAAGTCCAAAAACATCCCCTAAAATGTCAGCCAGACCCGAACCTTTATTGAAATCAATAGTACAGCGATCGCATGGAGATGTCCAAAAGTAAGTTCCTTCATACTGGAAATACACTTTATATCATATTTATATCTTTCTTTATGATTGTATGACAAACGGGCCTCTAAGAATCAGGCAACATTTAGTCGATGTTGCTGGATTCCTTGGCTTTTTTTTAACAATGAAACGTTGTCACCGCTAGTGGGAACCTACAATTAATAGGGGACAAAGTTAAATACTGGACCCAATCTATGACTGGGTTGTAGTGACTATATTTCACCAGAAACGTAAACTTTTCCCTTCCTAAAATGTAAAACTGACCCTATATTAGTAAGTTAGAAGTTAGAGCAGCAAGCAAAATTTTAACATTATCTTTATCCACTTACAGAGATATTGGCATTTTTCTATTTTGTTGTGACAAACATTTTTGCAAAAGTGACAACGGAAAGTGCAGCCATATCAGTTGTCCTCTTTCAATTAGCTTCCCAGAAATTGATGGTAATACTGTAATTTTGAGATTTTAAAATAAGCTGACAAAATTACAGTTTATCATCCACTTCGGACAAGCAAATTCAAAGGTGACAACCAATATCACTTCCTGTTTATACACTTCTGTAAAAATGACCACCAGACAAAGCATAAAAACAACAATATCCCTGAAAGTGAATAAAACATAATTACTATTTTTTGTTGCTACTTCTCGAAGTTCTGATTTAATAACATAAGGTCATTTTTATGTTTGTGAGAACCATTTCTATTTGTCAATATTTTCTTATATCTTTTTGTACACATTTAAAATCAGCAATATATTGTTTTGTTTTTTTATAAGAATTTCCATGTTGCACCATACTTTTATGCATTGGTACCTAAAAGGCTAAAGCATAGTAAAATAAGGGGCAAATCTATTTTTCTGTTCTTACCAAAAATATATATGGATTGAAGCTTACACTATTAAATGTTTGCTTTTCGCTTGGCAATATATTGTTTATATCTATCTTAAAGGACCAATATAATTTGTGTTATCGATATATCGTAACATAACACTGATGGTGACGGTTTGGCACAGCAGCCTCTCAACTATAATGCATAGATATTTATTTATGTATTATAGCAACTATTAAAACAGACATTCATTGAAAGTAGACACAAATATTGATACTATGCAAAATTAGTTGGATCACTGTAATCTTCCAGTTTGTGGATCATAGTGTTTTCTACTATCGACTGGGTTGACACAAAATCTTTATATTACATTTAATGTTATACAAGAGGATAACTATTGGGCACGCATACTCCCCAATGAAAGTCTAAAATCAGCATTCTGCATATAATCTTTAGAACCCTAATCAGTAGCCAAATTAATTTATTTGAATATACTACAGTAAAAACAGAGTTACGTGGTTCAGCTGCCCCATGAGTTAATGGTAGAGTGCCGCACCTGTTGCCCTAATTGGTGTGATGTAATACTGAGAGAACCATCCACTGCAATGACTGGTATCCATGTTGATGCAGCAACATCCCATAATGTCAATCTCCCTCAGTAGGACATCTGGAAAGAGCTTTCACAGCAAACCTAGGTACATTTTCTGATATTAAAAAAGTTAATTGGGAACTGTTACATTTAATTAAGTAACTTAGACTGACATTAACAAGCACTCAGTAGTACAGAGGTTACTAATTGTAGAGAATATAATTTTTATTAAATCAACCACACAAAAAAATAGAAGGAAAGGCATTAAAACCATGTGACTGGAAATTAATTGGAAGCAAATGCTGTTTATCATCTGTAAACAGATCAGCCTTACAATGCATTAAATGAATTAACTTAGCAATTGCATTCAGAAAAAGACACAGGACCAAATGGAAGTGAGATTCAATTAGAAAGCGAACAGACACATGTAGGCAGCTTGCGAATCTTTTTAGCATAGGTCTGACTCCATTTCAGTCTGCTTAAGAACAAACAATATAGAGCATATAGTATGTGTGTGAAGAAAATAAATAACTGTGCACCTACTGCTATCACTACATGCTGTAGAAAAAGAAGATAACCTAATGATACACATTCAATACCAATATTATTGGCCAGATTTCATTGAATAACACACACATACACACACACACTTAACAACAAATAATGTTTAATGATATGTTGGCCTCCAAGGGACTCAGAAGACATAATATCAAATGATATTATCATTCATGGGGCCCTTGGAGTGAGGTGGCCAAGACCTGGTTGGTCCCATCTCCTTTGCTACTGGTTGATGGGGATCTGTGCAGGAATCTTCTGTGTAGAGTAACTGCATTGTTAGTAAGAGGGTGGTTAATTGGCCCAAGGGACATGGAGGAGGAAATCAACACTAGGCCCTTCCGTCCTTGATGATAAAACCCAGCACCATAACGGGGGCCCTAGTTTGATTTATTATATGGGCCACTTCTCTTTTATGTATGCTACTACCTAATAATAATAATATTTATAAGTATTAACATATCTATAAATAATGCAGCCTTAAACAGTGCATTAGTTTAATATAATAAATTGTAAAATGTGACAAGATTTCATCTACAGTATATGAAGTACAAAAATCTAAAAAGTAATAAATGAACAATAGATTATAATATTGGTCTATTGAGTCCCCTGTACAAATCCCCATGTTTTGCCCATGTACATTTTCTCCTTCATGGATAAGTATCCAACTTAAAACCAATGATGAATAAAATGTCAATACCCACTTAACAAAAACATCTGAGAAAAAACATAGGGAGATCCCACTCTGCATGGTTCCTATAGACCAGAATGGAGAGAGCAACAAACATGCGCAGACACCTCCCCATTCAATCTACGCAGAGCCGCCATAAGGGCAGTATAGCTGGTACTGCTGTCAGGGACCCAGGCAAATGACTCTAAAAAGTGGCCTACCCTCACCTACCAATTCTTACCTCCTTCAAGTAGTCATCCTATGGGACCTGAGCCTACTATATCATGTAAGGGAAACTGCAAATGTCCCAATTAATCTTCTGTTTCCCCATTCTATAGGGACCCATCAAATATGCGATATGGACCTGAGCCATTTATAGGCCTGTATTAATTTGCCATATTTAAATGTTATTGTAGTTATGGCAGTTAGAGAGGGAAAGTGACAGGTAAGCTGTGTGAACTAAACAAACAAACTTGCATACATTATATTTACAGCTATAGAATTTTTCTCTGATTCCTACGACAAAACTATCGCAACATGTTTGCTGCCTCACTCATCATTGTAGATGTTGTTGGTTTACAATCCTACCGCCCATTTCGCCCCTCAGTAAATTCTGTCCACATAAGTCCCTCTCTACTTAACTCGCCGATGTACAGCTCCCATGCACTATTCACTTTGCTGAATCACCTTAACCCATCTCATCCCACTGCTAAACACAAAGGTTGCTCTCATAAATCACTGAACCATCTGCTGTCTCTTTCCATTCTCCTGCTGCTAGCTGCAGGGGACATCTGAAACCAACTCATGACCCATCCAGCGCTGCTAACTACCGACCGGTCTCTAATCTCCCCTTCATCTTCGAACGCTTTGTCTACTCTCGCCTCATCCGCTATCTCTCTGATAACTCCATTCTAGTCCCCTTACAATCTAGTTTCCGCACTCTACACTCCACAGAGACTGCCCTTACTAAAGTCTCAAATGATCTCTTGGCAGCTAAATCGGACGGTAAGTACTCTCTCCTGGTTCTTCTGGATCTCTTCTGTAGCCTTTGACACTGTAGACCACAAACTCCTACTTAACATGCTCCACTCTATTGGCCTTATAGACACAACTCGCTCTTTGTTTTCCTCCTATCTCTCTGACCGCTCGTTCAGTGTGCCATTTGCAGGTTCTACTTCTCCTCTTCCACTTGCTATCGGGGTTGCTCAGGGATCAGTCCTAGGTCCGCTCCTCTTTTCTCTCTACACAGCGCATATTGGCCAAACTATCAGCAGATTTGGCTTCCAGTACCATCTCTACACTGATGACACCCAATTATATGCCTCTTCCCATGACATCACCACTGCTCTAATACAAAACACCAGTGATTGTCTGTCCGCTGTCTCTAACATCATGTCCTCTCTCTATCTGAAACTGAATCTTTCTAAAACTGAGCTCCTTGTGTTCCCACCATCTACTAACCTACCTAAACCTGATATCTCCATCTCAGTGTATGGCACTACCATAACTCCTAGGCAGCACACCCGCTGTCTCGGGGTTGGTTTTGACTCCGATCTTACCTTTACTCCTCACATTCAACCACTTACACGCTCTTGTCATTTTCACCTCAAACACATCTCCAGAATCCACCCTTTTCTTACTGAGGAAACAGCCAAAACTCTTATTGTTGCTCTGATTCAATGCAGCAGCCAGACTCAACTTTCTGACCAACCGCTACACCAACGCCTGAATGAAGAATAGGTTATAATATTGGTCTATTGAGTCTCCTGTACAAACCCCCATGTTTTGCCCATGTACATTTTCTCCTTCATGGATAAGTATCCAACTTAAAATGGAGAGAGTAACAAACCTGCGCAGACACCTCCCCATTCAATCTACGCAGGGCCGCCATCAGGGCAGTATAGATGGTACTGCTGTCAGGTGCCCAGGCAAATGACTCCAAAAAGTGGCCTACCCTCACCTGTCAATTCTTACCTCCCTTCAAGTAGTCATCCTATGGGACCTGAGCCTATTATATAATGTAAGGGAAACTGCAAAAGTCCATATTAGTCTTCTGTTTCCCTATTCTATAGGGACCCATCAAATATGCGATATGGACCTGATCGATTCATAGGCCACTATTAATTTTCCATATATAAATGTTATAGTACTACTGTGTGTGAAATTCAGGGACATAACAAGAGGGGGGCATGCGGGTCACTTGCCCTGGGAACAGTTAGATAGGGATGTGGAGAGGAGAGCAGGAAGTGGGTATTTGGAGGTCCTGCCTTCCCCCTCCCATTCCTGCCTGTGCTGCTTTATAGAAGCTCTGTTCAGACAGACAGGAGAGGGAGGCAGTACAGAGGGCAACTCTAGCAGGAATCAGGCTCAGTCCTCTGCTTTACATGGCTCCTTCTCCACTTAAAGAAGAAATGTTAAATTTGATGACTGAGGGGGGACAAATTAAGAAAGCTACAGTTCTAGGGAAATCTATCCTTCCAAGCGTTTATTAAAAGTAAACAAGAGCATCTAAGATGGAGAATGTGAGATATAGAAAGGCTACCAAGGAACATTGGGCATTTGTCTGTATAGGGTCCAGATACTTCTTCTGGCAGCAACCTCACCAGGCAGATAGATTGTCAAGGTACCCCCTTATTCTCCTGATAGGTGGGAGTTTGAGTGGGTTGCCCACCTATCAGACGTTTATCGCATATCTTATAGATATGCCAATAATATATTTCGTGGGAAAACTCTTAACCAACCACAGCCCATATTCATATATATACCAGAAAACACATAATTTATTGCGATATACACACAAATCAATGCACTACGGATGTAGCCATCCTTATCTTGACTCTGATAACTTGCTGCTATGTGATATTACACAACAAAAGTCATTGAAAAGCCATTAAAAAAGTCAAGTTAAAGTTTCTTGACACTGTGTATTTAATGCACTGAAAGTCAGGATAAAAACGGCTACATCTGTATATACATCAACCTATATCGATGTATAAAACACACACACATAAAAGAAAAACATTTATAATATAATAGTCCGTATGAATACATTCGCCTCCACGCACCTGGTGCTGTCATTGCCGTTCGTTGTTGTTCTCCCAACCTCCGGGAACGTTGAACAAGACTGAAATCTCGGCCTAGGCACGTAGCGATCTGCCGTAGTGATAAACCAGGGTCTCTCAGTTCAAGTATTCTGTCTCCTTCAGTGTGCGACAAGTGGAGATAACTGGCACGTCAACGAACAGGAGGCATCACACAATCATCCCACATCACTTGATCCGATTTTTGAGGTTTCATGTGGCTAAAAAAACTTTGCTTTCAATCTGGCTTTTATGCCCCTCCCACGTGCCACAGATTGGAGCAAGGTGCTTGATCATTTTCAGATCCTAGCGACACCTGCTACTTCCTCGATTTGCATAACTTTACGGCTTGCCCTTCTTGGTGTTGCAATTTCAATGTTAAGGAGTGTATATTCACAAGATTTATTATTATCATATATTATCTTGTCAACGTACTCAACATTCAAGCACTCTGGAGAAATGTTATACAGGGCACATGATTCATTTCTGCATAATGAATTAAATAGATTCTAGTACAATTAGAAAAAGGGGTAGATTTTTTTTATATTCAATATAAGTAATCATCATCAAAGGCATAACTTCAGACTTCTGGGCCTGATTGCAAAATGTGTAACAAGGCCCCCACAAACTATGTGTCATTTATAATGCTGGTGTCATCCTATGTAGCAGAGAGGCTTTATAGGGACTCTCAGGTACCAGGTCATGGGTATAACTGCTACCTCTGCATTCCCTATAGCTACACCCTTGATCACCATGTTCATGGCTACAAACAAATTCAAAAACAAAACAAAGAAAACATAGCTGCATTGCTGACAAAGATAAAATAAAATACATTTAACGTATTATAACCTATATCCACTGTATAACACATCAACAAAATATGCAGTATACTCTATATTGTTAGGCCACCGGTTGCTATACCAAATTATTGGAGCCCCGTGTTCGCATTTTACGGTGCTGATGGCTGTCTAGCCACCTAGATGTTGTGGTCGCTATTGACCACGACATTGAAGGGGGGTTAAACAGCTGGAATTGGAAGTAACTTCCCACCCACTGGACATAACTATACGTCCATTTACAGGAAGGCACAACTAATATGGATGTACAGTTATGTCCAAATGCGGGAAGGGGTTACAGGGGCCATACACATGAGATAGCTGTCAGCTGAATGCGCATTCGGCCAATAGCTGTGTCACCTAACTCAATGGGGAGAGGAAGTAAGCCGGTGCCAGACCCCATCCCTGCATGAACAAAGGATTATGCATGTTAAAAGACAATATGTCAGGAGGCCCCCGCAAATAAGATTATTGGCCGATCCCTACAGAAATTGTTGGGTTTGGACAACTTTTACCATGTATTTATGGCCAGTTTAAATCTAAATGACAGATTGTACTTCCACGGCAGGAATATTTAGGAATAATGCATGGTAGTATAAGTGGTATGTGTCTCATGATCAAGACAGTGATAGCACTTTAATAGCCTCCTTTCTTTACCCTACCCCATTCGCATTTATCCTGCCATTAATGCCATAATTACACTGCCGGGCTTACTGTATTCCAAAGAGGATGTTTATTGGCCGCAGAAATTAACCACAGCAATCAAGTCAAATAATATAAACATGAAATTGAACTGAGACCCTTTTTTTAGTGATATAGTTACATAGTTACATAGTTTGTACGGTTGAAAAAAGACACATGTCCATCAAGTTCAACCAAGGGATGGGAAAGGGGAAGTAAAAAATTTCTACACATAGCAGTTTATATTTTTTTGTTCTAGGAAATTATCTAAGCCTTTTTTAAAGCCATCTACTGTCCCTGCTGCGACCAGCTCCTGCGGTAGGCTATTCCATAGATTCACAGTTCTCACAGTAAAGAAGCCTTGTCGCCTCTGCAGGTTGAACCTTTTTTTCTCCAGACGGAGGGAGTGCCCCCTTGTTTTTTGAGGGGGTTTTACATGGAACAGGATTTCACCATATTTTTTGTATGCGCCATTCATATATTTATATAAGTTAATCATGTCCCCCCTTAGTCGTCTTTTCTCAAGGCTAAATAGGTTTAGTTCTTTTAATCTTTCCTCATAACTTAGATTCTCCATGCCCCTTATTAGCTTCGTTGCTCTTCTTTGTATTTTTTCCAACTCCAGGGCATCCTTTCTATGAACTGGAGCCCAGAACTGGACTGCATATTCTAGATGAGGCCTCACTAATGCTTTGTAAAGTGGTAATATTACATCCCTGTCCCGCGAGTCCATGCCTCTTTTTATACACGACAATATTTTGCTGGCCTTTGAAGCAGCTGATTGACACTGCATGCTGAAATTTAGTTTATGATTTACAAGTACACCCAGATCCTTCTCAACAATTGACTCCCCCAGTGTAGCTCCCCCTAGGACATATGATGCTTGCAGGTTTTTCGTACCCAGATGCATAACTTTACATTTATCTACATTAAACTTCATTTGCCAAGTGGACGCCCAAACACATAGTTTGTTTAAATCTGCCTGCAATTCACAAACATCTTCCATAGTCTGAACTATATTGCATAGCTTGGTGTCATCTGCAAAAATAGAAATAGTGCTATTAATCCCATCCTCTATATCATTAATAAATAAGTTGAATAATAGTGGTCCCAGCACTGAACCCTGGGGTAAACCACTTATAACTGGGGACCATTCAGAGTAGGAATCATTGACCACAACTCTCTCGATACGGTCCTTGAGCCAATTCTCAATCCAATTACAAACTATACTTTCTAAACCTATAGTCCTTAATTTACCCATTAGATGTCTATGAGGGACAGTGTCGAATGCCTTTGCAAAGTCCAAAAACACTATATCCACAGCGGCCCCTCTGTCTAGGCTTCTGCTTACCTCTTCATAAAAACAAATCAGGTTGGTTTGACAGCTTCTGTCCTTTGTAAAACCATGCTGGCTGTCACTTATAATACTATTTATTGTCACATAATTCTGTATATAGTCCCACAATAGCCCCTCAAACATTTTCCCCACAATTGATGTTAAGCTTACTGGTCTATAATTACCCGGCGAAGACCTAGAGCCCTTTTTGAAAATAGGCACCACATTTGCCCTGCGCCAGTCCCTTGGCACTATACCACTCATGAGAGACTCTCTAAATATTATGAAGAGGGGGACAGAAATAACTGAACTAAGCTCTTTAAGAACTCTAGGGTGTAACCCATCTGGTCCCGGGGCCTTGTGTACATTTATTTTATTTAATTTAGCTTGGACCATATCTACATTCATCCAATTCAGTATATCAACTGATATATTAACAGAACCGGCAGCGGCTACATCAGCTGCTCCTTCTTCTGTTGTATATACAGAGCGGAAGAACCCATTTAGTAACTCTGCCTTCTCTTGATCCCCTGTGACCAACTCCCCATTACCACTATCTAAGGGTCCTACATGTTCAGACCTGGGCTTTTTTGCATTTATATGCTTGAAGAATTTTTTAGGATTTGTTTTACTATCCTTGGCCACCTGCCTTTCATTTTGTATTTTTGCTGATTTTATTACATTTTTACAGATTTTATTAAGCTCTTTATATTTTACAAAGGCTGCAGATGTACCCTCAGATTTGTAAATGATTTTTAAATGCCCTTTTTTTGTCATGTATTGCCCCTTTCACAGAAGGTGTAAGCCATGTGGGGTTTATTTTAGTCGTTTATACTTGTTACCTGTAGGAATACATTTTGCACTATAATTACCCAAAGTAGATTTGAAAATCTCCCATTTATCATTTGTCCCATTATTTGACATTAGTTCTTCCCAGTCTATATCCTGAATTGCTGCCCTCATCCTGGGGAAATTGGCTTTCTTAAAATTAAATGTTTTTGCCCTCCCAGCCTGCGTTTGTTTTTTACAGTATAGGTAAAATATAACTATATTATGATCACTGTTACCAAGGTTTTCACGAACATTGACATTCCCAACAAGCTCTGCATTATTAGAAATGACCAGATCCAACAGAGCTTCACCTCTAGTCGGGTCTTCCACAAACTGGCACATAAAGTTTTCCTGCAACAGGTTGAGGAAATGTCTCCCCTTTGCAGTTGAAGCCGAACCATGACACCAATTAATATCCCGATAATTAAAATCTCCCATTATCACAACAGTACCCGCCTGTGCAGCCCGCTCCATTTGTTTATATATTTGACCTTCTATCTCTTCAGTTATATTTGGGGGTCTATAGATTACACCAAAAGTAATTTTTTCAGTGTTTACTTCCCTTTGTAATTCCACCCACAAGTTTCAACCTCCTCACAGTCTTCACCCTCTAATGTCTCATTTACACTCACCTTCATATCGCTTCTCACATACAGACATACACCACCGCCTTTCCTAGATAAGGTCATAAGCTGGCAAGACGCCATATTTAACAATAAACCACTGATTCCAATAACTTGACTATCCTACACAAACTAAGCCATCTACCTACACTTAAAACATTATACAAACCATCCCGGGTATCTTCAGTCAATTCATTTTGCCAATGATGAGGAGTTTTGTACCATTACATGCCTGTCACCTAACTTTTGATATGACTATCCCCGTACACCTGCCGACCTAGTAAACAGGGAGGGTTAGAAAGATTTGGGGCCACTATATTCAGAAGGCTGTGCCAGCCAATACCTTTCTCTAGATCGACCCATTAATTTTTTTTATTACTGATCAGCCTTCATACCACGCTCCCATTATGCTTTCCTACCATTCGTTTGGTTTCTGTATTCTTATGCTCATGCTAGAAAATACAATAATCAATTCCTCTTGACAGACTTTGTCTTACAAATCATCTCCTCATCTGTCCTATGTAGATATGATAAAGTTAGGCAGCGTAAGGTGAAATAAACTAGACCTGGCAATCAACGTCATCGCTAAATATTAAACATTAAGCCACCTTTTATACAAGCATTGTACTTCCATACATTATGCAGTATAATCCTGCATGATGGAGTTCTCTAATGCAGCGTTTCTGCACTCCCAGCTCTGACAAGTCTGTTGCTGTACTCTACAATCTGATGAAAAATGGGGTTTAAACTTGTATGAAGAGAGCAATTTCTCATCCTTTATCTTGCAGCTGCCTAGCACCGCTACTTTCTCTTCCTCAATCAATTATTACTGAATAAGATTCTGATTATGTTTCATTATCTCTGTAGCCAAGGCATTTATATAAATAATTACATTTTTGGAGACTTGAATTTGGTTGGAGATGTGTATATGTATATATGTATAAAGTATATGATTATCGCATACAGATTTACACTTATGATTATACTGTACAGTATAAGTATGCATACTGTGGTATACTGAAGTGCTATAAATGTGCCCTAAAAGACTGCATGTTATTGAAATATTCATTCTGCAAATTAGTTTAATTCAGTTTAATCATTAAAAAAGTTATCTAAGCTTATGAAACATGCAGAAAGGTACCTACAATGCATTCGGAAAGTATTCAGACCCTTTACATTTTTTTCACATTTTGTTATGTTGAGGCCTTGTGCTAAAATAAAATAAAAAATTTATGTTTTTCCTCATCATTCTGCACTCAGTACCCCATAATAACAAAGTGAAAACAGAATGTTAGTAATCTTTGCTTATTTATTGAAAAGGAAAAACAACAATATTACATTGACATAAGTATTCAGACCCTTTACCCGGTACTTCGATGAAGCACCTTTGGCAGCGATGACAGCCTCCAGTCCTCTTGGGTATGATGCCTCAAGGTTTGCACACCTGGATATGGGGATTTTCTGCTATTCTTCTCTGCAGATCCTCTCAAGCTCTGTCAGGTTGGACGGGGACCGTCTGTAGACAGTAATATTCAGGTCTCCCCAGAGATGTTCGATTGGGTTCAAGTCAGGGCTCTGGCTGGGCCACTCAAGGACATTCACAGAGTTGTAACTAAGCCTCTCCTGTGTTGTCTTGGCTGTGTGCTTAGGGTCATTGTCTTATTGGAAGGTGAACCCTCGGCCCAGCCTGAGGTCCAGAGTACTCTGGATCAGGTTTTCATTAAGAATATATCTCTGTACTTTGCGCCATTCAGCTTTCCCTCAACCCTGACCTGTTTTTCAGCGGCTAGGACAGGGAGACCTGGATGGTATTGGGCAGGTGATGAGCAGTGCCTGGTTTCCTCCAGACATGACGCTTAGAATTGAGACCAAAAAGTTCAATCTTGGCTTTATCAGATAACAGAATCTTGTTTCTCACAGTCTGAGAGTTCTTTAGGTGTTTTTTTTGCAAACTCCAGGTGAGCTTTCATGTGTCTTTTGCTGAGGAGAGGCTTCTTTCTGGCCACTCTGCCATAAAGCCCAGATAGGTGGAGTGCTGAAGTAATGGTTGACCTTCTAGAAGTTTTTCCCATTTGCACACAGGATCTTTCGACCTCAGCCAGAGTGACCATTGGGTTATTGGTCACCTCTCTTACCAAGGCCCTTCTCCCCCGAAATACTTAGTTTGGTGTGGCTGCCAGTTCTAGTAAGAGTCCTGGTTGTTCCAAACTTCCATTTAAGAATTATGGAGGCCACTGTACTCTTGGGAACTTTCAGTGCAGCATAAATGTCTTGTACCCTTCTCCAGATCTGTGCCTCCACACAATCCTGTCTCTGAGCTCCATAGTCCGTTCTTTCCTCCTCATGGCTTCGTATTTACTCTATGAATTGGTAGCTGTGAGACCTTATATAGACAGGGGTATGTCTTTCCATATCCTGTTCAATCAACAGAATTTACCATGGGTGGACTCCAATCAAGGTGTAGAAACATTTCAAAGATAATCTGGAGAAATGGGAGGCCCCCAGAGATAAATTTCAAATGTCATAGCAAAGGGTGTGAATACTTATGTCAATGCGAAATTTTGAGTTTTTCATTTTTAATGAATTTGCAAAAATTTCTAAAATTCTGTTTCCACTTTGTCATTATGGGGTATTGAGTGCAGAATGTTTGGGAATGTTTTTTTAAAATATTAGCACAAGGCCTCAACTTAACAAAATGTAAAAAAAAGTGAAAGAGTCTGAAGACTTTCCGAATGCACTGTATACTGTATGTGTCTGAATGTTCACCAGATGATGTCACCATAGCTCACATGTAGTTATTTTTAATTTTCATTGTCTTGTCCAGATCTGTGCAGTACTGGTTTTTTTTTCTTCTCATTTTGCTAGGGTTTTATGTGGGCAGCATTATTGAATTTTCATAGGAATCTAAGATTTATTTGTGATTTAAAAACTGCAGAACCATTTTCTGGCTTCCTAGCACCTCATTCACATGGCAGAGCTTTGTGCACGTCACCTGTACAGTGGCACACATCAACCCTACGGCCCTTATGCGGCACCGTATTACAGTGCTATGCTACTCTAGAAGCATTGCTCCGTACTAAGGTATCCGATGGAGCATGTCACAATTTTTCTCTGCCGGATTTTTTTGAATACAACAGATAAAACCTCAGTATGAATATGAAAGCAATATTGATCCAGGAAGGAAAAACCCCCAAGACAAAAGTATTTTCCTTATCCTAGAGAAAAATTTCTCCACGAATCCAATTTGGCAATCAGAATACATTCCTGGATCAATGACCCATCCACAGTAATCTAGTAAACATAACTTGTAATATTATTACACTCAAGAAGACACCCAGTGAATTCACTATAACAACTTTCTCTGGCAGAGATTACCATAGTCACACATTTCCTGATATTTTCATGTAGAAACCTTCCTTCCTCTACACTTAGAGGATGCCCCCTTGTTAACGTTACAGTCCTGGGTATAAATAGATTACAAGTGAGATCACTGTATTGACCTTTAAAATATTTATATATAGTTATTAGGTCACCCCTCAGCCTTCTTTTTTGTAAACAAAATAATCCTAATTCTTATAATCTGGGTACTGTAGTTTACCCATTTAATTTTTTACTTTAGTTGCCTGCCTTTGAAACCACTCAAGATGACTTTCTTGAGCACTCGTGCCCCAAACTGTACAGATTATTCGTTGTGCAGTTTTACTATAGATTTATAAAGTGGTAGAACTTTGGTTCTCATCATGTGCATCTATGCCCTTTTTGATGCACTCCATGATCGTATTTGCTTTGGTAGCAGTTTACTGACACTGGTTGCTACAGTTAAGTTTACTGACAACTAAAATTTCGAAGTCCTTTTCCATGTCCGTTTTACTCAGGATTTTTCTATTTAGTATGTATTGGTGACATGTATTTTTCCTTCCCAAGTGCATAACCTTATATTTATCAGTGTTAAACCTCATTTGCCGCTTTTGTGCCCAAGCGTTAAACTGCTTCAGTTCTATTTGTAAAATAATACTGTCCTCCATTGTGTTAATTACTTTACACAGTCTAGTATCATTTTCAAACATCAAAATTTTACTGAGGAATCCCTCTCATTAATAAATATATTAAAGAGCATAGGGCCCAAAACTGATCCCTGTGGTACCCCACTAGTAACTGTGTCCCAATCGGAGTATGTACCATTAATAACAACCCTCTGTTTTGTATCACTGAGCCAGTTAGTCACCCACTTACACATATTTTCCACCAGTACAAGCGTTAAATGCTTTGTAAAAATCAAGATATATCTCCTCATAGAAGCTGATCATCTTAGTTTGACAGAACTGATCCGTCATAAAGCCATGTTGATTTGGAGTCATACCTTTATTGTCATTGAGATGACATTGAGAGTGTTCTATGCGGGGAAATTATTACCCCCCCCCCCCCATAGAGTCATCTGCAGTTAGTTAGATGGACCCCCTCTTGATGTATAATTAATCCCTCCCTAGCATCGGCTGATCAGTTTAAAATTAGCTGGGCAAAAGGCGAGTACCACACTAAACTCACCACATGACCACCGCCCTGCTTTCCTGTTCCTCTCTGGCGGTGTGTGCATCGTCAGAGAGGCGTGTTGTAACTTCTACCACTAGCAGATGTGCCTATCGTGACAAACGTCTGTTAGCCCTATCCTGCCCCTGAAAATGCTGTCCCTCCCCCAGGGCCGATTCTAGCTTTTCTGCTGCCTGAGGCGAAAATTGAAATGGCGCCCCCCCCAGATTTTGATTGACATTTACTTGGCTGTTCTACATCACCAGCAGCCTCCTCCAACTCTTGCAGATGCGCCGTTGCCTTGTACTAGCATGCTCAGCGCAGCCGGGCAGATTATACCTCGCTGCATCGTGCGTGCCCAAGTAGCACAAGGCAACGGCGCATCTAAGAAAGTTGGAGGAGACTGGTAGTGATGTATAACAGCTATAGGGATGTCAATCAAGCATGGAAAGGTGGGTTTGGAGGCAGCACCGCCCCATGACCCTTTAGTGAGTATTTAGCATATAGTGTGCGCCGTTTAAAAAGTTGATTTTGTAGATTTTGCTGCATCTGAAAAAAACCATACAGGGGAATGTTTGGAAATATTGCCAGGTCATGTATTACCGCATGGCGGCAGTACAAGGGGTTAAAACTACCTGACAGGTTCCCATTAAATATACAATAAATGTAAAACAATTCCATCTGCCCTGCAATTTTGTTGTTATTAATATATCCTACATAATTACAGCGTCACAACCAAGCTCTGACAAATACGGCTCCAGAACCAAGCTCAGTACATATGTACAGCCCCAGAACCAAGCTCATACATATATACAGCACCAGAAACAACCTCAGTACATATATACAGCCCCAGAACCAAGCTCATACATATAAACGGCATCAGAACAAAGCTCAGTACAAATAAACAGCATCAAAACAAAGCTCAGTACATATATACAGCACCAGAACAAAGCTCAGTACATAAATATAGCACCAGAACCAAACTCAGTACATATATACAGCTCCAGAACCAAGCTCAGTACATAAATATAGCACCAGAACCAAACTTAGTACATATATACAGCCCCAGAACCAAACTTCGTACATAAACACAACACCAGCACAAATACAGCTCAATTTAGTACAACCACTGCCGTATAGGTTTGTACGGCGTAAAACTACAGCTCCCAGCATGACCTGAACAATGGTAAGGATATGCTGGGAGTTGCTGTTTCCCCAACAAAAACAAATCATACCACCCATCATCTCGCTGCAGGCAGAATAAACATTTACATTAAGTGATTCACCAGTGACGTCTTTTCGGATTCCAGTTGTTCTTTTTCTCTTTTCTTCTCCATCCGATCCAGACCTCTATGATGACTTCTCCCGGCCATAACTCATTTCTGCAGTTTGCCACTCAGATGTCTTCAGCTTCTAATTTTTCAAAGATTTCTGCACCTATAAACGAAGAAAAATTCTCCTGGTGCCGCACACTGTTCCCCTAAATATAATGGCACAATACACTGTGTCCCTGTTTATAATAGCACCATACACTGTGTCCCACAGACACACACAGTGCCCCCTGTAGATAGTGCCCCTATAGAGCTCCCGGTAGATAGTGCCCCCATAGAGCTCCCTGTAGATAGTGCCCCCCATAGATAATGCCCTCATAGAGCCCCTGTAGATAGTGCCCCCTGTAGATAGTGCCCCCCATAGAGCTCCCTGTAGATAGCGCCACCCATAGAGCCCCCTGTTGATAGTGCAGCCCCTCTAGATAGTGCCCCCCATAGAGCCCCCTTTAGATAGTGCTTCCCTATGAGCCCCCTGTAGATAGTGCCACACATACAGCCCCCTGTAGATAGTGCCCCACATATAGCCCCCTGTAGATAGTGTCCCACATATAGCCCCCCTGTAGATAGTGCCCCACATATAGTCCCCCTGTAGATAGCGCTCTACATATAGCACCGCCTGTATATAGTGCCCCACATATAGCCCCCCTGTAAATAGTGCTTTACATATAGCCCCCCTTGTGGATTGTGTCCCACATAAAGCCTCCCCTGTAGATAATGCCACTCACACTTTTAAACAACTTTAAACAACTTTACATACTCACCTTGAACCTGTTCCTGCGCCATCCTTTATCAATGCAGGCCTTCTCTCTTCTGAGCAGGTCTGCTGGGGCTGAACAACACAAGCGGCACGATGATGTCATCGCGCCGCTTGTGTCGTTGAAAGGCGCTGATTGGCAGGGTAGCATGACTACCCCCATCAATCAGCGCCCTTCAACAACGGAAGCGGCGCGATGACGTCATCGCGCCGCTAGTGTAGTTGAAAGTCATTCTGCCCTGCCAATCAGCGTCATTGTAAGGACAATTTCCCTTTGGGGATAAAAAAAGTATCTATCTATCTATCAATGGTTTGGCATGGAACGTACCTGGCCATTCAGCGCTTATGCATGTAATTGTACCTGCGTCCTATAGACAAAGGTACAATTAGTGGTGGCGGCTGGTTTCAGTTGCGCCGCCGCCCCCTCAGAGAGGCAGAAGGCTGGATGGTGCGGCCCTACCCTCCCCATCAGCAGCGGCCGTATTCCCTCCAAGCCCGCCCCTGCTATTGCTCTTCCTGCCCCTCCTCCCCATTAGCGGCGCTAGTGTTAAAATGATGTGCGGTTCGGGTGGCTACGGGTCATATTATTATCCACTACTGTTACCAACAATAGTTTCCAGGCTCACTTTTTGACCCCTTTTTGAATATTGGCACCATATTTGCTATGCACCAGTCGTGCGGAACAGACCCTGTCATTATTTAATCCTTAACTATCAGAACTAATGGTCTGTTTATTACTGTACCTAATTCTCTTGGAACACGGGGATGTATCCCATCTCGACCCGTTGACGTGTCTATTTTTTAATCTTTTTAATGTGGTGCTGCACTTTTGCCTTGGTTAGATACGGATGTAGCCATCTTTAACTTGATTCTGACAACTTGCTGCAGTGTGATATCACACAACAAAAGCCATTGAAAAGTCATTGAAAAAGTCAAGATAAGGGATCTTGCCACTGTGTATTTAATGCGTTAAAAGTCAAGGTAAAGACGGCTAGATCTGTAGGTGACATTTAATGAAGAATTTACTTTAATCCTCTGCATTTCACTCGATATTTCATTCTCCTCTGTGAACACAGTAGAGCATAAAATGTTTAATAAATTAGATATTTCCTCATCCACCATTTTTCCCTTACTACTTTTTAATTGACCAACACTATCAGTTTAAACTTTTTTTATTATTTTTTGTAATTGAAAAACATTTTTGGGTTAGTTTTACTCTCTGGCAATGTGTCTCTCTGTCTCAAGCTTTGCTGTCTTTATTGTTTTTTCACATCATTTATTTTTTTCCCTATATTTTTTTCCCTATAGCTTTTTAGCGTTTCACGACCTGCCTGTTTTAGTAGTTTAAATGTTTGATTTTGATCATTTATTGCCCCATCACATTTCTATTTATCTACATTGTTTTTTTCCTGTTCCTAACCATTTTATTCCCATAACGTATGTACCTCTCACAATAAAATGTAAATTGCTTTTAAAAATATCTCATTTAGTATCTGTACTCCTATTGCTGAGGATATTGTCCCAGTCAAGAGGTTGAGGAGATCTCTAAGCTGATTTTTCAATGGCACCATTTTGGGGTACATATAAGCTTTTTTTTTTTTAAATGTTTGTAAGGGAATGCAAAGAAACCTCTGCAATTCTGCCATTGTTTTCTCTTTTTTCTTTATTTGCCGTTTACCATGTGGTAAAAATAACATGTTAACTTGTCGGTACGAATGTGTATAGTTTTTATTTTTGTTTTCGTACATTTGCACTAAAAACCATGTTTTTCATAAAAAGTCATTTGGTTTCACTGCATTACGAGAGCCATAACGTTTTTCTATTTCCATTTATGCAACCGTATGATGCTTGTTGTTTGCTGGTTGAGTTGTAGTTTTTATTGGTATCATTGTGGTGTACATATGATTTATTGACTAATTTTTCTAAAAAACAATTTGGGGGAATAGAAAACAGCGCAAATACAATTGCATTTTATTTCTTTTTTTACACCATGCACCGTGCCGTATAAATAATAAGTTATCTTTATTCTACGGGTCGTTAAGATTGCAGCGGTACCTACTATGTATATTTTTTTTTTTAAGGTTCACCATTTTAAAATATATTTTTTTTTTGGGGGGTATATTTTAATTTTTATTACATTTTATTAAACTGAATATGACACTTTTTTTGTCCCACTAGTGAACTTAAAGCAGCGATTTTTTGATTGCTTGTATAATTCTTTGGAATACATAGTATTTCAACCTAATAGACAGTTACCGAAGGCAGACCTGGGGGCCTTTGATAGGACCCCGGCTGCCGTGGTAAGCCATCAGCGTCCCAGGGCTCCGATGAGCAAACACAGTGAACCCCCTCCCTCTGTCAAACACCTTAGATGCCGCGGTTGCTATTGACCGTGGCATCTAAGGGCTTAAACTTCCGGGACCAGAGAGAACTTTTGCGGCAGATGCCTGACTGTGTATAACAGCCGTGCTCCTGCCGCTTATCTCAGTGATACAGTGGCAGTACCCACGAGATCTTAGTGACAAATGTAACCGTTACGATGCGGGAACTAGCACCCGCTCATGACTGATACATTCATCATTAGTCATTAAGGGGTTAAAATAACTTATTGGTAGTTTCTAATCAGCTAAAATAACTAGCTAATTATTCAGTAAGAGATCCAATTCAACCTATTTGCTACCACTACATGTCGATTTTTCAATTTAAAGGTTAAGAAATATAGCATTTTTCGGTAGGAGGATCTGTAATTCAGCATAACAGCTACAAAAGAGCTGCAGAAGCATTTGCTTTGATAGCTTTCTCCGTCGAATAGAATTTGCCTTCAAATGCATGACAGGATCTTTTTGCAGAGAATATTCTTTATTTTAATAATGATATACTGCAAACAAAAGCAATTTTGGATAATCAAGCGATTTATGTCATGCACTGTTTCACTTACCTAACTGGCCACATTTTCATTCCTGGCAGTCAAGCACTTAATAAATGTATAGTAAGCTGAATGTTCCTATAAAAAGGTCTCAATATTAAAATAAAATGGGGTGTTATCAATTGTCTAGAGTGCTACATACCTGA
The DNA here is from genome assembly GCF_050947455.1 of Rhinoderma darwinii. NCBI lineage: Eukaryota > Metazoa > Chordata > Amphibia > Anura > Rhinodermatidae > Rhinoderma > Rhinoderma darwinii. The sequence continues at coordinate 175,958,482 of NC_134690.1, forward strand.
GCTCGCCATGCTTTGTATACCAACCATTACATGCAATTTATCTTCCTGGTTCGCTTTCATCAATAATAAAGAAGAAAAGTGTTGGTATGGCTGTTTACTAAAATCAGATCAATTGTGTTTTCTGACAATAATGGCTGTCCAAACAATATGTAATATGTGACTCGTCTGCATAAACGTAGTGTTTTTATCAGAATTTTTCTCTTTCATGTTTTGTAGCCAGAGCTACCTACAAGCAGCAAGTGAAATGGCCGCCGGACAAGTTTTGGACCCTTCTGGGAATTATAACTCTCCAAAGTTTCGTTCGAGAAACCAGAGCTACATGAGAGCGGTCAGCACGCTTAGCCAAGCCAGCTGTGTCAGTCAGGTTAGAGACTTGGAATTTCCTTGTATTTTTAAATATCTTTCCTTTTTCTACCATACTTTAGCAATTTTGATCTAAGAACCGCCAATCCAAATGACAAGATCTGTATTTTCCCTTATCATTTTGTTAGCAACTCTACTTGAAATAAATGGAGAATAAAACTATTATTAGTTCTCTTAATATAATTGGCTAGTATGTACTTCTCACAAACTTCTGCACAATACTACCATTATTAAGGAAGCCAGCTAAAGTGTTGTTGATATTAACTTAACCTAATAGTATGAACATAGATATTTTGGAAAAATTGGCTAAGTAATAATTCCAAGTAACTAAAGTTCACCAGAAATAATAATCTCTAGAGTAAATGCTGTGTTGTGTACATATACTGTAAAGAGTATTTGATCATTTAAAGGAGGTCTCGTTCCCCTTATTGAGGTTCAAATCTACACCTGATGTAATGGAAATCAACACTAAGCAATTGTTGTTGGGCTTGTGGAAGGTGTTGAGCAATGGTTGAAGAGTGCATTAACACAACAGCCAATCTTAATAAGTAGAACTATAGTGTAATACCTGGGAGAAGGACAAAGGCAGGAGAGCGGCAATATCAGCTCATGACGTCATCAACTTAAGAAGAGAGGTGGGTTTCATACAGTAAAATAGGCAATGTAGATGAATTGGAGTCACAGATCATAGAGCAGATCTAAAAGCAGATAACAACTGCACTTCCATATAAATGTGCAGCTTCTAACTTAAAATGTCCCTCCAGCTATAAACATTATGATATCATTAGCAAATAACAAAAAATATAACTCAAAAATTAAAATTTCACTTTGCTGCAAAATCCACATTAGTATTAAGTGTGTGAAAAAAAATTCTCAGAACATAACCATTTTTTCCCTGCAGAATTGTCAATATATATATATATATATATATATATATATATATATATATATATATATATATATATATATATATATTCATTAAAGACCAGTGAGTGTCTGTCAAACTTGATATATCATGCATGTGTAGTCTGATCTCCTGGTCCCCTTTCCCGAAATGTGAAGGAATAGTCACACCCGCAGCAAAGAGCACAAGAAACTGTAGTTCTATGGGGATTTCATTGGGAAGGAGAACACTACTTACATATTTCCTTTCACATTCTGAGCCATGGCTTGAAGTTATTCAGACTACTGCCTGGCAAGCAGCACACAAATATAAATACTAATTTGGGAGTCTATAAGAATAGCTAATAAAACAATTAAAGGGGAAGCTGTATATTTAAAGAGAACCTGTCACGTTGAACATTCTGCTTTATCTGCAGGCAGAATGTTATAGAGCAGTAGGAGCTGAGCAGATTGATACATAGTTTTATGCAAAAAGATTCAGTATAACTTGTATTTTATTCATTGAAATCTCTGCTCACTGTGGGCTATAGTGCCCAGTGGCGGTCCTACTCAGTGATTGACGGACAGCTTTCCCTGTATGGGTGTGAATACAGAAATAGCTGCCTATCACCAAGTAGGACCGCCTACTGGACTCTTAAGATCTGAGTTAGCAGGGACTTAAATGAATAGATTACAGGTTATCCTGTCTCTTTACATGCACAACTAAATATCAGTCTGCTCAGCTCTTCCAACTCTATTACATGTTTTCTGCAGATTGTACTGCATGTCCAATGTGACAGGTTCCCTTTAATGATGTTTCCTTTCAAATTAAAAAAAAAAGAGACACTTTTATGTGTATTTAAAATCCATAGGAGTACAATAAGACTCAATGAGAATGTTGACTCCTTCACATAAAATGGAAACTACTGAAGAAATATAAAATAATAATGACATCATATTATTTCCTTTCTTCATTTTGTGTACTCTTTTATACATTTGAGTAATTGGCTGTGACAAAACACACTATGTCCCACTGATCCTACTGTTGAATTAAAGCTGCCAATGGAAATAAGAAATTCAATGAATATGAATGGACATACAAAACCTTTTCCAATCTTATCTTGGATCTCAATCATACAAACAAACCAAATAAAAATGTATGACAGATGCCGATATACTTTGTTTTAATTTCTTGTAATTTTCAATATCACTGTCAGTGATTGTAAATATTCTAGGATACATCCGGAGGTAGAAAATCAATACAGACTTAAGCTGTCCATACACGTAAGATATAACTATAGCAGATCAGCTGAGCATGCATGTTTATTTCAATAGGGGCGAGTAAGACACCTCTTGCTGCAGCTTACCTGGAAAACACACTATCGTGGATATTGAAATTCAACATTCTCAATTAAATCCCCAGATGGCAGACGTCGGGGGACAATCTCCACGCACATTAAATTGCTGACATGTCCCACTGAAATCAGCCAGTACAGCTGACATTTATTTATTATTTATGGCCAACCTCCTACTTCTCCCAGCTATAATATATTTAGTCTAGGTAAACAGCCTACAGCCCCTACACTAATATATTGTCACTTTTTTCTCTAACGTAAGTAACCTTTATTTATACAAGACATGGAAACCCCTTTAAAGAATCCTGTACAGTAATAAACGTAAAGTCAGACCCATATCCTAACCCCTAGTATTTTTCACCTAGGATCTAAGTATATAGTAACATTCACTCTTCCCTCTTGCTGCGGCCATCATGTCCAGCATCTGCAGGTATAATATGATCCACCACAGTAGCTAAAGACCACAAATTAGTAGAACTTTATATCAATATTAGAATGATCCATATCCAAGCAAAAGCTTTTAAATTATGTCCAGAGATTACGCCAAAGCAACTACTCACACATCATTTAATTAGTATAACATATTCTTGCAGAATCTTTTATTTCTCCCCTTAGAGTTCCCAATTTGTATATTTTCCAGTATTATCTCAGTTTGTCTTCCAACCACACTAGCTAGGTTACTACCATTTCCTTACATGTGGGTACATCTACTGAAAAGATTATGGGAATTTGTATTTGGTGCCACAAGGGACTCTTTTACAAGAGTCCTGGGGCTAGGTTAAGAAATGCAGTAGCAGAATTCTGAGATAAAAATGTCATATTTCTGAGTTAATTATGTCAGAATTCTAAGATAAAAGGCAGAATTATAGTATATAAAAACATAGGATTGTGGTGTCATTTTTTACATGGCCCCATGATTCTTCCGTACTGATGCTCTATACTATGTAGTCTTGTCTACCTAGACAGTAGGAAGCCTGAGAATGTAGCACAAGATATTCAGCAGTTTCAGGATAATAAGGGACGTAAAGGTGCAAGGACAAGGAGTGTTGCACATTTGGAGCTATCTGTGTATTGAGAGGTAGGCTTGGGGAAGACATTGTATAGGAGATGGAGGGCTTGTTTGTCTCAGCACTCTTTTATAACCACGTGTATACTGAAAAAATTATGTAACCTCTTCTTTTTGTTTTTTTATTCAACAATTTTAGTTAACTTTGTGCATGTCTCATTCTATTTAAAATGTAATTTTTACTCTCCGGAGAAAGTTAGTACAATAACTTAAAACGCAGCCATCTACACAAAGTGTAGTTTTATCTGGGGAGGACAGATCTACTAGAAAAATCAATATGACCTTTTGAAATCTTTATTGAAAGCAACTCAAAAGACAAATATTTAACATCAACAGTAATTGGTAAGAGACGACACAGTGGAGTGGTGGACTATTAGGATAGAATAAAACTGTTTACTGTAGTTAAACAGAAATTTCCAAGGGACAGAACCTCAGATCTGAACTGTAGACAAGAAATATAAAGTTGTAAACAACTTACTTGGCCATACTGTTTCTGGAAGAATTTGCCAGACAATTAAACTGCAATGCACTTAGATAGGGTGTAGAAGTTGTGTATAGAAAAAATTTAGGGGATCAAGAGTACATTTCTAGCTTCTTCAATAATGTTAAGGGCCTGTTCACATCAGCGTCGTGTTCCGTTTGGGGTTTCCGTTCATTTATTCCGTCAGAGGAACAGATGAACAGAAAGCTGAACGGAAGCTATAGCTTCCGTTTGCATTAACATTCATTTCAATGATAATGCTTCTGTTTCAGTTGGTTTCCGTTTGTTTCCATTCCCTAAAGTTTTAGTTTTTTTCACGGAAACAACGTAGTCAACTACGCTATTGTTTCCGTTAAAAAAACAAACTTTATGCACTCTCCTAGAAGCCATGCTGTTACAGCCATAATATGGAGTCAGATGCATACGGAGGTACAATAATGGCCCATAGATTTCTATGGGTGACGTATTATGGATCTGTCCCACCCGGATCACTGATATGGCAACAAGCATGAGGCCTTAGTCTGAATGGTGTGTGTACAACTACAATACCACTTCTTAGCGGTTGTAGCCACACAAGTTTTATAAAAATGGGTTACTTAATTTTTAAATTCTATACATAATCATGAAATATTAGGATGCATACATTCTAGGAAAATTCTATATACAATGATATACTATCATGATATTCATAATTCACAAATTATTCCAAAGAAATAGCAAACAGGAGATAAGTAATATAATAATTTCCAATCAACATATTACAGTAAGCGACGGAAAGCAATTGCCCCACAACCACAATAATGAAGACCTCCCATAAACAAAGCATATTGTAATATAATGGAACATAATATATAATAATATTTAGCAAAAGCATGGTAAACTATGAGCTCTCCTATAAAACCATCAGTCAGGTAGTGATCTATGAAGAGCAGTGTCAATAAGCTGTTCTTTTGTTAGCATTTTGAAATATAATAATTTAATTTCAAGAAAGAAGACCTTGAGAATCTTAAAATTGCAAAAAAAAAAAAAATGTAAATATGTATAAAGATTTTTTTAAAGTTACCATGGTAACTGAAGTGATTCTACGGGGACAATGGAGAGTCTTGAAGGAACTGTACATGGTAATTCCATTAAGATCTCAGTGAAATCTAACAAGAGAATGTTTTCTTCTTTTTTTTTGCAGGATTTCCTCATTGAAAGTCTGCAAGAATGCTTTACCTCAAAGGATTATCCTGAGATCAAGGTGGCAGTACCCTGTATATTCCCAGGCTAGGAGAAATCTTTACTTCACCGTTTCAAACCTAGACAGTCACCTGTGTTCATTTTTTACAGCTGTGATGACCTTATTTCACTGCTGTGTGAAAGTAACATAGCCTATTGCGCCTATCTCTAGCAATGGCTACATACATCATACCAAAATACACTGCAAATTCTGAGCAATGCAAGAGAAGCAAGTAACGCCTCTACCGTTCCTTAGAGCAATTACATGAAGATAAAATGCAATAATACATCAAACTAGAAAGTATATTCTCTACTGATTTAAGAAAGTCATGTCTAAATAGCATTTTATAAACACAAGATATCATTTTACAAAATCAAACTTTTGTATCAGTATAAATAAATTCAAAATGGCTTTTAAAGGCTATGTAATCCTTTTTACTAAAACAGTGTATTTTAGTCTTTAGTGCAATTTTGTAATTTGATTTCATTAAAAAAAATGTTTTACTTTTTCAGATACAGCTTCTATGTATCGTGGATACATAGAAGCTGTATCTTGCTCTGAAACCTGAATCCGTCAGGTCAATGGGACTGACGGCTTCGGTGTCAACGGGTCCTGCATGTCTCTAAGTTCATAGCTTAATTTCTTAATAAAAACAAACTACAAAGTTGCACTAAACGCTAAAATACACTGTTTTAGTTTAAAAAAAACAACTCTTCAAAGGTTTACATAGCCTTCAAATTAAATTTCAAATTTGAATTTGCCATACTTCTAGTTTAGTGCAAGATAGAGGCTGAGCTTGATCAATCTTGTCTTAAAAGTATTGTACTTCATGTTTTTAAGATTCTGCTTATAACTATCAGTTTAAAAGAAGAAAATATTCACTGCTATAGAAGGAAGCAATGATCGACATCACATCCTCTCTGTTTTAAGGGGACAATATGGAGGCACCATTAGGCGGCACAGGAAGTGTTGTTGGTTGGTAGAAACGTTAGGCGCTCTGTGTTCTGCCTTGTGCATGAAGTCTTAAGCTGCTATACAGCTTTCAATAATCTAAAGTAACAGCTTGTTTACAGCTTTTCTTAATGTTTTTGGAAGGTACTGTATATCAACAGCCCCGATATTCACTCCCAAGTCTATCCTATTGGATATCTTTCCTGGAGATAGAAAATAAAATTTGTTTGTTGGCTACATCACAACCCTTTCCATTGTTTTCTGCATGATATGAGCACCCCCATCCCGCTCATATTGTGAAGGGAACAAAAAAAAAATCTCTAGAACTTCTAGGCCTCCAGTGTTGATAGCCATATCTGCAGGGTATTGGGCTGCTCCCACTGGGAACAAGAATATTGGACTGCATATTTATAGCATGCAAACCTCTGTGGTGGTGAATATCGATTCTTTGATCAAACACTTCACTGACGGCTATAATAAATCTTATCTCTAATGGAAGATGTACAGTAATGAGCCGTGATACAATCAACTGCAAGTTATTTGCAATGACAGAATTCTGTGTATGAAGTATGCATCACAGCCAAGTTCCCATCCCATTCTACATTGCCTTTATAATCTATCCCTTGCCATTTACATTCATTGTATTGTACCGACAATTTACACTTGATCCACCTCTCCATTATATGCAGTTCTTAGAATTGCAAGATATTGTACATTCTTTACAAGTGCACTTTACTGACTGTTACTAATATTTTATATATATGTATATATATATATATATATATATATATATATATATATATATATATATATATATAAATAAAAAACATTTGGGGGATAGTAACAACACATCTAATTAGAAAAGGTAAAAAAATATATCAGATTAAATATATGTGATGATCAGTAAAACAAAAAAGGAGATAGCATACACACTGTCACAAACCCAGCAATCAGAAAGTAACTTTGATGATGTCTAAAGCAGATTAGATTAATAATACATTTCTTTAATTTTTGTAAAAAAAACAAAAATAAATAACCAATTCTATTTTCCTACATTTTATTTCTGAGTTTTTGTAACTTGACATAAGACTTCTTCTTCTCTGGGAGTGATATGCCATAACAACTGCCATCTTGGGTACTCTAAAAGAAATGAAAAAGGGAATAGCCTCACAATGTAATGATTTATCTTCAGTAGATCAGAATATCATATAATCCATAATAACTGTGACCTGACAACTATAGAGAAAATCTAGGCAAGTTGCCACTGTGAGCCTGTGCGTTTTCTAATTTAGATGTATATTGATCAGATATCTCTATTCCCTTCTTCTTTCAAAGACTGTAGTCATTTGCATTTGTTTTATTATTCTCTTTTCAGTACAGAGCCTGATATAAAGAACTTGTTTTCTAGTTTTTCACATGGTTCTTATACAGAAGGTACATCAAATACATTAAACAGATGCCATTAGACTTTTACTGGGAGGTCATTGCATAAACTATGGATAAATACTGAATTTGCAGATTTTTCAGTATTTACTACACTCAGCTGTATTTATATTGTATTAATAATCCATATACGGCAGATGTGTCCAAAGCACAGGGGACACACACACACACACACACACACACACACACAAGGTGCTTTTGCATCTCAGGTATTCTACACTTCTTGCTCTGCTTCTAGACTCCCATTCCTAGCGTAAACACTTGTCTCTAAGGATTCCCCATACATACATACATACATACATACATACATACATACATACATACATACATACATACAGACATACATCATTCTTTTATTCATTCACATTACTCTGAGCTTTCCATTTGCTGAATAGAGGAATGCCAAGTAACTGGCAGATGCTCTACCACTCTACCCATCTGCGCTTGCAGAAATTTCATCCAATAACCGTGCTGCTCAGGTGTAAGCACAGACTCCAAGTGCCTAATATTGAACATAAAACTTGCATCTCACTATGAGGTTCTGTTGCCAATACACAACTGTCCTTCATTACCTTATTAGAAAAGTGAGGGACGGGTATGTAGAATATACATTTTCTGCATGTTGGAATATCTCTTTGCGTAACATGCTTTTCTGAACATTGGAAACACTCCCTTTTCAGTACATGGCCTGAACATTGGGTCAGTCTGAAAACTCAGGCCACCTACAGTCAGTGTACAGTTTTGGTGCCAGCTTCTCAGGTGTAATTCATACAATCTATCTCTGCCCATTGCTCATGACATACCGGTGCATTTATTATCCTTTTTCTTTAATTGCTTTAATGGATTTACCTTTCTCAGTGACTAATACAAAACTTTCTAGTGCTTCTGTTATTAATATATAGTTATTATTGGAAGCATTATTGTACTATTGCTTGGCTTCTGTATAAAGGGGAAATCTGGACATGTTAATTGTCCATATTAGAAATCTCCATTAGTAAAATATTGTACTGACTCCAAATGGGTTTGTGCACTTCAGAGTGCTGTGAACCCTTCAGTTTGGGAATTAACAAGGGTCTGAACTTACAGGCCTACCAATGGTATCTTCTAACATGTCGCTGTGACATAGCGGAAGTTTTTACATTTACCCTTTAAGTTTGCAACGTTACAAACATTCCTCTAACAGCAAGCCAAACAGTACATCTCAAGGTTTCTCTTTGGCTGTCAGGTTTCTGATATATAATTACAATCACTAAAATTATATATTTATTGTACTGCACAAATTCATATGTTATAACAATACATTAGTCATTTGGCTACTAAATATTGAATTTACTGTTTTTATCCTATGACCAAAAAATGGGACAATAGAATAGAATAATTTTAAGTAATCTTAATATTAAGTTACCTTTTAAATAATAAAAACACAATTTAAACACAAGTAATTGCAAAAGCATTGGATGGTAGACAAGACCTATATTGTAATCAGCGTTGTGGAGAAACCTGACACTACAGTAAAGTCTGCTGTTCCTGCAGTGATAACGCATTTCCTCACTTCTTCCATTCTCCTTTAATTCGAGCACATTTTATCACCATGGTTTGATAAGCAGTGATTTCTGCTGTAATTGGACAGGCTGTTCCGCACAATGATTTGCTGCACCAACTCCGTGTATTCTCTTCTTTCAGATGAGTGAAACAGAAATTAATGGGCAATATGAGTCGGTATGTGAGTCAGTGTTCAGTGAAGTTGACGCTCATGCAATGGAAGCGTTAGACCTCCCGGGATGCTTCCGAACTAGGAGCCACAGTTACTTGCGAGCGATTCAGGCTGGATATTCCCAGGATGATGATTGTGTCCCTGTAATACCCTCTTCCAATGTCACTTCCACTACCAGGTCAACAACAGGTAAAGAGTGTATACTACTGCAAGTTTGAACAGGAGCAATTAACCCTTCTGAAAAAAAATTCTAGAATTCCTTACATGACAGTGTAACATAGGGATTTACTGATCCCAGATAAGTCGAGCTAGGAATTGTATATATAAACTGTCTTTGGAGCATTAAGTAGCAGCGAGGCACTTTAACTGCGTGTTACTTTAAAAAAATGGCCTTCATTTTTGTAGAACTATATTTGCATTATCATTACTAAGCTTATTATTTATACTTTATGTATTTTAGTTAATAGCATCTGTATTGTTAATAGTCATAGGGAAATACCATGCACAACATACCTTATATATGCAGTAGTTGAATGGAAAAGCCAAAAGTTCCAGATGGATTCTATTAAATAGGTGTTCCCTTAGTAAATTGTGAAAATTAGTAATCGCAAAACTTCAACTTTAACTTTGTTTTCTTGAAAGCAAGATTTATGAAAGTGGATTATATTTGTAGTTGGCGCTTGACATTCAGTAATGATACTTTGAGAGGCACTGGTGAGAAATGTTTAAATAGATGCACTTCAGAACTATAAAAATCTGATAATCTGACAAACACAGACCACAGATATTACAGTAATAAAATCATTTATCTATGTAATGAAGAACAAAAAAAAATGTATCATTAAGTATACTGAATAGTCTCTGGTGTCTTCATGGATCTCTGTAGAGAGTTATCTGTCCGTGGGTGGAATTACGCATCATTGTGCCCTTGGTGGTCCAATACTGCTCATGAAACAGCTGTTCTATTATATCACCATGCTTAGAGCCTCTTCTATGGGAAATCAATTGTACAGTTACAAACTTTTTATAACAGAATATACTGTTAAAGAAGAAACATCATTAACATGTCTATTTTACATTACTGAAACATAGACAGATAAAGGAAAAATAGATAAAGTTTATTATGCAGCAAAACAGTAAATGGAATGGAGAGAGTTGAGGTCTTTATGAAGCTCTAATATGGTTCCAAAAAGGTATATTTTCTAGTTCGTATTTTGAGTGAAAGGTTGGACTGAGATCCAGCACAAAGAGAATGACTGTCAAGCCGATTACCGACTACACAGCTAGTTGGGTCACAATGTATACTGAGTGAAAATGAATTGGATAGTTTTTACTGAAAGAGAACAGGTGATAACTGCCAAATATGCTTTTCTCTTCATATTGAATATGATCACATTCACTTATATTAGAATTGTTATGTATAATAAATGTGTACCGTATGAAATAAAAAATAACAGACTTATACTATAATCACTGCCATATTACAATACGTCACCGATAGAAATATTTGTGCCGCTACTTTAACTCAGTTTGTCCACAATTTTCATTGCATGCTGTTTTACTGAGGCATTCTTCCTTAGAATCAGGGGAGAATATGATGTCCTACAGAGGCAACATACAGCAGCACATGAAGTGCCTACAGGTCCATAGTATGAAAAAGCACCAAAAGCAAACCGTAAAAACCTGGCTGCTGTGATTATACTTAGAAAGAATGCCTTAAAAAGCCGTTAAAATCTGATCTTAAAACTGGGGGAGGGATTTATTAAGACTGACGATTCATATGCGAATCTTAATCTAAAGAGCGTAGGAGTAAGATGCATATAATTTGTTAATAAATTAGGTGCAACTCTGGCCGGCCGTGTGCCAGAAAAGGAAATCCTAAATTATAGCAGGGATTTACGCCAGCTCCTTGCTTGATTTCCGCTATTATTCATGCCAGTTTCTGGTACAAATAGTATTGACTTTGTTGGGCCGTGGGTAGTTCTGACCCCTTTTACTACGATCTGCTTACTTTTTGGTAAAGTGGCGTGAGTGGCAAAATAACTTTTGAGGCATTTTGCCTTTTCTACACCAGATAACAGGCATAGAATAATTGATAAATTCCCCCTATGTGTGAGCGCAGCAATTTTTTGTGCTAAAATGCTACAATGGTATGAGGTGTAGTAATTGGGTTTTTGGGGTCACTGCCATTTTTTTTTTTTTTTTTTATCAATGCGGAGGGTTTGGAATTTCTTCCACTGTTTTTTTTCTAACTTATAGTAATACTATTTTCCCTAAGGCCGGATTCGCACAAGCGTATTCGGTCCATGATATACGATCCGTATGTCGGCCGCATTTCCCAGATCGAACAAACTGCAGGGAGCTGGGCCCCTGGCATCATAGTTATCTATGATGCCAGGGGTCCCTGCCTCTCCGCGGAACTAGTGTCCCGTATTGAATACATGATTCCAGTATGGGACAGTTTTCCCGCAGCGAGGCAGTAACACCTAGCGTCATAGATAACTATGTGAATTGTGTTCGGTCAGGGAAATGCGGCGACATACGGACCTTATATCACGGACCGAACACGCTTGTGTGAATCCGGCCTAATAGGCCAATTTCAGACATCTGTAATACGGGCGCATTTTAGAGAGAGATCTGGGTATTGTGGCCGTAATATGAACACTAAAAAGACAAATCACACGTGTTTTTATTACAGTTTTTGATTCCAAAGCCAGGAAAATTCCTTTATACTTCTCCTTACATTTAAAAACAAACAAAAAAAACTGCATGTTTGAATCCAGACTAAAAGAAAATGTTATCATAAGGTCTGACAGTCACGACAGTATGAGAAATTGGTAACAATCATCACTCTGCACTTTGTTCTTTATGGTACTGTAGGTTTGACTGTGTGTCCGTATGGTGTTCTGTATGGGCACCAAATGAGTCCTGTGTAGTTCTAGTTGAGTTCCAAATGCTGTTCCTTACATGCACCCAGGGCCAGGCTTAGGATAGATGGCGCCCTGTGCAAAATTATCTTTCGGCGCCCCACCACCATCATTAAAAAAAAAATGCCCCATAAAAAATAATGCCCCTTTAATGCCCACATACAGTATAATAATAATATTTAATAATATATTACAAACCCTTCAAGGACACAGTATTTTGTCCTCTAATTCTGCCCACAGTATTATACCCCCTGTAGTACCCCTACACAGTATAATGTCCGCTTAGTGTCCCCCACACAGTATAGTGCCCCACTGTAGATTTTGCCATACAGCCTCCCTGTAGACTGTGCCATAATCCCCAACCTCCACCTTGTAAATTGTGCCATACAGCCCCCCCCACATCCCCCTTGTAGACAAACAAAAACAAAAATTGTACTCACTTAGGCCCCGTTCCCACGATGAACTGAGTTGCTCCACGACGGGATCCTTGCATAGGTCGGCGTGAGCCTGTAGCCTATTACAGAGTTTCCCAACCTTTTCGGACTTTGAGTGAAGAAGCGCCCGGACGGAAAGGCCACTGCTGAGTCGCCGGACCCGGGCGCTTCTGAAACAAGCAGGGGAAGGGAGCCAGCGCAGCGCTCCCTTCCAACTGCTGGAGTGATGCGCCCTGTGCAAAGGCACAGGTCGCATACCACTATGGCTGGCACCTGCATGTACCGTATAAGTTCCCTGCTTCAAAACTAATTCTCCTTGACATTACTTTAGGGGGAAAAATGTGGTTCTTTACCCATACAGAGTTTCTACAGTGTTCCATATACATGGAGGCAATTTTTCAGTCTCCATTAACAGCTATGGGGAATAATAGGCATCAACATGACAACCAATGGAGCATAAGAAGGTAGAAAAAACTACAGCACACTCGTTATCCAGGTATAAAAAAAAGAGGTGTGTTTATTTCACCTTAAAAAGCGATGTTTCGACCCCAGTGAGGGTCTTTTTCAAGCATTAAACAAAGTGCAAATTTGCAGTTTATATAGAGAAAATGACATTGTGACACTAATTGCAAATGTCAGTACAGGTGTAACATCATCGTGGACAAAACACACAATACATCAAAAAAGGTACAATACAAAGCATTACATATAATATAGACTATACCCTAGTGGATAGATGGCCGGACCGTCTAAAATGAGCCGTCAAATGCTCGTTAATATTAGATTTTTTTCAGCCCTACTGCCCATGCGCAGGATTCAGTGCGCATTACGGCAGCGTTCCCGTTGCCTAGCAGCCACGATCATGTGACCGCAAGCAGCGTCAGTGAGTGCTGATCACATGTCCAGACACTCCAAGTAGATACTATGGGACACTATGAATGGGTATAGTGCTGGCTATTTTTTACTATGGGCCGAAAATGGACATTAATTACTAGCTATTCTACACTATGGGCTAAAATTTAAGATAAGAGAATATATCAAATGAAAAATGAAAACTATTAAATGAATATATTAATGTGATATTCCTTTAGGATGACATCTATCAATGTGTTATCAAGAAGCAAGTATGGCAGATGAATAGTTTAATCACGATCTACTATCTACCTGGAGTGTCTGGACATGTGATCAGCACTCGATGACGCTGCTTGCGGTCACATGATCGTGGCTGCCAGGGAACGCTGCCATGATGAGCACTGAATCCTTCGCATGGGCAGTAGGGCTGAACGCCGATATATGAAAAATTAACGAGCATTTGACAGCTCGTTTTAGACGGTCCGGCCATCTATCCACTAGGGTATAGTCTATATTATATGTAATGCTGTGTATTGTGCCTTTTTTGATGTATTGGGTGTTTTGTCCACGATGATGTTACACCTGTACTGACATTTGCAATTAGTGTCATGATGTCATTTCCTCTATATAAACTGCACATTTGCACTTTGTAAAAAGACCTTCACTGGGGTCGAAACGTCGCTTTTTAAGGTGAAATAAAGACACCTCTTTTTTTGATACCTGGATAATGAGTGTGCTGCGGTTTTTTCTACCTTCTTGTGTCTGCTTTGGAGTTGGAGAGGCTACAACTTGACACTGCCTGCACCGATTGAGAAACATTTTCCCCTATTTGAATGCTCCCTGTGCATGCTCTCTGGGACTGTGATGTGCTGCTGATCTCTTTCTATTGAACCAATGGAGCAAAACCAAATGGAAAAATTATTTTTCCTATAGAATCACACAGAGAGCGTGCAACAACATACAGCGGCAAACAGGATAACATTACTGCCATATTACGTCTCTGTACCACATGGAACTGATACGGAGTCATAATATGGTCATGTGCATTTTCCCTAAGTTCTTTTGTTCCCAAAACTGCAGTTTTGTGTCAAGTTTTTTAAAAGTCTTTTCCGCTATTTCTTAGTTTTATCTCTTTGGGATTGCTTTATTATATTGTATCATTAACTTCCTGTTCATATATTACATGCAATGTTCTAATCCAGAATAAATTGAATTAGCTACATATCTTTTTAGTGAATATATAACTAGATTCCCATTCCTTCAAGAAGTACTCCAGTGATTAAATCTAAAGCACTCAAGCACAATCAATGGATGAAGTTGGAAATTGATTAGGAAATATTTCTGGTTCTATCTTCTCTAGTCCGATAACTCATAGTTACAATGAGCAGTTTTTGTTTTTTGATCAGTTTGTTTTTGTATACCATTTTAACTCTTTAAAGAGGTTGTCCACTTTCTGAAAACTGATGACCTAGTATCAGTATATGATCGGTGTGTGTCCGACATCCTGACCCCGCACCGATCCGAAACTCTGGCTGCCTCCGTGCACTGGATGTTTGGAACGGTATGCTGTAGTCGGAGCAGGAAGAAGATGGCTCCTACCACTGCATAGCGGCCATTCGGCGGAACTGCAGCTCTGCTCCTATTCACTTGAATAGGAGCTGAGCTGCAATACTGCAGCTCGGCCGCTATTCTTTGACCGGAGCATCTGCTTCCGGCAACATCGTCCGGCGCCCGGAGGCAGCCGGAGTTTTGGTTCAGTGCGGAGTTTGGGTGTCGGATTTTTATCAATTTAAATGTATCTGCTTGTAAGACATAGTAATGCCACACAAAATATTTGCAAATTAGCATTTCCCATATGTCTACTTTAGATTGGCATTATTTTTTGAACGAGCTTTTATTTTTCTAGGACGTTACAAGGCTTAGAACTTTAGCAGCAATTTCTCTCATTTTCAAGAAAATGTCAAAAGCCTTTTTTTTTATGGACCAGCTCAGCTGTGAATTAGCTTTGAGGGCCTTATATATTAGAAAAACCCTATAAATCACCCCATTTTAAAACCTGTACCCCTCAAAGTATTCAAAACAGCATTTAGAAAGTTTCTTAACCCTTTAGGCGGTTCACAGGAATTAAAGCAAAGTGGAGGTGAATTTTACAAATATCTCATAAACTGTTATGCGGCTTCTCCCGAGTACGGTAATGACATGTGTAGACGTAAACTGCTGTTTGGGCACGCTGTAGGGTTCAAAAGGGATATGTAAGCTGTGCAGAGTACCTCATGCTATAATAAGAGGGTATAATAATGGGGTGAATAAATAATAATCCGCAAATGGTGCCTGATCTTATCCACTTCTGGAACACTCTGCACATTTTGTGTCGCCATATTCTGAGAGCCAGAACTTTTTTATTTTTTCTCCACCAGATCTGTGCTAGGGCTTATTTGTTGCGCGACAATCTGTAGTTTGCATTGATACCATTTTGGGGTACATGTGATTTTTTGATCACTTTTTATTCCCTTTTTGGCAAGCAAGGTGACCAAAAAAAGCAATTCTGTTTTCTATTATTTTTTTTACAGTGTTCACCATGGCCTATAAATTACATTTTTACTTTATTATGCAGGTCGACACAATTACGGCGATACCATATGTATATAGGTTTTTTAAGTTTTGCAGCATTTCAACAATAAACAAACTTTTTTTTTTTAAATAACTTTTTTTTGTGTCACCATATTCTGAGAGGCATGTTTGTTTTTTTTGCGTCGACAGGGCTGTGTAAGGGATTGTTTTTTGCAGGATGGGTTGCATTTTTTATTGGTACTATTTTGGGGTACATGCGATTTTTTGATCACTTTTCGTTCTAAGTTTTGGGAGGGGTGGTGACGAAAAAAAAAAGCGATACTGGCATTGTTTTTAATTTTTTGGCGTTGTTCACCTGTGGGAAAAATGGGATTATAGTTTTATAGTTTGGGTCTTTACGGACGTGCTGATACCAAATATGTGTAGTTTTTTAAAGTTTTCATTTTTTTTCCTATGATAAAAGACAAAAAGGCAGTGTTTGTTTTTATTAAGTTGAAACTTTTATTTTTACATTTTCATTTAATATTTTTATTAACTTTTTCTTTGTCTCACCAGGAGACTTGAAGGCCTGCACCTCTGATCTTTACTCTAATACATTGCACTACCCACGTAGTGCAATGCATTAGAGCTGTCAGTTATTCACTAACAGCAAGCCTATTGGCATGGCCTCAGCGATGCCAATTGGATTCAAACCACAAAGATGTCGCGATCGCTTTTAATTGTGGCATCTAAGGGGTTAATGCCATGGATCAGAGCTAGCTCCGTTCCCTGCCGTTACAGTAACATACAGCTAACGCCCGCGGCTGATGTCTCATGCTCAGCTTCTGAGCCTGCACCATATTGTTTCTGCGGTTCGAAGCCTTTTAGGCCCCGCCTCCACGTGGGATCTAACAGGCTTCCGTACTTTGCAGACAGGAGGCCATTGTTAGGCCTCTGGTCTGCCATAGCTGCCATCGGAACACAGTGATTGCATTGACCTTTTGAGCGCTGCATCTAAGGGGTTGATGGCCGGATCGGAGGCTAGCTCCGGTCCTGGCCATGCAGTAGGGTGCCAACTATAATATACAGCTGACACCCACTAGCGATGGTGCGTGCTCAGCTTCAGAGCCCGCGCCAGCAACACAACGTACTAGTACGTTCTGTTGCGTTAAGTCCTTAATGACAGCGTAGTTATATGTCGGATGTCGTTAAGGGGTTAATAAATGAAGGATTCCATTGGACAAACATTGGAGTGTTTTTCATTGTGTGTAACATTAAAGGTTGAAATGCCAGCAGACACAAGCATAAAACTCATTTGCCAACAGTTTTTGGTTGGCAAAAATGATGGAGATGTACGAAATGCTCAAAATAAGCACATGGATGCTTGAGAATTTGGAGTGAGTGTTATATGATGGGTCATGCTCACTAAATCCTAACTGATGATCTAGTCTTTACTGATATAAACTTAAAACACAATAACCTTGAATTCATTCAAAAAATTATTTTAAAAAAACAGCTTTCGCTTGTTACTGTACATCGAACGCTACAATTTCCCAAAGTTTAACTTACCTGAATCCAACATTTTTGCTCGGTAGCTTATGTCAGTGCTGCTTAGATATCATTGGAAGCACAGGATTTAGCTTTGGCCTAGTAGAGGAAAGTGAAACTTTTTGGGAAATGTTAGGGTATCTGGGTATTTCAGTCTTTGGCAGGTGTTACAGTTTAACTCTTTTTACAGAATGCTTGTTTTGTGACTTTTCCTAATATTGATGTTGTTAAAAAGATAGTAACAGCGATTTTTTACAAATAATTGATTATATTAACTGAAATGCCTCAAATTAGAATTTAAAACATACTATAAAATGCAACCTAATACACTCATGCTGCATACACGTTTCATGACTCTCAGTACAAAGAAAGTCTGATATTGTTTCCTGACCAAATATTGATATTATTATGAATGACCCTGCCCTTTACTCTGCTTCCCCTTATCCCTCTTCAAGAGGGGACCTATTCAAGCAGCAATTTTATTGATAATCTATATTAATTTCTTCAGATGAGTAAAGGGACATTACTGGAGGAGAGGCATGAATTTAGTCAACTTGAAATCATGATGAAAACATTTTTTGCTTAAATTTATTCTAACTCCAGAGGAATTACTGCAGACATAATTTTGACCTCAATATACCAGGAAGAACATTGAGATTTCACATCAATACGTATGTGACCCCATGTGTATAAGTACTGTATTAGATCATTGTATTTTGTTTCCTTTATAGATTAAGCAGCGTTTGCCATAAGCCTTAGGATTTTTCTTTGAGTTTTCCATGTTGAACCATAGTGTTTACACTAAATAGAACATACTTGTCTACAAGATCCCAAGGAGTCATGTTGAAATTGAATGTAGTTTCATCAAATTACAAAAGATATTTGGATATTCGTAAAATTACAATAATACAGAACCTGCTAGTCCAGTTTAGCATTAATAAGTACTATTTTCTGGTTTTGCACAACACCAGTCAATTTTAGATGTTCAGATGAAGTTATATGATCATTCCTGCAGCTCAGAAGACAGCCACAATGACTTTTACTTGGTATTTCTCATATAAAACCTATGAATTTAGGACCATGGGATATTTTGGATTAAAATACATTTTGGGGCCACTTTTTATAGATGCTGGAAGAATGTTTCTGGACCTGGTGGACTTAGGAAATGTTATTGTAAACCATTTCAAGCAATGTATAGTTCCTCAATTATTGAATGAATTAAACAATCTTGTAGATGAAAGGATAATGGAATTAAGCTTCATATAACACTACTGGTTAAACCCTTGAATTTGTTCCAAGATGCTGAAGTACAAATCTGCCGTAGGCCCTGTTCACAATGAGTTTTTTGCAGGCAGAGAAATCTGCCTCAAAATTCCTTCAGGAATTTTGAGGCAGATTTTGACCTGCCTGCGCTCTCTTTGCCCCTTTTTTCACTGCGTTTTTCAGCCACGGCCATTGAGCGACGCAAAAAAAAAGCTTTCCCTGCCTCCCATTGATGTCAATGGGAAGTCAGAGATGGAAATGCCCGAAGAAAGAGCATGTCGCTTCTTTTTCCCGCAAGCATTTTTTTCTGCTTGTGGAAAAAAGAGGTCTCCGCCTCCCATTGAAATCAATGGGAGGCGATTTGAGACGTTTTTTGCCACGGTTTCCGCAGCAAAAACCGTGGCAAAAAACTGTGTGAACAGGGCCCCTTAACACAAAAGCACGTAACTGTATATGATAAGGCTGGGTTCACACACACTATTTACGGATGTAATTCGGGCGTTTTAGCCCCGAATTACATCTGAAAATGCGTCTCAATAGCGTCGGCAAACATCTGCCCATTCATTTGAATGGGTCTTACGATGTTCTGTTCTGACGGTCATTTTTTTTACTTGCCGCTGTCAAAAGGCGGCGCGTAAAAAAGACGCTTGCGTCAAAGAAGTGCCTGTCACTTCTTCAGACGTAAATGGAGCCGTTTTCCATTGACTCCATGGAAAAACAGCTCCATTTACGTCCGTAATGGACGCAGTGAAAAGCGCCTCAACATGCCATTACGGCTGAAATTACGGAGCTGTTTTCTCCTGAAAACAGCCCCGTAATTTCAGGCGTAACGGACGCTGCCGTGTGAACATACCCAAAGGGTTAAGGGGAAGTATGGAGCTCACGGGCTGAGCTCGCTCCATACACAGCGGGTGATGGCTGTTACATGCAGCCGACACCTAACTGCAACGGGCGGAATCAAAGCTCACTTTGATTTAGCCGGTTTAACACCTTAAATGCCACAGTCAATCAAGACAGCGGCATTTAGGCTGGATTCGCACGAGCACATTACATCCGTAAAGGACGGAACGTATTTCGGCCGGAAGTCCCGGACTGAACACACTGCAGGGAGCCGGGCTCCTAGCATCATAGTTATGTACGACGCTAGGAGTTCCTGCCTCTCCGTGAAACTACTGTCCCGTACTGAAAACATGATTACAGTACGGGACAGTTGTCCGGCAGCGAGGCAGGGACTCCTAGCATCGTACATAACTATGATGCTAGGAGCCCGGCTTCCTGCAGTGTGTTCGGTCCGGGACTTGCTGCCGAAATACGTTCCGTCCGTAATGTGCTCGTGTGAATCCAGCCTTAAAGTGTTAGAATCAGCGGGGCACCCATAAAAGTCCGAACTATCACAATATAGCATTGTTTAACCCGCTCGGTTAATGGCGTAAAAAAATAAATATAGAAAACACGCAAATTGCTGGTTTTTGGTCACCTTAGAGCTCCAAAAAAAATGAAATAAAAAGTGATCAAAAAGTTGCATATACCCCAAAATGGTATCAGTGAAAACTACAGCTTGCCCCGCAAAATTTAAGCCCTCGCATCCCTAAATTGGTGGAAAAATGACAAAGTTATGTCTCTCAGAACATGGCGACACAAAAGACTTTTTTAATTTAGCAAATAGTTTTCTTTTTTCAAAAGTAGTAAAACATAAAACAAAACATATAAATTTGGTATCGTGGTAATCGTATCAACCTGTAGAATAAGGTGAATGTCGTTTCTACCGCCTGATGGACGCCGTAAAAACACCCCCCCCCCTCCCCAAATAACGGCATAATCACAGTTTTTTGCCCATTTCACCCAACAAATATTTTTTTTACAGCTTCCCAGTATATTATGCAGTAGAATAAATGTTGCCATGAAAAACTACAACTTGTCTCGCAAAAAGCAAGCCCTCGTATGGCTATATAGACGGAAAAGTAAAAAACTATAGCTTTTGGAAGCTGGGGAGGAAAAAACAAAAGTGAAAATCCGAAAAATGGAGGGAAGGGGTTAAAGAGGATCTGTCACTAGTTTATTAATTCCCTATCTTCTAACTAATCTATAATTATTGTTATTATTATTATTATTGATGTGAGTACTACATAAATGAATAATCATATTAAAATAATGTGAACTGTAACATAGGACTATTAGAGAGTCAGTGGACAAAAGAGCATAAAAACAGGAACAGAAGGAAAGCTACAGATAAGATATGTCAGCCATAGGACACCGTTTATGGTGACATCATCTTATTGTGTAGACAAGTCACAAACTTAGGAGACACTACAAGGAATCATGTATTGGAACCACCATTAACCATATTAGTTATTATGTGTGTGATGTTTTTGACTGTAGTATTGGAAGAGATATACAGTGAAACCTCTCTAAAAGATAACCTCTTTTAGGGGGACCTCCACTGATCTAGACCAGTTTTTATGTGCTATAAGCCCTCTACTTTGAGAGAAGCAGACATCTAGAAGACCATTTTTCTGTGAAATTTTTGTCTGGTGTCTCAACGAGGTTTCACTATATCATATATAAAAATTCCTGTGCTGGGTAAGCCCAGCTGACCTTATTTTCAGCACCGATACAGGTCTAGCGATAAATATGACCTGTGGGTTTTAAAAAGAGTTTTGCAATTACCGGTACAGGAAGGGAATTGATCTGTAATTTCACAGATTTAACACACAAAACACAATTCTCTATGATCGTACTGGATTGTAAGATCTTTATTCATAATTCACACAGAGCGTTTAAATATTTCCCTGTCCAAGGCTGACCATTAGTGTGTTATCTTATTGCAAGCCCCGGGATAAAAGAATAAAATGTTTCGTTTTTGACATTTAATCATTGCATTTACGTTCTGAGAAATAACCAGTTATTTTTGATAACTGAGACTAACTCCGCAATGAAATGGAAGTTAATTACACCTTGGAAATACCGTACATTTACTGTAATTGAAAAACTACTTGTGCTTAAGTTGGAACTATACTTAACAATAGTCAAACTGTAGTAAGAAAGTAACGAGTTGGAAAGTTAGTTTTTAACCAAAATTGCATTTTACGCACAATATATACAAAAACAACAAGGAAATGTAAAACATATGTTCAGGTATTTAACATTCTTTATCCCTCATGATATCTGGGCACCTGTCTAACTTATTTTTAAATTCACCCCCTGAGGATGTTGGAGGACTTTAAGTACAAAGTGGACTGTTATAAAGTTTGTTAAGCATCGATAACCTAGAGAGGAAATTGAAGAGCCTGCAATAATTGTCCTGACATGTATCACTACCTGCCATTCATAGAGCAGAAAGAAATAAGTCATTAGAGATGTGTTTGCTGAGCCATAAGAAGATGTCATTCAGCATAAAATCTCTCTCAAATAGTTCTGCTTTTTTAAGTGAGCAGAGGTTCACTATAAAAAAAGAAAAGCAGCACATGCTTGTATATAGAACACCAAGATATTGGAAAGCACTGTGCAGATATTGTCCTAACTCTCCACAAATATTGTCCCCATTGGGGATCTCAATTGCTTTGCCTAATCTCTCACACATACTACGGCCAATGTCTATAAATACCATTAACCTACCAAATTGATGTTAGAAAAAAATATGGGACAGATGGAAAGGAATATCATTACTGGATCAGAGTACTACGCAGAGTTTGTTTGTAGTCTGTAACCGTGGAGACACGTAGGTCTTGATAGGTGCTGTAAACACTAAACAGTGGGAAATCAAGACTTTACATTTTTATTTTAAATGCATTGGAGCAAAAAAAAAAAAAAAAGGATTGCAAATACACTACTCAACATTGCAACACCAGGAAGGAACAGTTTTGGAATTGTGGAAATATCAGGATCGATAGACATTTTAATGATTTGCAAATGATTAAAAAATTGTAAACAAAATATTCCAAACATTCAGTATCGAGTATGAGTGCCACACGCAGAAATACACGCACTTATACGCCTTGGCATGCTATCAATGAGGTTATTAATGGTAGTCTGAGGAATGTTATGCCACGCTGAATGCACATGGGCACGCAAAACATCAAGATTGGCTGTTGGCAACTCCCCTTGCAATTGCTGACCAGTGACGTCCTATATGTGCTCGATGGGAGGTAAGTCCAGAGATGCTGCAGGCCATGGTAACCTGTTTAGGCCACGCAGGCTGCTCACAGCAGCACGCGCAACATCTGGCCTGGCATTGTCCTGTTGAAAAACGGCTTTTGGAACACGTTGGAGAAATGGCCATACCACTGGTTCCACGACCAAATCAATGTAACGCCGAGCTGTTAGTGTACCTGAAATGAAGACCAGAGGGTCTGGCTACAATACATTATGCCACCCCATACCATAATCCCAAGAGTAGGACCAGTGTGACGTTCACTTGCGAAGGCCTCTTCATGGCATTGCCCACGTGGTCTCCAGACCAATCTCCGTCTATCATTGCATCCGAGACAAAAATGGGACTTATTGCTGAAGATTTATTGCCATCTTGCTGTGCACCATGATAACCTTTGAGTGCGGTGGTGTGTGGTCAATTAAACACCTGTAGCTGGACGTCTGTCTCGTAGCCGAATGTCGTGCAAACGCCTTCTGATGTTTTGTGTGGACACTGATTGCCGCCCTAGGCTTGGGACGTGAGGTCCAATTTTACTTGCAGTACAGGATGGATCACTACGTGCCGTTCTTCCAATCAGACAATCCGTCTGTGCAGAGGTTCGCCACCGCGCACCTCTTGCTGTCATTCCCATTCCTTGTTGTCCTCCAAACCTCCGGGACATGCAAAGTTGAATAGCCTAGGCGCGTAGCGATCTGCCGGAGTGATAAACCAAGATCTCTCAGTTCAAGTAATTCTGTCTCTCTCAGTTTGCGAGAAGTGGCGATAACTGGCACATCGATGAACAGGAGGCATCACACAATCTTCCCACACCACTTGATCCGATTTTTGAGGTTTCATGTGGCTAAAAAACTTTGCTTTCAATCTGGCTTTTATGCCCCTCCCACTTGCCACAGATTGGAGATTTGAAAATGTGATCATTTGCAGATCTTAGTGACACCTGCTACTTCCACGATTTGTATAATCTAACGGCGTGCCCTTCTTGGTGTTGCAATTTCAATGTTGAGGAGTTTATGAACATAAACTTTAAAAATAATTTTACTAAGATAAATGAGATAAAGAGAGCATGATTATTGTTGTTGGTATTATAATTTGGAGAGGTCATATATATCAATGACATTTGCACTACAACATTTGCATAAAAGCTTCATATCTGTACAAAAAATAGCTTTTTGACATTTAAATCTGTATGCCTGATGGTCTAAATAGTTTCTCTATAGTGTAGATCAGTATAGAGGTAATTATATGTTAGCTGCTGAAATGATGTAAAAATGTTAAGGAAAGATGATTAAATATGTAATGGGACTTGATTCAATTCATTCTCATCCTCATTATCAAGTCTGCTTCCACAAGCACTTTTAATATGCCAATAGATAATTAAATGTAGATGCATTTCATTGGTATGTTTCAATGCTGGTTTCTCAGTCCTAAAACACTCCATGGCAAGAATTAATTATATGTTCGTTGCTTGAAAATTACATTACTGGATTAATTTATTTAGATAAATGATGTAACATGGCTTACAGTAATTTTGTTCTTTTCTAATCACTGAAAGCCCTTGTAACAAGACATCATAAGTGGAAATCTGTTCTGCACTGCTGGTTGTTACTAGAGGGTCATTGATATGTGTCACCCACAAGTGTCCCAAGACAGTTAAGATCACAGCTGATAATACAGGAATTCCTATTTGGAATATAATACATCACATCACATTACAGAATGTCTTATATTGTACTAACTTATTAACAAGACTTATTGATAGTACTGTAAGTCCAGTATGGTTCTGACCACCTTTACTGGAGGAATAGAACATTAAACCACCCTTACTGTGCATATGTATTATCAACCAAATACCGTGTTTCCCCGATAGTAAGACACCCCCGATTGTAAGACGTATCGGGGGTTTCAGGGGGGTCGGCTAATATAAGCCGTACCCCGAAAGTAAGACATATGTCTTACTTTCGGGGAAACACGGGGGTATTGCCGCCTCCTGCCCACTTCCGCGCCGCCCCCCTCTCCATACGTCACCGCGCCGTCCTGTGATGGCGCGGGTACTGAGACTGTACCCACGCGATCAGCGGCAGGAGCACGGCTGTTATACACAGCCTGGCTCCTGTTGCAACTGCCGGAATCGAAGCGCGCGCCGATTCCGGCAGTTTAACCCATTAAATGCCGCTGTCAATAGTGACAGCGGCATTTAATGTGTTTGACAGAGGGGGGAGCTCCCTCTGTCACCCGATCGGCGCCCCCGCAAACAAATCGCAGGTCGCCGTCGGGTTTCCATGACAGCCGGGGGTCTAACAAAGACCCCCAGGTCTGCCTTCAGCATCTGCCTGTTAGGCGATGCCGGAGGCATGACCTAATAGGTTGCCTGTCAGTTTTACACTGACAGGCAATAATGCTTCGGTATACTAAGTATACCAAAGCATTATATATGCGATCGGCACATCGCATAGTGAAGTCCCCTGGTGGGACTAAAAAAAAAATGTAAAACAGTTAAATAAAGTTTGTGAAAAAAAAAATAATAATAATTCGACAAATTTTTTCCAATATAAGACATACCCCGAAAGTAAGACATAGTGGGGCTTTTGGGGATAAAAAGAAAGTAAGACACTGTCTTACTTTCGGGGAAACACGGTAAGTATGTTAATTGTGGAATTCATCAAAATATCATTTGTAGCATTTTTACCGCTGTTTTTTGTACTACAGTACAGTGCAATAAACACTTGATTTTCTGGATAAACTTGGCAACAATCTAATGTCGTCCAATAGAGATATCCTTTCATTAGGTTAAATGTAGACTGGCTGGGTTGGACTCTTTCTGGCAAGCTGAGCATACATATTAAAGCCACTTATACATGGCAGTATTTGGTTAAGAATTTTGATTCAGAATTCGTAGGAGAGGGTCCAAAACATAGAAGAGGTACAAATCTTTCCATATACCTTTTTTCTGTATAGGTTCCACTCCTGGCTTTGGCTCTTAAATACTTGAGCAAAATACAGCTGTGTAGAAATTTTTTAATGGGGAGATTGCTGTGTTGGTATCAATTGCTGGACAAAAAAATCTTTTGACGACCAGGGGTCACCAATAAACTAAAATGATTTTGTGAATTTCTTTGGCACTTAAAGGGGTTTTACCATCGGAGACATTTATGACATATCTACAGGATAGGTCACAAATGTCAGACCTCTGGGACCCGCATCCATCTCTAGAACGGGGCCCCTTAAACCCCGTTCTACTGCTCTGTGTTGTAGCTGAAGCGCGTGATTTCCAAAAATGAATTAAGGAGAAAGCGTAGCTCGCTGTAGTGAATGGCAGTTACAGAGGCAGCGTAGCATGTGAGCTACACTGTTTCTGTAATTCATGGTCGGAAATCACACGATTCAGCCACAACACAGAGCAGTAGAATAGGGTTGAGGGGGTCTCGTTCTAGAGATTGGTGCGGGTCCCAGCGATGGGACCCGCATCTATCTGACATTTATGGCATATCCTGTGGATATCCTATGGCACAGGGCGCAATCCAAGCTAAGTTTGGCCCGGCACCAACCTCATAGGTTGCCCTGGACAACCCCTTTACTTTTGCTTTGCACTAGTTTTGATGGATCTACCACATAGTATATTGGTAAGTGTATTCTTTTTTTTTTTTTATTAGTTCTACAAGTGAATGTGAAAGAAATAAACTAATGTCAAACAGTGTAAGGATTGAAGAAGCTTACAGTAAATAGCTAATCGGTTCTTGTTTTTTCTATTACTGTAACACTGTCATTTTTATTCTGATCTATATTGGGAAGATAGACGTTTTGGGCAGATAACACTCCCACTGACTTGTTAATAAAACATAAAGTTCACTCACCACATCAGTTAGTAAATCAGAAAAGCTGGAAGCAAAACGTTCTCCACAGCAGATCTGGAAGCTGCATCTCAGCATTATTACAACTGTTTATAGAAACAAGATAGAAGAAATGAAGATCATGACATGCCACCAACATATACTCACAACCCTGACTATTCATATGCATGTGGACTCTTAGATGAGGCGGAAGATGAATAACTAGCAGATGCTTCTGTCATCACTTATCTCTGGTTGAAAGAATAGTATCAGACAGGTAAAATCATCTATGTTTCCCTATTAAACAGTATCAGGGGACTGTCTGACAAAAATTCAATGTCCATGGGCAGCTTTACATTTAGATTCTACAAATCATTCCCACCATTGTTCCTCATTTTGTGCCAATCGGATTGTGTGGCTGTAGCTTTAAGATAAATGTTCATTATATCTTGTATGCAAGAACAGAATGGGTTTTTTTTATTAAAAAAAATAATTTAATAAATATTTTGTGATAATTGTGGATGCACAAAAATAATGTCTAGTGCTTTCCAGTTGAATTGCTTTTAATCAATCTCAATGTTCCCCTACTATTAAAAAATTTCACTTTAAAGCAGAAATTGTGCTAAATATCACAAAAATAGTAATAAAGTATATTTACAAAAAATTCTGATCCCTTCTGCCAATCTTTTACTCCTGTTCAAAGGGGCCGCAGCTCCACGTCACCAGCTACGTTCGTACATGGCACCACCCTCGTACTTATGCAGAGACTTCACACAACAGTCACATCACCACCATACAGGATGTAATAGATTGGCTACTGTTTCATTGGCTTCCAGTTCCATTTTCTTCTACCACTAAGAACCTTTGGACTTTGGCCACGCATTCTACCCTAATCTATTTTAAAAAAAGAGTTTTAACCAATGTACTAGCCATATATTACTAAATCAGAAATTAGAAAAGTAGTCAAAGTTTGGTCATTACATTTCTTTTGCTTGCAGAAATATGGTCAAGTAGAACAAACAAATTTCTTTTATCTCCACATTAAATGTTAATTCACACATTAGATATAGAGGCAATGGTGGTGCGGTCTATATGGTTGTCACTAGAAAAATAACAAGAAAGTCATATTTTGAAATCATAAGTATAAAGACGACGCTGGTATAATACTTTTCTGTTCATTGTTCCCCTACTGTGTATTTGGTGCCTCTACTTGTCTATTAATATGGGTTTAATCTTGCGGGATGACTACTCATGTTATCATATGGAACCCCAATGGTGTGTGTTATAATATGTGGTAGAAGGAGGATAGTCAAGAATGTTATAAAAAAAAAAAAAAAACATGCCCATATATTCCATCACTAGCCAATTTATTGAATTGGTTGTAATAGTTAGTTAGGCTAACCTAAGATCCATATCTGATACAATCACTAGGATTATTCTTGCTTCTCAATGTTAATACATAACATCTTTCTGATTTACTTACAGCTGTTTCGTACCCAAATTATAAGAAGACACCACCTCCAGTTCCTCCACGCACCACCTCTAAACCGCTTATTTCGGTGACAGCACAAAGCAGTACAGAGTCTACCCAGGATGCCTATCACGATAGCCGGACTCAAAGGATATCCCCATGGCCTCATGATGGCCGGGGCCATTACAACTCCACAGACAGCCTGGATAGTAACAAGGCCATGAATCTTGCCTTGGAATCGGCTGCAGCACAGCGCCATGTCTCTGAGAGCAAAAGCAGCTCTGTTAGGAGCACCAGTGACAAGGCTGTTCTTGTGACCAAGTCAGATATAATCATTAAGAAACGGCGTTCTTCAATAGGAATCCAGGTAGAATTCAATTTATATATTTCACTTTGTAAAATTGCTATGCTTTTTTAAGTAAGTCAAAAGTTTAACAAAAAATAACCGGATTACCATGGGTCATATGTAAATTAGCAACTTTTTTACCAGATAAATATCTCCACAAGAAGAAAACATACATTATAGTAATTTTATGTGGTTAAGTTCAATAAGCAGGATGAAGTACCTCTTCCTATAATTACTTAAAGGGAACCTGTCACCGGCATTTCACCTATTGAACTTTAGTTATCCCTCACTGGCCGCTGCTATAAAAAGTTCATTGCCGTTATTCCCTCTCCTAAACTCCTCCTCCGACTGTAAATGACGGCTTGAAAAGATTTTGCGCCTTTTATCGTAATAATCCGGTGTCACTTTGAGCGCACACCAGAAGAGGACATCAATTCACAAGCGCGGGATTTTATGTGCTGGGGAAAGGCGAGGAGCTGTCAATCAAAAGTTAGGAGGCGGGAAAAACTCGGGAAGACTTGAGGAATGAAGATATGACTCTTTTCAAACGAAGATTTGACTCTTTTTCAAACGAAGATATGACTCTTTTATGCTCATTAGCATACGGTGTGGGAACACTAAAAAACGGAATACTAAAGCTACAGAGCCGACTAAGAAGATAATTATAGGTTATAAAGAAATGATTTTTCACCCCCTACCACCTGGTATTGCTGGTTTAATAGGTGAAATGCTGGTCACAGGTTCCCTTTAAGGAGGACCTTCAAGAAGTTACCAAATAAAAGGCATAATGCTATATTTGGAGAAGCAGGATATTTGTGTAAAAAAAATTAAATTGCCATTTTTAGGATCCATAGTTTGGAAAATTATATTATTCTGTTGCTTTTGCTCCTAATCATTCTAAATTATGGATCTGATAGCCGCATATGTTTATGAACCTGTTCAACATAATATACTCTATAATTAATAATTTAGTTACGTTATATATTAAGGAGAACGAAGAACAGAAGGGTCGGAATTCTACAAATATTGTGGTAAATACGTTCGGAATATAAAGTAGGAATCGAAATATGGGTATTTAGTTTTATTGACTTAATATTTGTTATAAAAAACGGATGAGTGCTTATATAGACTTGGTTCATGAGGGTATCCAAGTACTAAACAATTCAAGGATAACTTCAAAGAGTGGATTGGTTTTGGAAAGATAATCTCATTTAAACCTCACTTAAACTGTACTGTAGATATATTGAAGTTCTCAAAGTGAAGATTCTGGGTAAAATATTACTCTTCTGAACAACATCCACTTTAATGTCAAAGGATTTGTCATATTTTAATCAGAAGTCTGTCTAGGAGAGTAGAAGTGTTTTAAACACTTAGGTCCTCCTTTATTATGCGATTTGCACCACTGTTGTGCTGTAAAACAGTTGCAAATTTAGGTGTTTTGCACAAAAAGTTGCGATTTTTAGCAGTTTATGCAACACCTGGCAAAAAATAATTTCCAGGATCTATGCCAGAAACTGGCATAAATTATAGCGGAAATCACAGCAATTCGGAGATAACGAAGATTTCACTTTTAGGCGCATAGACAGCCCAAGAGGCATGCACCTCATAATAAATTACTTGCATCTTACTCCTACAAGCTTCTGACTAAGGCTGAGTTCACAAGGGGCGGATACGCTGTGTATACGAGGGGCAGATACGCCGCAGGGAATTCCGCACCAAATTGTGGTTTTCGGTCAGAATGTCCGCTGCGCAAAACAGGTAAAAAAAAGCCTATATTCACCCATAGTCATGGCGACCCGTCCCTCTGATGTCCTGCAGCTGGCCTCTTGTGGTGCAGTTTTTCGCCCGGAATGTCCGCTGTGAAAAACTGCAGCACTTAGCCGGCCTACTAGCAGGCTGGCCTCCTAAGATGACGTTTCATCCCAGGAGACCGCTGCAGCCTTTGATTGGCTGCAGAAGTCACATGGGATGAGACATCATCCCAGGAGGCTGGCCTGGAAACACAGACTCCTTGGTAAGTATAAGATTTTTTTTTTCTGAGTTGCGTTTTTTGCAGCGGAATCGATGCAAACCCTCAGCAAAATATGCAACAACTGCTTTTCTGAATGGCGATTCTGCTCAGTATTTATATAGCGTTTTGATGAGATTTGTTCTATCTCATCCACTCTGCTGCTACTGTATTTGCTGCGGATTTTCCGCAATGAATTTAGTTGCGGAAAAACCGCAGTATTTACGCAACGTGTGAACTGACCCTAAGACTGGGTATGAAATGCCAGATTTAGTACATCTGGCCCTAAGCTATCAAATTTTCTGACTCATATGCATGTTAGCATAACGATCGGTATTAACATAACAGTGACCAAAAAACCGTTTCCCAATTAAGGATGTATTGGTGAAGGGGATAGGAGCTCATTTTGATAAGCTTAAATGACATTGGAAAATGTGTTATGAAAAATAATGAATGTTGTGTACAATTTTGTATGCAAATTATCATTTAATTATTAAAGAACTACTACTACAGGGATAGCAACATGGCAGAAGTTTGTATTGGTGGGAAATCAATGTATCGGAGTATGGGCTGAATAGAAAGCCTATGAGCCCGTATTCCGATACATCGACTTTCCGGAAAAAGCCGAACAGAAACGAAGGGGCTGAGCGCTCACACGTTCATTTTTGCGATTGGTGGGAGTCTCAGTGCTCCGACCCCCACAAATCAAAACGTTTGACATTTCACTATAACATGTCAGAAGTTTGTTGAATGTTTAGTTATACTTTTAAAAAAATGCACCCCCCATTTGAAAATGTGATGAAGTGAAATATAGTGAGGTGTATTGTTTTACCAGGTGCTTTATTTTACAAATAGGCGCTCCGTTCCAGGCTGCTGTTGGATCACGTAATCTCCATTCTATGACTACCCAAATCCTACTGCTTCTGCTTTTAGGCAGGAGAGGTCCGTCTCTCAATGCAAGTCTATGACACTCACATCAAGGTTCTCATAGACTTGCATTGGGAGACAGTCACTACAGCAAGCGCTGTAGGATTTAGGGAGTCAGAAAGAGATCACGTGACCCAACGGCGGCCTGGGACAGAACAGCTACCAATAAAATAAAGCACCCGGTAAGAAAATACACCACACAACATTTCACTTCATCACTTTTCAAGTGGGTCCTGCTTTAATATAATAATTTCTAGGTGGCATATGGGATAAATAAATAATATACCTTGTAGTTTAAGTAGTGAATAAATATAATATTAGTATCCCTGATAGTCTTGATGTTAATAATATCCATGGTAGTTTGAAGTTCAAGGTTGAAGCATTGTAAATTACTGGAGGTTTCCTTCCAATGCTTAGCATAGCATCTCCCTGACATATAAATTTTACAGGTACAATCATATCTGTATATGATCTATCCACCTAACCATTATAGATAATTGTGTAAATGTGGTAGGGTAGGATTTAATAAATAATGACCCTGGTGGCCTGGGGGGAGGGAATAATATCCCTGGTGGAATAGTGTGATTTAGGAGCTAATATTTATCATTGGTGGGAGAAGGTTGTTTAGGGATGAAATATAATACCGGAATTTTATCAAGGATAGATGTAATCATCTACATAAAACTCATACAAAAAAAATGACAGGTTTAAAAACACATTATTGAAGCTCTTTAAAGAGAATCTGTCAAAAATTCATGCTGCTCTGTCGGATGGCAACATAAAGTAATGACGGACATGCTGATTTCAGCAGTCTGTCGCTTATTACGTAGTGGAACGTAGTTTATGGCATTAAATAGTTATACTCGCGGTGCGGAGCCAGCGTTGCCAGCTTGAGTCCAAGTATATTTATGATACCCCTCCCCATCAAGCCACTGAATTACACTTTTCTTCCTATTACTGTGCATAGGACGAAAAGTGTCAATCAGCAACTAGAGGGCGGGGGGCGGTGGGGGCAGCGTGAATAAGGAAATATACTTGGACTCAAGATAGCAGCGCTGAGCACACACTGCAACTATAACCACTAAAGACTCCATAACTACGGCCCATTACCTAATAAGTGACTGACCGCTGAAATCAGGAAGGGCGGCATAAATGTGTGACTTATCTGCTTAAATGTAGCTTCATGTTTGGTTAGCATTAACTACACAAATTGTCTGTAATACTTTATTGAACGCAAGATATGCTCTGTGTTGAGGGTGCCGCTTACTGAATATATGACATTTGCCTAATTCACTAATATGTTTCTATGATCAGAATAATTCCCTTTATAAAAAAGAGACATCACATAAAAAAACAGTAAAAAGTCACATTTTCAGTGGTCTTTTCTATCAGCACATCAGAAGACATAGGCAGCCTACAGGGCTTTAAATTTCACAATAAAATTCTCCTGCCCCACTCTCTTTAAAGAATTATTTCTATTTACAAGGGAAACAATTCTAAATAAAAAAATGATATTTGGTAACCGCTATATATGCAATTCTGTACATGTTATTAGAGTTTCACATTTGGTTGATGTTGAAGTTACGCTTTAATACATTCTGATTCTCTCTTGATGACATAAAGGACAAAAAGGAATGAGTTAAAACACTTTATGAAGGGTAAAATTTGTAGACAAACCATTACATTTAAGCTCTACAAAATTTAAGGAGAAAACAAAACTGAACAATTACCACTCACGCATTAAATTGGATCGTTTAAAGGGGCCAAACTTGTTAAGTAGCATTTAAAAAGAAATTACTTACATCCCTGTTTGCCAGTCAGAGGCCAGTGTAGTAAATGCAAGTAGATTTGAAGCCATTTAATAATGCTTCGGTGGTAGTACTTATTATCTGTCACAGTACATTGGCACCAATAAATAAAAGTATCTATCCATTGTTCAAAGCTCCAGTTATAAACCTGTTTTAATAACACAAAATTTCGGAAATTTGCCTGGCAGAAAATTATATAAAACTTTGCCAGAATCCCTTTGCTAGATTTTATAATTTGCCTGTTTAACTTAGACAGAGCCGCCAGGAGGATACTGTCCAGCTGCACAAGGACTTCCCTGCGGCTTTGTACTATGGAACCGCAGGGTCCTTGTGTGCCACTGTATTCTGCACTGTGGGGCTCTGTACATGTATGTCAGATTCTAGTAGGAGAGATTACCTTCCGAATGAAATGTCCGATGGAACGTGGCATATTTTCCCTGGGAGAGAACTCTCCACCTCCGCGGCGGCCCAATCGCACCCTGGAGCAGGCGGAGTCCTTGGTTTCTATGAAAGCAGCCAGGCATGGGGAAGCTGCAGTGACATAGCTTCTCTGGCGGATCCCACAGAGCCGACATTGCCTTAAAGGGAACCTGTCACCAGCATTTCACCTATTGAACTTTACTTATCCCTCACTGGCCGCTGCTATCAAAAATTAATTGCCGTTATCCCCTCTCCTAAACTCCTCCTCCGACTGTAAATAACGGTCTGCAAACATTTTGCGCCTTTTATCGTAATAATCCGGTATCTCTTTGTGTGCACACACCAGCAGAAGACATCAATGCACAAGCACAGGATTTTGTGTGCTGAGGGAAGGCTTGGAGCTGTCAATCAAAAGTAAGGAGGCGGGGTAAACTCGGAAAGACTTGAGGAATGAAGATAAGACTCTTTTTAAATGAAGATTTGACTCTTTTCAAATGAAGATTTGACTCTTATGCTCATTAGCATATGCTGTGGGAACACTAAAAAACGGAATACTAAAGCTACAGAGCCGACTAAGAAGACAATTATAGGTTATATAGAAAGGATTTTTCACCCACTACCACCAGGTATTGCTGGTTTAACCCCTAGGCGCACCAGGACGCAACTGTACGTCCCTGCTGCCAGTGTCTTAGCGCACAAGGACGTACAGTTACTGAGTTTTTCCCGGTGCACACTGTCGGCGACAGTGTGCACCGGGAACCGGGAGGTCAGCTGTCGCCGACAGCTGACACTCCACTCTTGCCGACCAGCGGTCCTTTGCCGCTGGTTTCGGCGAATTAACCCCTTAAATTCGGCGATCAGGTGCAATCGCCGAATTTTGGGGGTTTCTAACATATCGGCAGACCCCGGTCCGAAATCGCGGGGTTTGCCGATAGTTACTATGGCAAACAGAAGCCAAACAATGGCTTCCGGGGCTGCCATGGACGGAAGCCCATCAGGACCAACCTTGGGCTGGTCCTGATAGGCTTCCTGTCAGAGTGACAGGAAGTCACTGTGTCGTTCCCGATGGCACACTGTCGGCGACAGTGTGCATCGGGAACTTGGAGATCAGCTGTCCCCGACAGCTGACACTCCAGTGTTGCCGATCAGCGGCTCATCGCCGCTGATTTTGGCAATTAACCCGTTACATGCGGGGCTCGATTGCGATCTCCGCATGTAGCGGGTTTGTACCACATCAGCAGCCCCCATGCAATCGTGGGGGCTTCTGATGCTTGTGATGGCACCAAGGGGCCAGACAACGGCCCCCAAGTCTGCCATGTATGTCAGCCTATGAGGATCAGCCTCTGCTGGTCCTCGTAGACCAACTGTCAGAGTGACTGTGACGTCACACTGACAGTTGGAATATGTTACACTACCTAGGAAGTGTAATGTATTCTAGCAGCGATCAAAGCTGCAGGTCAAAAGAATAAAGTGTAAAAAGTAAAAGAAAAGTTAATAAACAAAAATATAAAGTGTAAAAAGTAAAAAAAAGTTAATAAAAATGTTTTATAAAAGTGTACAAATAAGTTGTTTTTTCCTATAATAAGTCATTTATTATAGGGAAAAAATGAAAACGTTAAAAAAAAGTACACATATTTGGTATCACCGTGTTCGTAACGACCCAAACTATGAAACTATAATGTTCATTTTTCTGCATGGTGAACGCCGCAAACAAAATAAACGGAAAACTATGTCAGCATCGCTATTTCTTGGTCACCTCCCCTCCCAAGATATACAGGGTGGGTCATTTATATGGATACACCTAAATAAAATGGGAATGGTTGGTGATATTAACTTCCTGTTTGTGGCACATTAGTATATGGGAGGGGGGAAACTTTTCAAGCTGGGTGTTGACCATGGCGGCCATTTTGAAGTCGGCCATTTTGTATCCAACTTTAGTTTTTTCAATGGGAAGAGGGTCATGTGACACATCAAACTTATCGAGAATTTCACAAGAAAAACAATGGTGTGCTTGGTTTTAACGTTACTTTATTCTTTCATGAGTTATTTACAAGTTTCTGACCACTTATAAAATGTGTTCAAAGTGCTGCCCATTGTGTTGGATTGTCAATGCAACCCTCTTCTCCCACTCTTCACACACTGATAGCAACACCGCAGAAGAAATGCCTCCCGATCTGACCCCCTTATACTTTTATCTTTGGGGTCATCTGAAGGCAATTGTCTATGCTGTGAAGATACGAGATGTGCAGCAACTGAAACTACGGATACTGGAAGCCTGTGCTAGCATTTCTTCTGCAGTGTTGCTATCAGTGTGTGAAGAGTGGGAGAAGAGGGTTGCATTGACAATCCAACACAATGGGCAGCACTTTGAACACATTTTATATGTGGTCAGAAACTTGTAAATAACTCATGAAAGAATAAAGTAACGTTAAAACCAAGCACACCATTGTTTTTCTTGTGAAATTCTCGATAAGTTTGATGTGTCACATGACCCTCTTCCCATTGAAAAAACTAAATTTGGATACAAAATGGCCAACTTCAAAATAGCCGCCATGGTCAA
This sequence comes from Rhinoderma darwinii, assembly GCF_050947455.1. Lineage (NCBI taxonomy): Eukaryota > Metazoa > Chordata > Amphibia > Anura > Rhinodermatidae > Rhinoderma > Rhinoderma darwinii. The sequence goes on from NC_134690.1 coordinate 175,995,050, forward strand.
CACCCAGCTTGGAAAGTTTCCCCCCTCCCATATACTAATGTGCCACAAACAGGAAGTTAATATCACCAACCATTCCCATTTTATTTAGGTGTATCCATATAAATGGCCTACCCTGTAGAATAAAAAGTGATCAAAAAGTCGCATTTACCCCAAAATCATACCAATAAAAACTACAACCCGTCCCGCAAAAAACAAGACCTCCCACAGCTTTTTTGACGAAAAAATAAAAAAGTTACGGCTGAGAATAGCGTGTCCCAGAAAATAAATGATTTTATAGAAACGTCATTTTATTGTGCAAACGCTGCAAAACTTTAAAAAAAAAAAACTATACACATATGGTATCGTCATAATCGTACCGACCGGCAGAATAAAGTAAAACGTAATTTATTGCGCACGGTGAACGCTGTAAGAAATAAAGAATTGAAAGTGCCAAAATCGTTGTTTTTTGGTCACCTTAGCTCTAAAAAAGATCCTGTGGGGTCAAAATGCTCACTATACCCCTAGAAAAATTCCTTGAGGGGTGTAGTTTCCAAAATGGGGTCACTTTTGGGGGGTTTTCACTGTTTTGGTCCCTCCGGGGCGTTGCAACCAATCCAGCAAAATCTGCGCTCCAAAATCCAAAAGGCGCTCTTTCCCTCCTGAGCCCTGAGCCCTGCTGTGGGTCCAAACATCAGTTTACGACCACATATGGGGTATTGCTGTAATCGGGAGAAATTGCTTTACAAATTTTGGGGTGCTTTTTCTCCTTTATTCCTTGTAAAAATGAAAAAATTCTTTGTTTCCACAGAAAAATAGGTGATTTTCATCTTCACAGACTAATTCCACTAAATTCTGCAAAAAAACTGTGGGGTCAAAATGTTAACTATACCCCTAGAAAATGCCTTGAGGGGTGTAGTTTCCAAAATGGGGTCACTTTTGGGGGGTTTCGACTGTTTAGGTACCACAAGACCTCCTCAAACCTGACAAGGTGCCTAAAATATATTCCTAAAAAAAGGAGGCCCCAAAATCCACTGGGTGCTCCTTTGCTTCTGAGACCTGTGCTTCAGTCCATTAGGACACGAGGGCCACATGTGGGGTATTTCTAAAATCTGCAGAATCTGGGCAATAAATATTGAGTTGCGTTTCTCTGGTAAAACCTTCTGTGCTACAGATTTTTTTTCTTATTACAAATGAATTGCGGCAAAAAAAAAAAAATTTGTAAATTTCACCTCTACTTTGCCTTAATTCCTGTGAAACGCCTAAAGGGTTAAAAAACTTTCTGAATGTGGTTTTGAATACTTTGAGGGGTGCAGTTTTCAAAATGGGGTGATTTTCTTGAAAATATGAGAAATTGCTGCTAATGTTCTAAGCCTTGTAACGTCCTAGAAAAATAAAAGTACGTGAAAAAAAATGATGCAAACATAAAGTAGACATATGGGGGATGTTAACTAGTAACAATTTTGTGTGGTATTACTATCTGTTTTACAAGTAAACACATTTAAATTTAGAAAAATGGTAATTTTTGCAAATTTTTGCTAAAATTTGAAGTTTTTCACAAATAAATATTGAATTTATCAACCAAATTTTTTCACTAACATAAAGTACAATGTGTCACGAGAAAACGATCTCAGAATCGCTTGGATAGGTAAAAGCGTTCCGGAGTTATTACCACATAAATTGACACATGTCAGATTTGAAAAAATCGGCTGTGCCACAAGGCCAAAACAGGCTGCGTCCTAAAGGGGTTAATAGGTGAAATGCTGGTGACAGGTTCCCTTTAACATCATTAAGAGACAGAGCGACAAGGGTCTGAGGGCGGGGCGGCCTATGCTGCGTCTGGAAGCAGTAGTGGGACTTATATATATATATATATATATATATATATATATATATATATATATATATGGACAGTTACGTCACTAGAGCTACCCGACATATCCGTTAAACGGAGGCTGGTGCGGATGCCTAACAGTGGCATCCGTCACCCATAGGCTATAATTGTATTTATTTAATGGACACATCAGTAACAGGGTCATGAGAGTTCATGATGTATCTGTTAAAGAAATACCATTATAGCCTATAGGTGACGGCCACATCCGTTTCAGTCTACGTTTAACATATACGTTGGGAGCTTTTTCTTGATGCATAGGGCCTTACTCTTGCAGATTACAGTTAATAAGGGTGTAAAGTAGCCTGTCTTATGGTTACAGCCTTAGAGAAACGGGGAGGGAGGTGAAGCAGGTTAGTTTTACATTTTTATGACTGCCCTTTTGTATTACTTGGGGATTGCCAAGTTAGCAAATCGCTAACATGTTCTTGTAAGGTCACTAAAGATAAGCCTACAAGTAAAGAAGACGACATTGTAAATTGACTAACAATCATACTTTGCCTTATTTTTTCAAGCCATTCTCAATAATATAGCAAAAGGGATATTTTGGTTTAGGAACTAATGTTAACATATTAGCAGACGTTAAAAAATATGGCCAATAAAGTTAAATCTGCTTTTAATATGTCAAATTAAATCTTGTATCAAATGTCAGTGAGCACAATCTCTCTCCACTGCATCATGCCTGCCATCTGTTGGCCAGAATATAAAGCACATTTATACGGTTTGTAAATCCTCACTGCTCCGTAACGGCAAAGTACACTTAATGTTCACAAACATTTCTTATATATATTGTACTGAAATCAAAGCAGCAGAACAGTAAGGCCCTGTTCACACAGAGTTATTTGGCGCAGATTTTGACGCGGAAACGGCGTTGGAATCCACTCCAAAAACGGCCGAAATTCTCTCCCATTGATTTCAGTGGGAGGCAGTGTCGTTTTTTTTCCCGAGAGGCTTTTAGACGCTCACGGTAAAAAAAAAAGTATATATTCACCTGCCTTTATTTTGTCTTCCCCTTCTCCCCACTTCTGAGCTTATACTATGAGAACAGTAATTTTGGTAAAAGGAGCTGGGCAATGTGACCGGGAGTGAGTAGACACCTACCTACCCCTACAAGAAAAACCTAGTCCCGCCCCTTTTATTTTTCTTTCTAACACATTTCTTTCGAACTTATTTCTAACACATCAAACGAAACATGGAGAAAGCCAAGGTGTGAAGGACTCTTTTTTTTCCTCAAAAAATTAGTTTGAGGGGTTTGTAGAAGTGCCGGCAGACAAACAGCTAATATTTATTGGCTTCTCTTTCATTTCTGGGTTTAGTGTACCTTTCAATTGATGTATTTTAGGCTTTATGTAGTGAAACAAATATAAATCTTGGAGCATACACAGGAAAGGATATAAGTTACTCCCACTAATGTGTAGTTAATATACAGTTTTTTTGCCAGATCTGTAATTTAGTGTCTATAGGGAGTCTGAAGTAGTCTGAAATCCACCTCCTGTCGAATGATTGGTTCAGGCTGCTGCTGCTCTTGCCACTGCAAGTCTATCGCAAGCTTTCTAGGAGGTCAGTGCCGTGATGGCTGATTTACATTACATTACAAAAATTCAGGAAACTGCTGCGCATATACTGATGTAAATGAACCTTAGAAGGGGGAGATTCGCTTTAAGAATTCATGAACCCTTCTATTAAGTACATTCAGGCCTAGCTTCATCTTTGAAGTTAGTTAAAGTCTTGAGGGAGACACAAATAATCCGCTGAATCCAAATCGGTTTTACAATATCTTACCCAACATAATTCTGCATTTTCAATGGTAACTATAGACAGAAATGAGCAAATATGCATTGACGCCTTTAGGCTACATGCACACGTTTCATATTTTGTTGCGGTAAATACACAGCAAAACTGCCAAAAATTTGCAGGAAAAAACACAACTGAATGTGGTTTTTTAGTTTTCATGCGTTTTTCGGCGCATTTTCATGCTGCGGATTTTGATGTGAATTTTTACAGCACTAGGCAGATAGAATTCGCAAGAGAAAACGCAAGGTAAATTGACATGCTGCGGATTCTAAAAAACGCACCCAGGACAATTTCAGTCCTGAAAAATGCCGCACCGTTTGCATGAGATTTCCTGGAATCTCATTGACTGTGCTGGAACTGTATTATGCTGCGGATTTGCCGCACACAAATCCGCACGGCAAAACCACACGTAATACGCATCGTGTGCATTGAACCTAAAGGGGTTGTTTAGAATTTTTTTTATCTAGTCCTCTTATATATGTAGAATAAAGGGGCTTTGCAATTGTAAATTAATTAATTGTAAACATTGTAATGGCGCTCAGGTCCCCCTCTCACTCTCTGTGCAATGTGCGAGTGTGCCCCGCCATGTCACAAACTGATGGCAGTGAGCCATCGAGTGCTGTAGAATGGGAACGACATTTTTTATCTTTTTTGTAAATCATTGCAAAGCCTTCTTATTCTACAGAAATAAGAGGGTTAGAAAAAAAAAACAAAAAAAAAACCTTTTAAAGTGAATGTCCATGTTTGAACACAATTTTTTTAACTTTCTCTTAGGCCGGATTCACACGAGCGTGTGCGTTTTGCGCACACAAAAAATGCGGCGTTTTGCGTGCACAAAAGGCACTTAACAGCTCCGTGTGTCAGCCCTGTATGATGCTCGGCTGCGTGCTTTTCGCGCAGCCGCCATCATAATGACACTCCGTTTGGATGTTTGTTCACTGCTGTTGCGCGAATCACGCTTGTCCCACGGAAGTGCTTCCGTGTGGTGCGCGTGATTTTCACGCACCCATTGACTTCAATGGGTGTGTGATGCGCGAAAAACGCACAAAGAACGGACAAGAAAAAGATAAATGTCCAAATTCCTGAAAAGTAATCAAAAAGTCATATGCATTGAATTGGTACCATTAAAAACTTCAGCTTGCACAGCAAAAAACATGCCCTCACACATCTCCATGGACGAAAAAATAAAAAAGTTATGCCTCTCAGTATATAACGACACAAAATAATTTTGTTAGCAATATTTTTTTATTTTGTAAAAGTGTTACAGCATAAAAAAGCTACAGAAATTTGGTATTGCCGTATTCATATCGACCTTCAGAATAAAGTTATCATGTAATTTTTAAAACCCAAAAATCAATGGAGGCTATTTTTTTTCCATCTGCCCCACAAATTATTTGTTTGCAGTTTTTCAGTTCATTATATGGTACAATAAATGGTGCCATTAGAGGCTACATCTCGTCCCGCAAACAACGAGCTCTCATGTGACTATGTTGACGAAAAAATAAAAAACATGTCTTTTGGAATGCATGGAGAAAAAAATTTTAATGAAAAATTGCTGCGTCGGGAAGAGGTTAAAAGGGAAATCATCCATGCCAGGTAGCATCACTGGTATTCCTGAGATCAGGGCACAGTAAAACGGTGAGGATTGGTGCTGTCTAGGATGGCACCAATCGCTGCCATGTACTTGTAAGGCAGTAGTGATGGTGTCACCGCCCCCCTCCGATCGCTACCATTGGTCGGTCTGCATAGACCGACCAATCGTAGCCATGGCGGGCGTTTCAAACACCCTGCACCAGCTCTGCCCACCTCATTCCAGTTAGGATCGGTGAGCAGAGTTGGTGTGATAGTCTGTGAACCGAATACTTACCCTTGTTGAGGCCTTCTGTTCTGCAATTGTCATCTTCTGCATCTTCGGGCTTATTTACACGAGCGTGTTAAACATCCGTGGGACAGCCGTTGAAACAGCGGCCGTCCCACGGAGCTATGTAATTCAATGTGGCCGTTCACACAGCCATTGTTTCAACTGACCGTGTGAAGGGTCTGTGCGAAAATAGGACATGTCCGTTCTTCTTGTGCATCACGCATCCCTCCATGGACTCTCAACTATGGGGGATGCGTGACATCGCGTCCCGCAGCGCTGAGCACGGATGCACCTCGGATGTGAAAAACTGCAGTTTTTCATGTCCGAGATGCGCAGCGCTCGTGTAAATAAGGCTTTACTGTGTGATTACTGACTGATCATCATCATCAAGTGTACTGCTGCTGATTTTTTTTTTTATTATTTTTTTTTTTTAAAGCAGCAGCACTAGTGATTCCTGAATTTCCCAGCATCTGTGCTAATTTTTTGGCGCAGGTTTATTTTTTGGCAAATTTTTACTGCACCATCTTTTGGTGTGCGCCCTGCGGCCCCTGAGTGCTGAATCTATAATTCGCCTCAGTGGTAATTTGTTGACGCAGGTGTTTTTTGGCCTTTTTTTATATATAAAACTGTAAAAAAGTTTTACAAAAAATGACATATGTAGCTAGTACCTGCATAGGTAGGATGTTAGGGTAGCGATAGTTTAGGCATAGCTAGTACCTGCATAGGTAGAATGTTAGGTTAGCGGTAGTTTAGGTGTATCTAGTACCTGCATAGGTAGGACGTTAGGGTGGCGGTAGTTTAGGCATAGCTACTACCTGCATAGGTAGGACGTTAGGTTAGCGGTAGTTTAGGTGTATCTAGTACCTGCATAGGTAGGATGTTAGGGTAGCGGTAGTTTAGGTGTATCTAGTACCTGCATAGGTAGGATGTTAGGGTAGCGGTAGTTTAGGCGTAGCTAGTACCTGCATAGGTAGGATGTTAGGGTAGCGGTAGTTTAGGTGTATCTAGTACCTGCATAGGTAGGACGTTAGCAGTGACGTAACTACCGCTGTAATAGCCGTAGCGGCTGCTACGGGGCCCGTGGCATGAGGGGGCCCGTGTCGCCCGCAGGCACGGGCCCCCACCATGGCCGGAGGCTCCGCTAACTGCCGCTATGGCTGCTACAGCGTGACGCCTCTTAACACTACGGCAGAGCAGGGAGGTATCTCCCCGCTCTGCCATTAAACAAAATACATGTATCCCCTATCCACAGGATAGGGGATACATGTGTGATCGCTGGCATTGATAGGGAGAACGGGGGACTGAAAGTCCCCTGAAGTTCTCCATCATAAACCTCGGATTTCCGGGGTCTGTGTCGGCAGATCTGTAGAAATGAATGGAGCTCCGGTCGCGCTTGTGCGCATGCGTGACCAGCGCTCCTTTCATTTTTCTTGAGCTGCAAAGACTCCGGAAGTCAGAGGTTAGTCATGAAGAACTTTGGGGGACTTTCAGTCTCCCGTTCTCCCTATCGCTGCCAGCGATCACACATGTATCCCCTGTCCTGTGGATAGGTGATACATGTCTTTTGTAGGACACACTGTATGTCGCATTTTTTTGGGGGTTGGGGACGCTGTATGGCGTTCCCTACAGGGGGGGCTGTATGGCGTTCCCTACAGGGGGGGCTGTATGGCATTCCCTACAGGGGGGGCTGTATTATGTTCCCTACAGGGGGGGCTATATTATGTTCCCTACAGGGGGGTCTCTATGGCGTTCCCTACAGGGGGGGCTGTATGGAGTTCCCTACAGGGGGGGCTGTGTGGCGTTCCCTACAGGAGGGGCTGTCTGGTGTTCCCTACAGGGGGGTCTGTATGGTGTTCCCTACAGGGGGGTCTGTATGGCTTCCCTACAGGGTGGGGCTGTATGGTGTTCCCTGCAGGGGGGGCTGTATAGCGTTCCCTGCAGGGGGGCTGTATGGCGTTCCCTGCAGGGGGGCTATATGGCGTTCCCTACAGGGGGGCTGTATGGCGTTCCCTACAGGGGGGGCTGTATGGCGTTCCCTACAGGGGGGGCTGTATGGCATTTTCTACAGTGGGGGCTGTATGGCATTCTCTACAGTGGGGGCTGTATGGCGTTAGCGCCATACAGCCCCCCTGAAGATAACGCCATACAGCCCCCCTGTAGGGAACACCATACAGCCCCCCTGTAGGGAACGCCATACGGTCCCCAGTGTAGATAAGGCCATACAGCCCCCCCTTGCAGGGAACACCATACAGCCCCCCCCTGCAGGGAACACCATACAGCCCCCCTGTAGGGAACACCATACAGCCCCCCTGTAGGGAACGCCACACAGCCCCCCTGTAGGGAATGCCATACAGCCCCCCCCTGTAGATAGCGCCATACAGCCCCCTCTGTAGGTAGCGCCATACAGCCCCCACTGTAGAGAACGCCATACAGCCCCCCCCCTGTAGATAACGCCATACAGCCCCCCTGTAGAGAACGCCACACAGCCCCCCTGTAGGGAACGCCATACAGCCCCCACTGTAGAGAACGCCATACAGCCCCCCCTGTAGATAACGCCATACAGCCCCCTCTGTAGATAACGCCATACAGACCCCTCTTTAGATAGCGCCATACAGCCCCCTCTGTAGAGAACGCCATACAGCCCCCACTGTAGAGAACGCCATACAGAGTCCCCCCTCTTTAGATAATGCCATACAGCCCCCTCTGTAGATAACGCCATACAGCCCCCTCTGTAGATAGCGCCATACAGCCCCCTCTGTAGAGAACGCCATACAGCCCTCACTGTAGAGAACGCCATACAGCCCCCTCTGTAGAGAACGCCATACAGCCCTCTCTGTAGATAACGCCATACAGCCCCCTCTGTAGATAGCGCCATACAGCCCCCTCTGTAGATAGCGCCATACAGCCCCCTCTGTAGATAGCGCCATACAGCCCCCTCTGTAGATAGCGCCATACAGCCCCCCCCTGTAGATAACGCCATACAGCCCCCCTGTAGATATCTACAGATATCCCGTGTGGAACCCACCCCCCTAAGATTTATGAGCCTCAGATCCCTGACTTCATAGGCAGCTCAGGAACTCATTTTGAGACTGAAGGCCTCACAGAAATAGTTTTTTTTCAGTGAGAATTTAGTGAATTTAATGGTGGCCCAGATCAATTTATATGCCCAGCAATTTATTGCCCAGAACCCCACGTCATCATATGTTACGCCCTTCAAATGGATCCCTGTAGATGCAGCGGAGATGCTCAAATTTTGGGGCCTTGTGCTGCATATGGAGCTAGTAAAGAAGCCACAGATTGGGCAATACTAGAGTACAGATGTTTTGTACAACACCCCAATTTACCTCATGGCAATGCCCCGGACACGTTTTGAAGCTATTCTTAAATTTTTGCATTATAATAATAATGCACAGTGCCCGCCCTGTGATGACCCCACATATAACTGCATATTTAAACTCAGGCCTGTCCTTAATCATTTCTGCACCAAATTTCAAGAAGCGTATACCCCCAAAAGAATGTTGTAACATTTTAAGGGTAAGCTAAAATTCTGCAATTCCGACAATACCTGCCCAGTAAGACGGCAAGGTATGGGACATAAATGTACAAACTGTGCAAGAGTAGCTCAGGGTACACTTACAGGTTTCGGGTTTATGAAGGGAAGGACTCCAGGATTGAACCCCCAAAATGCTCCCCCGTCCTTGGAATTAGTGGGAAAATAGTGTGGGATTTGGTGCACCCACTGCTGGACCAGGGTTATCATCTTTACGTGGATAACTTCTACACCAGCATCCCACTATTTAAATACCTCTCCACCAGAAATACTGCAGCATGCGGCACTGTGCACAATATCCAGAGAGGTCTCCCTAAAGCACTGCTTGGCCAATGTGTCAGAAGGGGTGAGAGCAGGGCATTATGCAGCGAGAACGTGTTGTTCAGCAATCAGCAAGTATAAGGACAAGAGGGATGTCCTTCTCTTGACCACAATACATGGGAACGACAGCACCCCTGTCCCTGTACGAGTTACCACCACAGTGACCCACAAGCCAGATTGCATCGTGGGCTATAACAAGTACATGGGAGGGGTTGATTTCTCAGATCAAGTGCTGAAGCCTTATAGTGCCATGAGAAAAACAAGGGTGTGGTACAAAAAGGTGGCCGTGCACATGGTACAGATGGCATTTTATAACGCTTACGTACCATCCAAATGTGCAGGCCGAACAGGGTCATTCCTTAATTTTCAAGAGGAGATTATTAAGGTGCTGGTGTTTGAAAAGCAGGCAGGGGAGGGCCCAAGCACATCTGCTGAAAGTGAGGGCACCCGTATTGTACCAGGGCAACACTTTGCTTGGCATCGTTCCCCAAACTGCAAAGAAGGTAAGTTCACAAAAAAGGTGCAGAGTGTGTAGCAAAAGGGGCATAAGAAGGGACACCACTTATCAGTGCAACACCTGCCCCCTGAAAAACCTGGCCTGTGCATAAAGGATTGCTTGAAGGCTTACCACACATCTATGAATTATTCATTTTATTATTTATGTACCCTTTTTTATTCTCTGATTTACACATGCCCCCACATTATATATTGAAATACCAGTAAATACGGCCTAATTCAAATAAATTCATGCAGAAAACCTGTGGGGTCAAAATGCTAATTATACCCTTAGATAAGTTCCTTGAGGGATGTAGTTCGCTAAATGGGGTCACTTTTGGGGTGTTTCCACTGTTTTGGTCCCTCAGGGGCTTTTCAAATGTGGCATGGCGCCGCAAACTAATCCAGCAAAATCTGAATGCCAAATAGCACTCCTTCCCTTCTAAGCCCTGCGGTGTGTCCAAATAGCAGTTTATGACCACATATGGGGTATTGCTGTGCTTAGAATATTTTTTTTTATAAATGTTCGGGTGCTTTTTCTCCTTTAGTCCTTGTAGAAATTAAAAAGATTTTCATTTTCACGGCCTACTTCCAGTAATTTTTGCAAAAAAATGGTGGTTTCAAAATGCTAACTATACCATTAGATAAGTTCCTTGAGGGGTGTAGTTTCCTAAATGGGATCACTTTTTGGGTGTTCCCACTGTTTTAGTCTTTCAGCGGCTTTGCAAAGATGACAAGGCCTCCACAAACCAATCCAGCAAAATCTCAATGCCAAATAGGACTTCTTCCCTTCCGAGCCCTGACTTGTGTCCAAACAGTCATTTATGACCACATATGGGGTATTATTTTACTCAGGAGAAACTGCTCTACAATTGTTGCTTTTTCTACTTTAGTTCTTGTGGAAATGAAAAATGTTTTGCTAAACCTACAGTTTATTGATTTTCACGGCCTACTTGCAATAATTTCTGCAAAAAACATGTGGGGTCAAAATGATAACTATACCCTTAGACAAATTCCTTGAAGGTGTAGTTTCCAAAATGGGGTCACTTTTGGGGTGTTTCCACTGTTTTGTCCCCTCAGGGGCTTTGCAAATGCGACATTGCCTCCGCAAACCATTCCAGCTAAATTTGAGCTCTTGTCAAATGGTGCTATTTCCCTTCTGAGCCCTGCCGTGTGTCCAAACAGCCGTTTATGACCACATACTCAAATGTTGTTGTGCATTTTCTGCTTTAGTTCTTGTGGAATTAAAAAAGAATTAGCTAAACCTACATTTTATTGAAAAAAAATTTAGATTTTAATTTTCACGACCTAGTTCCAATAATTTCTGCAAAAAACATGTGGGGTCAAAATGTAGTATCCAAAATGTGGTCACTTTTGGGGGGTTTGCACAGTTTTGACACCACAAGACCTCTTCAAACCTGACTAATGGTGCCTAAAAAATATTTATAAAAACTGCAGAACCTGGGCAATAAATATTGAGTTGTGTTTCTCTGGTAAAACATTCTGTGTTACAGAAAAAAAAATGGATTAAAACAGATTTTCTGCAAAAAAAAATTATGAAATTTGTAAATTTCACCTACACTTTGCTGTAATTCCTGTGAAGCACCTTAAGGGTTAATAAACTTTCTAAAAGCTGTTTTTAATACTTTGAGGGGTGCAGTTTTTAAAATGAGGTGACTTATGGGGAGTTTCTAATATATAAGGCCCTTAAAGTCACTTTAGAACTGAACTGGTCCCTAAAAAAATAGCCTTTTGAAATTGTCTTGAACATGTAAGGAATTGCTGCTAAAGTTCTAAGCCTTGTGACGTCCTAGAAAAATAAAAGGATGTTCAAAAAACGATGCCAACATAAAGTAGACATATGGGGGATGTGAACTAGTAACTATTTTGTGTGGTATTACTATCTGTCTTCCAAGAAGAAATTTTAAATTTCGAAAAATGCAATTTTACAAATTGTCTCTACTAAATTTTGGTGTTTTTTTCCAAATAAACACTGAATGTATGAACCAAATTTTACCACTAACTTAAAGTCCAATGTGTCACGAGAAAACAGTCTCAGAATCGCTTGGATAGGTGAAAGCATTCCGAAGTTATTACCACATAAAGTGACACGTAAGTTTTTTAAAAAATGGCCTGGTCCATAAGGGGTAAAATTACCCATTTGATTGTGACTGATTTTATTTGCCTTTATTTTTCTGGATATAACCAGAACTTCTGTAATGATGAATTATTATACTATATATGGTAATCGCTAAGTCCTTAGGTATATTACAATTTACATAAGTAAGCTTGGTATTTTGTAGAAATCAATATGCTGAGGCAAAATTGTAAAACAGGCTGCTAATGAATTATAATTTCCTCCTCAACCCAATGAATAAAAATAGAAGAGAAAATGTAAAAAAATAAATAAAACAAAAAAGCACAGTCTCTAAAGCTTGAGGAATTAATCTTAATAAATAAACTCCTTAAAGTTAAGACAACAAAAGTCGCTTCAGCATAAATAAGGATTTTATTGGGTCAGGCAATTTCTAAAAATGCAAGTATATCACTTACATGCTTCATTAATAACTGTTTGCTTGTTAGATTGTGGAATTATTTCTGCTAGTCCCTTCACGCAGGGATGTACACAGAACAGAGAGAGCCCCATAGCAATAGCAACTTGGGACTACCTTGCTGGTGCTGGTTCATGCCACAACATCCTAAGACGGGAGTATCCAGCACTTTCTGTCAACCCCTACACCTATCCTATTCCTTGGGATATGTGATCCCATGGCCATCTCTCTATTTTCTCTACACAACCCATCTGATCAGACTAGCATGACTCATGGGCCCCGTAGAAACTCTTATTATGCCTCTATGTATACTTGACATACATATTCCTCCAGACACTAGTATATGAAGACAAATTATGATACTAAACTTGCAAAAGTTCGCTATTAGGCGGAGTTCACACGGGACGGATACGCCACATAAAAGCATGCAGCGTATCTGCAGGATATTCCAGGCGAAAAACCGCACCACAATGTGGTGCAGTTTTTTGCCTAGAATGTCCGCTGTGGAAAACTGCTGCACTTAGCTGGTCTGCTAGCAGGCCGGCTTCCTGGGATGACGATTCATCCCAGGAGACCGCCGCAGCCTGTGATTGACTGCAGCGGCGGTCACATGGGATGAAGCGTTATTCCAGGAGGCCGCCGCGTGCATCATCCAGGCTGGCCTCCTGGGATGATGTTTCATCCCATGTGACTGCCGCTATAGCCTGTGATTGGCTGCAGCGGTCACATGGGATCAAAAGTCACAGACTTCTGGGTAAGTATGAGGTGTTTTTTTTTGCGGCGGAATCGCTGCAAACCTGCCGCAAAAAATGCAACAACTGCTATTTGCTGCGGCATTTACCTCCACCAGTGAATTCAATTGGGAAAACCAGCAACAAATAAGCGGCGTTTACGCAAATACAATTGACATGCTGCTGAATAAAATTCCGCACCGCAGGTCAAATTCGGAGTGTTTTTTCCGCTCAGTATTTACGCAGCATGTGGATGAGATTTTTTTTATTTCATCCACTTTACAGCTACTGTATTTGCTGCAGATTTTCCGCAACTAATCCATTGCGGAAAAACCTCAGTATTTACGCAACCTGTGAACTGACCCTTATTGTGCTTGTAGTAACACTTATATTTACAGTTGTGTTTATTGTTAATATCACCTTTCACAATAGTGAATGTAAAATCCGAAGTAGAATACAACATGCAGTGGATTATAAATTCCGCACTATTCTAACAAATCTGCAGGGATTTTTGCCATTTCATTTAAATAGGTTTTTCTAAACCTCATTCACATGTATTGTACTTCATCTTGCTGGGAATTTTTTCGAATCTGCAATAAATACGTGACCTAAACTGGCTTCTGAAGCGACTAAAGAGAGCACTACAGCCTTGTACGTCCAGGCATTCATTGTAACGTTTAGAGAATTTTTACAGCACAGTTCTAAAATGTCATTTTTAGATAGAGAATAATATATTGAGATAAGATGACTCGAGGTCTAAAACATTTTAGTTCACATCCATACAATTGTATGATCTTTTCTATTCACGCGTATAAGTAGACAACAGCTGCCATTCAACATCAATGATATAGTATCATTTTATAGATTTGAACAGTCATTTTATTTGGCAAACTCTTATTCGCTATATCTAGAGAAGAGCGAATTTCCCGAAATTCCATTTGAGGCCAATTCTAACGAACCGGCTGTTCAATTTGATTCAGTCCCACTAAATTCGTTGCAAATCGCAAGCGCCCGTGTTGCCCAGACTAACTCTCTGATATCCTCTAGGACTGTATCCAAGTTGGATACAGTCCTAAAAGACATCAGAGAGTCAAACAGGGCAATCGGGGCACTTGCGATTTCATCCCTGAAATAAAAAAAATACCATACTCACCTCCCTGGGTCTCCCATAGTGACACGTCTCTGACAGGCTTCTGAGATGACATTATGTCCCATGTGACCACTGCAGTCTGTAATTGGCTGCAGCGGTTACATGGTACAAGACAACGTCATCTCTTATTTAATTTTTTTTATGTCCTCTTCTCCCTTCTTCCTTTATTTAATCTGTAATATGGCAGCCGGCGGCCGCTATTTTGTAGATTCATGCGCCGCGAACCCCAAAAGTGTTGTATTTAGACAAATCCGAAACGTTTGAGAAGTTTGATTCGCTCATCTCTAACTGTATCATTTACATTTTATAGTGCGAATTTAAAGTTACAAGTTACACGCTTCTTTAGTGAAGAATGAAAGAATGATATTATATTGTCCTGGGTTTATTTACCTAGACATGCCTTTACAATAGATAAGATCTTCAGGGTAACCAAGAATTTATTATCATGTCTTTTTTTTTTAGTATTTTATTTCAAAAGAATATTTCCGTTTGTTTCTTAATGTAGGTGGAAGCTGCTGACTCGGACACAGAAAGCAAAGCAAGGGAATATCATTCTGTGGGGGTGCAGGTAGAAGATGAGAAACGGTAAGATTAGCTATACTTCTTCTACAGTTACACTATAGGTGGTTTTATTCTTGACAAGTAATCAAAAAACCAATAACTTGTGCTAATATGTGATTAAAATCTATTGTTCACAATAGTTAGGTTCTGCTTTTGACAAAAGAAAGCTGGTTGGAAAAATAATTTATTTTATGGCCGGCGACCTAACTCCGAA
Organism: Rhinoderma darwinii; assembly: GCF_050947455.1. Classification (NCBI taxonomy): domain Eukaryota; kingdom Metazoa; phylum Chordata; class Amphibia; order Anura; family Rhinodermatidae; genus Rhinoderma; species Rhinoderma darwinii. The sequence continues at coordinate 176,010,146 of NC_134690.1, forward strand.
CAAACAAACCGGTAACGTGACCGCTTCAACTTTGTTTGTTTGGAGTTACACCTCCGGCCGGGGTACCTCCAATACGAAACACTAACTATGGATTTATTACTTACCCAAAGAGTTCATAGTCACTGTTTGAGTAACAAGAGGAGCAGGGTGTATATATACCCAGAAGCTTATATTGTTATGAAAAGACGTCAAATGTCAATAATGTATTAGAGCAAAGGCTCCTTCAGATAACTAGGCATTTGCTTTGTAAAGTTGATCACTAATCCCACATATGTGTCATATGAGGCAAGGTGGCAAACTCTGCCACACACATAGATGGCAAAATTGAAGGATACCTAGACTCCATTAAGTAAAACACATGATCAGTTTCATCTTGGAAGGGGAGATGATCTTCTAATGGCGCACAATTCTCACACAAATTAAGAAGTAAATGTGCATACAAACACTCACACATACTATCATAAGAGGGCCTGGTATTTCTCCTGACATGTTTTAGTAAATACTAATATAATAACAATGCTGGGCACCTTTTTTTTTAGAACTCTCATTCCTCCTGCTTATGTATTAATAAATTGACATGTGGGTCAGTGGATCAACACTGTCTAAACTACGGTCAATTTATTCATACATTTCAAGGACGAATAACAGAGGAATGACCCAACACAGAGGAAATATTCTCCAGAATTGCTTTCATGGGGAATGCAAGTATTTACTAAATAGACATGTCAGGAGAGGTGACAGCTCCTCTTATTAAAGTCAATGAGTTCTGTCAGGTGCTGGTTGTCTCCGTCACTCAACAGAATCGGCGCTTCTAGTGTTTTTGTTGTTCTGCTCCTCTGACGGATCAGAACAATGGTGAGCCGAATGCAGATGTGAACAAGCCCTTATTATTAGTCAACAAAATATCTTGCTAAACAGATTTGCTTACAAGACAAACCTCCCCACATCGGAAACCAAGTAGTGTATATTGCCATGTGTGCATGGGTGGGTTTAAGTTCTGTGCAGACTCAAAATTGCCAAAAGATAATAGACTGTAAAAGATTTTGGCCAACTGAATAAATGGTACCAGTCAAATCTGCCCCCTCTGAAGAACCACAACACACTGTATCAAATATGCTATAGAGCCTATGTGAGCCAATGTGTAGCACCTCTGCTAGTGTCCCTCGCCTCTACTAGGCTTTTGATAAGGAGTTCTGCGCAGAACGGAAGCTTTTACTATGCATAAGCTTGAAGTCTGCTTGTCTAGGTGAAATAGGATGAATATTAAAGATTGTTTGAAGCTATTCACTAGACAGCAAGAGTATCTACTGTGCCACATTCTTTTTACAGGTACAGATTAGTGTATAACTTACTTTCCTCTTTTTCTATAACAGTAGCCAAGGACGTTTCAAGAGGTCAAACAGTGTAACAGCAGCTGTTCAAGCGGATTTAGAATTAGAAGGTTTTCCAGGTCATATCACAATGGAAGATAAAGGCCTTCAGTTTGGATCCTCATTTCAAAGACATTCTGAACCTAGTACTCCAACTCAGTATGGTGCAGTAAGAACAGTACGGACTCAGGGTTTGTTTAGTTACAGAGAAGATTACAGGACGCCTGTGGACACGTCAAATCTGCCCCCACCAGATCCCTGGCTAGAGCCTGCTCATGATATTTTGGACTCAGGCAGAATATCACCCAGTCGACAAGATGGAACATGGTTTATGAAGCTGCTTCATGCGGAAACAAAAAGAATGGAAGATTGGTGCAAGGACATGGAGCGGGAGGCAGAGGAGAATGATCTCTCTGAAGAAAGTAAGAAACCTTTATGTGTATGTTATTGGCCAGTCCTCCAAAGCCTGCAATAACATTTAAATATGTAGATGTCTAAAAGGGTGGATAAATTGAATGCATAATACATGCAGGGCAGTAAATATGTAACAAGTGAATTGTCACATCGTGATGCATGTGAAGTAAAATAAAGTATTTTCTTTGAGGTATCTGGAAAGTAATAAATGAGGAAACTTAAAGGTTGTGGATACCATTGGTGGCTGTTTCCTAAATTAAATGTATGAATTCTAGCATAAAATTAACTTTTAATATACAGTTATTAAAAATGTTGTACCGTTTCGGTTTTGAGGCTTCTACGGATCACAGTACATAGATGTTGCAGAACGCTATTGTCAGCAGAATCCATCAGTGAGCTGCTCTGACGACTTGGTCTGCAGTGGTTACTGTGTGCTCCTGAGCCTTATTTAGACCAACGTGTAATACGTCCGTGCAACGCGCGTGATTTTCACGCGCCTTGCACGGACCCATGTTAGTCTATGGGGCCGTGCAGACTGTCCGTGAGTTTCACGCAGCGTGTGTCCGCTGTGTAAAACTCACGACATATCCTATATCTGTGCATTGTTCGCGCATCATGCACCCATTGAAGTCAATGGGTGCGTGAAAATCACGCGCAGCACATGGAAGCACTTCCGTGTGACGCGCGTGATTCGCGCAACAGCGGTAAAAACTATGAATGAAAACAGAAAAGCACCACGTGCTTTTCTGTTTCCAAACATACAAACAGAGTGTCATAATGATGGCGGCTGCGCGAAAATCACGCAGCCACGCATCATACGCATCTGACACACGGAGCTGTTAAGTACCTTTTGCGCGTGCAGAACACCGCGTTTTTTGCACGCGCAAAACGCACACGCTCGTGTAAATCTGGCCAGATTTACACGAGCGTGTGCGTTTTGCGCGTGCAAAAAACGCGGTGTTCTGCACGCGCAAAAGGTACTTAACAGCTCCGTGTGTCAGATGCGTATGATGCGTGGCTGCGTGATTTTCGCGCAGCCGCCATCATTATGACACTCTGTTTGTATGTTTGGAAACAGAAAAGCACGTGGTGCTTTTCTGTTTTCATTCATAGTTTTTACCGCTGTTGCGCGAATCACGCGCGTCACACGGAAGTGCTTCCATGAGCTGCGCGTGATTTTCACGCACCCATTGACTTCAATGGGTGCATGATGCGCGAACAATGCACAGATATAGGATATGTCGTGAGTTTTACGCAGCGGACACACGCTGCGTGAAACTCACGGACAGTCTGCCCGGCCCCATAGACTAACATGGGTCCGTGCAAGGCGCGTGAAAATCACGCGCGTTGCACGGACGTATTACACGTTCGTCTAAATAAGCCCTAATACTGATCAAATCAAAGTTGTTCGGTCTGCAGCGGTTCCTGTGTGCTCCTGAGCAATCTTCTAAGCCTAATAGTGATCAAATCTAAGTTGATGAACTTTGATTTGATCAGTATTAGGCTTAGAAGATTATTTAGGAGCACACAGGAACCGCTGCAGACCGAGCCATCAGACCAGCTCACTGACCAAATAGGCTGACAACGGCATTCTGCAGCTTCTATTTACAGTAAAGTGATACATAGAAGCTGCAAAAGTAAAAGTATACAAAAGCTAGTTTTATGATGAAATACATACATTTTATTTAAAAAAAAAAAAAAAAAGCCACCAAACGTTTCCATAGCCTTTAAGAAAAAAAGTGTAAGCAATCAAAAGGTAAGTTTAAATATGATATTGTGCATAATGTTTTGCCATACACTAACAGTGTAATATAGTTATACTAGAGCATTAGCATTGGGACTAGCTGGTATATCTTCAGATGGATTTAAGGTGAATAAGTGGTATCTGTCATCATACTATGCTGCCTTGTATAAGGGCAGCAAAAAATATTGTGCCGTTTGGCTAAAAGCCCTTTTAGACAGGCCAAGGATCAGGCAAACGCACGTTCATATGTCGTCCCTATACATAATTAATCATTGTTCCTTGTGAAAGGAGCAAACAAGCGTCGATCAACGAGCTGTCTCGTTGATTGGCACTCATGTTCACGGCCCATATTGGCCCATGTAAAAGAACCCTTATGGAGCCGAACAATAAATATAGCAGACCCATAGTTATGAGTCCACTGTATTCATAAGGTGAGCACTCGCTCCGACTAACTCATCAGTCAGTGGTGAGAGGGGTGGGGAGAGCGCTTCCTTCATGAATATAGCAGGCTCATACAGCCAGTTTTTTTTTTTTTCATGTCTGCCTTCCAAGAGTCATAACCGTTTTAGTTTTCCGTCTACATAACCGTATGATGGTTTGTTTTTTGTGAGACAAATTGTAGTTTTTAACCCCTTCCCGCCGCATCCATTTTTTGGATTTTCACTTTTGTTTTTCCCTCCCCACCTTCCAAAAGCCATAACTTTATTATTTTTGCGTCAATATAGCCGTATGAGAGATTGTTTTTTGCAGGACAAGTTGTAGATTCTCCATATATTGTACCATATAATGTAGTGGGAAACTGGAAAAAAATTATTTGTGGAGTGGAATAGAAAAAAAACAGCAATTCCTCAATCTTTTGGGGTTTTGTTTTTCTGGCATTCACTGTGCTGAAAAAACAACATCTGCGGGTCAATAAGATACCAAATTTATATAGTTTTTTTATGTTTTACTTCTTTTACAAGAAAAAAACTGATTGATTGTTAAAAATAAAATTTATGTTTTCTCGCCATATTCTGAGAGCCATAACTTTTTTTTTTCTGTCGATTGAGCAGTAAGTGGGCTTATTTTTTGTGCGGCGAGCTGTAGTTTCTATTGGTACCATTTTGGGGTACATGAGATTTTTTTCATCACTTTTGTTTGATTTTTTGTGGGAGATGAAGTGACTAAAAAACTGCGATTTTGGAGTTTTATTTTCTTATTTTATATGGCGTTCACCGCGCGGGTTAAATAATGACATATTGCAATAGTTCGGACTTTGTTATGTTAATTTTTTTATTTTTTACATTGTGCTTGGGGGAAAATGGGGAAAAGGGGGGTTTAAATCGACAGCGCATTTGAAAAGTCTTCAGACACTTTTTTTCACATTGTTATATTGAGGCGTTGTGCTAAAATTTTTCCCAATCATTCTGCACTCAATACCCCATAATGACAAAGTGAAAACAGAAGTTTGGAAAATTTAGCAAATTTATTATAAATGAAAAACTCAAATTTCACATGGGCATTAGTATTAGTATTCAGACCACTTGCTGCGACACTTAATATTTAGCTTCTGGGGCCTCCCATTTCTCTGAATCATCTTTGAAATGTTTCTACACCTGTATTGTTGTCCACCTGTGGTAAATTCATTTGATTGGACATGATTTGGAAAGACACACCCCTGTCTATATAAGGTCTCAGGATTGTGTGGAGGCACAGATCTGGAGAGGGGTACAAAAAAATGTCTGCTGTTCCCAAGAGCACAGTGGTCTCCATAATTCTTAAATGGAAGAAGTTTGGAACAACCAGGACTCTTCCTAGAACTCGCTGCCCACCAAACTAAGTAATCGGGGGAGAAGGGCCCAATGCACACGACTGTATTTTTCATACGTAATTACGGACCGTAATTACGGACCCATTCATTTCTATGGGCTACGGACACCTTTCCGTATTTTAACGGATGGGTGTCCATGCCTTAGAAATGATAGAACATGTCCTTTTTTTGTCCGTAATTATGGAACAGACTTCCCATAGAGGTCTATGGACGCTTCCGTAATTACGGACGGCTACGGATGTGCATCTGTAGCCGTCCGTAATTATGGAAGCATTGCCATGCGACGCCAGTGGATTACTCTAGATTCCTCCCTGTTTTTGTGTGGATCTGTAAATACAGATGCACTACGAACCGTATTTATGGACACCCTTCCGTATATGCGAATGATTTACGGATGACTACGTATCCGTATTTACAGACCGTATTTACGGATGGATGAAAAATACGTTCGTGTGAATGGGGCCTAAGAGAGGTGACAAGAACCCAATGGTCACTCTGGCTGAGCTACAAAGATCCTGTGTGTGGATGGGAGAAACTTCCAGAAGGTCAACCATCACTGCAGCACTCCACCAATCTGGGCTTTATGGCAGAGTGGCCAGAAAGAAGCCTCTCCTCAGTAAAAGACACATTAAAGCCTGCCTGGAGTTTGCAAAAAAGCACCTAAAGGACTTTGAGACTGTGAGAAACAAGATTCCGTGGTCTGATGAACCAAGATTGAACTTTTTGGCCTCAATTCTAAGTGTCAAGTCTGGAGGAAACGGGGACACTGCTCATTACCTGCATGGTGGTGGCAGCATCATACTGTGGGGGTGTTTTTCAGCTAGTGGGAAAGGGAGACTGGTCATGGTTGGGGGAAAGATGAATGGAGAAAAGTACAGACATATTCATAATGAAAACCTGATCCAGGATGCTCTGACCTCAGACTGGCCCGAAGGTTCACCTTCCAAGACAATGACCATAATCACGCAGCAAAGGCAACACAGGAGTGGTTCAGGGACAACTCTGTGAATGTAATTGGGTGGCCCAGCCACAGTACTGACTTGAACCCAATCAAACATGTCTCTAGAGAGACCTGATAATGTCTGTCTACCGATGGTCCCCATCCAACTTGACAGAGCTTGAGATGATCTGCAGAGAAGAATGGCAGAAAATCCCGAAATCAAGGTGTGCAAACCTTGTGGCATCATATCCAGGAAGACAGGAGGTGGTTATCACTGCCAAAGGGGCTTCACCTAAGTAGTGAGTAAAGGGTCTGAATACTTATGTCAATGCAATATTAAAATTTTTCCTTTTCAATAAATTAGCAAAGATTACTAACATTCTGTTTTCACTTTGTCATTATGGGGTATTGAGTGCAGAATGATGGGGAAAAACTTCCATTTTTTTATATTAGCACAAGTCCTTAACATAACAAAATGTGAAAAAATGTAAAGGGTCTGAAGACTTTACGAATGCATTGTATTGCAGTATATCGTTATAAGATACAGCCGGCATGCTCATTGTATGGAGGGGGCTCAGCACGTGAGCCCGCTCCATGCTCCCCCACCCGAACTGCACAGTATATATATGGTGGATGTCGGGAAGGGGTTAATCGCACCATTTAATGTACCATATAAGTTACCAAAAAACTTGTGGGGTAGAATGCAAAAAAGAAACACCAGTTCCCTCATTATTTTTTGGGCTTTAATTTTACAGAATTCACCACGCGGTAAAAATGACGTTAATACTATTCTGCGGGTAAGAATAATTATGTAGATACCAAATTGATATAGTTTTTTTTAGGTTTTACTACTTTTACAAAATAAAAATAGTTTTGTGTTGCCATATTCTGAGACCCATACGTTTTTTTATTTTTCCATCGATGGAGCTGTGTGAGAGCTTGTTTTTTTGTGGTGTGAGTTTTAAAAAAAAAACAGCAATTCTGGCATACCCCCGATCATATAGCAAAAGGACACTCTTTTGGCAATCGTTGGGATCCTATGGATTTGTACACAGAAGGTAAAACAAAACCACTATGCGAACACTGCCTTACTTGTATGAATTGCTTTTAAAGTGTAGCTAAACATTAGACAAACTTCTGACATGTCATAGTAACATGTCAGAAGTTTGGATTGGTGGGGGTCCGAGCACTGAGACCCCCACCAATCACTAGAATGAAGAGGCTGAAGCGCTCGTGCGAGCGCTCAGCCGCTTCGTGTCTGTTCGACTTTTTCCAGAAATAAATGTATCGGTGTACGGACTCAATAGAAAGTCTATGAGCCCGTACTCCGATACATCGGCTTTCCGGGGGAAAAAAACAGACACAAAGCGGCTGAGCGCTTCAGCTGCTTCATTCTAGCCATTGGTGGGGGTCTCAGTGTTCAGACCCCCACCAATCCAAACATCTGACATGCCACTATGACATGTCAGAAGTTTGTCAAACGTTTAGCTACACTTTAAGAAGAAGGCTACACTTACTGTATAAGTGCATAAATGGAGGCTAAATACTTGTGTATCTAAATTTATACCCATATTTGTATACTTTTCTATTCATATATAACTATTATCTGGCCCAGTAGGGAACCAAAAAGTTAGGTCCGGTGGGCTACATCTGGCAGCACCCTACTGAATATCATTATTTTTGTCCTGTTGTACTAACAAAGTGTCTGTGTACTTTTTGTCTACAACTATGCACATCCTGACCTGTCTTAATGTGAAAAACTTAATGTAATGGCAGGGGGGTAGGGAAACAGACAGTGAGCCCTAATCTACCCACCACTCGGTCCCTGCCTACTTGCAACGACCCGCCCTAGGCGACGGGGTACAACTGGGCGATGGTCCCTACGCTCAGTAGGTGCACGACAGACAAACAGACAAGGGGACACAAGCAAAGGGAAATGGGGCAGTTGCCCACGGCAACACCGTGAGCAACAAGAGAGGTGAACGAGCCGAGTCAAACCAGGAATGTACGAGGTACCAAACGCAGAGCAGGAGACTAGTCAGTAAGCCGGGGTCAGTATGAAGAAAGGTCAAATAGCTAGGAGCTGCAGCAAGGCCAGGAAACCACACGAGAAGAATCACAAGCAAAGGAGGAACAGGAAAGGCAGGTATAAATAGACAGAGGGCGGGAGCTAGCTCCGTCTGGCCAGGCTGCGATAGGCTCTCCCACTCCTAAGCCTGCCATCCTGAGTGGTGGAAGATGGAGTCAGTCTCAGAGACATAGAACCAGGTGCAGACTGATTACCCATGGGCGTATACACAGAAGTTGTGCCTGGCAGATCCTTTACACTTAATCTTTCAGTCTTTATTGTTAAAGATTCCATGTCTTAAAATATGCCAAATTAAAATTTTCTGTAGATGATAATGTAACTTCACCGTGCTATAAAAAATATATAGGCAGGTCATCATTCAACAAAGTAAAAAAAAATGATGATCTAATAGATTGAAGGGTAATGATCACCATCTAACCACTAAAACGTGATAGCTGTTAAAGGGGTTGTTCACTTTTGGAAAAACATGGCTGCTTTCTTCCAACAACAGCGCCACAGGTTGTGTGTGGTATTACAGTTCAGTCCCATTCACTTTAATGGCGATGAGCTTCAATACCAGAACCAATCCACGGACAGATATGGAGCTGAATTTATAGGAAAGTAGCCATGTTTTTCTAATCCTGGACATCCCCTTTAATGGTAAAGCTACATCTGCCTGCTTACATACCTAAACCGGTATAAATACCATTAAGGCCTGGGACGGTAAACTGGTTAGCAGCCACCATCTAAAATCAAAGCTTGGAAATAAATTAGAAGTAACTACTAGAACTCTTTTAATTCATATTCCCTAAGAGCTGTAGCTGGATTTTTTTAAGAAAAGCATGTTTTTGCTGCTGTATATAAGATTATAGGATTAACATCTAGTGGTATATGCTGCTTATTTTTTATTCAAAAAATATAATAGATTTTACGGTTCGTTCCCTTCATAAATCTATCCTGCTGACAGTTGACACACATTGTTTTCTAACAAAATGCAGTAACAAAGTAAACTCATATTGCTATGCTGCATAATCCAAGGAATATTGAAGAAGAGTGGAGATAAACAGCCACAAACTACTTAATCCCACAGAGAAAATTGATACTTGATTCATATATGTTAAATGTGTACAAAAATTATGGTATGCGCGCTGCCACTCCATTCTAAGTCTATGTAAATGACGGAAACAGCTGAGTACACTGCACGCGTTTTTTTTTTCAGTCCCATAGACATTGAATGGAGCAGCGACGTGCATTCTACATTCAAGCTCCTACTCACTGCCGAGGTTGCAGTGAGGAGGATCAGGGGGTTCGGGGTCCCAGTGGTGGGGCCCCATGCTATCAGACAATTATCATTTATACGGTGGATAGGAGATAGTTGGAGATTCCGGGAACTTGCCTTTAACTTTTATTAATTCCTGTTAAAAAGAATAGGCGGATTATTTAACCCCATAACTACACGGCCAAGTTTCGTTTTTTCCGTATAACAACTTGTTTTTTGTGGGACAAGTTAGAGTTTTTCATGGCACCAATGTACCGTATAATGTAATGGGAAACTGAACTGAATGGTACTTGTGGGGTGAAATGGGCAAAAAACTGAGATAGAGACATTTTTGGGAGGTTTTGTTTTTACAGCGTCCATCGTGCAGTAAAAACTACATGTTCACTTGATACCAAATTTATATGAGTTTTTTTTTTTTTCGTTTTACCACTTTTATAAAAAAAAAAACTAAAAATAACATTTTTGCCATACTCATAATTTTTTATTTTTCCGTCGATTGAGTGATTTTTTGCGGGGCATGCTGTAGATTTAATTGGTACTAATTTGGGGTACATGCAGCTTTTTGATCACTTTTTATTCCATTTTTTTTGGGAAGCGGAGGTGACCAAAAAAAAGAAATTTGGGTGTTTTCCATTTTTTTTTTATTTACGGCGTTCACTGATTAGGGTTAAATAAAGTTATATTGTAATAGTTCGGACTTTTACGGACGCAGCGTTTCCAGTTATGTTAACTTTTTTTAACATTAGTTTTGGGAAAAAATGGGAAAAGGGGGGAAACTTTGAACTTTTAATATATACACTACCGTTCAAAAGTTTAGGGTCACTTTCCTTATATTTGAAAGAAAAGCACAGTTTTTTTTCATAGAAGGTAACATTAAATTAATCAGAAATACACTCTATACATTGTTAATGTGCTAAATGACTATTCCAGCTGCAACTGTCTGGTTTTTAATGCAATATCTACATAGGTGTATAGAGGCCCATTTCCAGCAACCATCACTCCAGTGTTCTAATGGTACATTGTGTTTGCTAACGGTGTTAGAAGGCTAATGGAGGATTAGAAAACACTTGAAAATCCTTGTGCAATTACGTTAGCACCGCTGTAAACCGTTTTGCTGTTTAGAGGAGCTATAAAACTGACCTTCCTTTGAGCTAGTTGAGAATCTGGAGCATTACATTTGTGGGTTCGATTAAACTCTCAAAATGGCTAGAAAAAGAGAGCTTTCATGTGAAACTCGACAGTCTAATCTTGTTCTTAGAAATGAAGGCTATTCCATGCGAGAAATTGCCAAGAAACTGAAGATTTCCTACAACCGTGTGTGCTACTCCCTTCAGAGGACAGCACAAACAGGCTCTAACCAGAGTAGAAAGAGAAGTGGGAGGCCCCGCTGCACAACTGAGCAACAAGACAAGTACATTAGAGTCTCTAGTTTGAGAAATAGACACCTCACAGGTCCTCAACTGGCAGCTTCATTAAATAGTACCCGCAAAACGCCAGTGTCAACGTCTACAGTGAAGAGGCGACTCCGGGATGCTGGCCTTCAGGGCAGAGTGGCAAAGAAAAAGCCATATCTGAGACTGGCTAATAAAAGGAAAAGATTAATATGGGCAAAAGCACACAGACATTGGACAAAGGAAGATTGGAAAAAAGTCTTATGGACAGACGAATCGAAGTTTGAGGTGTTTGGATCACACAGAAGAACATTTGTGAGACGCAGAACAACTGAAAAGACGCTGGAAGAGTGCCTGATGCCATCTGTCAAGCATGGTGGAGGTAATGTGATGGTCTGGGGTTGCTTTGGTGCTGGTAAAGTGGGAGATGTGTACAAGGTAAAAGGGATTTTGAATAAGGAAGGCTATCACTCCATTTTGCAACACCATGCCATACCCTGTGGACAGCGCTTGATTGGAGCCAATTTCATCCTACAACAGGACAATGACCCAAAGCACACCTCCAAATTATGCAATAACTATTTAGGGAAGAAGCAGGCAGCTGGTATTCTATCTGTAATGGAGTGGCCAGCGCAGTCATCAGATCTCAACCCCATAGAGCTGTTGTGGGAGCAGCTTGAACGTATGGTACGCAAGAAGTGCCCATCAAGCCAATCCAACTTGTGGGAGGGGCTTCTGGAAGCATGGGGTGAAATTTCTCCCGATTATCTCAGCAAATTAACAGCTAGAATGCCAAAGGTCTGCAATGCTGTAATTGCTGCAAATGGAGCATTCTTTGACGAAAGCAAAGTTTGAAGGAGAAAATTATTATTTGAAATAAAAATCATTATTTCTAACCTTGTCAATGTCTTGACTATATTTTCTAGTCATTTAGCAACTCATTTGATAAATATAAGTGTGAGTTTTCATGGAAAACACAAAATTGTCTGGGTGGCCCCAAACTTTTGAACGGTAGTGTATATTCTTTGTAACATTAAAAAAACAACTTTATTTAACGGTCTTTTATTTTTTTAGAAGTCTCCCTAGGGGACTTGAACCAGCAATAGTTGGATTGCGTATTTGATATTTTGCAATACTAATGTACTGCAATATATCGTGTTTCTTACAGCCTTCTTTGAAGCCCTGCTAGGAGTACAAAGATGGCAGGCCTGATGGCTTTCATTAGGCCCCCAGGCTGCCATGACGACCATTGGCCGATGGCTGACTTGCCCCCCTCATTAAAGCTTTAGATGTTGTGGTCGCGATTGATCACGGCATCTAAGGGGTTAAACGGGCGGAATCAAAGTGATCTTTGATTCTGCCCTTTGCAGTGAGGTGTCGACTGTATTACACAGCTGTCATCCGCTAAATATGGAGCGAGCTCAGCCCGTGAACGCGCTCCATACTTCCCTTTAACGGCTGCCACATACATGTACTTGGCATGATGTTAAGGGGTTAAACTTTAAAATTTACAAGGAACTACTTCCAATTCCAAGTAGCCCTGATAATGACAAAAAGATAAGAAATAAGGTTTTAAAATCAGACAGAATAGAGCTAACAGCAGAAAGAACATTAGTCTTTTCCTATCCAGTTTTGCCTCATTCTGTCATTCCTGCTTGATCACCTCGTTCCTCCCTAATATTTACTCAATACATACGTAGATCTCTTGATAACATAGTTACATAGTAACATAGTTAGTGGGTTGAAAAAATACATGTCCATCAAGTTCAACCAAAGGATGGGAGAAAGGGAAGGGATGGGTGAAACTATCAAACTTTGTTTTACCCCTATTGATCCAGAGGAAAGTTGAAAAAAAAAAAAAAAAGGAAATAGATAAATATAAAAATTACCCATAAAGCATTAACCAATCTTTCGTAAAAAGGAAAAATTTCCACCTTATCCCAAGTGGCGATCAGACTAGATAAACATTCAAACAAGAATTCTATACGTTGATATTATTTTTTTCTAAGAAATTATCTAAGCCTTTTTTTGAAGCCCTTTACTGTTCCTGCTGTCACCAGCACCTGAGGTAGATTATTCCACAGATTTTCAGTTCTTATGGTAAAGAAGGCTTGTCGCATCTGGAGATTAAACCTTGTCTTTTGAGGGGATTTTACATGGAACAGCTTTTCACCATATATTTCTTGTATGTGCCATTCATATGCTTATACAAGATAATCAAGTCCTCCCATAGTTGTCTTTTATAGGTTTAGTTCTTTGAATTTTCACAATAAGTAAACATATGGGCACAAGCCACAACAAAAGCTTTTGCATTGTAAAAACAATGTAAAAAAAATATGAGTTTAAACATTGGCTATATGAGGAACAGCAGATGTGCCATTCCATCCAGTGTAAAAGCCAAATAAATCACAAAAATGTAACATGTAGCACTAAAACAAGTACATCAAGAAAGTCGAAAAGCGGAAAAGAGAAAAGAGAGGAAAGAGAGAGAACAAAAAGGGAGAAGAGGTGTGCAAGAGAGATATCCCAGTGTGACACCCATGGCCGCGGATCGTCGGGATTACTCACCCTCCGACGACCGCAGCCATGGATCAGTGAGCGATGGCCCGCATCTCCTCCTCAGGATACGCCGGCGCTCACTTCCGCTTCACTCTGCTGTGTCCCTGAAAAGTCTGTTAAATTAGCCCATGATCACCCTGGACTATAGGAAGGGCCCTGCCCCTTCCTTCATTGCCTGAGCGTTGTTGTGTTTACTCGTGTTAGTCTTTGCAAATGGTCCCTTAGTGTTTTCCAGTTCCTAGTGTACGCGTACCTGCTACCTGTATCCTGTGCTACCTTGATCCTGTGCCATAGAGAGTTGGAGTCATGTTGTGCCGTATGCTACGCCTGCTGTGTTACACCGCGCCTGGTGTCTGCCTGCTGCCAAGGTCCCATCCGAGCCTAACCGTCGCTACTGTCTGAATTACCACAGGTAGCCTTATTCGAACTATAGACATTTACTTGGTATCCTGTTGGCCAGCTGCTATCCCGCTCTGGCGGTGCGGCCCAGTGGGTCCACACACCCATCGTGACAGTATGCTCAGGCCATGGACCCCACTGGTCAACTCAAGACTATGACAACGTCACAAGTCATGCGGGCAGATATGCTATACCTCCGGTCACGACAAGACCAACTCCTCCAGGAGATTAACACCATTGCACATCGGCTGGATACGCAAGCTGCAGCCTTTCCGGTTACCTCTGCTGTTCCGACTACTACACCTCCTTGCAGCGCCAACTCCCGATTTTCTCTGCCACTACCTCCTCGCTATGATGGAGACATGAGGACCTGCAGGGGATTTCTGAACCAATTCCAGATTCACTTCACATTGTTTGCAGAGGCCTTCCCTTCTGATGACAAAGATCGCCTTCATAATCTCTCTCCTCACTGGCAAAGCCCTGTCATGGGCGAACCCCATTTGGGAAAGTCAGGGATCCGTGAGTTACAGCGGTTCGTACAGACTTTCCGTACTATATTTGAGGAACCTGGGAGAGTTTCATAGACTGCTGCATCCCTGTTGATGTTTCGCCAGGAAGACTCCTCCGTGTGCAAGTACGCCATTCAGTTCCGCACCCTGACTGCCGAACTAACCTGGGACAACGAGGCCTTGGTGACTACATTCTGGCAGGGATTGTCCCCTGAAATTAAGGATGAGCTTGCCGCCCGAGATCTCCTATCTACCCTGTATGACCTCATTCTTCTGGCCGCCCGGATTGACCTGCAGATCCGAGAACGGTCCCAGGAGGTTCGTCGGGAGGGAGGACTCCCTAGGTCGGCTCCTACATTTCAGCAACCTCTGCTGCCCTCATCAGCTGTTCCAGCAGAGGAGTCTATGAGAATGGACCATCTCAAGTTGTCTATCCATAAAAAACAACGCAGACGCACTTCGGGACTCTGTCTGTATTGCGCCCTCGGAGGCCATCTTGTGCGTCTGTGCCTCCAAAAACCCCAGAGCCTAGGGTAATACATGCACACACATTTTTTTTTGGGGGGGGGGGCACATGTATTGGGGCTATTTCCCCTGACGTTTCAAGACCTTAGGGACGCCCTTGGCTGCTAGTGCTGCATCGTTGGGTCACTTAGGAGACTGATGCAGCTGAAAGCTGCAGGCCGTCGGCCATTAAAAGTTTGGGGGGGCCCAGGTAGAACCTTTGTATCGGGTCCATGAGCCTTTAGCTACGGCCCTGCTATTGAAAAATTGTTAGGGTTAATTAAGCTTTTCAAGGAAAGGAGGGGTTGTAGTATATCTGGGGCATTAATGTGTTAAATTGCTGGCTGCATATTGTTACAATGTTATATGACTTGATCCAGAGTGCTGGGTGTAGCTGAGTCATTGTATTGCCTAGCTGGAGAATAAAGCAGCCTTCTGAAGTCTGGGCCTGATAACCTGTGTCATACACTACAGAGCCCAGAACTGAACAGCATATTCTGGATGAGGCCGCACTAATGCTTGGTAAAGTGGTAATATTACATCCCTGTCTCATGAGTCCATGCCTCTTTAATACACAACAGTATCATGCTGGCCTTAGAAGCAGCTGATTGACACTGCATGCTGTTATTTAGTCTATGATGTACAAGTACACCCAGATCCTTTTCAACAAATGATTCTCCCAGTTCAGCTCCCCCTAGGACATATAATGCATGCAGATTATTAGTAACTTTCTACTCAGCATTGATTACTGCATTCATTCTCTGATCTTAGCTTCCCTCTATGTGTTTGAGCAGACCAATCATTCCCTGTCTGATCAGGAGCACTTTTGTTTTAGAATAACAAAAGATCACATCCAGCACTGATGGTTTGCTGGACCTTTGATAGAATGAGCTACAGCGAGCTCAGACGCTGAGTTTTTTAAGCCCTTTCGTCACATCTCCAACCAGGGGTCTGGCCCATCCTAAGCTAATAAAGGGACAGTGACATCGGACTCACATGTCCTGCCCCCAGCCAATGACATCTCCTAAATCCTAGAGCACCCATCTGTCTGTAGCAGCCAATGAGAGTGCTAAATGCCAACATTCCCTTTTTCTCCATACAAATAGACTGTGCAAATATAATAAAAGTTAAGGTGGAGTAAGATGCGACAAATTTTATTAAGAGGTCCATGCCTCTTTATAAATTTGATTCAGTGTCACTGAATGAAATCTATGCCAGCCAGGAGCTGGTGTAGATTTCCGCTATAATTTACGCCAGTTTCTGACGTAAGTTATAACGAATACACTACCGTTCAAAAGTTTGGGGTCACCCAGACAAATTTTGTGTTTTCCATGAAAACTCACACTTATATTTAACAAATGAGTAGCAAAATGACTAGAAAATATAGTCAAGACATAATTTTCTCCTTCAAACTTTGCTTTCGTCAAAGAATGCTCCATTTGCAGCAATTACAGCATTGCAGACGTTTGGCATTCTAGCTGTTAATTTGCTGAGGTAATCGGGAGAAATGTCACCCCATGCTTCCAGAGGCCCCTCCCACAAGTTGGATTGACTTGATGGGCACTTCTTGCGTACCATACGGTCAAGCTGCTCCCACAACAGCTCTATGGGGTTGAGATCTGGTGACTGCGCTGGCCACTCCATTACAGATAGAATACCAGCTGCCTGCTTCTTCCCTAAATAGTTCTTGCATAATTTGGAGGTGTGCTTTCGGTCATTGTCCTGTTGTAGGATGAAATTGGCTCCAATCAAGCGCTGTCCACAGGGTATGGCATGGCATTGCAAAATGGAGTGATAGCCTTCCTTATTCAAAATCCCTTTTACCTTGTACAAATCTCCCACTATAGCAGCACCAAAGCAACCCCAGACCATCACATTACCTCCACCATGCTTGACAGATGGTGTCAGGCACTCTTCCAGCATCTTTTCAGTTGTTCTGCGTCTCACAAATGTTCTTCTGTGTGATCCAAACACCTCAAACTTCGATTCGTCTGTCCATAAGACTTTTTTCCAATCTTCCTTTGTCCAATGTCTGTGTGCTTTTGCCCATATTAATCTTTTCCTTTTATTAGCCAGTCTCAGATATGGCTTTTTCTTTGCCACTCTGCCCTGAAGGCCAGCATCCCGGAGTCGCCTCTTCACTGTAGACGTTGACACTGGCGTTTTGCGGGTACTATTTAATGAAGCTGCCAGTTGAGGACCTGTGAGGTGTCTATTTCTCAAACTAGAGACTCTAATGTACTTGTCTTGTTGCTCAGTTGTGCAGCGGGGCCTCCCACTTCTCTTTCTACTCTGGTTAGAGCCTGTTTGTGCTGTCCTCTGAAGGGAGTAGTACACACCGTTGTAGGAAATCTTCCGTTTCTTGGCAATTTCTCGCATGGAATAGCCTTCATTTCTAAGAACAAGAATAGACTGTCAAGTTTCACATGAAAGCTCTCTTTTTCTAGCCATTTTGAGAGTTTATTCGAACCCACAAATGTAATGCTCCAGATTCTCAACTAGCTCAAAGGAAGGTCAGTTTTATAGCTCCTCTAAACAGCAAAACTGTTTACAGCAGTGCTAACATAATTGCACAAGGGTTTTCAAGTGTTTTCTAATCATCCATTAGCCTTCTAACACAGTTAGCAAACACAATGTACCATTAGAACACTGGAGTGATGATTGCTGGAAATGGCCTCTATACAACTATGTAGATATTGCATTAAAAACCAGACGTTTGCAGCTAGAATAGTCATTTAGCACATTAACAATGTATAGAGTGTATTTCTGATTAATTTAATGTTATCTTCATTGAAAAAAACTGTGCTTTTCTCTCAAAAATAAGGAAATTTCTAAGTGACCCTAAACTTTTGAACGGTAGTGTATATATATATATATATATATATATATATATATATATATATATATATAACATTAACGAAAATGATTGATACCCTAAGATGTAGCTGGATATTCCCATACATATATACAGTGAAGGAAAAAAGTATTTGATCCCTTGCTGATTTTGTAAGTTTGCCCACTGTCAAAGACATGAACAGTCTAGAATTTTTAGGCTAGGTTAATTTTACCAGTGAGATATAGATTATATAAAAAAAAAAAAAAAAACAGAAAATCACATTGTCAAAATTATATATATTTATTTGCATTGTGCACAGAGAAATAAGTATTTGATCCCTTTGGCAAACAAGACTTAATACTTGGTGGCAAAACCCTTGTTGGCAAGCACAGCAGTCAGACGGTTTTTGTAGTTGATGATGAGTTTTGCACACATGTTAGATGGAATTTTGGCCCACTCCTCTTTGCAGATCATCTGTAAATCACTAAGATTTCGAGGCTGTCACTTGGCAACTCGGATCTTCAGCTCCCTCCATAAGTTTTCAATGGGATTAAGGTCTGGAGACTGGCTAGGCCACTCCATGACCTTAATGTGCTTCTTTTTGAGCCACTCCTTTGTTGCCTTGGCTGTATGTTTCGGGTCATTGTCATGCTGGAAGACCCAGCCACGAGCCATTTTTAATGTCCTGGTGGAGGGAAGGAGGTTGTCACTCAGGATTTGACGGTACATGGCTTCATCCATTCTTCCATCGATGCGGTGAAGTAGTCCTGTGCCCTTAGCAGAGAAACACCCCCCAAAACATAATGTTTCCACCTCCATGCTTGACAGTGGGGACGGTGTTCTTTGGGTCATAGGCAGCATTTCTCTTCCTCCAAACACGGCGAGTTGAGTTAATGCCAAAGAGCTCAATTTTAGTCTCATCTGACCACAGCACCTTCTCCCAATCACTCTCAGAATCATCCAGATGTTCATTTGCAAACTTCAGACGGGCCTGTACATGTGCCTTCTTGAGCAGGGGGACATTGCGGGCACTGCAGGATTTTAATCCATTACGGCGTAATGTGTTACCAATGGTTTTCTTGGTGACTGTGGTCCCAGCTGCCTTGAGATCATTAACAAGTTCCCCCCCGTGTAGTTTTCGGCTGAGCTCTCACCTTCCTCAGGATCAAGGATACCCCACGAGGTGAGATTTTGCATGGAGCCCCAGATCGATGTCGATTGACAGTCATTTTGTATGTCTTCCATTTTCTTACTATTGCACCAACAGTTGTCTCCTTCTCACCCAGCGTCTTACTTATGGTTTTGTAGCCCATTCCAGCCTTGTGCAGGCCTATGATCTTGTCCCCGACATCCTTAGAAAGCTCTTTGGTCTTGCCCATGTTGTAGAGGTTAGAGTCAGACTGATTAATTGAGTCTGTGGACAGGAGTCTTTTATACAGGTGACCATGTAAGAGCTGTCTATAATGCAGGCACCAAGTTGATTTGGAGCATGTAACTGGGTCTGGAGGAGGCTGAACTCTTAATGGTTGGTAGGGGATCAAATACTTATTTCTCTGTGCACAATGCAAATAAATATATATAATTTTGACTATGTGATTTTCTTTTTTTTTTTTTTATAATCTATCTCTCACTGGTAAAATTAACCTAGCCTAAAAATTCTAGACTGTTCATGACTTCAATACTTATTTCCTTCACTGTATAAAGAGAGCTAGTTATAGTTAGCGTGTTATCATGTACCATAATCTGTTCCAATTCCAACTGACTGTTATCACCCCCCATTGTCATAGATTACCACCCATCATCCTTTTGTTAGCCTAAAAATTCTAGACTGTTCATGACTTTGACAGTGGGCAAACTTACAAAATCAGCAAGGGATCAAATACTTATTTCCTCCACTGTAATGCCTCATTTACACGAGCGTGTGCGTTTTGCGCGCGCAAAAAACGCAGCGTTTTGCGTGCGCAAAAGGCACTTGACAGCTCCGTGTGTCATCCGTGTATGATGCGCGGCTGCGTGACTTTCGCGCAGCCGCCATCATAGAGATGAGGCTAGCCGACGTCAGTCACTGTCCATGGTGCTGAAAGAGTTAACTGATCGGCAGTAACTCTTTCAGCACCCTCGACAGTGCATTCCGATCACCATATCGAGTAACCTGTTTAAAAAAAAAGGTACGTACTTACCGAGAACTTCCCGGCCGTTGCCTTGGTGACGGGTCCTTGGTGACGCGTCCTTGGTGACGCGCCTCTCTTGACATCTGGCCCCACCTCCCTGGATGACGCGGCAGTCCATGTGACCGCTGCAGCCTGTGCTTGGCTTGTGATTGGCTGCAGCTGTCACTTGGACTGAATTGTCATCCCGGGAGGTCAGACTGGAGGAAGAAGCCGGGAGTTATCGGTAAGTCAGAACTTTTTTTTTTTTTACACGTTCACGTATATTGGAATCGGAAGTCACTGTCCAGGGTGCTGAACCAGTTTAACTCTTTCAGCACCCTGCACAGTGACTGTCTCCTGCCGGGTTCGGTCAAAACGAGTTCGGCCGAACCCGGTAAAGTTCGGTTTGGTCATCTGTAAGACACTCAGTTCGGATGTTTGTAAACAGGAAAGCACGTGGTGCTTTTCTGTTTACATTCAGTTTGACAGCTCTTGCGCGAATCACGCAGTTCGCACGGAAGTGCTTCCGTGCGACCTTCGTGGTTTTCACGCACCCATTGACTTCAATGGGTGCGTGATGCGCGAAAAACGCAGATTTATAGAACATGTCGTGAGTTTTTTCAGCGCACTCACGCTGAGCAAAACTCACGGACTGTCTGCATGCCCCCATAGAGTAATATAGGTGCGTACGACACGCGTGAAAAGCACGCGGGTCGCACGCGCGTATATTATGCTCGTGTAAATGAGGCCTAAGTGTATCAACACTGGTTTGTTTTCAGATACATATTTAGATGCTCGGTTCATTATTTCTATCTATGTGTTTTGGAGTACCAACTTGTGTGTATATTCGCTATAGATATACTATGTCAGCTTATCAGCATATGATCTCAAACCATTCTTATGTAAGGGTAAACTACAGATGTCCCCAAAGTCCACGTATTACACACATACAATAGTGGATCTACACCTCTAATCGTACACTAAAATACTAGTTCAGGTTAGTGCAGATTTACACGAGCGTGTGCGTTTTGCGCACGCAAAAAATGTGGCGTTTTGCGTGCGCAAAAGGCATTTAACAGCTCTGTGTGTCAGCCCCGTATGATGCGCGGCTGCGTGATTTTCGCGCAGCCGCCATCATTATGACACTCCGTTTGGATGTTTGTAAACAGAAAAGCCCGTGGTGCTTTTCTGTTTACATTCATAGTTTGACAGCTGTTACGCGAATCACGCTCGTCCCACGGAAGTGCTTCCATGTGGCATGCATGATTTTCACGCACCTATTGACTTCAATGGGTGCATGATGTGTGAAATACGCACAAAGAACGGACATGTCGTGACTTTTTCGCAGCAGACACGCTGCGTAAAAATCATGCAACTGTTTGCACGGTCCCATAGACTAATATAGGTCCGTGCGACGCGCGTGAAAATCACGCTCGTTGCACGGATGTATATCCCGTTTGTCTGAATAAGCCCTCACTAGGTCAAATCAAGTATGTGAGATATATTGTCTATTTTGCAGAACCCTTTCAGTCCACCACCTCGGAGTGTCACCAAGAGGGGGATTAGACGTAATGTGCGTGATACTAGTCAAATAAATTATGCAAAGGAGATCGCTTCATTCAGGCCCTTGGGGTTCACTGACTGCAGTCTAAAAATCCAGCGTGCCTCTTTTTGCAAAAACCCCGTATCAGAATCTACATACCTAGGTTAACCTCATATTAAGTGTAAGTTGACTCGCAGTATTCGGTCTGTGTACTGCACATTATTATTTTCTGGACTTTATCTTTAGTTCTAGTAATATCCTTACGTTTCGTTACTTATAATACGGTAGGGTTTTCTTTTCTTCATGGGTCCTATGAAAATAAGAGTTATAGTTACTAATGAGAAAGGCTTGTCCTGTATGCAGCATTTCAATCCTTGCAGATAGTCAGTGTGAACAGCCTCAAAGGCATTAATAGATGTTTCTTCCAGAAATAAGAGTTGTGTTTCATTAGAGCCTATAAAGTTAATGAACAAAACTGCAGGGCATAAAGTCTACATTACGTCCTGTGTTCCATGACATTCCGCAGAGCTGTAATTTAGTTTGTTGGGTGCATATAAACGGATTTGGCTTTGGATGGTAAGATAAAGTGACATTGACTTTCATTACTTATTTTACATTGTCAAAAGAATATGCTCGCATGTTTTTAGTTCACTGAGTCATTATGAAAGTAAAAAGCAAAATAACAAAGCGCTGTAATAAGAAAGTATTTTGTTATTAATAGAACGTAGTTGTCAGTGCTGTTCCAGTCAGCTCCTCTTTGTTTCACTGCTGTATGATGATCAAGTGATCGCAGGGCCAGAAAAAGGGGGTTTACATGAAAGCATGGGCATATCTATAGCCATAGCAGTTGCTATGGGTCGGGAGGCTGAGGGGGTTCACTCAGGTGGAAGAATGTTATTCCTTTTGTGAGTAATGAGGAGGTGGTGACTTTGTGTGATCTGCCACTTTTTGATGGGTTTTCCCTTGTGCAGAAGGTCTGATATATGACATTACTATTTACTCTGTGATTACTGGTCAAGTAAAATAGTTTTTTCATTTGAGAAACATTACTGCTGCTCCGTTTACTGTCAGCTGGGTAAGGGGCACTTTGAATGCCCCTGCATTGGAGGCATCCAACCATGGTGGAATGCTGAAAGGGGCATGGGGGGCACAATTTATACTATTAATAATAAGTCAAGTCATAAAAGTTACGTTATTAGGCTCTCAGAGGCTTTACTAACCTTTGCGCATTGCTTCAAGGACACCAAGTGGAATTTATTAACTTTTCTTTGTCAGTTTCCTAACGTAAAAAATATGTAATCTGCGGGAAAAATTTGCTTTTCTAAAAAGTAGGTGAGACTTAGTTAAAGGGGTGGGGATACCAGCGGGCCAAGCAAATGTATTATAATTAACGCCAGAAACTGGCATTAATTATAGCAGAAATCTATACCAGCTCCAAGCTGGCGTTGATCTCACTCTGAAGTTAGAGATGTAACAGGGCACAGGCAGGCCCCGTACCCCACCCCCATGATCGGATATTCAAATAAAACAACTGAAAATAAATGCAAAAATTATTTACTCACCTCATCGCTGCGCTTCTCCCCCGGATCCCCTCAGGCCCCCATACCAGGCTACGGCACATACAAGGTCCTTATGCCAGGTCTTATATGCGACGCAGCACACAACGTTCTGATGTACTGCGCTGACGTCCTGACGCTGCTATCTTGTATGTGCAGTTGCCTGATTTGGGTGTCTGAGCGGATCCGGGGGAAACAGGTGGAGCGGTGAGGTTAGTATTTTTTTTAAATGTTATGTCTGATTGAAGAGGCAGAAAAGAGGGACGGGGCACGGCAGTGCGACCACAATTGTTACGCAACAATTGTGGCGCGCAGCCAACTGTAAATGCTACATATTAAGAGGTATTCACCAGTCTTAATAAATCTGCCTCACTGTCCTTCTTTATAATAGGGACTGTCTGACTATGATTGTTTAGACTGCCTATCAGTCAATGGATACTCTAGTGTGGGGGGGGGGGTGTGGCAGGCATTAGAGATCTGGGAGTGAGGATTAGGTGGAATGGGGTGTCATACCAACAGGCTACTTAGTAGATTGCCTTGTGATAGATAGATAGATAGATAGATAGATAGATAGATAGATAGATAGATAGATAGATAGATAGATAGATAGATAGATAGATAGATAGATAGATAGACAGACAGATAGATATGAGATAGATAGATAAATGACCTCAATAATATATTCTATACCATGGCAGAGAGGTCCGACCTGAAAAGATGTGACTACAAGAGGCCACAAGAAATACATCCTAACGGTTGGTTTGACCGTGAGTGCAAAGAAGTACGGAAGACACTAAGAAATGCCTCAAATAAGAAGCACCGAGACCCAAACAACACCGGTCTGAAGGAGGCCTACAGCAACATACAGAGGCAATACAAGACCATCCTCCGAAAGAAAAAACAAAGGCACATCTCCACCAAACTTACCCAACTCCAAGATGCCCTCCATGACAACTCGTTCTGGGAATTATGGAAACACATGGGCAAAAATTGCAAGAAAAACAACCTTCATATTCAAAATGGCAACATCTGGCTCCAATATTTCAAGGACCTCTACAAAGATATCCCGAAAGAAGAACAAAGCCAAGAACAAAAACAAATAATATCAAAATTGAAGGCGATGGAGGAAACACTTAAAGATTCTCAAAACCCCCTGGACGCACCAATAACACTGCAAGAAGTAACAGAGAGAACCTCAGACATAAGGTGTAAAAAATCCAGCGGCCTAGACAGAATCTCACCAGAAATGATAAAACACAGCCCGCCAGAAATACAGGCCGCAATAGTAAAACTATTTAATATGGTGCTGAGTGCCGGCTACTTCCCGCAAATCTGGAACCAAGGCCTTATAACACCAATCCACAAGAGTGGGGACAGGTACGACCCGGCCAACTACCGAGGGATATGTGTCAGCAGCAACCTGGGGAAACTGTTCAGCAGCATCCTGAATAAGAGAATCCTCAGCTTCCTCACCCAGCACAATGTCCTCCACCAAAGCCAAGCTGGGTTCATGCCAAACCACCGCACCACTGACCACATCTACACCCTGCGCAGCCTCATCAAGAGCCACGTCCACAATACAAAGCATGGGAAGATTTACGCCTGTTTTGTGGACTTTAAGAAGGCCTTTGACTCAGTGTGGCACCCGGGCCTATTCCTGAAACTGCTGGAGAGCGGAATAGGAGGTAAAACCTATGACGTCATCAGAAGCTCCTACACAGAGAACAGATGCAGCGTGAAGGTGAACGGGAGAAGAACGGCTGATTTCCAGCAGAGTCGAGGAGTCAGACAAGGCTGCAGCCTCAGTCCAACGCTCTTCAACATCTACATCAATGAACTGGCCACAGCTCTGGAATCCTCCTCAGCACCAGGTCTCGCCCTCCATGACACCCAAGTGAAATTCCTGTTGTATGCAGATGACCTTCTGTTACTATCACCAACCGAGAAAGGTCTCCAAGACAACCTGCAAATCCTAGAAAAATTCAGCTCCACGTGGGCACTACCCATCAATGCAAAGAAAACCAACATCATGGTGTTCCAGAAGAGAAACTCAAAATCCCCCAGGCACCCGACCTTCACACTAAATAACGCCACACTCACAGCGACCGACAGGTACACCTACCTGGGCCTAGAAATCAACCAATCAGGAAGCTTTAAACAAGCCATAGAGATACTGAAAGACAAGGCGTGCAAAACCTTCTATGCCATCAGAAGAAAACTCTATCATCTCAAACCACCAGTGACGGTCTGGCTGAAAATCTTTGACTCCATCATCTCCCCAATCCTCCTGTATGCCAGTGAAGTCTGGGGTCCGGACACATACCCAGACTGGTCAAGGTGGGATTCCAGCCCAACAGAAATCTTCCACCTAGAATTCTGCAAACACCTTCTCCAAGTCCATCGGAGCACCTCAAATAGTGCCTGTCGGGCAGAACTGGGCAGATTCCCACTACACCTCACAATCCAGAAGAGGGCGCTATCATTCTGGGCCCATCTACACAGCAGCAGGCAAAGTTCCTATCACCATAAAGCCCTGCTACACCAAGGGGTCCCAGGTAAACCAGGCCCCGCAGAACATCTCACCCTGACCCGGCCTGAAGAAAATGTCACTCAGCGCGGCCTCACAAAAGCCGAAATCAAGAAGACAATAAACGAGAACCAAGAGGAATATATCAGTGACTGGAGGAACGACATAAAGACATCCCAGAAACTGACAATATACCGGAGTCTACAGCGGGAATATAAACTGGCGCCATATCTGGAGAAACTGCCAAACCCCAGAGACAGACAGATCCTGAGCCGCTACAGACTGAGCGCCCACAACCTGCTCATCGAATCTGGGCGCCACAGACAAACCTACAAGCCCAGGGAGAGCCGACTGTGCCAACAGTGCGACCAGGAGGCCGTGGAGGATGAGACCCACTTCCTGCTACACTGCTCCAAATACTCAGCAGTGAGGGACACTCACTTCAGGAAACTCTCTGATCTCTTACCGGACTTCAGCTCCATGGAAGAGGAAGAGAAACTCTACATCCTGCTGGGTGAAGAGGAAACCACAGTGGGCACAGCGGCACAATATGTCACTGCATGCCATAAACTGAGAGAGACATGATATGCCATGGACTTGTATAACCCCGACCCTAGATGTGTCCCTATCCCCAAGCCCTCAGTCCCTATCCCTCATTCCCTTACTTCTTACTTGCTTTGGCAATGCTAATATGTATTTGGTCCTGCCAATAAAGCTTCTTTGAATTGAATTGAATTGAATTGATATGAGATAGATAGATAGATAGATAGATAGATAGATAGATAGATAGATAGATAGATAGATAGATAGATAGATAGATAGATAGATAGATAGATAGATAGATAGATAGATAGATAGATAGATATTAGATAGATATGAGATAGATATGAGATAGATAGATAGATAGATAGATAGATAGATAGATAGATAGATAGATAGATAGATAGATAGATAGATAGATAGATAGATAGATAGATAGATAGATAGATAGATAGATAGATATGAGATAGATAGATAGATAGATATGAGATAGATAGATAGATAGATAGATAGATAGATAGATAGATAGATAGATAGATAGATAGATAGATAGATAGATAGATAGATAGATATGAGATAGATAGATAGATATGAGATAGATAGATAGATATAAGATAGATAGATAGATATGAGATAGATAGATAGATATGAGATAGATAGATAGATAGATATGAGATAGATAGATAGATAGATAGATAGATAGATAGATAGATAGATAGATAGATAGATAGATAGATAGATAGATAGATAGATAGATAGATAGATATGAGATAGATAGATATGAGATAGATAGATATGAGATAGATAGATATGAGATAGATAGATATGAGATAGATAGATAGATATGAGATAGATAGATAGATAGATATGAGATAGATAGATAGATAGATAGATAGATAGATAGATAGATAGATAGATAGATAGATAGATAGATAGATAGATAGATAGATAGATAGATAGATAGATAGATAGATAGATAGATAGATAGATATGAGATAGATAGATATGAGATAGATAGATATGAGATAGATAGATATGAGATAGATAGATATGAGATAGATAGATAGATAGATAGATAGATAGATAGATAGATAGATAGATAGATAGATAGATAGATAGATAGATAGATAGATAGATAGATAGATATATAAATAGATAGATAGATAGATAGATAGATAGATAGATAGATAGATAGATAGATAGATAGAGATAGATAGATAGATAGATAGATAGATAGATAGATAGATAGATAGATAGATAGATAGATAGATAGATAGATAGATAGATAGATAGATAGATTAGCACTGTTAAGTTATAAAAAATAATACATGGAAAAACAAAATTACATAACTAATTTTATATGTTATGTTATACCCAGATCTTTCTGATTTTGCATTGCCAGTGTTGCTGTTCTAACATAACTTGCTAAGCTTTCCTTGACTCCGTATAACGAACACCTGATATAGCGTAATGCATTTTGCTGTCATGCCTGTGGTTGGAAATGTACATGAAGCGATTAGGAGACATAATTACACATCCTCTAGAATGGCTTCATCAATTTGTTTCACAGTTTCCACACATTCCTATTTAGCGAGATTTATTCAGACAAGGTTGTTGATGGCTGATTTGTTTTACGTTTGGTAAAAGTTCTATAGGCCTGTTTTGACAAAGCGACTATTATTCAGATCCAAATGGTTACAAAAATTTGTAACGATAGTTGACCTATTTAGCTGAATAGAGCAATTAACTTTAAATGAAAAAAATATTCTTTGCGTTTACAAAATTATTCATAGATATTGTAAATTGTTCGAATTCATCTATATACTGTGTCTTATTCAGATTGTTAGGTTAATCAGAAATTACAATATTGCAAATTGACTATCACTTATTGGCAATTGCTTCATGTGAACAGCCATAAGATAAGTTGGTAATAAGTATTGAAATGTCAGGCGTGCACATATGTTTACAGTAACTAAAAGTTTACAGTAACTAAAATTATCTTTCTATAAATGTAGGAGACAGAGAAAAACTGTAAACCTGCCGGAAATGAAGTTCAAACAGGCAGAATGCAAAAAAAAATCTAACATAAAAAAAGCGTTTCGAATTTACAAAAATAACGTTTCATACGGTTTCATCCTCTGTGTTTATAATACCTTGCTTTACTGTTATTTTTAAATACATTTTTTGTAAAGAAAAAACATACCAAATTAGTCTAGCATCTAAGTTAAAAAGCATAGCTAACTAAGATATTACTTCATTGACAAAAAATGCAATATGTTAAAGGGGTTGATATCCTAGAGGGTGGTGCGTCCCTGTAAAAGCGACTTCAGCCATCCATGTATTACATGAATGGTCATCCATCTAAAATGTGTCAATGTAATACTACAGCTGCAAGGAAACTCGCTGGCCAGGGAAGGCTTCCCCAAGCAAAATCAGCTGATCACCGCCACGGTTTTAATATTAAAGGGGTTGTCTGTGATGTGACTACACCTTTAAGAGGACAATGGTGGTTTGAACTGAGGCCAAGGAAACAAGTACCCAAAACTCAAGTATGGGTTCAAAGAGTTAGTGGATATCAAATTAGAAAATAGTTTTTCTCCCAGAAACAGCATCGTTCTTTATTTTGGTCTGTGTCTGATATCCCCATTCAAATGTATATTCAATAGTTACATGCTGAACTTTGAAAATGCATGGTTTAAAACTGCAGTCTTATGTATTACATCTATGTCACATAATTTTTCACATTAACTCCAATAAAAATAAAATGAGTGTGTAGTTAATCTGCATTAAACACAATAGGAGGAAATCATTGTTTCTATACCAGTTTCCTAGAACAATCGCAAAAAAGGCAAAATTCACAATTTGCATTGAAACGGGGCTTGACTTGCCAAAAGGCCGGGGCCACCGAGTTCTGTCAAATTTATTCGATTTTAAGTCAGAAATGTGATGTAAATTTTAGCGGAAATCTAAGCCAGCTTCTAGGTGGCGTACATTTCACTCTGTGGCGCATAGCAAGTAAAAGGCCCATACCAGGCTCCGTACCTTGCCCCCCTCGATCAGACTACTCCCCCATCGGTCAAAAATATAAAAAAAAAGTATGCTTACCTCACTGCTCTTCTTTGCATTCTCCTCTGGTTCTCATTAGCATGCCGCGGCTCATACACTGTACGGAGGCTGGTCAGCGTCTGGACGTTATATGCGACAAAGCACTCAGGTTAAGTACTGCATCTCATATAACGCTGCTCGGTGTCAGGACCTTGTTTGAGCCGTAGTATGCCTAAAGAGCCTTAGGGGACCCGAAGGGAGAAGCAAAGAGGTGAGGTAAGCATACATTTTTTTATTTTATGTCTGATGGGCTGAGGGAAATAGTTGGGGCACGGCCACGGTTGTTGCACCACAATTGTGATGCACAGCCAGAGGAAAGATGCAACAGATTTAGAGTTACGCTCCTCTAAATAAATCTGTCGCATCTTACTCCAGCGGAGCAGAAAGGAACGCCAATCTTATTATATCTGTCCCAATGTATGCTGTGCTATGCTTTCTGACCTTGGTTTGTACTGTAAGTGAATATCTTGTACTAAGATAGTCACCAATGTGCTCAAAAAGTTAAAGGGAGCAAAAGCTATACTTATTTAGTTTTGCTTATTTTTTGCTTATTTTGAGTAATGTTCGACCTAATAGTTCAAAATAGAATTGGGCCTTATGTTTGCAGTTATAATAGTCTTCACTCTTCTGGGAAGGCTTTTCACAAGATTTTGGAGTGTGTTTATGTTAACTTGTAATGTTGGAAGAGAGGGCCTGGCTCACAATCGACTTTCCAATTCATCCAAAAGGTGTTTGATGGGGTTGTGGAGAGAGTTCTGTGTGGGCCACTTAAGTTCTTCCACACCAAACTCACCCAACCGTGCCTTTATGGACCTTACTTTGTGCACAGGGGCACAGTGATGCCGGAACAGAAAAGGGTATTCCCCAAACTGTTACCCAAATTACCCTTAATTGGAGATAAGGAGCATAGTAGCACATACAAAAAATATGGTGAAATCCTGTTCCATGTAAAACCCCCTCAAAAAACAAGGGGGCACTTCCTCCGTCTGGAGAAAAACAGGTTCAACCTGCAGAGGTGACAAGCCTTCTTTACTGTGAGAACTGTGAATCTATGGGATCGTCTACCGCAGGAGCTGGTCACAGCAGGGACAGTAGATGGCTTTAAAAAAAGGCTTAGATAATTTCCTAGAACAAAAAAATATTAGCTCCTATGTGTAGAAATTTTTTCCCTTCCCTTTTCCCATCCCTTGGTTGAATTTGATGGACATGTGTCTTTTTTCAACCGTACTATGTAACTATGTAATGCAAACACTGAAAAACAGCCCCAGACCATTATCCCTCCTCCACCAAATTTGACAGCAGGCACTATACATTCTAGTAGGTAGCCTTTCCCGGCATTCACCAAACCCATCAGACCATAAAAATTATATGCAATGTGTCTGCGCACTGTATAGTCCGGATAAACATTCAACACACTGCCTCCAGCAAAAGCTCCTCACCATCCCCAATATCAAGGAGCTTAGATGTGGTAGATGAAGTATCAGAACACACTTGGTTTTTCTACTGCATGATCTCCCAGCCTAAAAAAAATAAAGTGATTCTGCAAAGGATAAAAGCAGACAAACATAGCGCAGATTGCAGCGTTGGATAAAATCTTTTGGTACTTTATTTCATATACTCACAAAGTGACAGAATAAAAAGCGCTCATAAATATATAAAATCTCCACGTTGCACGCCCAGCCTCTCCTGCCCGACCCTGGGTTTCGCCTTGTCCAGCTTCTATGCGCTATGTTTGTCTGCTTTTATCCTTTGCAGAACCACTTTATGTGAAGGCTGGGAGACCAGGCAGTAGAAACACCAAGTTCTGATACTTCATCTACCGCATCTAACCTCCTTGATACTGCGGATGGTGAGGAACGTTTCCTGGAGTCAGTGTGTTGAATTTTTATCCGGACTATAGAGTATGTAGCCCCATTGAATATCATTTATATATATGTATTTCTGAGTGGATTGCTGGACTTTATTCACTGCGGTCGGGTGCTCCACTGATTACAGATTAGTGGAAACCATGTCAGTACATTTTATCCATCAGACTGCCAGATAGTGACAAAGATGGCATCTCTTGACAGTGCCATGTTTAAAGTCACTGAGCTCTGCAGTATGACCCATACTACTAGCAATAATTATATATGGCGATTGCATATGCGATTTTATGGTGATTTTGTTTTGGCGATTTTATGCACCTGTTTGCAATGGGTGTGGCTAAACGCAATAATTAGGAGGGGTGTCCCCATACTTTAGTCCACATAGTGTATCTGGCTTTCATATGAGCTTCCAATTTAGCTTTGGTTCTAAATCACAAAAAGATTATGTAATTCATATAAGATACACTCTGAAAATTCTGTAAAATATTATTCAATTTGAGTTTTTCTCTTTTTCTAAACCTTTAACAATTATTGTGGGGACATTGGGTCATTAAGAAAAGCAAGCTGTGGACAAGTATAGAAAGATGTTATTTCAACCTCTTTCTTTGCCATATCTTTATATGCTGAGGGTAAGTGGTAACATTCTTGTTTATTTCTAGCAGCTAAAACTCAGTACAGATCTAAAACTTCCCAAAGCTGAGAAGTAGATCCAAGTGTATCCAGTCAAGAGAATCCTCTGTGACCTAAGTATATCCGCAGTACAAATTCATGTCTTGCCCTGATATTTGGCTACTATGTATCATGGTGTGTAAAATGTATCAATCTAGAGTCTGGAGTAAATCTGTTTAACTCCCAGAGCATTGCCTAGACTGGATACAATTGTATCAACTTCTCAGTTGTGTGATATTTCAACTGACAGTAGTCAGTCATGTTATAATGATGAGAAATGGAGAAGCATTATATAGAAGAAAATTGTAGAACTTTATACAACTGGAAAATATCACAAAATTTAGGTTTATGGAAGTACATTACTAATATTCACAAATTGTACATATATATTTCTGTGGGACAGAAATGAAAATAACCACGAGACTACAGCAGCACTCTGCAAGTAATAAGACAGGCCTGGACAAATATCAGCCAGATCCAAAAGTTAGAAACCAGCATTAATGTCCTTTTTAGAGACCCTAGGTTCGCACAACCTGACTGAGAAGAGTTTGATGAACATTTTACTTTTTATTTAAAAGATCACAGATCTAATTTGACACAATTTGTCAACTAAATGCACAAAAATCCCCTGCAAAAATGCAAGAAAAACACTATGGGGCAGATTTAGTAACAAAATGCACCAGAATGCTTTATCAAAATGTAATTTATAAATGTCAGACATGTTATGTGACTCATCTGACAAGGGGCCCTGGTAAGTGGTAAAGGGTGCCTAATATGCACCAACTTGAGCCAAACTTTGGCCACAGATATGTGCTCTAAGCTAAGCCAACAAAGATGTGTCTAAAGATGTGCCAAATTTATCTCGTCCAGCATGAGCCACAGTGATAAATTTGGCGCATCGAGTCTAATTCTAAGCTGTCTAAATTTAAAATAGTATTTATCTGTCCCATGTGTGAAGCTACCCTAATAGAAATCTCTTAGAAAAAGCATGTGGTGCATAACCTGGATATGTTATATAGGCCTTACATATGCATCCTTCCCCAACAGTAGTCACATCAGACCTTTCCTTAATGTTAGTTGCAATAGGGTCCACTTTCACATCAGCCAGTTGTGACAGCAGAGCCTCTCTGTGAAGGTATGTAACAGATTTGGAGTGCAGTGACTGAAAAGATTAGGCAGGAGGGAAATAATTGCAAGAGTCTAGAAATAGTTCAGGTTCAGTACACAGATAAACAGCAAAAGGTTGTAGTGTTAGGCAGAGAAATGGTCATAAAATAATACAAGTTTGGTAGACAGATAAGCAGCAACAGGTTGTAGCGTAAGGCAGGGACGTGGTCAGGATATCATCCATGTTCGGTACACAGATGAGCAGCAATAGTTTGTAGAGTGAGGCAGAAAGGAACTAGACTACAGGTAGGAAGCTCAATAGTTTGGCAATCTGGAAAGTGCCAGACTTTTATAGTAAGCTAAAAGGGTTAGACCAATCGAGCAATAAAGGCAAGGAACCCAAGAGGCAGGAATCAAGAGAACCTCAAATAGATTCAACAGTGCAGCTCTCCAATATTTCAGATGGCTCAATGAGAAGAGCTACTGCCTGGGACAGAGCCGGATTCCCCTGTATCTCCAATATAGAGCATTTGAGTAATAAATAGGACAGAGCCAGGGCAGGTTTTAGCCTCTTTAGCTTATTGACTTCACTAAATCACATCAGAACATTGTCCATACTTCCAATTGTATATAAATTATGTTTCATAATGTTGCAGTGGAATGTCAGGACAATGTAGTAATCATGCATTTAAGAAGTATCAGTAGATTTTTTTTTTTCTAAAATCTTCTCTTTTCATTTTGTTTCTTCCTTTGGGTGGTTGTTGCTGCTGCTGCATCTTTGCTGTCATATATTATTTTTGACTTTGCCTTATATTTTTAGCTTGTTGTTAATATGGTGCTTTTATGTTCAGATCTAGGGAAGATCCGGAGTGCAGTAGGAAGCGCACAGTTGCTCATGTCCCAAAAGTTTCAGCAGTTTTATTGGCTTTGTCAACAAAATTTGGTAAGTAAACATTGAAATATTTTACATTGTGTTCATTAATATGTTTTATGCTTAATGTTGTACTTTTTGCAGATACTCTATGCCTAAATCTTAAAAGAATGGTAAATCTACATGTTTTTGCATGTGAATTTTATATAAGTTTTTGCAATGGATTTCACCTTAAGGCCACATGCACACGACCGTAGCCATGTGCATGCTCGTGATTTTCGGGTCGGCCTGCCGCGGAGTATCACCCGCGAGCCGCCCGCAAATCGCGGGCCGTGCACATGGCCACGCCCATTATTTTACACTAGAAGCAGTAGGAGTGCTAAAAAAAAAAAACACACAGATCAGGAAGTTGTGGTCTATTAATATGATCTGGAATTAAAGATTCATTCACTTGTACCAAAAGTCTTGGTATTAGATGACTCCTCCAATCATCTATAGAAAGACACATCATGTTGCCCTGCAAGGGACAGTCACTTGACAGCTACCAGTGTTACTGTGTTAGTTCACCAGTCTCACAAATACAAAATAAGAAAATGTGTGTCAGTACATTAGATTGCTATCAGGTTCTTAATTAAAGGAGTGGTATGAGATTTGGAAAAAAGGGTCTGTTTTTTCCTACCTAAAAGCGTGCCACTCTTGTCTATGGGCTTTGTCCGGTATTGCCACTCTGCTCCATATCTGTTCATTTTATTGTACAAGCATGTCAGGTTGGTTTTGGCTATGGCCCACTATATCAATGCCTTTTGGCTGATGATAGTCATGTATGTTTCTACCCTTAAATCTTGCATATGTGGAGTATACAGCATAAATAATGTATGTATTTGCAAAAATGTAATCTGAAGTAACTTTTTTTTTTTATTCACTATGATTATGGCCCAAAATAATAGTGACATTTATTCAAGTTGGATTCGGTTTATTTTAAAATATCTTCCAGATAAATACATATTATCATTTGTACAAAGCTTCCTACAACCGCTGTTCTGTATTGGTTATTTCCAGTTTAGCATTCTGTTCTTTACACCATTACTATTAAGTCCTACGTTTTGCAAAATGTCTCTAGATAGTCCCTAAAAATCCACGTTTACTGTACCTTATCTATGAGTCTCAGCTTGCCGCAAACAGCGAGTAGTGAGTTATAGAAACACACTGGTAAGAGGAAGCTGAAATCTGCACAGACTTTTATCACTAGAATTTTCTATTTCATTGCTGGCATCTGCCTAGCCCTGCAGTTCAGACAATTGTTACTTCAGCTGATTTACCTCTAGGAAATTATTACTGTGCAGTGGCGTCCATTTTTATCACAACACCCTGCAAAGTTTGGAGACAATCAACATCATTTATTTATTATTAATAGAGAAACAAAAATTTGGTGGACCCGGAATGTTGCAAAATACTAGAATGAGAACATTTGATATTGCAATTTGGTACAGCAGTCGTCTTTGTATCATGAGAATGGTAGAAAAGAAAATTTAGGTTTAAAGGGGTTTTCCCATGAGAGACATTTATGACAAATCCACAGGATATGTCATAAATGTCAGATAGATGCCGGTCCCACCTCTGGGACCCGCACCTATCTCTGGAACGGGGGCCCCTAAACCCTGTTTTACCGCTCTGTGTTGTGGCTGAAGCGTGTGATTTCCGACCATAAATTACAGAAACAGTGTAGCTTGCTGAACTACGCTGTTTCCGTAAGTCCCATAGAATTGAATGGTAGTTGCAGAAACAGTGTAGCTCGCATACTATGCTGCTTCCGTAACTGCCATTCACTACTATGGGACTTCCGAAAAAGGCATAGCTCAGGGAGCTTTGCTGTTTCCGTAATTCATGGTCGGAAATTGCATGATTCAGCCACAACACTGAGCGGTAGAATGGGGTTTGTCATAAATGTCAGATAGATGCAGGATAAGTCCCATAGAACTGAATAAGGGTATGTTCACACGATGAGAGGCATTAACGTGTGAAAAGACAGACTGTTAACAGCTGCCTCGTTTCACACGTAAATGCTCCTCCTCGCATTTTGCGAGCCGTCTGAGACGCTTGTAAATCTTGAGCTGTGCTTCATTGAGTTCAATGAAGAACAGCTCAAATTACGTGGCAAAGAAGTGCCCTGCACTTCTTTGCCGAGGCAGTCCATTTACAGCTGTCAAACGACGACGCGTAAATTACAGGTCGTCTGCACAATACGTCG
Organism: Rhinoderma darwinii; assembly: GCF_050947455.1. NCBI lineage: Eukaryota > Metazoa > Chordata > Amphibia > Anura > Rhinodermatidae > Rhinoderma > Rhinoderma darwinii. The sequence goes on from NC_134690.1 coordinate 176,046,150, forward strand.
GCAAACCCATTCAAATGAATGGGCAGATGTTTGCCGCTTATTATAGCCCTATTTTCAGGCGTAAAACGAGGCATAATACGCCTCGTTTACGCCTGAAAATAGGTCGTGTGAACCCAGCCTTATAGTTAGAAAAACAGTGTCAGATAGATGCGGGATAAGTCTCATAGAACTGAATGGTAGTTACAGAAACAGCGTAGCTTGTATGCTACGCTGCTTCCGTAACTGCCATTCACTACTATGGGAGTTACGGAAACAGTGTAACTCAGCGAGCTACGCTGTTTCCGTAATTCATGGTCGGAAATCACATGCTTCAGCCACATCACAAAGCAGTACAACGGGGTTTAGGGGGCCCCGTTCTAAAGATAGGTGAGGTGAGACCCGCACCTATCTGACGTTTGTGACCTATCCTGTGGATAGGTCATAAATGTCTCTGATGGGAAAACTCTTTTAAATCAACATTATCATTCTTGAATTCAGACCTAAGAGACTATGTACTTGATTTAGTGTCTTACATCACTGGCATATCTCCTCTCTTTTCTACAGGTTCGTCAAATGTAAAGGTGGCACTATTTTAGTAAAAGACTTCTCTCATTGAACCTAATATGCCCCCTTTGCAACCAATTAAATGTTTTAATTGTTCCAATGCATATAAAATTAAAAATGTGAATATGTTGCAAATGGTCTTAATAAAAATTATTCTAGCTCCTATGAAGACTTATGTGTACCTATCATTACAGAATACATACAAACCCTGGGTAGTCTGGTCCTGCGATTACACTCCCATCTCACCTACTTCTTGCTCACCTAACTAATGTATGTTCGCAAACAGTAGGGGATAGATGAAAGGGAGTATGACACACAGGGTTTGTATGTATTCTGTAACCATCGAGACACATACACTGTATGGGGAAAGGTGTGTGGACACCTGACAATCACACCTATATGAGTTTGTTTGACATCCCATTGTAACACTCTGTTTTTGACTGTAGGCCCAAGAGAAAACCTTGATGCCTGGCCCCAGGGCCGGCGTCCACACCCTGCAAACCCGGGCAAGTGCCAAGGCCCACTACCCTTGGGGGGCCCACTCGGCCACCGGGTGCTGTCACTGCTGTCATCACTGTCCATATAAACAGAAAAGAAAAAAAAAGTAAAGGCATTTGGCATGTGGGGAGCAAAAAACTAAAGGGAAAATCCGAAAAATGGCTACGGAGGGAAGGGGTTAAAACCAAAAGTGACTTCACTGAAGGGAGCAGAAATTTGAAATGGCCCAATATATTTCTGACCCAATTTTGGATAAGGTACATGCAACTTTACATTTTTTGTGAAAAGCCAAACTTTGTCCACTACATGAAAAGCAGATGTTGCTTTCCGGTGTTTATCAGCCGCCTGTTTTAGTTGTTTTTGAGCATCATGCAAACTTTCAACAATCTTTTCTTGAACCAACCTTTTGTAACGTCGACAAACATTCAGTCACTACTGGAAGAGAGGTAGAATTTGGTAAATCAGGAATAAAAACTGATTGAAGACCTGTATTGGCATTGAAAGGACTTTGTGATTTTGAACTATTCTCGGAGTTAGGCTATGTTCACACCTGTGTTCTGGGTTTCCGCTGTTTTGCTCCATCACATGACGGACACTCGCGGCCAAGGTCATTGGGTACTGTTGGATTTCTGTCATGTTTTCCTTTGTTTCACTGGAAAAAAAATAGCGTGGCATACTGCACTCTTTTTTGTGGTATTTTTTAACTGGATTTGACATGGCGGCTTTCAACACAGCCTCTGACACAGTTATGAAAAGAGCCTTATTATATGCAAACTCAGAGCTGGGTAAGTTTAGCAGTTTGTTTTGCAGTGGGTATTCCTTTGATTGGGATAAAATAGGCCATCTTTTGAAACGGTCTATGACACCAAGGATGGTGGTTATTTATTTGGAAGCAGGTAGGTCAACCATAAAATCCATAGAAATAGAGCCCAAAAGGCGAGAGAGAATGGGGAGTGGTTGTAGCAAACCTAAAGGAGAAGAACGTGGAGTTTGAGCACCAACACACATCAAAAAACATATTTTGAATACCCGTATTAGCTTGGCCAACAAAAGGAATGGGAAAGTAGCTCTTAAAGGGGTTGTCCAGGAAAAAAAAAATTCTAAAAGTGTCCCCCAGCCTTGATTTGCCTTCCCTAATACCCCCTTAAACTTCTAACCAGTTTCTGTTTGATCTCCATCATCACTGCTGCTGTTTCTGTTTGTTTACATCCCTTGCGGTTTGTTTACATCCCTTGCTGTCTGTCTCCTGTCTTGTAACCCACTATACCCATGATCCCCTGCTGCATCTGGGGAGACAGTTGCATCCCCCCCTTCCTCCAAAGCATCTCAGCTATTTGCATACTGCCACGCCCCTCTATGTTCACAGGTCCTTCCCTGCTCTAATTACTAATTCCAGGCAGCTCCCTCCCTGCACACCGTTTTACACACTTAGGCCTCATTTACACGAGCGTATTATACGCGCGTGCGACGCGCGTGCTTTTCACGCGTGTCGTACGCACCTATAAAAGTCTATGGGGCTGTTTAGACGATGCGTGAATTTTGCGCAGCGTGAGTGCGTTGCGTAAAACTCACGACATGTTCTATATTCTTGCGTTTTTCACGCAACACGCACCCATTGACTTCAATGGGTGCGTGAAAACAACGCATGCCACACTGACGGTCCTGCGTTGCATGCGCGAAAATCACGCAAGAGCTGTCAAAAGGATGAATATAAACAGAAAAGCACCACGTGCTTTTCTGGTTACAAACATCCAAACGGAGTGTCAAATTAGAGATGAGCGCACCGAACTTCACCGGGTTCGGCCGAACTCGTTTTAACCGAACCCGGCAAAAAATGTTCGGGTACGCGACGTCAGGAGACAGTCACTGCCCACGGTGCTGAAAGACTTAAACTGTTTCAGCACCATGGACAGTGACTTTCGATCACAATATACATATACGTGTAAAAAAAAAAAGAAGTTCTGACTTACCGATAACTCCCGGCTTCTTCCTCCAGTCCGACCTCCCGGGATGACAATTCAGGCCAAGTGACAGCTGCAGCCAATCACAGGCTGCAGCCAATCACAGGTTGCAGCGGTCTCATGGCCTGCCGCGTCATCCTGGGAGGTGGGGCCGGATGACAAGAGAGGGACGCGTCACCAAGGCAACGGCCGGGAGACCGGACTGGAGGAAGCAGGCAGTTCATGGTAAGTGTGAACGTCTTTTTTTATTCACAGATTGGTGTAGATTGTGATCGCCATTCACTGTCGAGGGTGCTGAAAGAGTTACTGCCGATCAGTTAGCTCTTTCAGCACCTTGGACAGTGACGGGCGTCGACTACCTCATCTCTATGATGGCGGCTGCGCGAAAATCACGCAGCCGCGCATCATACACGGATGACACACGGAGCTGTCAATTGCCTTTTGCGCACGCAAAACGCAGCGTTTTTTTGCGTGCGCAAAACGCACACGCTCGTGTAAATGAGGCCTTAGGGTATGTTCACACGGCAGCGTCTGTAACGGCTGAAATTACGGGGCTGTTTTCAGGAGAAAACAGCACCGTAATTTCAGCCGTAATGGCATGTTGAGGCGCTTTTTGCTGCGTCCATTACGGACGTTAAATGGAGCTGGTTTTCCATGGAGTCCATGGAAAACGGCTCCATTTACGTCTCAAGAAGTGACAGGCACTTCTTTGACGCGGGCGTCTTTTTTACGCCCCGCCTTTTGACAGCGGGGCGTAAAAAAAATGACCGTGTGCACAGAACATCGTAAGACCCATTCTAATGAATGGGCAGATGTTTGCCAACGCTATCGATCCGCATTTCGCTATCCGCTATCGATCCGTAAAACGCCCGATTTACGTCCATAAATAAGCCGTGTGAACATACCCTAATAATCATCATTATCCTTTGTGCCTCCATCTATCTCTGATCTAAGTACAGGCACCCATCTCCCTCCCCCGCCACTTTCACAGCCTGATAAATGTTAGGGTATGTTCACACGCAGAGTCAAAAACGTCTCAAAATACGGAGCTGTTTTCAAGAGAAAACAGCTCCTGAATTTCAGACGTTTTTTGTGCCACTCGCGGTTTTCGCAGCGTTTTTTACGGCCGTTTTTGGAGCTTTTTTCACTAGCGTCTATGGAAAACGGCTCTAAAAACGTCCCAAGAAGTGTCCTGCACTTCTTTTTCGCGGCCATTTTTTTATGTGCAAAAAAACGCCGTGAAAAACGCCCCGTCGGAACAGAAATCAATGGGCAGATGTTTGGAGGCGTTCTGCTTCCGATTTTTCGGCCGTTTTTTGGGCATTTAAGGCAAGAAAAAAGGGACGAAAATAGGCCATGTGAACATACCCTAAGTCTGCCCACTCCACCTAAGTCAGACATCTTGGTACACACAATCCAGTCAGCACATTTTCCTCACCTGCTGCTGGATCTGTTCCAAGAGATCCTGTATTAGGCCCTGTTCACACTGTCTTTTTTGCTGGCAGAAAATTCTGCATCACAATTCTATCTTGAATTTGGAGGCAGATTTTGACCTGCCTGCACGCCGTTTGCCACGTTTTTTACCCGCGGCCATTGAGTGAAAAAGAAGCGACATGCCCTATCTTCGGGCGTTTACTCCTCTGACCTCCCTCTGACATCCATGGGAGGCAGAGAAAGCGTTTTTCGCAGCATTTTTGCCCGTGGCGCTCAATTGCCGCGGGCGAACAACGTGGCAAACGGCGTGCAGGCAGATCAAAATCTGCCTCAAAATTCAAGCGGAATTTTGAAGCAGAATTTTCTGCCTGCAAAAAACTCTGCGTGAACAGGACCTTACAGTGAAGCAAACACCAAACACTACTCCGAACAATGGTAAAACGTTTGGTATTTTTACGTAATTTACTATAAATGTATGTAAGGCCCCATGCACACGAATGTGCTTTTGTGGGCATAATTCCTCCGAAAATACACGGGAGAATTGCGGCCCCATTCATTTTTATGGGCCCATGCACACGACCGTGGTTTCCAAGGTCCGTGCATGGCCCAGGAGCCTGGACCGCAGAAAGAACGGACATGTCTTATTACGGCCGTGTTCTGCGGTCCAGGCTCATAGAAAATAATGGACGCGGCCATGTGCACGTCCCGATTTGCGGACGGATCGCGGGTGACACTCCGCGGCCGGCCGACCCGAAGATCACGGCCGTTCACATGGCGACGGTCGTGTGCATGAGGCCTTAGTGTGTCTCACTATTATTTATACTATATATATATATTGTGGGGGTTTAGCATCAGGAGAGGTTTGTACAGCGGTTTCTTAGTAGCCAGAGACAGGGACACCGTGCATTAACGTTCATAACAGGGCTTTGCCTGTGTTTTATTCTTGTCAAAGAAACAGCCTCTTGTACAACAAGGCAAAATACAAAATAAATCCTGCTCATCTGAGCACTAACTAAACAAGATATTATCTAACTATACCAAGTGCCTTCCTACCAGGCACTGGACACAAAGTAACACAGGTCTTTGCTCACATAGAATACAGGCTACTCCAGACTTAGTAGTCTCCGGTCTGAGTCAGGGGTGAGACTGACACACACTGTGTCTGCACCTTTTTATATACAGGCTGCAGGTGCAGCTAATTGAGCAGCAGCCTTGTCCTACAAACCGAGATGGACTAGGGATTGGGGAACCCGCCCTGCTCTTCCCCAATCCAACTCCAGGCCCTTTTTCCGGCTTTTCCTTAAGCCGAGATTGGAAAGCTAGAGCTTTCTATTGCAAAAACTACTCATTCCCTGGAGCCTAGGATACATATGACAGGATTCTAGGGGAAATGTACCTTCCCTCAATGACTTTACCTGTCACTGTCTCACAATATATATATATATATATATATATATATATATATATATATATATATACACAGTATATATATTTTTTGTGTGTGTGTGTGTGTATACATATATATATAACAGCGTAGAATGTAGTAACGGCACCAGGACTCCAAGATAGATGAAAAACAGGGTGGATTTATTCACCTCAAAACACAGCAACGTTTCGGTTCAACAGGAACCTTTCTCAAGCTATCCTGTTCCTGTATACTGTCCATACACCCAGAACTGGGACTAAGCCTACATATACCTGGGGATGGTAGGAACCAGCAATAAACTAATTAAAATCACCCAGGGCAGAATGGGATTTGTGGCATCCTATGACAATGGCACATTCGTTTAAAGTCAGTGAGCTCTTCAGTATGACCCATTCGAATACTAGTGTTTGTCTTTCAAGTTTGTCAGGCTGTGTGCTTTATTTTACGTACCTGTTTGCAATGGGTGTTGCTGAAATACCTAAACTCAATAATTAGGAGTGGTGCCCACATGCCTTTGGTCAGATAGTGTAGGTCTGCGTAGGAGCTATAGATACAGAGCAGTAAAATATATTTCATCAAAGCTATTTGCAACGTTTTTTTACATTTTAGATACATTAATACAATTTAAAAAAAAGTGGTAAAATTGTACATAGCCTAGAATGTAAGGGAAAAGATAATGACATATTCCTTATTCAGATGACTGACTAGCCTCTGTTATGTAGCTTTTGGATTGTCACGTTTCCTGCCCTATGTCTAACTTTGTAACACACGTTGGTGTCCAAACGAACATCGTGTTTTTTTCCGCATAGTCACATTATAATGTCACTCAATAGTTCGAAACAGCAGACCGTTTATAAATCGATGACGCTGAAGTGCCTCAAATGTCATAATAGATTAAGCATCCATCAGGCCTTGTGTTAAAAAGCTTCATTGCTATCTGAGCAGTGTGGTTGTTCAGATGAAATATTTAAAATATAAGTAAAAAAAATAAATCTCTCTTTTGGGTATAGGTGACTAGTTGAATATTTTTAGATGTTACATCTTTTCCTTCTCCTTGTAAACTACAGTTATGTATAAGTAAGAAAGGGATCTGGGCCATGATGAGAAAATACACATAGAGGGAATACTACATGAGGAACCTTAAGGCTGGGTTCAAACGACCATGTTACGTCCATAAAGTACGGAACGTATTTCGGCCGGAAGACCCGGACCGAACACAGTGCAGGGAGCCGGGCTCCTAGCATCATAGTGATGTACGATGCTAGGAGTCCCTGCCTCGCTGCAGGACAACTGTCCCGTACTGTAATCATGATTACAGTACGGGACAGTAGTTCCACGCAGAGGCAGGAACTCCTAGCGTCGTACATCACTATGATGCTAGGAGCCCGGCCCCCTGCAGTGTGTTCGGTCCGGGTCTTCCGGCCGAAATACGTTCCGTACATTACGGACGTAACATGGTCGTGTGAACCCAGCTTTAGGGGGGATTCACACGAACGTGTATACGGTCCGTGCGGGCCGCGTGGTTTTCACGCGCCACGCACAGACCAATACAAGTCTATGGGGCAGTACAGACAGTCCGTGCTTTTTGCACAGCGTTTGTCAGCTGCGCAAAAAATGCGACATGTTCAATATCTCTGCGTATTTCGCGCATCAAGCACCCATTGAAGTCAATGGGTGCGTGAAAACCACGCAGGTCGCACGGAAGCACTTCCGTGCGAACCGACTGAAACAGCGCACCAGCTGTCAAAAGGATGAATGTAAACAGAAAAGCACCACGTGCTTTTCTGTTTCCAAACATCCAAACGGAGTGTCTTTTTAGATGAGCGAACCCGGACAACCGAACCGAACTTCACCGGGTTCGGCCGAACTCGTTTTGTCTGAACCCGGCAAAAAAAATTCCGGTACGCGACGTCAGGAGATAGTCACTGTCCAGGGTGCTGAAAGAGTTAAACTGTTTCAGCACCATGGACAGTGACTTCCGATCCCAATATACATGAAACTGTGGAAAAAAAACTAAGTTCTGACTTACCGATAACTCCCGGCTTCTTCCTCCAGTCTGACCTCCCGGGATGACAATTCAGTCCAAGTGACAGCTCCAGCCAATCACAGGCCAAGCACAGGCTGCAGCGGTCACATGGACTGCCGCGTCATCCAGGGAGGTGGGGCCCGATGTCAAGAGAGGCGCGTCACCAAGGACGCGTCACCAAGGCAACGGCCGGGAGGGAAGTTCTTGGTAAGTACGAACTTTTTCTTTTTTTTTAACAGGTTGCTGTATATTGTGTTCGGCATTCACTGTCGAGGGTGCTGAAAGAGTTACTGCCGATCAGTTAGCTCTTTCAGCACCTTGGACAGTGACGGGCGTCGACTAGCCTCATCTTTATGATGGCGGCTGCGCGAAAATCACGCAGCCGCGCATCATACACGGATGACACACGCAGCTAGTAAAACGCAACGTTCGTCTGAATCTGCCCTAACAGTGGCTGCTCTTTTTAGCTCTGCTATGACATGTATAGGCTTTTCTGAGCTGGTAAGATGTATATATAAGCATTGGCCATATTCTATGTGAAATTTACATTTATTATATACTGTATATTTTTATGGAGGACTGAGGAGGCAATTCTGCCCTATTTCCTTAATTGAAAGCTGATCAGTCAGGTCTCCTTTGCTACCCTATCCTAGGGCAACACAAGATAGATAGAAGAGACGTGCTGAGCTCCTGAACATATCGTTTTTTTATCCTCTCTACCATATGCTGCCCTTAGAATAAACTAATATTTGTAGACTGCCTTCTCCTGGCGGATTATCCGCAGCACTAGTGTATATAATTTCTGTAATCTTTGCAGTCTAAAAAAAGAACCAGAGTAGTGTGGGTTTTCACCCAGTAGCACTAGTGAAACTAAATAGCAATATCTAGCTTCAAAGCAAGAAGACTTGACGTGCATAAATTAGCTCTACATTGCATGTATTTAGCGGCAGAGGATTTCAATTCCATTAGTGTTTGGCATTGCTACTGTGCTTAATCTGAAAAGCATATCAAACACACTACAGACTGTTCTTCTCTGCAAAAAGTTTAAACAGAATGGCAGTCATGCATATTTAATTCAATCAAAAAAGGAATTCATACTTAGAAGTGGTGTTCAATGACCGGGAGAGCAGATTGTGCCCCCTGCCATCTTACTGCCGTCACTGATGAAGCCGTGACAAAGAAATGTAATTGTTCCGGTCATTGTCTGATTTGACACTCTATTGTTATGATTATTTATATAGTAGCATCATATTTCATGGTGCAGCACAATGTGGTGTAAAACGGGTCAATACATAAATGTATCAATACACTATATATACAAATATATATAATATATACAACTGCGGACAGAACAGTAAGGGATACAGCAGAGATTTCTGCATGAACGAGTTTACAGTCTACAGGGATTGGGGATGGCAGCAGGAGGTGGGGGCAGTGAAACTGGTTTTCTTTTTTTTGAAAGCCCGAGGCATGCTTTCTATCACCCAAAGTGCAAAAAAAGTGCAGGGGTGCCACACAAAAAAGTGCGGTCCATTGCAGTCCTACTCCAAGAGAGGCCCCGCATAACCATTCCCCAACCCTCTGAGCCAGAAGCCCCTAAGAGGATAGAGGACAGATGGGTCCCCCTCACCGAAGCTTGGGGAGACCCAAAAATACTTCAAGGCTTCCACCTGGGCTGACATCCCAGTGTCCAGCTAGGAGCCTGCATCTGGTTTACACGTCCCCTCCTCCTCATAAGAAGGGAGGACGTGGTTGCAGGGGGAGCCAATATCGCCACACAACAGTTACCCCTAGAGCTCGGGTGAATCCCAAAAGGGTACCGCATCTCAAAATCCTTGTGACAAGACGTGACAAACACAACATCTATAAATTAAGTGAATGTGTGCTGTGATACAGCCCGGACATTCGCCAGATTCCTCATTGCCTAGCCAGAAGTCCGGGCAAATAAAGGTGTGTGTTCAAATAGTGTAAAAGACAAGTGTGTGCAAATGTGCCATCAATCTGTGGAATCCCTCCCCTAGTGAGTTCAGGCATCCCAGGTTCACCAGGTCTGGGGCACTTAGCACCTCGGGCTTTCAAACTACCCGACCCATGGTTTAGATCCGGTGACTGCCCGGTCAACTACAAATGGAATCTTTAAACTAAATGCGTACACCAGGGCACTTACGATCCACCACCGTGTGGCAGCGTTCTGTCATCCCTCCCAATGGTCCTACTTAAAGAGAACCTTTCACCTGCCCATACATGTGCAGCTGAGTGCAGCATGTAATGTAATGGGCTTCACAAACACTGTCTCACTTGAAATAATTTTCCTATCTTCCTCCGTTATTTACATATCGGTGCCGTTATATTTGGTGCCCGATGTGTAAATAAGCCCCTGAACGGTCATGGGGCGTTTGTATCTAACTAAATGACAAGGGGGTTTGATGTCTTCGCTCTGACACCAATCAGCTACGGATAGTGTCAGGGCGGCTAGCACTGTGTTCCCTCCCACGAGATAATAAATAATAAACAGTGATTTCACAGCACAGGGATAATAACACAGCAAAGCAAAGTCACAGTAAGGAATAGTAAACACAGGTTTGTCACAATACAGGGATAATAAACCGTAATGTCAAAATAAGGCTATGTTCACGCCTGCGTCGGGTCTTTCCGTTGATCTGCTCCATCAGAGGAGCAGAAAAAGGGAAAACCGGACGTGACAGTTCCATTGCACCACCGTCGGCTGACAGAACCCATTGACTTTACCGGATTCTGTCGGGGTATCCATGGTTTTAGCTGAAACAATAGCGCAGCATTCTGCACTTTTGTTTCCGGTAATCTCGGCCAGATCTGTGACGGAGCCTCCAACGCAGATGTCAACAAGGGTCAAGGGATACTAAATAGTAATGTCACAGCATAGGGATAATTAATACAGTGACATGTATGGGCAGGTGAAAGGTTCTCTTTAAGGCCCTTTTACACTGATCAATTATTGGGCAGACAAGCGTTCATAGAACGCTCCTCGCCAATAATTGCCCTGTTTAAACAGGGCAGCAATCAGCAGATGAACGAGCACAGGCACGATCTGCTGATCGCATCCTTTTAAAAAACTAAAATATTATCGGCATATATACATGTTGTCGGCAGTACATCTCCCTGTGTAAACCGGGAGATGCGCTGCCGACATGATAATAATGTATGAGGACAAGCGATCGGAGTAACGACCACTCGTCTTCATACATAGCTCCTTGTGACAGGAGCAAACGAGCGCCGGTCAACAATGTCTCGTTGATCAGTGCTCGTTGCACCGTCCAAAATTGGCCGGTGTAGTAGGGCCGTTACTGGCAGGGATGATTACTAACCACTGATGAGAACAGATACTACACTTGATCTCAAGCAAAAGGCTGAGAAGCGATAGTGGGGGGGCGGGGGGCAGTGCAACTGTACACAGGATTGCCTAGGTGGTATTGTAATGAAGATAATAGCAGATTATATACTTGTGTAAAAGACATAGAGGGAAAGGGAGTGTTACATGGCCTGTGGAGAGGAGAGGTATGTGAAAAGTGTAGACAAAAGTGCATTTGGAATGGTATATAGAGGTTAGGGAAAGTTAACAAAGGACTCAGATTAGTTTATATAGCAGTATAAAGCTGGTCATACAGATTATATGAATGTCAGCAGAACATGCCAATGATCTTATGTCTAATGATATAAACCATAAGTCTGCCCCTGTCCGATTTAAGCATACATGTTTATGTCACGGGAATGAGGGGAGATGTTTGGGTGGCAGGGGTTCTGGACTATAAACCTTTGTACTACAACCCCCAGCAAACCTCCAACACTTTCCCAAGTTCTCTGAAGAAAACTAGATATACACAAAACATGATTATTTTATGGTAGTTTACAGAAAGCCAATGTAGTCTCATACAATCAAAGTGTCCTAGCTGTAGGAAGTGAGTAGATCTGATATTATATTGTAAAGTAAATTCTTCTTTGGAGGTAAGTGTTCCATTGTGAAATAAATCAAGTATTGTGACTCTCATTAATCCCGGCAAAGTGGCACCAGGATTTTGAAAATTCAAATGAGATAAAGCAGAGAAGTAAAAATTTTGGTCAGCAGCAAAATTGTGTTAATTGTGCCTGTGCTGTGACATCACTGTGTTAATTATCCCTGTGCTGTGACATCACTGTGTTAATTATCCCTGTGCTGTGACATCACTGTGTTAATTATACCTGTGCTGTGACATCACTGTGTTAATTATACCTGTGCTGTGACATCACTGTGTTAATTATCCCTGTGCTCTGACATCACTGTGTTAATTATCCCTGTGCTGTGACATCACTGTTTATTATCACTGTACTGTGACATCACTGTTTATTAGCGCTGTACTGTGACATCACTGTGTTTACTTTTCCTTAGGCCCCAAGCACACAAACGTGTTTTTGCGTCCGCAATTCCCCCGAAAATCCATGGGAGAATTGCGGACCCATTCATTTCTATGGGCCCATACACACTATCCGTGTTTTCACGGTTCCCCGCATGTCCGCAAATCCGTGCCGCATAAACTCAGGACATGTCTTATTACGGCCCGCAAATTCGATGCGGACATGCCCATAGAAGTCAATGGGCCCGTGGAAAATGCGGATACACCTCCGTGTGTCAACCGCAGTTTGCGGATTTGCGGAAGTGTTGCTAGGCGACGACCGGGAATGAGTTCTGTCGTCGTGAAGGCTGGAGAGAGTGTTGGAGAGCAGCAGAGAGCAGCATGGCTTCTATGATCAGCATTGAGAAGTTAATAATCCTGGTCCAGCACAAGCCCTGTCTATGGGATAAGCGCCTGGAAGAGTATTCTGACAGGAATCTAAAAGATCTTGCCTGGCAAGAGGTCTGCGATGAACTGTATCTGTCAGAGTGGGAGAAGGCAACAAAAGCGCAAAAGAAACGCATGGGTAAGTTTCACACCTTGATGCTGTTTGTTATTTTTTAAAGAGTACTCCTGTCATGTCATAGTGACATGTCTGAAGTTTTGATTGGTGGGGGTTGGATCACTGAAACACCCACCAATCGCTGAAACGAAGCTGCAGAAGTGCACGTGAGATTTCTTAGTTTGTGCGATTAGTGGGGGTCTCATGGTTCGGACCACCACCAATCAAAACGTGACATGTCACAATTAGGGAACGGGCAGACGTGGTGGAATTGCTGTTGAATTCAATGCAAAAATTTAAATCTGTGGCAAGTCCGCTGTCTTTTCTGCAACGTCTGTATTACCTGTCAAATATGCAAATGTTAGTGCAGATTTCTTGCGTAAATGCCCCAAATCTGCACCAACATTTTCAGAGGAAAAACTCTGCCACGTATAGTCGTGCCCTTACATTTCAGAAGTTCGAGTAACGTTACACTTCAAATATGTTGATCTGTGATTTTTTCATTTTATCTCATAGTTGACTACGTGAAAACACGCTGGATCACGTGCCGTGACCAATTTAAGCGGGAGCTAAATGACAAGGAGAGGAGCGGAGACGGACGGCTGAAAAAAAGACCCTACCTCTACACGAAACAGCTGTCGTTCCTGCTGAATGTCATGGAGGTTGGCCCGTAAGTATTGCTTATATACTTTGATCATTGTAGTCAGGGCATGTAGTGATGCATGTGAGTATGTTAAAAGAGTATGTATTGGTGTGCCCAATTATACGGTCTAGTCAAGCACATAATTCCCTCTAGGCAGCCCATCGGATAAGCTGCATATGTTTACATAGTGTATTTGCCCTGCTGTAGACATGACGTTAAATTACAACTAAAATTCCCTAACATTATTTTTTAATTTTCCAACAGAACCAAGGATAATCTGGAGACGGATGAAGACTCAGAAGCCACTGTAATAGAAGAGGCTGCTGTAGGTTTGGGGATTACTAGGTCCACTTCCACTCCTGTGCCTGTGGAAAACGCAGAAGTGGATAATCCTGTCTATGCCATGGAACCGGAAGCCCAAATTCTACCCCGAGCTAAACGCAGACGGACAGCCAATCAAGGTACCACACGTATAGAGCCAAGGCAGGAGGTCGACTTGCGTGTTTTAGAACACCTAGAAAAAAGAGCGACAGAAACGGAAGAGGGCACCTTCTGTCGCTCTCTTGCAAATATTCTAAAAAGAGTGCCAAATGAGAGGCAGATGAGGTGCCAAACAGCGCTAATAGAAGTAGTGGAAATTTTTGCCACACACCCAGACCCACGTGACCTGCATCAAGCCATAGAGTATCATAGGCGGGGGTGTGATGGTAGCAACTTCCGCTGTGTCCCTCCAGCACCTGCAGCAACTGCTCAAGCCAGCCAGCAGCCACCATATGAAACCTCAATGCCGTTATTCAGCCAAGATCGTCCAGGCTATGGCATGCCAGGACCTTCGTCACATCAATATCGGCACATGCAGCAGGGGGAGGCTGTTCCACGACCCCATCACGACCCTGCACCTTCTCAATCATTTTATGATTTATAATTTGGTACTATTATATCGTTTTGATTTTGTTTCATGACACTGTTTTGTGTAAAGATTAAAAGAAGTTTAAATAGTTAATTATGTGTTTGTATTTTTTCTTTTTGAAAAACATAATGAGGTATTGGTTGGGACAAGCTTTTGACATCCTGTTTTACCTAGGCTTTTTTTTTTATCCGCATTTTGCGGATTACATACGGATGAACTGCGGAGGACATTTCACAGAACACGGACCTGGAATTTGCGGACCAGAAAAACACTACGGTCGTGTGCATGAGGCCTAAGGCCCCATGCACATGAACGTGTTTTTGCGGCCACAATTCCTCCGAAAATCCACGGGAGAATTGCGGCCCCATTCTTTTCTATGGGGCCATGCACACGACCGTAGTTTTTGCGGTCCTTGCACGGCCCGGGAGCCCGGACCGCAGAAAGAACGGGCATGTCTTATTACGGCCCTGTTCTGCGGTCCAGGCTCATTGAAAACAATGGCGGCGGCCATGTGCATGTCCCGTGATTTGCGGGCGGCCTGCGGCTGACAGTCCGCAGCCGGCCGACCCGAAAATCACGGCCGTGCACACGGCTACGGTCGTGTGCATGAGGCCTTACTGTGACTTTGCTTTGCTGTGTTAGGCCCCATGCACACGAACGTGTTTTTGCGTCCGCAATTCCCCTGAAAATCCACGGGAGAATTGCGGACCCATTCATTTCTATGGGCCCATACACACTATCCGTGTTTTCACAGGTCCCCGCATGTCCGCAAATCTGTGCCGCACAAACTCAGGACATGTCTTATTACGGCCCGCAAATTCGATGCGGACATGCCCATAGAAGTCAATGGGCCCGTGGAAAATGCGGGTACACCTCCGTGTGTCAACTGCAGTTTGCGGATTTGCGGAAGTGTTGCTAGGCAACGACCGGGAATGAGTTATGTCGTCATCCTGTTTTACATAGGCTTTTTTTTTTTATCCGCATTTTGCGGATTACATACGGATGAACTGCGGATTACATACGGATGAACTGCGGAGGACATTTCACGGAACACGGTCCTGGAATTTGCGGACCAGAAAAACACTACGGTCGTGTGCATGAGGCCTAATTATCCCTGTGCTGTGACATCACTGTTTATTATCACTGTACTGTGACATCACTGTGTTTATTATCCCTTACTGTGACTTTGCTGGGTTTATTTTCCCTGTGGTGGGATGTCATTGTGTGAATTATCCATGTACTGTAACATAAATGTAAGAATTATTCCTGTGCAGAGACATCACAGTGCGCATTTTCAGAGGCGTAAGTATAGAAGTTGCAGTTACACCTGGGAACTAGTGCCAGAGATCGCCCAATAGTTTATCTAACACATAAGTGGATGCCAGTACTATAAATTGCATGTAAAGTTGGCGGGCCCAGTAACAGACTTTGCATTGGGTCCAGGAACATCATTGTACAGCTCTGTATTGTAGGTATAAAATTCTGGTGCATGGATTCCACAACATGACCCTAATGAGGAGGTGGTTATATTTATTAAATTGTTTCATCAATCATTTATTTTTATAGCAATTACACAGCGTTTTTTCAGCGAGAAATGAATAAATGTGCTGCTACTTTCTTTTGCGTACATTGATAACTCACTAAGTTATAATACGGCTGCATGCTGTAATACGACTCTGTACGGGAGGCCAATATTTAGTGCCATGCACAGTATCAGAACTGGTCAGTACACAGCAAAGAAACCTTTGAAAAAGTTTTGTTAAAGAAAGTTTTACCTAAGTTTTCCTGACAGGATCCCTTTTTGTTCCTGGCATTGAATATTTAGCTCCTGTAAAAAGCTGTGTCACAACCATCTGAATTCATTAGGTTTACCTGCAGTTCTAAGAAAAACCACTCAATGAAAGAGCACAAATGACATAATGCTTCACTGTGCTACATCTGTATTTAGAATATAAGTAAACTGTATCACAAAGTAAGAAGATACTGACATCTAGTGGAAAATCTAAACTTTACAGATGTAAAACAGTTTCCGCAACAATGATAATACAGTGTGACAGAACAGGGTCGTAGGTAACAAACAAAAAACAAACAAACTGATTTTAAAGGGATCTTCCTGCCTTTTCTGTCTGCCTCTAGCTAGATGTACTTCTCAGTGGGCGGAGGGGGGACATTTTTATAAAATCTGAGAAGTGAGCATGCACATGTTTCAGAACTCGGCTGAAAAGTTCAGGACAGAACTGCTGGGTTTGTACTGAGCCTATGAGCTCTATGGCCCTATAATTTAATAGTTATAAAGACAACTCCAGACTCTTTACAGATTGGACAATTACAGCATGCATCCAGCCAAAAGCTGCGGAGGCTTCAACATGAAAAAAAAGTTGTCGTCATGTTGGAACAACCCGTTAATGATCAGAATAATCTTATGTAGTGCCATCAAATTACACAGCGCTTTACAAATGGGGAAGTGACAAATGCATTAAATGACAAGTAATCAATACAAATGAGCAAGCAGTGAGAGATCCTAGCCCAATCTTTTTCTACTCTGGCCTCACCAGCCAAAACTTGATGATGCATGGGCCTGCCCAAAATTTAAAAAAATGACAAATTGGTCTCCTGTACCCAGTAGAACATTAAAATAAGCACAAAAGTAGTCCATTGTAGTGCTAAACCAGATAGAACGGCATCTGTAGCATATATTCTCTTTTGTCACAACTGCCTCCCCAACAACTGGGGGGTGCCTCAGTCGGAGGAGCACTGGTCTAACAGTTTCTTAATCTGGTTGTGATTTTAACAAGCAGACGGCTAAAACTGATGTGAACCAGATATAATCCCATACTTGCAATCTGAAGTGTGCACCACTTATGACATTTTTTTTTTGTAGACCTATAGTAGTAATCCTATGTGGAAGATCCATTACACAGCATTAAATATACTACATCATTCTATCATGAATGTCAAAATAATCATAATGTTAACAAATAATATTACTATTTATTTTATTTATGCATGTTTTAATTCAATTATTCTATCTTCTTAATTTAAGGATCCAAGTGCCATGCCTAGACCTACTTCACAAGATTTAGCAGGATTCTGGGACCTGTTGCAGTTATCCATTGAAGACGTGAGCATGAAATTTGACAAATTGCACCTGTTGAAAGCCAATGATTGGAAACCAATGGACTCTCCTGAAAAGAAGGTAGTATTCTTAACAAGAACATGTCCCTTTCAACATGTACCATACCGTACTCCAAACCCACCTTTGTCAAGCAAAGCCCATTGACAGCGTGCACACTAGAGTTCACCTGAGTGCTGTTTTTTTTTTGTTTTATATATATATATATATATATATGTATATACATAGACACACACACACACACACACTTTAAGTGACTTGCAATGTCATCAGGATTTATAGATCTAACACCAAAGCCCACCACTCAGGGTCTGAGCATTGTACAGCTGTGTGGTACTTCCAATAAGATTAAGAGTTAAATGGGCCATTGTTATTTAAATATAAAACGGACCAAAATTTCCATCTGACACTGGTAATGTCTTATTGTTCTGCCTTTCGTTACTAACTTTGCCAGCTATAACCCCAAAATTGAACATTTTTTGATCTTTTTGGACTTTTCCAAGAACCATAAAAATCAGTTTCTTCTTGTGATTTTTAATGAACATGTGCACTGAATTGTATTCTGTTTCTTTCCTTGTAGTGATAAGAAAAACTTAATTAAAATGATTTCATGTCCATTTCAACTCCTGTGAACTAAATGAATAGCGGTTCTACAGAATAATGTTTTCTGTTGGGTCCTCAGGCATCCCAATGACATGTTCATCATTTCTGTGATTATATCTGGTCATTGCATTGCCACATGTCTTCATCCTTTGTCCTTCAATTATCTATGGATAATTGTTTTTTACGTTTGGTTCATCCCCCAAAAAAAGAACCATTCTGCCTGCTAAAGTGGAAGGTTAGGCTTGATTTGGTCAGGTATATTTGTTTTCCCATGCCTACCACGGTATTCTTAGAAGCAAATCATCTACATACAACATAATATGCCTATATGAACAGTGTACCAATAATAGGATCAGTAGTGTGTTCATTGAGATGAGCATATAAGACCACAGAGAATGATCCCTCTAAAGATATAGCAAAATATATTATGGAGATAACTCACAGTGAGAACACAACCAATTTTTTCATAAAATAATCATTATTTTTTATATATTATTTTTAGGATGACAAGAAACCCCCACCTCCAATACCAAAGAAATCTTCCAGGGGAAAGTTCCCTGTTACTCGAGAAAGGTCTCTGGACCTACCTGACCGTCAAAGACAAGAAGCCAGGAGGCGCCTAATGGCTGCAAAAAGAGCGGCTTCATTCCGGCAAAATTCAGCCAGTGAGCGTGCAGACAGCATTGAAATCTACATACCGGAAGCCCAAACTAGGCTTTAAGAACAAAGCACTGTATAGGACTTTTTTAAATAACATATTTGTACAGTTTGTAGCACACCTGGTCATTTTAGTTAACCTCTCTACTGAATATGCCCCTGTCATTGTGCTCTTCGTGCCATAAGCGCAGTGGAATGCCATTTCATTTCCTGAGTTTTCTAAACTCATTGCAAAAACTCCTCGTTTTGTTACACGTCTGACTTCAGATCAGCTACATGCATAGGGCTTGTTGAAACCTGACATCTCCAACATGTTCTCAGAGGACAACGAGAAAAACCTCTCAAGATGGAACCCAGCAAATCTTGGTTATTTCTATTTTTATAAATGACATGATCTTTAGAAAGAAGAATAACTAAATGGGTACATCTCACCGCTCATTAGAGGCATTAGCTACTCCAAGTAGAAGGTGCTACGCATTAGAAATGCGGGGGAAATGAATGCATCGCTCTCTGACCTCCTGTTCATTTCATTTCGATAAGATAGGTTCCTATGCTACTCCTATTCACACTATCGGGTTGCATAAGGCAACCAAAAATCACTGGTCACTAATATTTTAATGTATTTGGTTCCTTGGAAAAATACGAGCCCCAACAACCAGTTTGGTTCCTTATATCGAATATGGAACTCTCTGCTGAGTGAACCCTTTCCACTGTTCAATCCAACCATGTATTCTAAATGCAAGAAGACGTCATGAGTGTCGGTGGAAAGAACGTGAATGCCTTAACAAAAAGATCTTATAAGACCCATTGTGAACCGGATAGTCAAACGTCCTTCCATGGACCCTACACTTCTGTTTACATCTGTCTTTATTTTATTTTATAGTATATAATTTATGACATTGTTGTATATGCTATATAAACACACACAAAGCTATTACTATGTGGACAGGGCATCCTTACAAATATGAATGTTTGCTGTTTAAAATGCCAGTTGTGATGTGGTAATTTTTTAAAATCATGACTATAAGTGGTAACTATATTTCTGTTTTGATGGTTATTTTAAGGCATAGTAATGTGGTTTACACCTGTAATTTATTAATTCATTTATTTTTATATAAATTATTTTTCTTCCTTATCAGAATTCATTAATAACTTGATTGTCTCAGAAAACGGCAGCAAGGCACGTGCAAAAATAAGGGAATGTAGCAATTTTTTCACATCTCCAGTTAACGGTATGCAAAACATAAAGAGGAACCATGTAACCTCAAATTTCAGTTCACTTTTTTCTTGTTTAATTTGTCATAAAGCTTCCCTTTATGTGTGTGGCTGAGTAGCAGAAAGGGCTCATTTTTTTCAGTCACAATTGAGTTTCAGGAAAAGAATTAACTGTAAATGTTACTGGCATTAGCTGCTATATCCTTCTAAGACCTCATGCACACGAACGTATTTTTTTCCTCCTGTAAATACTGGCGTAAATACGGGTCCTTGGTCACTCGTATTCGACCCGTATTGCACCAGTATTTATTTAAATACGGGTCCGGTGTCACCAGTATTCCACCCGTATTTACCGGCACGTTTTCGCTGCAAAATGGCACTGCACTAATCGGCATCCCCTTCTCTCTATCAGTGCAGGATAGAGAGAAGGGACAGCCCTTTCTGAGGTAAAAGTAAAAGAAATTCATACTTACCCGGCCGTTATCTTGGTGACGCGTCCCCCTCTTGACATCCAGCCCGACCTCCCTGGATGACTCGGCAGTCCATGTGACAGCTGCAGCCTGTGATTGGCCTGTGATTGGCTGCAGCGGTCACATGGGCTGAAACGTTATCCCAGGAGGCCGGACTGGAGGAGGAAGCAGGGAGTTCTGGGTAAATATGAACGTCTTTTTTTTACAGGTTGATCCATATTGTAATCGGTAGTTTCTGTCCAGGGAGCTGAAACAGTTACTGCCGATCCTTTAACTCTTTCAGCACCCTGGACAGTGACTATGCCCCGATGTCGCCTAGCAACGCTCCCGTAATTACGGGTGCACGCACGTAGTCACCCGTATTTACGGGAGCCCCATAGACTTCTATGGGCCTTCCCTTGCCGTAATTACGGCCTGAAATAGGACAAGTTCTATATTTTTCAACTGTACGGGCACCTTCCCGTAAGCATACAGGGAGGTACCCTTGGCCAATAGAAGTCCATGGGCTCGTAAAAACGTGCCGTAATTACGGCCCGTAATTACAGGCGTTTTTACGTTCGTGTGCATGTGGCCTAAGACAGCATTTATTTATGGCAAAACGATCTGGATAAATAGAACGCATTGAAATCCAGACATATAAAGCCTTAAATATTTTGTTTTCTTTATAAGGCCTTGTTCACACAGTGCAGATTTTGCATAAATTTTTTTAATCTAAAACCAGGAACGGAACCTGAAAGGAAGAAATATATAAAGGAAGACCTTATAGGTCTGCTCTCCTGGATCCAATTCTAGTTTTGTCCTAAAAACTGCATGCAAAATCTTCAGCAAATCTGCACTGTGTGAACAAAGGCCTAATAACGTAAATTGGAATCCTATAATTAATTACATTGGATACCAACCCAACTACCTACAGTATATTTAGTAAGTAATGTCAGCTTATTGTTTAATTACATTTTTTCAGTATTGTGAATTTATATATTTTATCACTTATCACATTCACATTCAAGCCTTCCAGTTACAGTGTTGTCTGGCTAAGATAGTACAATTTACATATGACTATTAGAAGGCTAAGTTACCTCCCCATACATACCCTCTCTATTAACTAGAGAGAGTCACATCTAGGGGAATTTTCGGTTCTGGGCTACAGTTGACCACTGAAAATAATGACTATTGGATTATTTACATTTTTCAACCTTTGAGGGCGGATTTACATGAACGTGTGCATTTTGTGCACGCAAAAAACGCCGCGTTTTGTGTGCGCAAAAGGCTCTTAACAGCTCCGTGTGTCATCACATAGGATGTGCGGCTGCGTGATTTTCGCGCAGCCGCCATCATTATGACACTCTGTTTGGATGTTTGTAAACAGAAAAGAACGTGGTGCTTTTCTGTTTCCAAACATACTTTTGACTGCTGTTGCGCGAATAACGCGCGTCCCACGGAAGTGCTTCCGTGTGGTGCGCGTGATTTTCACGCACCCATTGACTTAAATGGGTGCGTAATGCGTGAAAAACGCAGAAATATAGGACCCGTAGTGAGTTTTAGGCCTCAGACTCACGCTGTGCAAAAATCACTGACAGTCTGCACTGCCCCATAGACTAATATAGGTCTGCGCGACGCGCGTGAAAACACACGCGTTGCACAGACGTATTACACATTCGTGTAAATCCGCCCTGAATGTCACAGGATCAGTTAGTGAATGGAGACGCGCAATCAGAGTTGGGATTTTCCTAACTACACAACCTCTTAAATTGCTTTCTACTAAGGATGTTCACACCTCCAGTGTGTCATTCCGTTGTTCTGCTACATCAGAGGAGCAGAACAAGGAAATAACAGAAGCAACGTTTTCGTTGCACCACGGATACCACCAGCGCCCGACAAAAGCCATTGCATGATGCGCTATTGTCTCCTGTAATCTTGGGCCGGATTTGCGACCGTGGACCCTAACGGAGCCTTGAACGCAGATTTGAACGAGGCCTAAAAGTTTTGATTCACGCATGAAGGTTTTGTTTAAACTAAGCCAGGAGTGACTACAAAAGAATGAAACAATATAAAAGTTTAGACTAAAGTGCTAGTCTAAAGTAATCCGGCTAAATTCACACACCGCTTGGGGCTTACATTTGGTAAGACCATTTGAAACGGTTCCGTCAAACGTCTCCCATTGACTGCCAACGGTATACCTTTTTTTTCTTGTATATTACAGTAATTTGGTCTTCTATTTTTCATCCACTCCTGTATTTGGCTCAAGAAAAAGCATTAAAACTGTATGTGAATGCAGCCTAACTTGTAAAATAAATATTTTAACATCACATTTTGTATGTGATCACACAGTGTAGCTTGAGGGTATGTTCACACGCTGAGCCAAAAACGTCTGAAAATACGAAGCTGTTTTCAAGTGAAAACAGCACCTGATTTTCAGACGTTTTTTGAGCTAGGCTGGGTTCACACGACCTATTTTCAGGCGTAAACGAGGCGTATTATGCCTCGATTTACGCCTGAAAATACGGCTCCAATACGTCGGCAAACATCTGCCCATTCATTTGAATGGGTTTGCCGATGTACTGTGCCGACGACCTGTAAAATTACAGCCTCGTCAAAAGAAGTGCAGGACACTTCTTGGGACGTTTTTGGAGCTGTTTTTTCATAGACTCTATTGAAAACAGCTCCAAAAACGTCCGAAAAAACGGCGCGAAAACGGCGCGAAAACGGCCCGAAAAACGCAGCGAAAAACGTGAGTTGCTCAAAAAACATCTGAAAATCAGGTGCTGTTTTCCCTTGTAAACAGCTCCGTATTTTCAGACGTTTTTGGCTCAGCGTGTGAACATACCCCAACTCACGTATTTCGCTGCGTTTTTCGCGCCGTTTTCGCGCCATTTTTTCGGCCGTTTTTGGAGCTGTTTTCAATAGAGTCTATGAGAAAACGGCTGCAAAAACGTCCCAAGAAGTGTCCTGCACTTCTTTTGACGAGGCTGTAATTTTACGCGTCGTCTTTTGACAGCTGTCAAACGACGAAGCGTAAATAACAGGTTGTCTGCACAATACGTCGGCAAACCCATTCAAATGAATGGGCAGATGTTTGCCGACGTATTGGAGCCGTATTTTCAGACGTAAAACGAGGCATAATACGCCTCGTTTACGTCTGAAAATAGGTCGTGTGAACCCAGCCTTACAAAAACAGGTACAGTTATATTTCCAAATACATTAGAAAAACACACATAAAAGTAAAACATACTACACGCATATAATAGATAAGTAAGCGACCAAATAAGCTATTTTATTAAAATATATAAGTCGCAATTTAATAATTGTTTTGCTTTTTTTTTTTAGATTTTATCACAAATACTAAATATCCATCTACAGCATTATACAATTATTTAAAGGCCTTATTTTGACAGAATGAAAAGTGATGCAAAAACAGGGATTAAATGTAGAGTTGCCAACATCTAAACAGGTCAGGTAGTTTGTACAAAAAAAATTAACATAACATGAGTGGCTACGCATTTCAACCCTGGTCCAGCGTCTTCCTCAGGCCATTTGTTTGGATGTTGGCAGCGCTACATTTAGTCCCTGTTTTTGCATCACTTGTCCAACCTGAGCAGGTGAGAGACTCCACTACTGTCTTTTACTACCCACTTCATTGATTGATTTGCACGATGTAGCGCCGTGTGTCATCTTTTCTATTTTAGATTTAGAGCTAAAAAAAAAACGACATGTAAATGTGTAAAAAAAACGCTGGCATTTTTGTAAAGCGCTTTTTAAAATACAGCCATTTTTGCCATGGTTTTTGACACATTTGGGCACGCTTTCGCTACGTTTTTTTTGCGAGTAATTAGAACGCCCATTGACTATGGGAATTAGGCGCGTTTTCAGCCCATTTTACGTGCCAATGAGTTACTTTAACTCTTCTTTTTTACGCGACGCGTTTTTTAAATACGCTCGCATAATAAAACGCATTGTAAGCACTAACAATGTGCTTTCCTATTGATGTCAATGGGAAGCTTAAAAACTGCTTCTTTGACACGTAAAACGGGCCAAAAATCGCGTCAAATACACAACGTGTGAACAGGGCCTTATTGAATTTAGATCCTTAGAAACATAGACATGTTTCCATTTGGTAAATGAATCATATAACTAGGTGTGTATAAATCTTTTAAAAAAAAAAATGTACAGACAAAAGGCGAGCTGTTCCAATTTATGTTTAGGTGATCATAAAACTAAGAGGAACAAAAAAAAAGACACTATATATAAACTTCCCTACCTCTAAATTAAAATACATAGGAAATAAAAATAACGTATCCATTTTTATCAAACAGAGAGTGTATCTTGTTATGTTGGTCCTGAATTAAATATGTTAGCCACATTGTCAGTAAGTAGCCACTTAGGTTTTCAGAATAATCAATCTCTATAAGAATCCAATTGTTTAACCCAATGGCAGTATTATATCACACGTGTAATATAATAACAATTGACTACTTTGTAATCAGAAACATGTGGAATGAAGTATGCCTATTATTCTGCTACCATCGGGGTGTATTTACATGATGCTGTTTTGCTGCATTTTTATTCGCACGCCCAAAAATTGAACTGGAAAAACGCAATGTGCGTGTTTGGTTTTTTTAGTGCGGTTTTTGGCCGCACAGCAAAACCGCATCGTGTGAATACACCCTTGAGAAAAAGTGAATGAAAAGTTGATTAAATCTGTATGTTTACCTGGTAAAATAAGCCTTAAGCTAATTATCCACGAGCCAAATACAATATTGCCAGTGCGCTTGAAGCCACTTTTGAAATTGTATAAACTAGTACTTCCACTTCTATTTCATGTACTGTATAATCTGTGGCGCACATTTTATTTGCAAATGAGATTTTACTATCTAACCATCCCCCTTAAGGGGCTCATGCACATGACTGGAACTGAGAAACCGTGCCACACGTTGCTTTTAGGGGAGAACACGTTGCCCGACACAGGAGCATGAAAACACCACATTGAGACACACAGTTTGCGATACATACGGCAGTCTGTGTACCAATGTACGCCTCTATGCACCCTGCAGTCATGTGCATGAGCCCTTGGCCAACAGCAAAATTTTATATCTCATCTTTAAAACACTGACATCATTAGAAAAATATGGGGATTTGGGTATTACACGCCAGTAATTTTGTGAGGCTATGCGCAGAATTTCCTCTAGCAGAGAATGCTTTACAGTAAGCTTTGTTAGATTTAGAACATGCTCTCCTGGCAAACAATGTATATTTACTATGGTAGCAAAAAAAACTATAATAAACCTATCCTAAACAAAACTAATATTCTCCAAATATAATAAGTAGGCTTGTTAAGCTTGGTTGTGATGGGAAGGGGGTTGTTAAAGAAGTATTCCGAGCTAAGGCATTCATGGTAAATCCCCAGAATATGCCATAATTGCCTGATAAATGTCTAGACTGGAATACCCCTTTAACTTTTCTACTGTGTTAAAGAGAATGTTTTCTATTGGTAAAGTATTAAGTTTTACAGGCAAGAAAATATAAAATAACATACGTTCATAGCAGAATGAAGCTGGAGTGAAATGATGGTTAGGGGCTGTTCACATCTGCGTCTAAGGCTCCGTTAGGGACTTTCATTACAGATTCTTTTGTTGGCTGACAAAATAGCGCAGCACGGTGCGCTATTACATACGGTAAAATGATGGAGACCCTACAAAACTAATTAAAGTCAAAGTTGTGCCATTGGGCGCTGTTGGCTTCTGTCATGTAACTGTTCCCGAGCTTTCCGTATTCTCATTGTTCTGCTCCTATGATGGAGCAAAACAATGGAATCGAGAACGAAGATGTTAACGAGCCCTTAGTAGTATCCCAAAGTTTTACACAAAATACATGTGGTCTTTAAAAACTGGCTCAATATTTATAAGGGTATGTGCACACGTGAACTGTCTTTTAGGTCTGAAAAGATAGACTGTTTTCAGGAGAAAATAGCTGCGTCGTTTCAGACGTAAAAGCTCCTCCTCGCATTATGTGAGGCGTCTTTGACGCCCCTAAATCTTGAGCTGTTCTTCATTGACTTCAATGAAGAACGGCTCAAATTACATTGCAAAGAAGTGCCCTGCACTTCTTTGCCGAGGCAGTCATTTTACGCGCCTGAGGCTTGGTTCACACGACCTATTTTCAGATGTAAACGAGGCGTATTATGCCTCGTTTTACGTCTGAAAATAGGGCTACAATACGTCGGCAAACATCTGCCCATTCATTTGAATGGGTTTGCCGACGTACTGTGCAGACGACCTGTAATTTACGCGTCGTCGTTTGACAGCTGTCAAACGACGACGCATAAATTGACTGCCTCGGCAAAGAAGTGCAGGGCACTTCTTTGCAACGTAAATTGAGCCGTTCTTCATTGAACTCAATGAAGAGCAGCTCAAGATATACGAGCGTCACAGACGCCTCGTATATTACGAGGAGGAGCTTTTACGGCTGAAACGACGCAGCTGTTTTCTTCTGAAAACAGGCTGTCATTTCAGCCGTAAAAGCCAGCTAGCGTGTGAACATACCCTAAAGCTAAATGTGTTGCAGGTAGCTGGTGATCAGTAAGGGTATGTGCACAAGTAGTGACCAAAAACGTCTGAAAATACAGACCTGTTTTCAAGGGAAAACAGCCCCTGATTTTCAGACGTTTTTGAGCAACTCACGTTTTTCGCTGCGTTTTTCGTGGCGTTTTCGTGGCGTTTTTTACGTCCGTTTTTGGAGCTGTTTTCATTGGAGTCTGTGAGAAAACGGCTCCAAAAATGTCCAAAGAAGTGTCCTGCACTTCTTTGACGAGGCAGTCAATTTACGCGTCGTAGTTTGACAGCTGTCAAACGACGACACGTAAATGACAGGTTATCTGCACAGTACGTCGGCAAACCCATTCAAATGAATGGGCAGATGTTTGCCGACATATTGTAGCCCTATTTTCAGACGTAAAACGAGGCATAATACGCTTCGTTTACGTCTGAAAATAGGTCGTGTGAACCCAGCCTGAGGGTAGATTAGTAAACGGCAGATTTGTTGCAAAAATGTCGGCAGATTTGTTGCATAAATGTCTGCGGCTGTTCCATACACCGGAAAAGGTTTTGTAAAAATCTTTGAACATGCTGTAGAAATTACGCCATTCAGATTTTGGGAAGAGATTTTCAGTCGCACAATTTCTGCAACAAATCTGCCACATGTGGGTAGTTGGTAGTCCAATGATGTGTAACCATAAGGCTAAGTCCACGTGGTGGAGTTTTTCCGCAGCGAATATTATGTTACGTGTAGATTTTGCTGCAGATTTACCTTTTTGCTATGAAGTTTGCACAGATTTTGTCCACTGAATGTGGATAGAGTTTTCAAAATCCTTCCACATGTATTGTACTGTAAATTTTGCAGATTTTTGGTGCGGAATGTGCACCCAAAATCTGTGACTAATCTGCTGGGTTAAAACATGTCCTAATAACAATACTAAAAAGTCCATACAATACAGTTGACTTTTTTGTCATTAGGCTGAATTAATATAGGGATAAATACTTAAAGATTAATTCAAATATTTTTTCTTTTTCCATTATCCCCAGAACATATCAGTAGAAAAAACACTTATTATGAAACCAAGCTGAAGAATACAAGGCATTCAGATAAATTATAATCCTGAAAACGGTATAGGGGATTTTTACCTTTTGTTTTCTAAAAACCAGCTACTGTGCAGACCTATGTGTCTCCATGGTTACAGACTACAAACAAACCCTTTGTGAGTCTGATTCTGCAGTCGTTTGTGACACCCACTCCCTCCGCCCTCTCTTCTTGAGATGGAAAGGAGTAACTACTCATGGATCAGACTACAGGATATCGTTAATCAAGGTGCAGATAGATTCTTCATTTCGTATTTATTTTTTCTTAGGTGTATTTGAGCAATGAAAAAAGTGCACATAGCCTTTACAACTGTGCTTTTTGCTTCATACCCCATATGACCAAAAATCTTTACGTACATAATCTAACAAGACCATATAGACTATGAAGTATAATTTTCACTCTTCCCCTGTGAGCACAACAGTAAAAGTATTTGTAAATGTATTAAATGCTGGTTATAAAAACAATCAATGTCTTTCTGTTCTAGGCTAAACTATTTGTAGCATAGCAAACGCATATAATCTGGGAAACCTGATAGTAAACAAAATATGAACTGGTAGAGGTCCAGCATTTGTGTCAATACATCCAGTAAATGAACAAAGGGGTCCACATACTCCAAATAGCAATATCAAAGGGGTTGTCCCACTAGTAAATGCTATAGCAATATAATTCAGCATTAAAAAAATAATTTGTTTTGTAATTTACCTCATGTTACAAAAATGCTCCAGTTGTAAAATATTTTCTTTACTTCATTATAATGGTGCCCCCTAGTGTTCAATCTGGTTAGTACACATCCTCCCACTGAGATGATTGAGGAAGGACGCACATGCTCCGTTCCACTCTCCAACTGCCACAAGCCGATAGAAAATGTCTTCTCCGACTCTCAGTAAAGAAGTAGAGAAGAAGCTTTTATTCAGAAACACAGCTTGTCTTCTTCAGTTGTATAGGACCGGGCTCTCCCTCTAAAAAGACATGTAATGGGGGCATTTGTAAAGCTTCTCCTAGAGATGAGTCAGAGGCAGTGAAACAGAACAATCTGCCTATACAAGCTATGACTGGGAGGGGCTGAGGCAGAAAGGACACACCCCCTGAGCTGCCAAACTGAAGAAAATCTATAGAGCAATTGGAGCAATGAATGGGGTGATCTCCTGATAGATATACGATACAGGGCTGGTTCTACATTTGTTAGAAAGAGATTATCACGCACTATATTATGTCTGATTTTATTTTCCTTTTTTTTCCTTAATTCTGGGACAACCCCTTTAAATGGCTGGATCCATTAAGCTCTGAGTGTCCTCTAATTCCACCATTTCCGTAGCTTGGACTAGCATGGAAACCCACTGATTTATTGGACTGAATATTACATTTAGGTCATCATTGAAAGTAACAGTAATTTTGTATTATTTTTGACACGTCAATATAACATAAACAATATACGAAACATCATTTATAACTCTAGATTTATTTTTACATCACTTTTGGAACAGAGAAGACAAAAAACGAATATGTTAATTTAAAATGTGTTGGTGTGCCAAACAGAACTTTGATTGTATGAACCTAATAATGAGATACTTTGTCTGACAAGCCTAGTGTATACAATCTACGGTATAATTATTATATTATTACTGATCACAATGTATTGTGTGTAGCAGCTATACAAGAAGCACATCTGTATCATCATATGCTACCATCCTTTCCACCTTGATAAGCACTTTACCTATGCATCAGCATACCACCGAGCCTGTCATTTGCCTGAACACACCAAGGAACGAGGGTTGCAATATGAAGTTACATATTTCTTATACTAAGAAATTTCTGGAAAGCAAATACTTAATTAAGCATGTGACGTGTATGGAGTAAACATAAATACGCATGCTTAACCTCAGATCTTTGTCTCAGATTGACTAGTTAGGAGATCACGGAGTAGATGGCAAATGCTTTGAAAACTGAATTTTTTTATCCGGAAGGATGAATTACCAAATCGCCTTAAAGTGTAACTGAAAGCAAAACTACAAAATGGATGAATGTATATGTTTTAAGATTAAATTATATATATATATATATATATATATATATATATATATATATATTTCTGCATATATGTAAATATATATAGCAATCAGAGGAGATTAGAGGAAATCAATGTCTTAATTTCACTAGAGCAGTGGGCATATACCTAAACTGGTATATATTCTTACCCACAACTAAATTCACACTACAGTATGAAATTTGTGTCTCATATCGGTCCTAGTATACCACTATGGATTATGATTCCCACAATCAAAGGGTAATTATGCTTAAATAATAGCTTGCATGGGAAGGAGGGGATTTATATCCATATCAAAATTACACCAGCAATGAGATACAACCTAAATGCTATTTTCTACCCACACAAAACTCAAGTCTATTGATGATGTTGACCTTTGTAACTATTCTAAGCATAGATGATAGCAATATCTGGAGAGTCCAGAATACAGGGAAAAAGATATGGGAGAATGGGGCCAATAAGTAAACTTAATTTGGACTTTCATTATCTCCTACTATGATAAGGGCACACTGAAAACTTGCAGTATATATAGTGGACTGCAGCTGAGGAACACAGATATAAAAGTATATAAGGCATCTTCCATCAGAGATACAATGGTTACTTACTCCAATGTTCCTTCTACCTAGTGCCAAACATTATATTAAACGCATGATTGCATAAACTCATAGAGAAGATAAACTATTTTTTACATTCCACTATCATGGCAGTAAAAATAGAACTTTTAGGATTATTGTAAGACATGCCAAGCGAGGGTATATGATGAGGTCGGCTGCTCCATTGTTTAAATGAAGGCCATGCTGTGCAGGTCCGCAATGCATTTCCATAGGTTGCTGCTTTTGATAAATCCTACATCTCCTTCCAGTAGTGGCATTCAGGCTGTCGTGTCAAGCTGCTAAATGAACCCACATGTCAAAGATTTTGCACGTAACAAAGATGTGTAACCAGAGGGCGCTATTGCCAAGAGATGAGTGAATCTCTTCCAGTACCATTTGAGGGACAATCGGAAACCTAAGTCAGTAGTTCTATTCAGTTGACCTAATACACAAGGATTATACTACTTGTTCCAAAACTAATGCTGAATATGAAAAGCCATTTATAATATAGATGTGTTTATTTTATCGCCACCTTTATTTGTGACCGTGTTCAAAATCCCAATTTGGAATAATTCAGTTGGTCCTTTGCAAGCCACAAAAACGTATATCATGTAGATTCTCAAACTCTGTTGAATTATTTTACCCATTTCTTGTAATAACTCAACTTTTTGTTTTCCCAAAAATTTAGGAGATAGACATATTTGAGAATATGATGCAAATAGCACCAATGTACTCTAACCTACTGTAACCGAATCCCAAATTCTGTCTAGTCAGCTAGTTTGGTTTCGAGTATACTTCTGCTATTGGCAATGATAAACATATTTTATAGAATGAAAGAGACATGTATGGCTTATACACTCCTACTATGGCATTAAGTTGTGGAATCATTCCTAAATGCTTATCTCATATCATGTGAACACAATTTTGCTATTACATGTAACTGTTTTCACTGTATCAACAATAAACCAGCCACTACTATTCCAAACAGGGCCTGTAAGAAAAGCAAATTTCATTGACTCATTTATATTGTATTTATTATGATATTAAAAAAACACTTCTATGGACATGTAATATTTATGGTTCGTTTCTCTTTTGCTCCAATAGAAGATATATAAATATATATATAAATATATATATAATGTATACATAACGTCTACTGCTGTTGTTAAAATGTTTTCGGCACAGGATAAAACTTTTAAGTGCAATATATATATCTTTTTAAACCGATAACATTCTATCAACAAGGGCAGCAAAAAAGCCATGTTTATCTATGTATTGTATATATTAATAGCGAAAACAATAAAAATGATGTTTCTAAGAGTTGTGGTGTTTTTGGTTCAATCAACTGGAATGGGCTTAAGCTTTGTGATTTTAATTTTTACTGTTAAAAATGAAGTTTTGCTATATTAAGTATAAAGTTAAAAGGTAACTAAACATTTGACAAACTTCTGACGTCATAGTGACGTCAGAAGTTTTGATTGGTGGGAAATCAATGTATCGGAGTATGGGTTCAATAGAAAGTCTATGTGCCCGTACTCCTATACATCGGCTTTCCGGAAAAAGCTGAATAGAAACGAAGTGGCTGAGCGCTCACACGAGCGCTTCTGCCGCTTCGTTTTAACGATTGGTGGGGGTCTCCGTGCTCGGACCCCCACCAATCAAAACTTCTGACATGTCACTATGACATGTCAGAAGCTTGGAAAAGTTAAGTTACCCTTTAAGGGTATGTGCACACGAGAAGTGGCTTTTACGTCTGAAAAGACAGACTGTTTTCAGGAGAAAACAGCTGCGTCGTTTCAGACGTAAACGCTCCTCGTATTATGCGAGGCGTCTTTGACGCCCGTAATCTTGAGCTGTTCTTCATTGACTTCAATGAAAAACGGCTCAAACTACATTTCAAAGAAGTGCCCTGCACTTCTTTGACATGGCAGTCATTTTACGCGTCGTCGTTTGACAGCTGTAAAACGACGATGCGTAAATTACTGGTCGTCGGCACAGTACGTCGGCAAACCCATTCAAATGAATGGGCAGATGTTTGCCAACGTATTGTAGCCGTATTTTCAGGCGTAGATCGAGGCATAATACGCCTCGTTTATGCCAGAAAATAGGTCGTGTGAACCCAGCCTAAAAGAATAGAGCTCACAACTAAATTAACATCAGTGCAATATAAGTGGATAAAGTTTCCTCCAAAAGATCCAGCTTCACTGGACACTTCGGTTTGTCACAGAGATTTGTTAGCTTTATCCACTATAGGTTGCTGCCTCATTTCTCAAAAAGGAACTAATACAAAAATGTTGATCTACGCTCGGCTGGCTTCCTGTGTAAGATTATATAACTAGCCTGAAAATGTGACTTTGTTGCTTTCCCTACAGAACAGGTCTCACGTTTTGATTCTTCATCTGAACAGTTATGTAGGGGCTTAATGGTGACATCAATTTGAAATAGCCCTAACCAGAAATATTGCTGTGGTTACAATGGCAGCCTAGAATGCTTACACAGTGGTTGAATAATCCACCATTGCCCAAGGTAGACCTATGTATATTTCAGGAAGATGATGAAAGCTATGCTGTGACCCCAATGCAAAATACACATTTAGCTTCCAATGACTTTGTGAATGAGCTATTCACAGGAGTAGCATGACGTTTATGGACCCAGAGACGAAATATGAATAAGAAATCCTGTTGTAGAATCCCACTTCAGGTCCCCAAGGTGCTTCAACCATAAAATACTTTATTGCAGCCAGGGACAACAAAAGAAAAGTATACATGTGGCAATCCCAGATTCTAAAACATAAAATACATCATACAAGCATAGTGAAAACTGCAATGATTGGATGATCTTTTCCCTAGATTCTACTATATGATATAGCCCTTATACCCATTTCTATGAAACAAACCTGTTTCTAATAAATGTTTACATTTCTCTTTATTTCCCTTTTTTTATTTTAACTGTCATGCACAATGCAGCAGATTCACTAAGACTGGCATTTCATATGCTTCGCTTTCTACTCCGCTGGAGTAAGATTCAACATACTCTATTTATTAAGAGGCGAAGGACTCTTAATAAACCTGTTGTATCTTTCCGCTGGCTGTGTGCCACAATTGTGACGTAGCTAAAACATAACTTTTAAAGATAACTGCAATGATTAAAATATAGAAAGCCCCCCGACATGTTTTGCCACAAACGTAGCGTCCTCAGGGGTATGGGGCTAATGGAATCGGACACTAAACTTTCTCCTTTTATAACTTTTCAAATGACGTTACAAAACGAGAAATTCCCCAGAACCAATCTTGTCTCTGAGCCTCGGTCAAACCCATCTTAGGCCCCATGCACACGAACGTGCTTTTGCGGCCGCGGTTCCCCCGAAAATCCACGGGAGAATTGCGGCCCCTTTCATTTCTATGGGGCCATGCACACGACCGTAGTTTTTACGGTCTGTGCATAGCCCGGGAGCCCGCACTGCATAAAGAATGGACATGTCTTATTACGCCCGTCTTCTACCCGTCTTCTGCGGTCCGTGCTCACTGAAAATAATGGCCGCGGCCATGTTCATTGCCCGCGATTTGCGGGCGGCTTGCGGCTGACAGTCCGCTGCCGGCCGACCCGAAAATCACGGCCGTGCACATGGCTACGGTCGTGTGCATGAGGTCTTAAAGTTCGATGGACATATGTATGAGCCCATTAAAGGGCTCAAATGACTGGTCAATAGAAAGTACACACGAGCGCATGCACACTGTTATGTGAATAAAGAAACTAAGTTGCGAGTGCCGATTCTGGTTGACTGCGCACGTCAGGAGACTTGGTCTCTTATGTTGTTATTTAATGTGCAGGCGCAAACTATTAGTGTCTAATAGTGAAAGATGAAACCGAGTTGCAAGTGCACATGTCAGGAGACTTAATATCATGGGAGAGAGTATTATTTGAGATTATCTAATGTGCAAGCGTAAACTGTTAGTGTCTGATTGCAAAAATGAGGAAAGGGACCTGGATTATAGGTATCAATAGACTAATTGTAAATTAATGCAATTTATTTAATAGTATCATCGAACTTTAAGATGGGCTCGACCAAGGCTCAGAGACAGGATTGGTTCTGGGGAATGTCTCGTTTTGTGACGTCATTTCAAAAGTTATACAAGGGGAAAGTTTAGTATCCGACACACCATTAGCCCCATACCCCTGAGGAAGCTACGTTTGAAGCGAAACATGTCACGGAGCTTTCTATATTTTAATCATTGCAGTTATTGGATAGTGGTATACCTAGAGTGGACTGCAGCCACTATTTTAGGTTATATAAAATGGACAAAGCTCAATGGTAAATCATAGGGGCATATGCTCATCTAGCAACAGATGTTGCAATACTTTGAACATTTACTTACACTGACATCAGACCGCAGCGTGATTTTAAATATTTGTGGTTTAGTTTGTTCTGTTTGTTTACATCAAATAAAAGTTATGTTTTAGCTACACTATTTAATAGCTTTAGTTATCTGGGAAACAAGGGCTTTTGTCTTTGCCTATAAAGTGTTAGTGTTTGTAAATAAATAAAGGTGCCCGCCAGCTACCTGGGTCTATCTATCCTTACAATTGTAATTACCACGGCCATACACCATCCAATTTCTCCCATCGGACATAAAATATAAAATGTATAATCACTTTATCATTCCTCTTCGCTTCTCCCATCCAGGTCCCCTCAGGCTCCTATAGCATGCCATGGCTCATACAAGTTCTGACGCCGAGCGCTGTTGGACATCAGTACCTTGTATGAGCTGCAACATGCTGAGGGGACACACTGGTGAGAATGGTGAGAAGCAAAGAGGAGCGGTTGAGTGAACCTGTTTTTTGTTTTAATTGTCTAACAGGGAAGGAGAAAAGAGAAGGGAGGTAGTCTAATCGGAGAAGGGGGCAAGGTACGAGGCCTGGCATGGGCCTCTACCTTGCTACTCCCTACAGAGAAAAATCCACAAGCAAGGAGCTGGCGTAGATTTCCGCTATAGTTTACACCAGTTTTCTGGAATAAATTATAATAAATTTGTCAGGCCGCAATTGCCCAAAAGTGGCGAAGGCAGCGTAAAATGGCCAAAAGTCAAAATTTTGAACACAAATTGCAACTTTTGGGCCTTTTGAAACATTTCTATGCCAGAAAGCTGGCTTAGAAAGGTTGATAAATTCCCACCAATGACCTTAAATTATATAGAACCTGTCTACAGTACTCTGCTGCTCCTTTTAGCAGAAGAAAGCCTTTTTTACATGCAAAATCTGCTCTTAGTAGAACTAAATAACTTGGACTAATTTGGTATGCAGAACTCTATGCTGTTAGAAAGCAAAAATCAATCGGGACAATTTATTTAGACTGGCGTTTCAAAGAAAATTGGAGTGAGATGCACCTAATTTATTAAGAGGGGCATGTCTCTTAATAAATTAGAAGCATCTCTGGCCGTCCGTGCGCCAGAAAATCAAATCTACTTTAGCTATGAACTGGACTAGATTCGCACTATAAGTTATGCCAGTTTTCTGGCGTAAACCATAATAAATTTATCCGGCCGTGGTGGCCACGGTCCCTCTCGCTAAGTCCAACCCACTTTTTTAAAAGTGGTGGAGGCGGCGTAAAAATAGAAAAGTCGCAACATTTTTAGCTTCATGGCTGGGTCTCCTAAGTGACCCATTGATGCAGAACTAGCAGCCTGGGATGTTGCTAAGGTTTTAAGACATCAGGGGAGATAGCAATTTTTATATACACATTTTATTATATATATATGTAATGAAGCAGCATATCTAGGTCCACCACTTGATAGGATTAGAAACAGCAACTCAGCAGACAGTATCACACACATGAAAGGATTAGATACAGAAGTACAGCAGCAAACAGCATCACACATGAGAAGATTAGATATAGCAGTCCAGTAGACAGTATTACGCATCATAGGCTTAGATACAGTATCCAGCAGACAATGTCACTAATGATAGGCTTACATACAGGACCCAGGGGACAGTATCATGCATGATAAACTTAGTTACAGAACCCAGCAGATAGTATCATGCATGATAGGCATACATACAGGACCCAGCAGACAGTATCACACATGATAGGATTAGATAGAGGGGCCAGCAGACCATACCACAAATGATAGGATTAGCCTGTATCTAATCCTTTCATGATTGATACTGTCTGCTGGGGCCCTGTATCACACGTGATAGGATTAGATACAGGGCCCAGGACAGTACGCTTATACTTACCCTCCTCGCTCCTGAGCCGGGTCCTCTTCATCTCCGGGCGCAGTGCAGGACCTGACGCCTCTGATTTTTCGCTATCAGTGTAAAACTAGCAGGCAATCTATTAGGCTGTGCAAGCCAATGGGGTCTTTGCTAGGCCCCTGCTTGCTATGGCAACCCATTGGTGCCCTGCAATCGTGTTGTGGGGCTCCGATGGGGTGACAAAAGGAGCCTCCTCTCTCTGTAGCCACTTAGATGCCGTGGTCACCATTGACCGTGGAATCTAGGTTAATCAGCCTGGATCAAAGGTAATTCCAATCCTGGTCGATGCAACGGGATATCGGCTGTATAGTACAGCCGGCACCCACTGCGAATGGCGTGGACACAGTTCCTGTGCTATCCACTAGGAGTATAAGGGTTTAACAAACAGACACACAGCCGGAGGCCATCCCCCAGACTATTTTTCCTGATTTTCCTAAATAGACTATGCAAATGACAGTCAGTATAATCTTCAAGCCATCAACCGTTGGAGTATAATGCTAATTTTATTGAACAAATCTCCTAATGATAACAGATTTTTTTTTAGAAGAAAAAAACTCAAAATGCACTGTTTCAAATTATTATGCACAGACCATAGAGATCATAACAGAGATCAAAACATTTTAAAGGTTGTAAAGAGAACTAAAATGGTAATTTTTTGAATTTGCAGCATCAGGAGGTCATATTTACAGACATCAAAAGCTCTTTCAATAAAAAAAAACTTAACAGGCCAAGTTACATGTTAACATAGGACCCGTTCTTTGATATTACCTTCACAATTCTTGCATCCATTGAATTTGTGAGTATTTGGACAGTTTCTGCTTGAATATCTTTGCAGGATGTCAGAATAGCCTCCCAGAGCTTCTGTTTTGATGTGAACTGCCTCTCACCCTCATAGATATTTTGCTTGAGGATGCTCCAAAGGTTCTCAATAAGGTTGAGGTCAGGGGAACATGCGGGCCACACCATGAGTTTCTCTCCTTTTATGCCCATAGCAGCCAATGACACAGAGGTATTCTTTGCAGCATGAGATGGTGCATTGTCATGCATGAAGATAATTTTGCTACGGAAGGCACGGTTCTTCTTTTTGTACCACGGAAGAAAGTGGTCAGTCATAAACTCTACGTAGTTTGCAGAGGTAATTTTCACACCGTCAGGGACCCTAAAGGGGCCTACCAGCTCTCTCCCCATGATTCCAGCCCAAAACGTGACTCCGCCACCTCCTTGCTGACATCGCAGCCTTGTTGGGACATGGTGGCCATTCACCAGCCATCCACTACTCCATCCATATGGACCATCCAGGGTTGCACGGCACTCATCAGTAAACAACACGGTTTGAAAATTAGTCTTCATGTATTTCTGAGCCCACTGCAACCAATTCTGCTTGTGAGCATTGTTTAGGGGTGGCCGAATAATAGCTTTATGCACACTTGCAAACCTCTGGAGGATCCTACACCTTGAGGTTTGCGGGACTCCAGAGGCACCAGCAGCTTCAAATACCTGTTTGCTGCTTTGCAATAGCATTTTAGCAGCTGCTCTCCTAATCCTATTAATTTGCCTGGCAGAAACCTTCCTCATTATGCCTTTATCTGAACGAACCCGTCTGTGCTCTGAATCAGCCACAAATCTTTTCACAGTACGATGATCACACTTAAGTTTTCTTGACATATCCAATGCTTTCATACCTTGTCCAAGGTATTGCACTATTTCACGCTTTTCGGCGGCAGAGAGATCCTTTTTCTTTCCCATATTGCTTGAAACCTGTGGCCTGCTTAATAATGTGGAACGTCCTTCTTAAGTAGTTTTCCTTTGATTGGGCACACCTGGCAAACCAATTATAACAGGTGTCTGAGATTGATTACAATGATCCAAAGAGCCCTAAGACACAATACCATCCATGAGTTTAATTGAAAAACTAATAATTAAATGTTTATGACACTTAAATCCAATGTGCATAATAATTTGGAACACGGTATATAAGACTATAAGTTTAACCTTCATTGTGGGTAAAATATTTGAGGGTTTTCTAAGAGATGCTATGCTGAGTAAGGCTGTGGATGTGGTGGATCTAGGCTGCCGCATAAAAAATTGGTATATAAATAAAAATGCTGCGACTGGGGGAAAATGTGTATGATTAGGTTAACATCTGGCTCAGTGACAGAGGGTGGTTATTAATAATACATCATAAGAATGAGTCACAGTTACCAGTGGGGTTCCAAAGGGATCAGTATTCGTTTCTGTTTGTTTTTTTTTTCAGAAATCCATGTAGCTTTGTACGGGCTCAATAGAAAGTCTATGAGCCCCTACTCCGCTACATCGGCTTTCCAGAAAAAGCCAAACAGAAACTAAGCAGCTGAGCGCTCACATGAGCGCCTCTGCCGCTTCATCTTAGCGATTGGTGGGGGTCTCAGTGCTCGGACCCCCACCAATCAAAACTTCTAACACGTCAAAATGACATATCAGAAGTTTGTTGAATGTTTAGTTACCCTTTAATGACCTTGTAGAGGGTTTACAGAATATAATTTCAGTATTTGCAGATGACACTAAGCTCTGTAATTAACACAGAGGAGGATAATATAATACCACAAAGGGATTTTGGAAAGCTGGAGGTTTGGGCAGACATATGGCAAATGTGGAAAAATTTAAGATTATATACTTGGGGCGAGGAAACAAATTCTACAATTATGCATTAAATGGTAAAAATACTACTGAAAAATACTTTGGGATATTGGTGAACAGTAAATTTAACTTTAGCAACCAGTGGCAGGCAGCTGCTGTCAAGGCAAATAAAATCATTGGATGCATCAGAAGAGCATAGATGCTCAGTGTTGTCTCTTTAGAAATCACTAGTCAGACTTCACTTGGAATATTGTGTACAATTTTGGGCACCCATGTATAAGAAGGACATACCTGACACACTAGAATGGGAGCAAAGAAAGGTGACCAACATAATTAAGGGAATGGGTGGATTGCAGGACCAAGAAATTTTATCAAACTTGGGTTTCCGCCGTTTAGAAAAAAAAAGACTGAATTACAATGTACAAATATATAAATGAACAATACAGAGATCTAATGATCTTTTTACACCTAGGACTGTAACAAAGACAAGAGGACATCCTCTAAATCTAGAGGAAAAAAGGTTTCACCATCATCACAGATGAAGATTCTTTACTGTGAGAGCAGTGAGACTATGAAACTCTCTGCCACAGGATGTTGTG
This sequence comes from Rhinoderma darwinii, assembly GCF_050947455.1. Lineage (NCBI taxonomy): Eukaryota > Metazoa > Chordata > Amphibia > Anura > Rhinodermatidae > Rhinoderma > Rhinoderma darwinii. The sequence continues at coordinate 176,086,310 of NC_134690.1, forward strand.
ATGGTTGATTCATTGAGCCAATTCAAAAAGGGCCTTGATGCCTTTCTTGAAAAATATAATATTACAACTTAGGAGTACTAGATTCTGGAGATGGGACATTGATCCAGAGATTTATTCTGATTGCCATATTTGGAGTTGAGGAGGACATTTTTCCCTAATGAGGAAATTGGTATCCACCTCATGGGAGTTTTTGCCTTCCTCTGGATCAACACGGTATGATTAAAGATTGCACTTGATGGAGCGGTGTCGTTTTTCAACCTTATCAACTATGTTACCTCAGATTCACCATCGTTTAAAGCCTCAAAAACTTGGACCAGCGCTGAGTAAATTGCATAAAGTCCTTTGCTTTCGCCAAAAATCTCCTTGATGTAATTACACGCCCTTATACCCCCGGGGCATTTTAACACCTAATCTCACATACTGGACAAATTCTTAACTACTGCAGATATGGGCAAGGCAGTGGCCATCATTGAACAGCCAACATGCACCAGTCAACCCACCTCCATGCTAACAACAGTAGCAGAGGAGGTAGCAATTGAACGGACCACTAGGAAATCATAAATCTAAGCCACACATTCATAGCTTTTGTGTTCCACCTAACTTGCGACCATTGCGCTAGATATCTTCTAAATCCCTCAGCTATGGGGAGCTATACCACAAAAAAACATGTCCCTGAAGGCGGGTAATGAAGGAGTGGAATTTAACATAGAGACATCTGCAAAAGATTTCCCATCAACGCAGAGGTAGCCTTCTTTAATGATTCAGCAAGGACTCTACCATAGGAAGCAATACATTCTTCCCTTACCTGCTGTCCTACCTGATGCCTGCAGGCAATGAGACTCAGCAACATTGGACTACACTGAAGGAACCACTGTTATAGGCCTTTATCAGTAGGAGGTATTGGAGGAGCCAAAGAGCCCACAGGAGCAATAAGAGGGCCTTTCTGGACAGAAAACCATCCTAAAAATGTCTTATGTGCCTGCAGCGTGGGGGACTGCCAGGGCTGAAGCACCTAGTGCAGGAACTCACTGTAGAAAGGCTGATAACTCAAATGATGAAGAGTCTAGACACCTAAAATCTGTGGGAGGAGTGACTACAGCAATGACAGAACTAAAAACAAGACACCTCAAGGAAGATATGAAGTTCCTCCCCACTAAAATGTAGCAGGACCCAGATCTCCTTATACACGGGCATATTGAAACCTATGGTTTCCGTTTGTGTCTGTCAGGGCTCCGTTCCGACGGAAACCTCTGACGGAACAGAGCCCTAGCGTAGATGTGAAGAAGCCTTACTTGGACACGAATGACCTACCTAAACATGGTTGTAGACCAAATACACCCCTTCATGGCAACGGTATTCCTTAATGGCAGTGGCCTCTTTCAGCAGAAAGATGTGTCCTGCCACACTGCAAAAAATGTAAACAAACGGTTAGAGGAACATGACAAAGAAGTCAAGGGATTGACTTGGCTTCCATATTCCCCAGATCTCAATTTGCTTGAGCATTTGTGAGCTGTGCTGAAAAAACAAGTCTGATCCATGGAGGCCCCACGTTGCAACTTACAGGACTTAAAGGATCTGCTGCTGACGGTGCCAAATACCACAGGGAACCTTCAGAGTTCCAAGCCTTGACAGGTCAGAGCTATTTTGGCAGCACGAGGAGGACCTACACAACATTAGGTAGGTGGTTTTAATGTTATGGCCAATCAGTGTATAGGGGGAGATTTACACAGCTATATGCTCCAGAATTCTGTCTTAAATTGCACCAAAAATGTATTCTTTGTTTTAGATACTTTTATGACCTCACGTAACAGTTTTGAAAAGAGTCTATAAAAAGGGCATGGCTAATAGAATTCATAAAATGCGCCAGATTAATGTCGTGTGCCATTCATTTTGCTCAAAATAGTTGTGTAAAGAAAACCAGCCATGAGGTAGCGTAAAGAAGAAAAAAATGTCTAACATGTCCAGCAAGGTGAGCCAAATTAATCACACAGCGTTATTAATTTAGCGCAGTTTCTGCCTCTCTGTTCAAGTTTTATCCAGAAAACCTTTGAGACAGTATTAATAAAGCTCCCCTTTAGTTCTATGATTTGTTTTTGCTGATGTCAGTAGGTAGGCTAATATCTTTCACTTTCTGAAAACTGTTATAATAACAGTGGACTTTAGCAGTTCACTGTATTCCCTTGACTGATATTTGCAAAACCTTTTCAATTAAAACAGAATTTGCATAGAACATTGGATTGCTGGCACAGAAAGATGCAGCTGGTCAGATGACAAAGTCATATAGCAAGTAAGGAAAGGAAACTGTGATCATGAGAGCAAGACAGCACAGCCAGAAGTAAGCAATATAGGAGAAAGCAAACAAAGCAGTAACAGGGTAGTGTTCTCTTGGTATATTATAGATTCCCTGCTTGGTGATGCAGTAAATACAGAGCCATTTTTATGAACAAATACACAGTAAACAGTGAGGTCCCTGTTCTTCCCAAACCTCTGTCCCTACCTACTTGTACGACCCGACCTAAACGACGGCACACAACTGGGCGGCGTTCCCTATACTGGTAAAAGTGAAACTAACAAACGGATAAGACAGAGACAGTACGAAATAACAAAGGGTCATCTGGGAAGTAGACGGAGGGAGAGGCAGGGCAATTGTGCCACGGACAAGTCCGGGCGCAAAAGGCGGAGTCAGGCAGGCAGGGTCAAACCGGGAGAGTTCAGAAAAAACAAAAGTCAGAAGGCAAAGAAAAGTCAGGAGTCCAGCCGAGGTCAGGTCACAAGAAGTCAAAAAGCAAGTCGCTCAGGGAAGTCTGAAACAAGGGAAAGCACAAGGCAAGGAAACTCTAATTGTCACGGAGCGGGTTAGTGGACCCACTAGGCCGTACCGCCGCAGCGGGGAGGCAGCTGGCCAAACAACAGGACACCCCGGAAATACAATGTCCCGCACAAGGGTACCTGAATAGTCCAGATGGTGGCCACAGCTCTGGCACAGATGAGATGGGTGCAGGAGATGGTGCCAAACATGGCGGATGACACAGGAGCCGCAAGTTGCGCTAGACGTGGCGGACTCCTCCGGACGTGGCAGGTGACACAGGACGTGGTGGATTCCTCCGGACGTGGCAGATGAAACAGGACGCGGCGGATGACACAGGACGTGGCTGATTCCTCCGGACGTGGCAGATGACACCGGACGTGGCAGATGACACAGGATGTGGCACGACTCGATACTAAGGCACAGCACCGGAAACACGAACGGGTAACAAGGCACGGGTAACAATTGGAAAGGGAAACACTAAGGGACCATTTGCAAGACAGACTGGAAAAACTAACAACGCTCAGGCAAGGATTAGAAGGCCAGGAGCCTTCTTATAGACCAGGAAATCGTGGCAGTTGATGATGATGACGACGATTTCCTATTTGCGCACGCTGGCCCTTTAAGGCCGGGCGCGAGCGTGCGCGTGCACTCTACGGGACACAGCCGAATGGAGCGGAAGTGAGCGCTGGCGTCTCCTAGGAGGGAGACGGGGACCAGCGCTCACGGATCCATGGCTGCGGGCGTCGGGAGGTGAGTGAACCCGACGGCCCGCGGCCATGGACGCTACAGTATCCCCCCTCTTACGCCCCCTCTTCTTGGGGCCAGAGCGAGAGAGGAATTTTTAATAAGAGCAGGAGCGCTGAGGTTCTCTTCTGGCTCCCAGGACCTCTCCTCAGGACCAAACCCTCTCCAGTCCACCAAATAGAAAGTCCTTCCTTCTACCCTTTTGCAGTCCAGGATCTCTTTTACCTCGAATACATCAGAAGGACCGCTGGGGGCAACTGTGGAACTAGAAGTCTTGCTGTAGTGGTTCAGTTCCACCTAGGGTTGTCTCGCCAACCAATCCTAGGCAAGGGGGTCTCTCTGGCTTCTGGGGACACAGACGCACAATATGGCCTCCACGGCCGCAATACAGTCAAAGTCTAGAAGTGCGTCTGCGTTGACTCTCCTGGGTAGACAACTTGACATAATTCCTCTGCATCGAATCCTCTGGTGGAATGACTGAGGGGGATTGCGGGACAGCAGAATCCAGCCTGGGAAGTTCTCTCTCCCGGAGAACCTCTTGCGAACGTTCCCAGATCCTCATGTCAACTTGGGAGGCGAGTAAGATAAGATCGTCCAGGGTAGATGGCAGATGGCGAGCAGCCAGCTCGTCCTTGATCCCTGAAGACAGTCCCTGCCAGAATGTAGCCCCTGCAGGACCTCAGATCTCCGTCATAGCGTGGAGGTAGCGGCAAGAAACACAGGAGATTGGTACCTGTACAGACAGGAAGTGTAGCAGGCAGAACCGCAGGAACGGGTGCGGTGATGACTGTGGTTGGAGCAAGCAGCCGATGGGCTATGGCGTTCACCAACAGGAGGAGCTGGTCTTGTCGTGACTGGAGATCCTCCATCTCGGCCAGCATGGCTTGTGTCGTCAAAGTCTCAGTTGACCAGCGGGGTCCATGGCCTAAACGTACTGTCACGGAGCGGGTTAGTGGACCCACTAGGCCGTACCACCGCAGCGGGGAGGCAGCTGGCCAAACAACAGGACACCCCAGAAATACAATGTCCCTGTAAAGGATCTGCCAGACACAACTTCTGTGTCGACGCCCATAGGTAATCAGTCTGCACCTGCTTCTATGTCTGTGAGACTGACTCCATCTTCCACCACCCAGGATGGCAGGCTTAGGAGTGGGAGAGCCTATCACAGCCTGGCCAGACGGAGCTAGCTCCCGCCCTCTGTCTATTTTTACCTGCCTTTCCTGTTCCTCCTTTGCTTGTGATTCTTCTCTGCTGGTTTCCTGGCCCTGCTGCAGCTTCTTGAACTACTGATCCTCTGCTTGTGATTGACCTTGGCTTTACTGACCACTCTTCTGCTCTGCGTTTTTGTACCTCGCTCATCTCCTGGTTTGACTCGGCTCGTTCACTTCGCTTGTTGCTCACGGTGTCCCCGTGGGCAACTTCCCCATTTCCCTGTCTTCTTTGTAACCTTGTCTGTTTGTCTGTCATGCACCTATTGAGTGTAGGGACCGTCGCCCAGTTGTACCCCGTCGCCTAGGGCGGGTCACTGCAAGTAGGCAGGGACTGAGTGGCGGGTAGATTAGGGCTCACCTGTCTGTCTCCCTACCCAGACATTACATAATCACAAGCCCATATACCAAGTCTACCCTGGTCCCTGACACTACTTTGGACCCCCTTGAGACCCTGGCTCAGCAAATGCAGGGCCTCTCCCTACAGGTCCAGGCCCTGGCTCAGAGGAACAACCAGCCTGATGCTACCCTGGTAGTGCCCCTCACCTCGCCTCTTGAACCCCACCTCAAGTTGCCTGACCAGTTCTCAGGGGACCGGAAGACCTTTTTCTCCTTTCGGGAGAGTTGTAGGCTCTATTTTCGCTTAAAGCCCCACTCCTCAGGTTCTGAGAGCCAGCGGGTGGGTATTATTATGTCCCGGCTCCAGGACGGTCCCCAAGAATGGGCCTTCTCCTTAGCTCCTGACGCCCCTGAACTTTCCTCCGTTGATCTTTTCTTTTCTGCTCTCGGGCTCATTTATGACGAGACTGACGAGACTGACAAGACTGCCTTTGCCGAGAGTCAGCTGGTGACCTTACGTCAGGGTAAGAGACCTGTTGAGGGGTATTGTTCTGATTTTAGGAAGTGGGGCATAGCTTCTCGGTGGAATGACCCTGCCTTAAGGTGCCAGTTTAGATTGGGTCTGTCGAACGCCCTGAAAGACCTGCTAGTTAGCTATCCCTCTTCTGACTCCCTAGATCAGTTTATGGCTTTAGCGGTACGACTTGACCGATGTCTCAGGGAACGACGACTTGAACGTGTTTGTGTTTTCTCCTCTGACTCCCCCATGATGCCTCCCGAGGTTCCGTTGCTTCATTCTTCCACGGAAGACTCGGAGGTACCTATGCAACTCGGGGCCTCCGTGTCCCCCCAACAACGTAGAGAGTTCCGCAGGAAGAATGGTCTCTGCTTCTACTGTGGGGATGACAAGCATCAAGTGAACAACTGTCCTAGGCGTAAGAATAAGCAGCCGGAGGAACTTCCGCGCCTAAGTGACCATCGGGGAGGTCACTTGGGCGCACAGGTATTTCCCGTAAATATGAAACGTAATAAAATCTTGCTTCCCTTTCAGGTCTCTTTTGGTGGTAGGTCTGCTACCGGCAGTGCCTTCGTGGATTCAGGGTCTTCTGCTAATATTATGTCTGTGGAATTTGCTATGTCTCTAGCTATGCCATTGATTGATTTGCCTAAACCTGTCCCGGTAGTGGGTATCGACTCCACTCCTCTTGCTAATGGTTATTTTACACAGCATACCCCTGTTTTTGAACTCCTTGTTGGCTCCATGCATTTGGAGCAGTGCTCTGTACTGGTGATGCAGGGATTATCGTCCGATTTGGTTTTAGGCCTTCCCTGGTTGCAGTTGCATAATCCCACGTTTGACTGGAATACTGGGGATCTTACCAAATGGGGTAATGAATGCATGACGTCATGTTTTTCTGTTAATTCTATTTCTCTCCCTGAGGAGGTGAACACTCTACCTGAGTTTGTTCAGGATTTCGCTGATGTTTTCTCTAAAGAGGCCTCCGAAGTGTTGCCACCTCATAGAGAATACAATTGTGCAATTGATTTGGTACCAGTAGCTAAGCTCCCTAAGGGAAGGATATTTAATCTCTCTTGTCTCGAATGTGAAGCCATGAGAGAGTATATCCAGGAATGCCTGGCCAAGGGTTACATTCGCCCCTCTACTTCTCCGGTAGGTGCTGGCTTCTTCTTCGTAGGGAAGAAGGATGGTGGTCTTAGGCCATGCATTGACTACCGAAACTTGAATAAGGTCACTGTAAGGAACCAGTATCCCCTTCCTTTGATTCCTGATCTCTTCAATCAGGTTCAGGGGGCCCAATGGTTCTCTAAGTTTGATCTACGGGGGGCTTATAACCTTATCCGTATCAAAGAGGGGGATGAGTGGAAGACTGCGTTTAACACACCCGAAGGTCATTTCGAATACCTCGTCATGCCCTTTGGGTTGTGTAATGCTCCCGCGGTCTTCCAGAATTTCATAAATGAGATTTAAAGAGACTATCTGGGGGTATTTCTTGTAGTGAACCTTGATGACATACTTGTGTTTTCCAAGGACTGGTCCTCCCACATTGAGCATGTCAGGAAGGTGCTCCAGGCCCTTCGGGAAAACAAACTGTTTGCTAAGACCGAAAAATGTGTGTTTGGGGTGCAGGAGATACCGTTTTTGGGTCAAATCCTCACTCCTCATGAATTCTGCATGGACCCCGCCAAGGTCCAGGCTGTGGCGGAATGGGTCCAACCTGCCTCCCTGAAGGCGTTACAGTGCTTCCTGGGGTTCGCTAATTATTACAGGAGATTTATTGCTAACTTCTCGGTCATCGCTAAGCCTCTTACGGATCTCACACGCAAAGGTGCTGATCTCCTCCACTGGCCTCCTGAGGCTGTCCAGGCTTTTGAGGTCCTTAAGAAGTGCTTTATCTCGGCCCCAGTGCTGGTTCAGCCCAACCAAATGGAGCCATTTATCGTGGAGGTTGACGCGTCCGAGGTGGGAGTGGGGGCTGTCTTGTCCCAGGGTACCAGGTCCCTCACCCATCTCCGCCCCTGTGCCTACTTCTCGAGGAAGTTTTCGCCCACTGAGAGTAACTATGATATTGGCAACCGCGAACTCTTAGCCATTAAATGGGCATTTGAAGAGTGGCGCCACTTCCTGGAGGGGGCTAGGCACCAGGTAACGGTCCTTACCGACCACAAGAATCTGGTTTTCCTAGAATCTGCCCGGAGGCTAAACCCGAGACAAGCGTGATGGGCGTTATTTTTTACCAGATTCAACTTTTTGGTCACCTATAGGGCTAGGTCTAAAAATATTAAGGCTGATGCCAGCTTCATGGCCAGCCCTCCTTCGGAGGAAGATCCTGCTTGTGTTTTGCCTCCAGGTATAATGATTTCCTCTATTGATTCTGATTTAGTCTCTGAAATTGCGGCTGATCAAGGTTCAGCTCCCGGGAACCTTCCTGAGAACAAGCTGTTTGTTCCCCTGCAATTCCGGCTAAGGGTACTTAGGGAAAATCATGACTCTGCACTATCTGGCCATCCAGGCATCCTGGGTACCAAGCACCTCATTGCCAGAAACTATTGGTGGCCTGGGTTGCTCAAAGACGTTAAGGCCTACATCGTCGCTTGTGAAGTTTGTGCTAGGTCCAAGACTCCCAGGTCCCGACCAGCGGGTTTACTATGTTCTTTGCCCGTTCCCCAGAGACCTTGGACCCATATCTCCATGGATTTCATCACCGATTTGCCTCCATCTCAAGGCAAGTCGGTGGTGTGGGTTGTAGTAGACTGCTTCAGTAAGATGTGCCACTTTGTGCCCCTCAAGAAACTACCCAATGCTAAGACGTTAGCTACCTTGTTTGTCAAACACATCCTGCGTCTCCATGGGGTCCCTGTCAATATTGTTTCTGAAAGAGGGGTACAATTTGTTTCATTGTTTTGGAGAGCCTTCTGTAAAAAGTTGGAGATTGATCTGTCCTTCTCCTCTGCCTTCCATCCTGAAACTAATGGCCAAACTGAGAGGACTAATCAGTCTCTAGAACAATATTTAAGGTGTTTTATCTCTGACTGTCAATATGATTGTGTCTCATTCATTCCCCTCGCCGAATTTTCCCTTAATAACCGGGTCAGTAACTCGTCAGGGGTCTCCCCCTTTTTCTGTAATTTTGGGTTTAATCCACGGTTCTCCTTCGTTTCACCTGGTAGTTCCAACAATCCCGAGGTAGATGTCGTTCATCGGGAACTGTGCACAGTCTGGGCCCAGGTTCAGAAGAACCTAGAGGCGTCCCAGAGCATACAAAAGACTCAGGCAGATAGAAGATGTTCTGCTAACCCCTTGTTTGTGGTCGGGGATCTGGTGTGGCTATCGTCAAAAAATTTGAGCCTTAAAGTCCCGTGCAAGAAGTTTGCTCCCCGGTTTATAGGGCCATACAAGGTCATTGAAGTCCTTAACCCCTTCCCGCTCCTTGACGTACTATTACGTCATGGCAGCTGTATCGTTCGCGCTCCATGCCGTAATAGTACGTCTCGGGAGTAACGGCCGTTTCGGCCGTCCTCCCGACACATACAGGAACTGTGACGCTGCTGTCTTGTTCAGCAGCTGTCACAGCTCCTACAGCGGGGACCGATCGCTGTGTCCCCGCTGATTAACCCCTTAAAAGCCGCGTTCTATAGAGATCGCGGCTTTTTAGGGGTTAAGCTGCCATCGCCGGCCTGCTACGCGATAGCGGCCGGCGATGGTGACTATGGCAACCGGACACCAAACAATGGCGTCCGGCTATGCCATAGACGGAAGCCTAGTGGGTCCTGACAACGTCAGGACCCACTATGCTTGCTGTCAGTGAGTAGCTGACAGTTCTAATACACTGCACTACGCATGTAGTGCAGTGTATTAGAATAGCGATCAGAGCCTCCTGCCCTCATGTCCCCTAGTGGGACAAAGTAATAAAGTGAAAAAAAAGTTAAAAAAAGATGTGTAAAAATTAGAAGATAAAAGATTTAAAAGTAATAAAAGTAAAAATCCCCCCTTTTCCCTTATCAGTCCTTTATTATTAATAAAAATATATAAACAAACAAATAAACTATACATAATTGGTATCGCCGCGTCCGTAACGGCCTGAACTACAAAATTATTTCATTATTTATCCCGCACGGTGAACGCCGTAAAATAAAATAATAATAAACCGAACCACAATCACAATTCTTTGGTCACTTCACCTCACAAAAAATGGAATAAAAAGAGATCAAAAAGTCGCATGTACCTAAAAATGGTACTGATCAAAACTACAGTTCGTTACACAAAAAATAAGTCCTCGCACGGCTTTATTGATTGAAAAATAAAAACGTTCTGGCTCTTAGAATAAGGTAACACAAAAAGTGAATGATTGTTTACAAAACGTATTTTATTGTGCAAACGCCATAAGACATAAAAAAAAACTATAAACATCTGGTATCGCCGTAATCGTATCGCCACGCAGAATAAAGTGAATATGTCATTTATAGCGCACGGTGAACGCTGTAAAAAAAAAACGAAAAAAAAACAATAGTAGAATTGCTGTTTTTTAGTCACCACGCCACCTAAAAATAGAATAAAAACTGATCAAAAAGCCGCATGCACCCCAAGAAAACTACAATGGATTCCTCAAGGGGTCTAGTTTCCAAATTGGGGTCACTTTTGGGGGGTTCCCAATGTTTTGGCACCACAAGACCTCTTCAAACCGGACATAGTGCCTAATAAAAAAGAGGCCTCAAAATCCACTGGGTGCTCCTTTGCTTCGGAGGCCGGTGCTTCAGTCCATTACCGCCCAAGGGCCACATGTGGGATATTTCTCTAAACTGCAGAATCTGGGCAATACGTATTAAGTTGCGTTTCACTGATAAATCCTTTTGTGTTATAAAAAAAATGGTATAAAGAGGATTTTCTGACAAAAAAAAAATGTAAATTTCACCTCTACTTTGCTCTAAATTTTTGTGAAACACCTAAAGGGTTCATAAACTTTCTACATGCTGTTGTGAATACTTTGAGGGGTCTAGTTTCTAAAATGGGGTATTTGATAGGGGTTTCTAATATATGGGCCCCTCAAAGCAACTTCAGAACTGAACTGGAACCTAAAAAAATTAATAAATGAGGCAATACTTCGCTTCTTACATTATACTGATAATGAGCCGTGCCCACCCCGAGATTACCCCAGTTTTGACCGTTTGTATAAACGGAGACCCCTATTAGACCGTTCCAGTGCCCGGTTTTCCCAAGCATACACCCCCGAGAAGTGTATTTCTATTGATGAGTCCCTGGTACATTTTAAAGGGAGGGTTCAATTCCGCGAGTACCTGCCGGGTAAGAGGGCAAGGTATGGCGTGAAGATGTATAAGCTGTGAGAGTGCATCAGGGTATACCTACAGGTTTAGGATATATGAAGGAAAGGCCACCCCCAAACCAGACTGCATCCTGGACTACAATAGGTACATGGGAGGTGTGGACTTGTCAGATCAAATCCTGAAGCCCTACAGCGCCATGCGGTGTGGTATAAGAAGCTGGCCGGGCACATCATACAGATGGCTTTGTACAATGCGTACGTGCTACGTCGATGTGCAGGCCAGACGGGAACTTTCCTGGAATTTCAAGAGGTGATTATCAAGAACCTAATCTTTAGGGACCAAGAAGGGGGGGCACCCAGTACTTCTGGAAGCGAGCCCACACGCATCGTACCAGGGCAACACTTTCCAGGGGAAGTTCCCCAAACTGGCAAGAAGGGAAAAAGTCAAAAGAGGTGCAAAGTCTGCTATAAGAGGGGGATAAGGGAGGACACAATATATCAATGTGACACGTGTCCCGAATAACCAGAGCTCTGTATGAAAGTGTTTTAAAATTTATCATACATCCCTTGGTTTATAATTTACCCCAATTTTACTTACCCTGATGCACTCCGCACAGCTTATCCCCCCTCGTCTTTCCCCTCTGGGCCCTGCTGTGTGTCCAGGCAGCTGATAACAGCCACATGTAGGGTATTGCCATACCCGGGAGAACCCACATTACAGTTTATGGGGTGTAGGTCTCCGGTCAAAATGGTCACTACACCTCTAGATGAATGCCTTAAGGGTGTAGTTTTTAAAACGGGGTCACTTCTTGCGGGTTTCAACTGTACTGGTACCTCAGGGGCTTCTGCATACATGACTTCGCACTAGAAAATCCCGAGTAGGCCAAATGGTGGTCCTTTCCTTCTGAGCCCTCCCATGGGCCCAAACGGCAGTTTATCACAACAAATGGGGTATTGCGGCACTCAGAACAAATTGTGCAACAGAATGGGGTATTTTGTTTCTTGTGAAAATAAGAAATTTTCAGCCAAAACTACATATTATTTGACAAAAATAATTTTGTTTTCATTCCCAGCCCAATTCAAATAAGTTCTGTGAAGAAACTATGGGGTCTAAATGGTCACATTACCCATAAATGAATTCCTTGAGGGGTGTAGTTTCCAAAATGGGGTCACTTCTGGTGGGTTTCCATTGCTTTGATACCTCTGGGGCTCTGCAAATGTGACATGGCACCCGAAAACCAATCCAACAAAATCTGTACTCCAAAGAACACACAGCGCTCCTTCCCTTCTGAGCCCTCCCATGGGCCCAAACGGCAGTTTATCACCACAAATGGGGTATTGCCGCACTCAGGACAAATTGGGCAACAAAATTGAGTATTTTATTTCTTGTGAAAATAAGAATTTTTGAGCTAAAATGACATATTATTGGAAAAAATATATTTTTTTTAAATTCCCAGCCCAATTCAAATAAGTTCTGTGAAGAAACTATGGGGTCTAAATGGTCACATTACCCATAAATGAATTCCTTGAGGGGTGTAGTTTCCAAAATGGGGTCACTTCTGGTGGGTTTCCATTGCTTTGATACCTCTGGGGCTCTGCAAATGCGACATGGCACACGAAAACCAAACCAGCAAAATCTGTACTCCAAAGAACACACAGCGCTCCTTCCCTTCTGAGGCCTCCCATGGGCCCAAACGGCAGTTTATTGCCACAAATGGGGTATTGATGCACTCAGGAGAAATTGGGCAACAAAATTGAGTATTTTGTTCCCTGTGAAAATAAGAAATTTTGGTAAAAAATTACATCTTATTGGAAAAAATGACATTTTTTTAATGTCACAGCCCAATTGAAATAGGTGCTGTGAAAAAACTGTGCGGTCAAAATGCTAACAACAACCATAAATGAATTCCTTGAGGGGTGTAGTTTCCAAAATGGGGTCACTTTTGGTGGGTTTCCATTGCTTTGATACCTCTGAGGCTCTGCAAATGCGACATGGCACCCGAAAACCAATCCAACAAAATCTGGACTCCAACAAACATATAGCGCTCCTTTCCTTCTGAGCCCTCCCATGGGCCCAAACGGCAGTTTATCACCACAAATGGGGTACTGCCACACTAAGGACAAATTGGGCAACAAAAAGGGGTATTTTGTTCCCTGTGAAAATAAGAAATTTTGATCACAAATGACATTTTATTGGAAAAAATGACATTTTTTTCATTTCAGAGCCCAATTCAAATACGTGCTGTGAAAAAAATGTGCGGTCAAAATGGTAACAACAACCCTAAATGAATTCCTTGAGGGGTGTAGTTTACAAAATGGGGTCACTATTGGGGGATTCCTACTGTTTTGACACCTCAACACCTCTTCAAACCTGGCATGCTGCCTAAAATATATTCTAATAAAAAAGAGGACTCAAAATGCACTAGGTGCTTCTTTGCTTCTAGGGCTTGTCTTTTAGTCCACGAGCGCAGTAGGGCCACATGTGGGACATTTCTAAAAACGGCAGAATCTGGACAATACATATATAGTAGTGTTTCTCTGGTAAAACCTTCTTTGTTACAGAAAAAAAAATGAATAAAATTGAAATTCAGCAAGAAAAATGAAATTTGCAAATTTCACCTCCACTTTGCTTTAATTCCTGTGAAATGCCTGAAGGGTTAAAAAACTTTATAACTGCTGTTTTGAATACTTTGAGGGGTCTAGTTTTTAAAATGGGGTGTTTTATCAGGGTTTCTAATACATAGGCCCCACAAAGCCACTTCAGAACTCAAGAGGTACCTTAAAAAAAAGGCTTTTGAAATTTTCTTAAAAATATGAGAAATTGCTGTTTATGTTCTAAGCCTTGTAACGTCCAAGAAAAATAAAAGAATGTTCAAAAAACGATGCCATTCTAAAGTAGACATATGGGAAATGTGAACTAGTAACTATTTTGGGTGGTATAACCGTCTGTTTTACAAGCAGATGCATTTAAATTCTGAAAAATGCAATTTTTTCAAAATTTTCTCTAAATTTTGCAATTTTTCACCAATAAACACTGAATATATCGACCAAATTTTACCACGAACATGAAGCCCAATGTGTCACGAGAAAACAATCTCAGAATCGCTTGGGTAGGTTTAAGCATTCCGATGTTATTACCACATAAAGTGAAATATGTCAGATTTGAAAAATGGGCTCTGAGCCTTAAGGCCAAAACTAGGCTGCGTCCTTAAGGGGTTAACCCTGTCTCCTTCCGACTGGAGTTGCCCCCGTCTTTTCGAGTACACGACGTGTTTCATGCCTCCCTCCTTAAACGCTGCTCCCCGTCCTTGGCTCCCTCGAGGAAACCTCCGGTCCCTGTTCTCACCCCTGAGGGGGTAGAATTCGAGGTGGCCAAGATTGTGGACAGTAGGATGGTCCAAGGCTCCCTCCAGTACCTGGTCCATTGGAGGGGATACGGGCCTGAGGAGAGGACTTGGGTACCCGCCCGGGATGTTCACGCTGGGGTATTGCTCAGGAGGTTCCACCTTCGTTTCCCCAATAAACCAGGTCCACCTAAAAAGGGTCCGGTGGCCCCTCATAAAAGGGGGGGTACTGTAAAGGATCTGCCAGACACAACTTCTGTGTCGACGCCCATAGGTAATCAGTAGTATACCTACATGAAGAACACCACGAAAGAAGTTCCCCCGATACATTTATTGTAGTCAAAAAATCTGACTTATAACATAATAAATTATGGGGAAAGACGCATGGTAATAACGGTGAACCCGCTGATTAGTAACAAAAACCTATAGTTTAGAGTCTGACACACCAAAATAATTATAAAATAGAAAATTTATTGAATACATCTAAAAAATACCACAAAAGTTAAAACAGAGATGATATTCACAGTACAGAAAGACAACCAGATTAATTGTATATAATAATTCCAGATATATGGGTAAAGGGCAACACTGTTCAAATACAGGAATACATCCACAATGGGTTACAATTGTGTAAAGTAATATACATATTCTAATACATTAACCAGCAAAGTAGGCTATTCAACATTAACCAGCAAAATAGGCTATTCAGCAAACAGAGCAAATCTCCCACGTATTTGTCACTCTCACATCTTTAAAGTATAAATTAAATAAACATCAATGAATGAGTGTACACAAGTATAAATACCCCTGAATAAAGCCAAATGCAAAAATCTGTAGAAAAAACAGTGAAATACTAGTACCATGCACAAGTAAAATACATGGCTCTATTTAAACAGACACATGAAAAAGGAGCTGAAACGCGCGTCGGGGTTGACACCAGAGATGGTGACCTGTTACTATGGGTATGAACTCCGCTTCCAGCATATGCCTGTTTTCCAGCAAAAAGTTTCTTTCTATCACATTCTACCTAATGGGTGTTTGAGTGTCTGCAAATGGGGTGGACATTACAGCTATTGCCCTGCTCCTATTTCATATGTCTGTTTAAATAGAGCCATGTATTTTACTTGTGCATGGTACTAGTATTTCACTGTTTTTTCTACTGATTTTTGCATTTGGCTTTATTCAGGGGTATTTATACTTGTGTACACTCATTCATTGATGTTTATTTAATTTATACTTTAAAGATGTGAGAGTGACAAATACGTGGGAGATTTGCTCTGTTTGCTGAATAGCCTATTTTGCTGGTTAATGTTGAATAGCCTACTTTGCTGGTTAATGTATTAGAATATGTATATTACTTTACACAATTGTAACCCATTGTGGATGTATTCCTGTATTTGAACAGTGTTGCCCTTTACCCATATATCTGGAATTATTATATACAATTAATCTGGTTGTCTTTCTGTACTGTGGATATCATCTCTGTTTTAACTTTTGTGGTATTTTTTAGATGTATTCAATAAATTTTCTATTTTATAATTATTTTGGTGTGTCAGACTCTAAACTATAGGTTTTTGTTGCCCATAGGTAATCAGTCTGCACCTGCTTCTATGTCTGTGAGACTGACTCCATCTTCCACCACCCAGGATGGCAGGCTTAGGAGTGGGAGAGCCTATCACAGCCTGGCCAGACGGAGCTAGCTCCCGCCCTCTGTCTATTTATACCTGCCTTTCCTGTTCCTCCTTTGCTTGTGATTCTTCTCTGCTGGTTTCCTGGCCCTGCTGCAGCTTCTTGAACTACTGATCCTCTGCTTGTGATTGACCTTGGCTTTACTGACCACTCTTCTGCTCTGCGTTTTTGTACCTCGCTCATCTCCTGGTTTGACTCGGCTCGTTCACTTCGCTTGTTGCTCACGGTGTCCCCGTGGGCAACTTCCCCATTTCCCTGTCTTCTTTGTACCCTTGTCTGTTTGTCTGTCGTGCACCTATTGAGTGTAGGGACCGTCGCCCAGATGTACCCCGTCGCCTAGGGTGGGTCGTTGCAAGTAGGCAGGGACTGAGTGGCGGGTAGATTAGGGCTCACCTGTCTGTCTCCCTACCCCGACATTACAGTCCCGCACAAGGGTACCTGAATAGTCCAGATGGCAGCCGCAGCTCTGGCACAGATGAGATGGGTGCAGGAGGTGTCGCCAAACGTGGCGGATGACACAGGAGCCGCAAGTTGCGCCAGACATGGCGGACTCATCCGGGCGTGGCAGAAGACACAGGACGTGGTGGATTCCTCCGGACGTGGCAGATGACACAGGACGTGGCGGATGACACAGGACGTGGCGGACTCCTCCGGATGAGGCAGATGACACAGGACGTGGCGGATTCCTCCGGACGTGGCAGATGACACAGGACGTGGCACGACTCGATACTAAGGCACAGCACGGGAAACACGAACGGGTAACAAGGCACGGGTAACAATTGGAACGGGAAACACTAAGGGACCATTTGCAAGACAGACTGGGAAAACTAACAATGCTCAGGCAAGGATTAGAAGGCCAGGAGCCTTCTTATAGACCAGGAAATCGTGGCAGTTGATGATGATGACGATTTCCTATTTGCGCGCGCTGGCCCTTTAAGGCCGAATGGAGCGGAAGTGAGCGCTGGCATCTCCTAGGAGGGAGATGGGGACCAGCGCTCACGGATCCATGGCTGCGGGCGTCAGGAGGTGAGTGAACCCGACGGCCCGCGGCCATGGACGCTAGACTAATTACAGACAAAGACCAACTATCCCAGGCTGAACTAAATAAGGAGAGGGCGGGAGCTCAGGAACATCAGCCAGGCTTTGATTGGCCTGATGTTCCTGAGCTCCTATTGGCTGCAGACTGCCTCACTCTGCCAGGACGGGCGACGCCCGAGCGAGTAACTCTCGATGTCCTGGAGACCAAGGGAGCCGCTGGCAGAGAGTACGTGACAGCCGTGTGCAGGAGTCTGTATGGTAGCACAAAGAGTCCCTGTATCGCTGTATGATGCACAGTACGGCGCTGTATTATGGAGAGAATTGCTCTGTAATATGGTGGCCGATGGAACTTGGTTCATTTTTTCTGTTTGGTTCATATGGAATGCAAGAGAAAAAGACCTTTGTAGGAGACAAGACGCATATGTGTCACGAAGCGGGGTGTGGACCCACTGGGCCGTACTGCGTAGCAGGATGGTAGCTGGCCAAACAGGTAAAGTACAGAGTTCAATAGTTCAGCGAGGATACCTGAGGCAACGTAGACAGTAGCGAGGCAGGCACGTCCTGGACCAGGCGGCGGGAAGACGTCAGATGAGGCGTAGCAAATCAAGCGTAGATTGTAGCACAGCACGGAAACAGCACAGTACGGCACTAGAACTGGGTAACACGGAAACAGGATACGGGAACAAGGTACAATGGGAAACTGGAAGACACTGGGAGACCATTAGCATGACAAACTAAGGGTAACAAACAACGCTCTGGCAAGGAGCAAGAGGGCAGAGACCTTTTTATAGCCCAGGGCATCCTGGGCTAGATTGCAGACTTCCTGCAAAAGGCGCGCACTGGACCTTTAAGACTGTGCACGCGCGGGCGCGCGCCCGCTGGAGATAGTCTCGATGTCCGGAAGTCAGTACCGAAGCCTCACAGAAGGACGACGCTGCACGCAGGTAAGATGTCCATGGCCACGGCCGTCGAGGTTTAAGTCAGAATGATGGTGGTGGCCATAGACGTTACAATATGGAGGTACAGTAAGGCCTCAAACACGTATGTGGGACTGTATTACGGTTCTATACAACTCAGCGGTTATAGGGAGCCATAATATGGTTGCAAACACGAGGCCTTAGTAAGGTATCTCTTTCCCACATTGTTTCGAGAATTGAAATTCACGTACTCATAGAACTGATTTATAGCTAATAAGAAGTAGATGTAATGACAGGGTAGGGAGACAGACAGGTGAGCCCTAATCTACCCGCCACTCAGTCCCTGCCTACTTGCACGGCCCGTCCTAGGCGACGGCGTACAACTGGGCGACGGTCCCTACGCTCAATAAGTGTACTACAGACAAACAGACAAGGGTACACAGAAGCTAAGGGAAATGGGGCAGTTGCCCACAGCAACATCGTGAGCAACAGGAGTAGTGAACGAGCCGAGTCAAACCAGGAGTGTACGAGGTACCAAACGCAGAGCAGGAGCGTAGTCTGTAAAGCCAGGGTCAAAATGAAGCAAGGTCAATAATAATAGCAGGAGCAGCAGAGCCAGGAAACAGGAAAGAATCACAGGCAGAGGACAAGCAGGAAATGAAGGTATAAATAGACCGAGGGCGAGAGCTAGAACCGTCTGGCCAGGCTGTGATAAGTTCTCCCACTCCTGAGCCTACCAGCCTGAGTGGTAGCAGATCGAGTCACTCTATCAGACCTAGGAGCAGGTGCAGACTGATTAACCACGGGCGTCGACACAGAAGCTGTGTCTGGCAGAACCTTTACAGTAGAATTAGAACTAATGTATAACAGTACATACAGTTGAAGCCAATAAATATGTGGAAATTTCACATAGTTGCCAACATTTGAATTGTTTTCCTGGGACACTTAGGGTCTGGCACCTTTTGTGGGTGTGTTTTATAGGGCGTGGTTTGTCTGGTAGGTGTGGCTAGTGGGCGTGGCTTAATTTCCAGAATTTCTGCATCCAAATAAAGGAACAAAAATTTCTAAACTACTTTGGCTGACAACTACTGTGGTGGCTTGTATCTCTCTGGTTATCCGGTTGTTAACAGGCAGGTAATGTCTCACTTTATCACTAGAGCTAGGTAATATATGCTGACTACTACTGGCAATGTAAAAACCAGCGTAGATAGTGCCACACTATCACAGTGTCCCTTGTATATGGTGCTCTAAACTGCCACCAGTAGATACACTGCTCCCTGTAGATATTGCCACGCACTGCTTTCTGTAGATAATGCCACACGGCCCCCCTGTACATAGTGCCACACAGCTCTCTGTTGCTGGTGCAACATGGCCCCCCTGTAGATAGTGTCACAGTGCCCTTGGTAGATAGTGCCACACACTCCCCCTTGCATAGCGCCACACACCCCCTTGTAGATAGTGCCATTGGCTCCTTCTAGGAGGGGAATCCCCACCCAGAGCATTGCTGACGCTTTGGTCGGGAATTCCTTGCGTGAGGGAGCCCCTGATGTCACTGTCCATATATGGACAGTGACAGGGGCTTCCTCTAGGAGAGGAATCCCCGGCCAGAGAATCGTCAACGCTCTGGCCGGGGATTCCGCTGCAGGAGGTGGCCCTGATGTCACTGTCCTTTTATAGGCGGTGAAGTCAGGGGCTCCTCCTGTAGCGCTGGAATTCCCAGCCAGAACGTCAGCAACGCTCTGGCCGGGGATTCCGCTCTAGGAGTGAATGGCAGAGCAGGAAGCAGATCGTTTCCCGCTCTGCCCGAGTATTAAATTGTATCTGCATCCCGAGGACGCAGATACAATTGAATGTGGCAGTTGCCGGGAAACGACCCAGGACGATCTCTGTAAATTCGAGACTGTTGGTAACTATGATTTCAGTTCATAGAATTGCTCTAATAGACAAAACTGCCTCTGGAAATTAAAAATATTGGTAAAAAATTGGCTCTAAGTCCTTCAGTTTTTGTACTGAACTTCAAATGCTAGAATCAGAGGGCGGCCTTCTCCAACGTGCTATCACCCCGCTGCGATGCAATCGCAGGGTGCTGATGGTCGTCATGGCAGCCTGGGGGCCTAATGAAGGCCCCCAGGTCTGCCATTGAAGCCCTGCCTCTAAAAATAAAAAATAAAAAGTTAAAAACTGTTAAAAATAAGTTTTTTAAATGTTCAAACAAAAAATCCCCCTTTTACCATTTTTTCCCTAAATAAAAGTTAACATAATTGGTATCGAGCCGTCCGGAAAAGTCCGAACTAATACAATATAGCATTATATTATACTCACAGTTCTCACAGTAAAGAAGGCTTGTCGCCTCTGCAGGTTGAACCTTTTTTTTCTCCAGACGGAGGGAGTGCCCGCTTGTTTTTTGAGGGGGTTTTACATGGCACAGGATTTCACCATATTTTTTGTATGTGCCATTAATATATTTATAGAAATTAATCATGTCCCCCCTTAGTCGTCTTTTTTCAAGGCTAAATAGGTTTAATTCTTTTAATCTTTCCTCATAACTTAGATTCTCCATGCCCCTTATTAGCTTTGTTGCTCTTCTTTGTATTTTTTCCAACTCCAGGGCATCCTTTCTATGAACTGGAGCCCAGAACTGAACTGCATATTCTAGATGAGGCCTCACTAATGCTTTGTAAAGTGGCAATATTACATCCCTGTCCCGCGAGTCCATGCCTCTCTTAATACACGACAATATCCTGCTGGCCTTTGAAGCAGCTGATTGACACTGCATGCTGTTATTTAGTTTATGATTTACAAGTACACCCAGATCCTTCTCAACAAGTGAATCCCCCAGTGTAGTTCCCCCTAGGACAGGGGTCTCAAGCACGCGGCCCGCTGGCCGCTTGCGGCCCCTGGGGCTGTCATCTGCGGCCCGCAGGACACAGAGCCGCTAGTATCGGCTTTGCTCCGAGACTCTGGAATTCCCTGACATCGCTGTCCATATATGGACAGTGTGTCAGGGTCTTCCCCAGAGAGGAGTCCCGAGCAGAGCGCTAGTACAGGCTCTGCTCCGGGACTCTGTGGAATTCCCTGACATCGCTGTCCATATATGGACAGTGTGTCAGGGTCTTCCCCAGAGAGGAGTTCCAAGCAGAGCGCTAGTACAGGCTCTGCTCCGGGACTCTGTGGAATTCCCTGACATCGCTGTCCATATATGGACAGTGTGTCAGGGTCTTCCCCAGAGAGGAGTTCCAAGCAGAGCGCTAGTACAGGCTCTGCTCCGGGACTCTGTGGAATTCCCTGACATCGCTGTCCATATATGGACAGTGTGTCAGGGTCTTCCCCAGAGCGGAGTCCCGGGCAGAGCGCTAGTACAGGCTCTGTTCCGGGACTCTGTGGAATTCCCTGACATGGCTGTCCATATATGGACAGTGTGTCAGGGTCTTCCCCAGAGAGGAGTCCCGAGCAGAGCGCTAGTACAGGCTCTGCTCCGGGACTCTGTGGAATTCCCTGACATGGCTGTCCATATATGGACAGTGTGTCAGGGACTTCCCTAGAGAGGAGTCCCGAGCAGAGCGCTAGTACAGGCTCTGCTCCGGGACTCTGGGCAATTCCGTGACATCGATGTCCATATATGGACAGTGTGTCAGGGTCTTCTCCAGAGCGGAGTTCCGGGCAGAGCGCTAGTACAGGCTGTGCTCCGGGACTCTGTGGAAATCCTGACATCGCTGTCCATATATGGACAGTGTGTCAGGGTCTTCCCCAAAGCGGAGTCCCCAGCAGAGCGCTAGTACAGGCTCTGCTCCGGGACTCTGTGGAATTCCCTGACATCGCTGTCCATATATGGACAGTTTGCAGGGTCTTCCCCAGAGCAGAGTCCCGGGCAGAGAGCTAGTATAGGCTCTGCTCCGGGACTCTGTGGAATTCTCTGACATCATTTTTCATACATCGACAATGATGTCAGTGGCTTCCCCTAAGCAGGAGTCCCAGTGATGTCAGGACCACAGCTGGAGTCCCAGGAAGAGCATACTAGCACTCTGCCCGGGACTCCAGCTCTGGGGTTGCCCCTGACATCTCTGTCCATATATGGACAGTGATGTCAGGAGCAGAGCTGGAATCCCAGGCAGAGTGCTAGAAGCGGCTCTGCTCCGGGACTCCAGCTCAGGGCAAGCCCCTGACATCACTGTGGCAGCATCTGCGGAGGGCACTGTGGCAGCATCTGCGAAGGGCACTGTGGCAGCATCTGCAGAGGGCACTGTGGCAGCATCTGCAGAGGGCACTGTGGCAGCATCTGCGGAGGGCACTGTGGCAGCATCTACAGAGGGCACTGTGGCAGCATCTACAGAGGGTACTGTGGAAGCATCTACAGAGGGCACTGTGGCAGCATGTACAGAGGGCACTGTGGCAGCATGTACAGAGGGCACTGTGGCAGCATGTACAGGGGATACTGTGGCAGAATCTACAGAGGACACTGTGGCAGCATCTACAGAGGACACTGTGGCAGCATCTACAGAGGACACTGTGGCAGCATGTACAGAGGGCACTGTGGCAGCATCTACAGAGGGCACTGTGGCAGCATGTACAGAGGGCACTGTGGCAGCATCTACAGAGGACACTGTGGCAGCATCTACAGAGGACACTGTAGCAGCATCTACAGAGGACACTGTGGCAGAATCTACAGAGGGCACTGTGGCAACATCTACAGAGGGCACTGTGGCTGCATCTACAGAGGGCACTGTGGCAACATCTACAGAGGGCACTGTGGCTGCATCTACAGAGGGCACTGTGGCAGCATCTACAGAGGGCACTGTGGCAATATCTAGGGGTGTGTTGCATTATCTACAGAGGGCACTGTGGCATTATCTACAGAGGGCACTGTGGCATTATCTACAGAGGGCACTGTGGCATTATCTATGGGTGTGTTGCATTATCTACAGAGGGCACTGTGGCATTATCTACAGAGGGCACTGCGGCATTATCCACAGAGGGCACTGCGGCAGCATCCACAGAAAGCACTGTGGCAGCATCCACAGAGGGCACTGCGGCAGCATCCACAGAGGGCACAGCGGCAGCATCCACAGAGGGCACTGCGGCAGCATCCACAGAGGGCACTGCGGTAGCATCCACAGAGGGCACTGTGGCAGTATCCACAAAGGGCACTGCGGCAGCATCCATAGAGGGCATTACGGCAGCATCTACAGAGGGCACTGTGGCAGCATCTACAGAGGGCACTGCGGAAGCATCCACAGGGGGCACTGTGGCACTATCTAAAAAGGGGCTGCCCAATCTTGACATGTGTGTCTGCCAAACGCTGCCAACTGAGCCGCCGGACTGCATTTAGCGACACTTAAACTGGAAAACTGGATTGTTGAAATAAGCACGTGGAGAAATATCTCAAATTTTAAACCTAGCTGTATTATTATAGTAATGTAGTATTCATTTTATAGTAATGTAGTATTATTATAGTAATATAGTGTTATAGTAGTTCAAATAAGTAATTTATTAACAATAATTTTGTATTTATAAAGTACAGTGAAGTTTACCGCTCAGACGGCACTGGTAACAGTCCAATATCATTCAGTATAGACACTCTCTCCCAGAAAAATGCAGTGGACAGTCCGCAATCCAATGAGGGTGTGGATGGTAATTCTTATCCTTGTAGTTCCACCAAGCTCCTTATCGTCTCCCTCCACATTCAAAGAACCAAGAGAAACCACCATTATATTAATAATTTTGTATTGTATCAAATTTGAAAGTAATGCGGCCCGTGAACTTCCCATTTTTTCTATATGCGGCCCAATTACCCTGCCGAGTGTGAGACCCCTGCCCTAGGACATATGATGCATGCAGGTTGTTGGTACCCAGATGCATAACTTTACATTTATCTACATTAAACTTCATTTGCCAACTGGATGCCCAAACACTTAGTTTGTTTAAATCCGCTTGCAATTCACGAACCTCTTCCATAGTCTGAACTATATTACATAGCTTGGTGTCATCTGCAAAAATAGAAATAGTGCTATTAATCCCATCCTCAATATCATTAATAAATAAGTTGAATAATAGTGGTCCCAGCACTGAACCCTGGGGTACACCACTTATTACCGGGGACCATTCAGAGTAGGAATCATTTACCACAACTTTCTGGATACGGTCCTTGAGCCAATTCTCAATCCAATTACAAACTATATTTTCTAAACCTATAGTCCTTCATTTACTCATTAGACGTCTATGAGGGACAGTGAAAAATGCCTTTGCAAAGTCCAAAAACACTATATCCACAGCGGCCCCTCTGTCTAGGCTTCTGCTCACCTCTTCATAAAAACAGATCAGGTTAGTTTGATAACTTCTGTCCTTAGTAAAACCGTGCTGGCTGTCACTTATAATACTATTTTTTGTCACATAATCCTGTATATAGTCCCTCAATAGCCCCTCAAACATTTTCCCCACGATGGATGTTAAGCTTACTGGTCTATAATTACCCGGGGAAGACCTAGAGCCCTTTTTGAAAATAGGCACCACATTTGCCCTGCGTCAGTCCCTTGGCACTATACCAGTCACTAGAGAATCTCTGAATATTATGAAAAGGTGGACAGAAATAACTGAACTAAGCTCTTTAAGAATTCTAGGGTGTATCCCATCTGGTCCTGGGGCCTTGTGCAAATTTATTTTATTTAATGTAGCTTGGACCATATCTACATTCATCCAATTCAGTATATCAACTGATATATTAACAGCACTGGCACCGGCTACATCAGCTGCTCTTTCTTCTGTTGTGTATACAGAGCTAAAGAACCCATTTACTAACTCTGCCTTCTCTTGATCCCCTGTGACCAACTCCCCATTATCACTATCAAGGGGTCCTACATGTTCAGACCTTGGCTTTTTTGCATTTATATACTTGAAGAATATTTTGGGATTTGTTTTACTATCCTTGGCCACCTGCCTTTCATTTTATATTTTTGCTAATTTTATTACATTTTTACAGATTTTATTAAGCTATTTATATTTTACAAGGGCTACAGATGTACCCTCAGATTTGTATTTTTTAAATGCCCTTTTTTGTCATGTATTGCCCCTTTCACAGAAGGTGTAAGCCATGTGGGATTTAATTTTAGTTGTTTATACTTGTTACCTATAGGAATAAATTTTGCACTATAATTACCCAAAGTAGATTTGAAAATCTCCCATTTATAATTTGTCCCATTATTTAACAATAGTTCTTCCCAGTCTATATCCTGAATTGCAGCCCTCATCCTGGGGAAATTGGCCTTCTTAAAATTAAGTATTTTTGCCCTCCCAGCCTGTGTTTGTTTTTTACAGTATAGGTAAAATGTAACTATATTGTGATCACTGTTACCAAGGTTTTCACGAACATTGACATTCCCAACAAGATCTGCATTATTAGAAATGACCAGATCCAACAGAGCTTCACCTCTAGTCGGGTCTTCCACAAACGGGCCCATAAAATTTTCCTGCAACAGGTTGAGGAAATGTCTCCCCTTTGCAGTTGAAGCCGAACCATGACACCAATTAATATCCCGGAAATTAAAATCTCCCATTATTACTACAGTACCCGCCTGTGCAGCCCGCTCCATCTGTTTATATAGCTGACCTTCCATCTCCTCAGTTATATTGGGGGGTCTATAGATTACACCAAAAGTAATTTTTTCAGTGTTTACCTCCCTTTCTAGTTTCACCCACAAGATTTCAACCTCCTCACAGTATTCACCCACTATTGTCTCTTTCACACTCACCTTCATATCACTTCTCACATACAGACATACACCACCACCTTTCCTATTTGTCCTGTCTTTCCGAAACAGTGTAAAACCCTGTAGATTTACAGCCCAGTCGTGCGAAGAGCCTAGCCATGTTTCAGCAACACCAACTATATCTATATTTTCTTCCAGTACCAAGGCCTCCAGCTCCCCCATTTTGCTTGCTAGACTTCTGGCATTTGTGAACATACACTTTAACTTGCCTTTCAGTTTTTCACTTTTATTATCAGAAATGTGATTTGACATTGTTTGGGCATTTTTATTTACTCTGCTGTTTTGTAACAAAAGGATCTCCTTATCCTGTTGTCTAGTCCTCTCCCCACAGTCTGTTTCTCCCCCCACCAATATAGTCTGACCCCTCTCTAACCTGACTACCCCTTTTTTTTCTACATTGACCTCCCTCCTCAGCCCTAGTTTAAACACTCCGCCACCCCAGCTAGAATTCTCTCCCCCAGCACAGCGGACCCCCTTCCATTTAGGTGCAAATCATCTGCAGAATACAGTTTGTACCCCAATGAAAAGTCAGCCCAGTGCTCTAGGAACCAAAAGCCTTCTCCTCTACACCAAGACTTAAGCCATGCATTTAACTCCCTGAGCTCCCGCTGTCTTTCCTGTGATGCGCATGGCACAGGCAGTATTCCTGAGAATACAACCTTGGAGGTCCTTCCCTTCAGCTTGTAGCCTAGTTCTTTAAAATTATTCTTAAGGCTCCTCCACCTACCATTTATTCTTTTTTCCAAACTCTTTATTTGGTAAACAAGACATAAAAAATCAGTAGACATTCCCACATATCGGGAGCATATATCGCTACGTAGAGCTTTGATAACACTCTCAAAAGAAAACATAGTGATAAAGGTTCATTTCTATACGGATGTTGCGAGAATATCTCATCTTATCTAAAACATTGTTATATCAATACTGTAAATGATATTTATGAGTACAGTGTAACAATAAAACACTAACAACAAGTAAACCAAAATCTACCAAACATGGTGCAGCTATCCATAGTAAAGAGTCTATTTCTGTCCTAAACTGATGTGTCCTCCAAACTAACAGAGGGCTCTAAGCGATTTCTATGAGGTCCAACTGATCCACTGGGCTTCACATTGTGGTAATCTGTTTTCCAGAATACTAATTAATTTCTCAAATTGGTGTATTTCCTTAATTTTGCTTAGCGTCCTTGGGAATGGGATAGATAGTGATTTCCAGCTAATGGCTACCGTCCATTTGGCTGCTGATAAAATATGCGAGATTAATTTTCTATTTATTTTGGGTACATCAGGAATTTCTGCATTCAGTATTGCTGACCAAGGTGTTAATTTGATTTGTAACTGTAATTTAGAATTGATAAGGCGCTCAATTCGTTTCCAATGAGCCTGTACTACTGGACAGAACCACCAGATATGAGCCATAGTGCCCCTCTCCCCACAGTTTCTGAAACAAGCATCCGAACTACCTGGAAACAATTTTGCTAATTTATCCGGAGTAAGATACCACCTCGTTAGAATTTTATACGATGTTTCTTTAATATTATTCGATTGAGATACTTTAGCTGTGTTATCATATATTTGTTGCCACGAGGTCGAATCTGGTATATTTCCCAGCTCACGTTCCCAAGCCATCATATATGAAGTAGGACCATTATACGTTTCACTTCTGAATTGGGAGTACAAAACTGAAATCAGCCCTTTCCCCCTTGGGGAGTCTCGACAATTAGCCTCATAGAAGGTTACACTAGTGTCGCTTGGTAAAAAGACAGATCCCAAGAGAAGATGGTGTATTTGTAGATATCTAAAATATTCCCTGAGCGGGATTTGAGAATCCTGACGTAGGGCCTCAAAAGAAAGGGATTTACCATCTTTGCACAAATTAAGTAATGAAGTGAAGCCTAATGAGGTCCACCACTGGAAGGCCTCCGGGTGTAATCCCGGCGGAAAGTCAGGATTAAGCAATAATGGTTGTAATGCGGATGGATTAGACATAAGTTTAAACTTTTCCCGACATATAAACCAAAGTGTGAGGGAGTGTTTAATAATGCTATTTTCGATGCCAGAAATGTGAGATCTTAAAACCGGAGACCACATCAGTGCCTTTAGTGAGGATGGAGATGTAGTAAGGGATTCAAACAAAACCCATCTTACGGTGCTGGGGTCACAGTTCCATGCTGCGATCTGTGAGATTTGTGCCGCATAGTAATATAATTTCAGGTCCGGAAGACTAAGTCCCCCACTAACCGTGGAGCGATGTAAGGTGGACTTACCCACTCTTGATCCTTTATTCGCCCAGATGAATTTATTTATTATCCGCTGTATATGTGAGATGGCATAAAGCGGAACCCTAACGGGAAGGGCCCTAAATAAATACAGCAGCTTGGGTAGAATGGTCATTCGAACTGCAGCGAGTCTGCCCAACCAAGATATATGGTACCTAGACCACTCCTCTAATAATTTCCTGATAGATGCAAATTTTTTAGGGTAGTTACTTAAGTATAAAGTAGTTGGATCTCTAACTAGAGCTATTCCTAAGTATGTCATGTGGGAGTGTTTCCACTGAAATCCAAAGTTAAGTTTTAACAGGTCCACCTGCTCCATCGACATTTGTATCTGCATTGCTGTGGATTTAAGCGGATTTACTATTAACCCTGAGTAAGCCCCAAAGCAGGTAAGAGTATTCATGAGATTTGGTAAAGAAACCATTGGCGTTGTAATGAATAAAAGCATATCATCTGCATAAATGTTAAATTTAAACTCATGAGATTGCTCCCTGTATCCCTTAATGTCTGGATTTAGACGAATATGCTGTGCAAGAGGCTCCATGGCGAGAGCGAACAAGAGAGGAGACAACGGGCATCCCTGTCGTGTCCCTTTTTGTATCTGAAAATAAGGAGAGTATTGACCTAGGAATTTTACTCTAGCTTGTGGAGAGTGATATACCGCCCTGATAGCGTCTAGGTACGGACCCCTAATGCCAAATTGTGTAAGTGTGCTATATAAGTAGTTCCAGTCCACCGAATCAAATGCTTTCTGGATATCTAAGCTCAAAATTAGTAATTGGCGTTTGTGCGTAGTAGCATGAAGAATAATATTGTGAGCCAATCGAATATTGTCCGTTGCTTGTCGTGATGGTATGAAGCCCGTTTGATCAGGAGAAATTAGGGAGGTCATATATGGTGCAAGTCTATTTGAAAGTATTTTAGTAAATATCTTGTAGTCTACATTAAGTACTGATATTGGACGTAAATTTGCACAGTGGGTTTCATCTTTTCCAGGTTTTGGAATGAGTGAAATATTAGCCTGTGAAAATTCAGGAGGGGGTACTTCCCCTGCCAGAAGTGTGTTGAAATATGTGGTTAGATGCGGTGTTAATGTCTGTGAAAATGTTTTGTAATAGAAAGCGGAGTAACCATCAGGGCCTGGACACTTGGAAGATGTGAGGTTTTTTATGCTTTCAGTGACCTCTTCTGCTGTGATCGGGGAATTAAGTTGTAATCTTGCCTCATCTGTCAGAGATGGAAGCGGGTGTGTTGAAAGCCATTCAGATAAATCTGTGGAGTTCAAGGATTGGGGTTTGCTATACAAAGCACTACAGAATGTACTCATGGTGTCTAATATATCAAGCGGATTGGTTGTTAGTGTTCCCGTGTTGTTATGCATGTGGTAAATTTGTTTACCTCTAATGTGGGAGTTTAGTTTTCTGGAGAACATTGAGGAAGCTCGATTGGAATATGCATACAATTTTGCCTTGCCCCATCGAAGTGCTTTCTCAGCCTTGCTCTCCTCCAATGCTCTAAGAGAGCAGCGAGTTTCCTCTATCTGAGCTTTAATCATAGTATTTGGTTTATTAATATACTGACGCTCTAGTCTTGTAAGGGTCGATAGCAATTTATTAAGAAGTTGCAATCTATCTCTTTTCAATTTTGATCCTTTTGCCATTAGTACACCTCTCAACACTGCTTTATGTGCCAGCCATATTTGAGCAGAAGAAGTATTTGGTAGGGAATTAATGGCAAAATACTCTTGTAGAGTGCTGGATATGGATGTGACTATTTCTGGATGAGAAAGTAGGGAATCATTCAGCCTCCATGATGGCGGACGTGTGACGTTGCCAATGCAAACTTGGAGTGAGTGGATATTGTGGTCTGACCAAGCACATTGGGTGTATACAGTATTATGTGGTCTAACAGATAGCTGGGAGGAAGTTAGGATGTAGTCAATCCGAGAATAACTGTCATGTACTGCGGAGTAAAACGAGAATTCCTTATCTAGGGGATGATCTTGTCTCCACAGATCTACGAGAGATAATTGTTTCATCCTATACATAAATGATTTCGGTGCTGACTGTGCATTAGCTTGGGGACGGCTTCTATCCCATTGGGCATTCATCACTATGTTGAAATCCCCCCTAGGATAATGTAGGAGTCGGAGAATTTCTCCAGCTGTTTAAAGAATTTAGTAAAGAAGGAGGTTGCTGAATGGTTAGGTGCATAAATCGTTGCAAAGGTAATACGTTGTCCCGCTAGTTGTCCTGTAAGGATAATGTACCTACCATCTGGGTCTATTATGGAGTCAGTTACTGTAAATGGAAGTGTATTTCTGAAGAAAATGGCTACTCCTTTTTTCCTTGTGTCCGAGGTGGATAAGTAAACTCTCTGGAACATCTTATCAAAGTATTTTGGGTAACTAGTATGAGTAAAATGTGTTTCCTGTAACATTATAACATCACCATGGAGCCTCTTGTAATTATTAAAGGCCATTCGTCTCTTCGTTGGGTTATTAAAGCCTTTTACATTATGTGTAATAACAGTATATGCCATAGAAATTCGATAGAGTTACATTATTTAGATAAGCAGACAGTACTTTTGTATGTAAAATATAGCTGCAGCCAACGCAAATAACATCTTTTACAGTTAACGTCAACATAAAAAAACAAAAGTGAAGTGCGGCTAAGTGCCCTCCACATGACCCCATTCGGGTCTCTTTCTCTTTCTCAACTTGCTGAACAAAACCCGCGCTCGATAAAACCGGCTCTGAGCAAGTTCAGCAAATCTAGCACAGGGGCGTCACCAGAGTTTTGGCTGACCCACCGCAATATCAAGCGGATTATGCAATGTTAGACAAGTAAAAATGTAGAATTAGCTTAAGTACAATATTTACCAGCAGGGCAGTCTATTGCCCTATATTCATCCAGGGTCCTCCCCCTCCCAGCCGGGAGGACAAGGTCCCATGGAGAAGGGGAAAAATAAACCAATACAAAAAAAATTAAAAAAATGTCCATAGCGACCATACAGATTATTACATCAGGTATACGTTACAAATATATTTCGCCACCCTCCGTCTCAGGTCACAGTCGGTGTTCTTGATCTCAGTGAAACTGGTCCTGCAGGAGGAGTCATATGCAGTTGTCGGCGACGTGCTGTTGTCCAAATGGGTTCCAACGGGAGGCTTTGATGAGGACGATTAGCTGATTCTGGAGTAGGAGTCCCTTCTCTGAGGCCTAGTCGAGTGATCAGTCTCCATCCCATATCCAGTGCTGAGATAGTATGCTGAGCACCCTTGTATTGAAAGGTCAACCGGAATGGAAATCCCCATCTGTATCTGATTCCAGCCACTCTCAGAATGTCCGTAAGAGGTTTCAGTTGTCTCCGTTTTTCCAAGGTAACTAGAGAGATATCCGCAAAAATCTGTAGCGGTTCTTGTTTGAAGGAGAGTGGAGTTTTTTCTCTTGCCGCTTTAAGGACCTCTTCCTTCACTGTAAAGTAGTGAAGTCGCAGAACTATGTCCCTTGGTCTTTCTCCAACCGCCGGCCTGGGTCGCAGCGCCCGATGTATACGGTCCATCTGGAATTGATTCGTCGGGACATTCGGTAGTAGGTATGTAAAGAGTTGTATCGCATAGTCCCTGAGATCCTCCACCATTTCTGAGACTCCTCTTAAGCGCAGGTTATTCCGTCTAGATCTGTTTTCTAAGTCTTCCAGATGAAGATGTATCGATTTCTGAGAGGATTTCATGAGATCAATTTCGGTTTTGAGTTCGCTGTGCGCTTTAACCAACTCGTCATGTTTTGTTTCCAGAAGATCTGTGCGAGTGCCAATTGATGTTATCTCCATGGTAAGATCATGCGTCGCTCTTTGTAATTCGGTATGAAAAGAGGTCTTCAATTTCTGGTACAGTGCGTCTATACACGTTGTTAGGTCCTCTTTCGTAAGATGATCCTCCCTGGCCATTTCAGGCGCTATTGAGGGTGGAGTTCTTTTTGGAGATCTCTGTGGTAAGGGGACTGAGTCACCCGCCATTGAGGCCTGTGATGCTGACATATCCGAATCCGTATTCTGAAATATGGAAGGTAACGAATTTCTGCGAAATATATCTGGGATGGAAGATCGAATTGAAGCCGCCTTAGAAGACTTGCCCCGCCTCGGCATTGGATCGTATTCTTCAGGGGACCTTATAATCAGATAGGTTGTATGCAGCTTATGTAGGTCCGTGGTAGATAGTTATGCGGTGAGTCAGATCATTGTAGTAAGATTAAGGCATCACATAGAGCTTTTCAGGTGAAATAGTGCAGCACTGTGGCCACTTCTGTAGTGGTTTAATAAAATTTATTAGTTTAACAGAGTATGGAACTCCAGCCTTGTATTGCTATAATGTGCTCCGCTGCGGAATGGTCTGCAGGTGGATGCCCTCACTAATCCAGGCCCCAGTCTCTCAGACAGTGGTAGGCCGCAGCTGGTAATGTGGCTGAGAGAGTCTCTAATGTCTCTTGACCATAGGAGAGGGTCCAGTTGTGCCCTGGGTAGTTGGGCAATGAAGTAGGGGAAATTTGGGAAGCCCACCTGGTTTCCTTTGTCTTCTGTGGCCAGGTCCGGACTTCCGAGTTCCGTCCGGGTCAAAATTTAGTCCCCGGCTCCGGCCGCGTGTGTAGGCCCCGATGTCAAATACCTCCGTTTTTGGCCCAAAAGCCTGGATTTTGCTCGTAATCGTCTAGGGGGATCCAGTTATACTGTAGGGTTTCACCCCGAAGCTCGTCCAGAGGAGGATGCCTGCTACTTTTCGCCGGGATTCTGGAGCACCATGTAAGTGCGTCCGTTCAGCCTTGCCGTCGTAGCCACGCCCCCACCTACCATTTATTCTGTCATTGGTACCGACATGGACCACAACAGCTGGATCATCGCCAGCCCCTCCCAGCAATTTGTCCACCCGTTCCACCACATGCCGAACCCTGGCACCAGGGAGACAGCAAACCATTCGGTTGAGGTGGTTCTGGCGACAAATTATTCTATCCGTCTTCCTGATTATAGAATCCCCTACGACTATCAATTGTCTTGGCTTACCTGCAATACCATCCCGCCGACTACTAGCTGGGCTGTTCTCCCGGCTGTTAGGGAGATCAGTATCCACTAGCGCTGCCATTTCTGAGACCGACACCCTCACATCACCACCCAACTTGGCAATTTTGCTTGGAATGTCAGAAACAGGATTGGCCTTCCTTTTCTTGGACCCCTTTCTACTGCCCCTAACTACATTAACCCAGCTACTTGCCTGGGCAAGCACAAGGCTGACTTTTCATTGGGGTACAAATTGTAACACATGAATGTATGAGAGCGGGGCTGCGGCTGTGTAATACAGTCATAGCCGCGCTCCTGAGTCCTGATAACGAGTGCGCGGGGTCAGGATGATGCGATGTGGCCGGCGCTCCACTAATGATTGCCGGCAATGAAGACATAACATGGCGGGCACACTGCAAAACACCCCCATGTTCTGTCCTCAGTGCCTGCGCTCATTAGTGCAGCGCCGGCCACATCTCCTCATTCTGACCGCACGCACCTAATGTCAGGAGCGGGGCAATGGTTGTATTACAAAGCCGCAGCCTCGCTCTATAACGGCGGAGATGAGAGAAACCTCTCATCTCCGCTGTTATTCCCGTGAATGCTGCGATCAAAGCTGACTGCAGCATTCAGGGGAAAATGCGAAGAGGGGATGCCCCTTGGATCGCGTCACAGGGAATTCCTGTGACGCGATTGAGGGACATACCATATATGGGCAGACAGCCCAGGGTCCATTGAAGGACCCCAGGGCTGTTTGACCATATTTCCTGTTCAGGCATACTTAGGTATGTCCTAACAACTGCCTGTGTACTATCAGTACACAGGCTAATGTACTGTAATATAGATATATGCCAGATCATTAAAGTTTAAAAAATAAAGTAAAAACATAAAGTAATGTTACATTTAAAAAAAATACACAGTTTTTACAATAAACATTAAAATAAGTCTCAACACATTCAGTATTGGAACGGCCGTAATAACCTGCACAACAATTTTTTTGCATAATTTATGATGTGTACGCTGTAAAAAAATAAAATAAAAACTGCTTTCTATCACTTATTGTGGGGCACGAGGTGTGATGAATTTAACCTCCATGTGCCTCACATTAATAGTAATTAACCCCATCATGTACCTTACATAATAAGCCATTATGAATGAGACACATAATGGAGTTAATTACTATTAATGTGAAGCACGTGGAGGTTAAATTCATCATCACACCTCGCGCCTCACATCAGAAAATGTAAGAATTTTTTTTTCCAATTACTGTTGGCAAAGTATTGAATCGGTCTCGAAGTCCAAATTCTGGTATCGTGACATCCCTACTTCTAACACATCAACTTCAAGAACTGACTGTTCACTTGCTGTCTAATATTTCTCACCACTTCACAGGCGCCATTGTAACAAGATAATTAATGTAATTAATTTCACCTAATACTAGCTTTAATATTATGTATGAACGGTGTATATATTTAAGTATAAGTATCAAATGAAAAAAACAAAACAGAATTTTTTTTTAAATTTACATTTCTGCTAGATGCCCCCTTTGTTAGGCTGTGATATGTAGTGACAATCTCTAAGTGAAAAGCAACTGATAAATTGTTACATGGTAAATCTCTGCAAATGATGACAAACCATAGATGATCACATTTGCATTACATATATCAGATGTACAGGCCATGACTGCGAATTGTGCATGAAGTTTCCTGCATTTCTTCTCCATTAAAATTGATGGAAAAAAAACATCATACGTTTTCGTGCACGTGACCGTCTGCGTTTTGCAGTCTGAAAAAACACAGATCCTACTGGCAAACACATCCGCAAACAAAACGCATGTGTGCATGGCCTCATAAGAAATAAATGGTTTAATATGCCATTCGCAAAAAAAAAGAAATGCATAGGACACTGAAGAAAACAAAGGTTGGGTGCATGACTCCTAAATAAGAAACTAAACAAAAACATGCTGAAGTTAAAAAAAAAAATAAGCCCTAAGGCCAGGATCACACACATACTGTTTTAATGACCTTTCCTCTACATAGTTCTGCTCGAGTCTCAAAGAAATGTGTTAATCTTGTGGCCTTCATGTATCCATGGCTAGCGGGTTGGCTGAACGCCCAGACGTAAAATACATCTATTTGTTGTTATCGCAACAATCTCCCTCATGGGAAAGAACAGTTAACACCACCCCATTGCATGCTTGTCTTCAGGTGTTACCTGATGTCAGCATTTTAATGAAGAATTATAATTATGTATTTGAAATATTCTTATGGTCTGCTGTATAAAAATTATTTTCAGATTGCCTCTAATTGGTTAACCTCAAGCCTACACTCCTTTTGAATAATATTATTGTAATTGAGTTCGGCAATAAACCCCCAGAAGAGTATTTTGAGCATACCAGCAGCGTCTGTGTGTTATTTATCCTCGCTCAATATATATCAGTATGAAATCTCCTGATAAGGATGATGGATAAAGTTCCTGGCATGTTGGAACACTAGTCTAAATTTCAGTCTAATATATTTTGAGCCATTGACTTCCACGATAGTAATTGTGCCGAAACAACCCGGGAGATTGCTGGTCTGATAGCTGTTGCTGGAGAGGTCTGGCTTTACACCTGTGAATTACAAAAAAACATGGTAGGTAAGGAGCTTATTCTTACTCCATTCACACATGTATTGCGTAAGCCTCGGAATTTAGGTGTCATGATGTCAC
The DNA here is from genome assembly GCF_050947455.1 of Rhinoderma darwinii. Taxonomy (NCBI): domain Eukaryota; kingdom Metazoa; phylum Chordata; class Amphibia; order Anura; family Rhinodermatidae; genus Rhinoderma; species Rhinoderma darwinii. The sequence continues at coordinate 176,121,998 of NC_134690.1, forward strand.
ATCTTCTGGACGGGGCACTTTATCCAATAATGGTATGAAAGGATGGATCCAAAAAGGTATGTTGAAACTTTTTGTGTGATGAAAGATTGCAGGTGCGTACGTGATCTTGAGTTGTTGAAGATGTATAAATCTTGAGTTGCTGATATGAAAGACATGAGAGAATTTTTTTTGTCGGCAATTACATTGTTAACCAGAAAAAGTTATGAGAAGTGATGACCTCCCGCTTTGGAATGCGGTGACATAGCGCATGGTTGAGAGAAGTTGTAACTCACATGTGAAGTTTTTGAAATGAAAGGATTGTAGTTTGGACAGTGAGGACGAAGACCTCAGTACGAGGTTAAAACGCGTTGCAGCAAACCCTTATTGTTGTTTTATACATGTTCTCCAATAAATCCTTTTAACTATCATCCATGACTTCGTGGAATCAGTGGAACCAGTGAACTATTCACACCAGAGCGCCCGGTACAAGGAGCATTTTTTTCCCATTTCTTATTTCACACAAATTACAGTGAAAGACATTGGCATTGGCTCACACCCAGGGCCCCTAAAGAAATTATCACCAAAATACATCACAGGCTGTATGAACCAAAAGCTATACCCTGGCAGTGTGGGGTTTGTAGATGTTTGAAATGAATGTGACCAACTCCTGCTTGATTCAATGGAGGTTCACGAATGTCAATTGTGTTGAAGAATTTGTTCTTGCAATTGTTGATTGGCAGCATTTTGTCTGTTGTTGATGTTCAAAACATTGAGGGATCAGAGAAAAGGATACCCTACTGATAGAACATCTGGAGGAATGACTTTTGATATCGTATTGGTAAGACAGTCTAGGAGATAGACTGGTCTGAGATGTCTGACGGCAGGCATGATCAGTGTGCCTGGAGGTGGTGGATTTACCGGAGATCACTCTACTGATCTCCGACCATGGGGTCGGGAGAAAGTGAGACAAAAATGCGGGACAGCCTTGGGGTATGGGTCCCGGCCACCATTATAGTAGAATGAGCAAAATGAGCTGAGGCTATAATTGTAAAGAATGTTAAAGAGTGATGGGAGTTGGATCTTGTGATGCTGGAAGAATGTGAAGACAAAATAAGAGACTGCAAAAAAAATTGTTGAAGAGGCTAGCAGCGGTAAGATGGTTGTTTGCATGTGATAAATAGAATGGTTTGTGGAAAGTTGAATAAGGGATAGTGGATGGCCAGGAGTTAAACTCTGTTACCTAGGCATAAGTGAAAATGACAAAGTAAGTGATTACAGGTGGTTAAAAGTAAGTTGATTTTAGAAAAAACTATTTGAATACAGGTGTAAATTTTGATAGGAAGAGTGAAGAAAACGGAGCAGCCAGGTACATTGCAGTGACTAATGTGGGTCAGAATGGGGGGAGTGTAATATGAACGGGTGTGATGTGACATCTGTGTGATGTGTGTAATGTAACATGTGTGAAGTTTGAAACTAGTGGCCACAATATAGCAGATCTATATTGTATGCTCTTATTTTTAACAGCAGTACTGCCTAAAAATTTTAGTGTCTTGTGTATGGGGTTAAAATGAGTTCCTCTCCTCTGTGTAAAAGAATGTTTCTTATCTTTGCGCATGCACTGTTGTCCGTAAGTACACCAAGTGAGAAACATATTACAGCCGGCTGAATTTGTCCGCCTCAGGCTCACAGCATGAGGTGCTGTGTGCAGCCCGGGGATGTATACTAAAAGAGACGGTGTCTGACAGATGAGAAGGACCATGCCAAGCTCTGATGACATCATCAAAGGTCAAAGTAAAGCAAAGGTCAAAGTAAAGCAAAGACTAAAAACCTAAGTGAACCCGTCAGCAGCATCCGAGTGTTTTAATAAGTGACCAGGAGGGGGGTAATAATAAATCCCCCATTGGACACCACTGTTCTAAGTTTAATCCTTGACCTATGACGTCATTGAAGTTCTCTGACCCCGGTCACATTGGCGGGTTTTCTTCTAATAGTATGGTTATTTAAGCAGTGAAGTTTTTATATTTTTTCATGGCCTGATGAAGATGCCGGTGCGGCATTGAAACGCGTAGCCTTATTATCATTAAACAAACCTTTTTATTACTCTTACTCTTACGTGACTCATTATAGCTCATGTATTGAAGAGTTAATCTAAGTGCAGCAGCACCCTTGGAGACTCTCTTTTTTCCTGCACCTCAGCATCAAAACTGTGTGTGTGATCCTAGCCTTAAGCCAGATACACACGGCCTTGTTCGGTCCGTGATATATGGACCGCATGCCGGCCATATTTCCCGGACTGACTAAAGTTCAGTGAGCCGGGCTCCTAGAACCATAGTTACCTATGATGCTAGGAGTTCCCGCTTTCCCACGGGAATACAGTCCCGTACTGTAATCAAGTTTTCAGTGCGGGAAAGTAGTCTCGTGGGGAGGCAGGGACTCCTAGCATCATAGTCTGGCTCCCTGAACTGTGGTCGGTCCAGGAAATATGTCCGACATACAGTCCATATATCACGGATCGAACACGGCCGTGTGAATCCGGCCTTGGGGTGCATTTATATGAGACATTTCTGGCCACATGGTAAAAATCTTGGCAAAACTTTTTGATGCACTTTTTACTACACGGCCAAAAATTTTGAAATAACGGACAGCACGCTGACCCATGCAAATCAATGGGGCTATTCACATGTGTTTTTTCACGCAACGTGTGTCCGATGTGTGAAACCCACTGCATGTCCTATTTAGGTCCGTTTTTGTGGGCCACGTTGCCCATTGAAGTCTGTGAGTGCTGTCCGTTTTTTTATGCATCATTTGCTAAAGGATTAATGAGAAGAAAAAAACAAACCAGAAAGTGCAGAAAAACGGTAGTCAAAAACCGATGCCCCACACAACTGAAATGCATGAAACATGCTCCATTTTCTTGAGGATGCAAAACGGACATGCTCATCTGAATAAGGCCCTAGGTTGTAATCAATGCAGTTTTTAGAGGGGTTTTCCGGGTATTTTTTAATGCTTTAACCCCTTAACGCTCAGTGACGTACTATTCAGTCATGCAAACCATCCCGTTCGCACTCCATAATGGAATAGTACGTCACGGGAGGAACGGCAATTTCGGCCGTCTTCCCAACACATACAGGAGCTGCGACAGCTGCTGTCTTGTACAGCGGTTGCCGCAGCTCCTATAGCGGAGACTGATGGCTGTGTCCCCACTGATTAATGCCTTAAAAGCCACGTTCAATAGTGATCGCGGCTTCTTAGGGGTTAAACCACCATTGACGACCCGCTACATGATAGCGGGCGGTGATGGTGGCTATGGCAACCGGATGCATAACAATGGCATCCGGCTATGCCATCTACGGAAGCCTAGTGGGTCCTGACAAAGTCAGGACCCACTATGCTTGCTGTCAGTGAGTAGCTGACAGCTCCAATACACTGCACTACGCATGTAGTGCAGTGTATTAGAATTGCGATCAGGGCCTCCTGCCCTCAAGTCCCCTAGTGGGACAAAGTAGTAAAGTTAAAAAAAAGTAAAAAAAAAAGTTGTGCACAAATAAGAAAACAAAAGTTTTAAAAGTAATAAAAGTAAAAATCCCCCTTTTTCCCTTATCAGTCCTTTATTATTAAAAAATGAAATAAAAAGAGATCAAAAAGTCACATGTACCTAAAAGTGGTTCTGATCAAAACTACAGTTCGTTACGCAAAAAACAAGTCCTCGAACGACTTTCTTGATTGAAAAATAAAAAAGTTCTGGCTCTTAGAATAAGGTATCACAAAAAGTAAATGATTTTTTACAAAAAAGTATTTTATTGTGCAAACGCCATAACACATAAAAACTATAAACATATGGTATCGCCATAATCGTATCGCCCTGCAGAATAAAGTGAATATGTAATTTATAGCGCACAGTGAACGCTGTAAAAAAATAGAATAAAAAAACAATAGTAGAATTGCTGTTTTTTAGTCACCACGCCACTTAAAAATAGAATAAAAACTGATCAAAAAGCCGAATGCACCCCAAGAAAACTACAATGAATTTCTCAAGGGGTCTAGTTTCCAAAATAGGGTCACTTTTGGGGGGTTTCCACTGTTTTGACACCACAAGACCTCTTCAAACCGGACATGGTGCCTAATAAAAAGGAAAGGAAAAAATGCAGTCTAATCATGGACATCGGCACCAGGCTCAAGAGGATCAGGAACGGAGGCAGGTAAATATAATCAAGAAGATTTTTTATTCAGAGGACGACGCGTTTCTGGACCGGACTGGTCCCTTCGTCAGGTCAGTATACATTAGTTGCACGTGTAGTGTGCACATATATGTAGTAAAAAAAACAGGAATACACCGGTGCACAGCAGTTCAATTTACAGTCAAACTTTCAGTAGCCGTTACAGGACAGAAACCCTTCATGGCTTAAAAATTTAAAAAATCATGATTTACTTAAACAGTACATGTTATTCACATATATTTTTATATACTTATTCATGAAGGTGTAATAAAAAGGAGGCCTCAAAATCCACTAGGTTCTTCTTTGCTTCAGAGGCCGGTGCTTCAGTCCATTACCGCACTAGGGCCACATATGGGATATTTCTCAAAACTGCAGAATCTGGGCAATAAGTATCGAGTTGCGTTTCTCTGGTAAAAACTTGTTTTATAGAAAAAAATTGAATAAAAAGAATTTTCTGACAAAAAAACAAACGACTTTGCTCTAAATTCCTGTGAAACACCTAAAGGGTTAATAAACTTTCTATATGCTGTTATGAATACTTTGAGGGGTCTAGTTTCTAAAATGGGGTGTTTGATAGGGGTTTCTAATATATGGGCCCCTCAAAGCAACTTCAGAACTGAACTGGAACCTAAAAAAATAAATAAATGAGGCAATACTTCGCTTCTTACATTATACTGATAATGAGCTGTGCCCACCCCGAGATGACCCCAGTTTTGACCGTTTGTATAAACGGAGACCCCTGTTAGACCGTTTCAGTGCCCGGTTTTCCTATGCATACACCGCCTAGAAGTGTATTTCTATTGATGAGTCCTTGGTACATTTTAAAGGGAGGGTTCAATTCCGCGAGTACCTGCCGGGTAAGAGGGCAAGGTAAGGCGTGAAGATGTATAAGCTGTGCGAGTGTGCATCAGGGTATACCTACAAATTTAGGATATATGAAGGGAAGGACACCAGTATTCAGCCCCCAGAATGCCCCCCCCCCTTGCTGGGAGTTAATGCAAAAATTGTGTGGGATTTGGTGCACCCACTGCAGGACCAGGGTTACCACCTCTACATGGATAATTTTTATACCAGCATCCCACTCTTCAAGTGTCTCGTTTCCAGAAGTACTGCGGCATGCGGCACCGCTAGAAAAAATCTGAGAGGCCTCCCTAAGACACTGCTAGGACAAACAAGAAGGGGTGAGAGCAGGGCACAATCTAGCAGCAACATATTGTGTGTCAAGTACAAGGACAAGAGAGATGTCCTTGTATTGACAACAATACATGCCCACAGCAGTACCCATGTACCTGTACGAGGTACCAATACAGAGACCCCCAAACCGGACTGCATCCTGGACTACAATAGGTACATGGGAGGGGTGGACTTGTCAGATCAAGTCCTGAAGCACCGTGTGGTATAAGAAGCTGGCCGTGCACATCATACAGATGGCATTGTACAATGCGTACATGCTACATCGATGTGCAGGCCAGAGGGGAACTTTTCTGGAATTTCAAGAGGTGGTTATCAAGAAACAAATTTTTAGGGACCAAGAAGGGGGGGCACCCAGTACTTCTGGAAGCGAGGCCACATACATCGTACCAGGGCAACACTTTCCAGGAGAAGTTCCCCACACTGGCAAGAAGGGAAAAAGTCAAAAGAGGTGCAAAGTCTGCTATAAGAGGGGGATAAGGAAGGACACAATATATCAATGTGACACGTGTCCCTGAAAACCAGGGCTCTGTATGAAAGACTTTTTAAAGAGTATGAAATGAGTGTTTTAAAATTTATCATACATCCCTTGATTTTTAATCTACCCCAGTTTTACTTACCCTGATGCCCTCCGCACAGCTTATCCCCCCTCGTCTTTCCCTTCTGAGCCCTGCTGCGTGCCCAGGCAGCTGTTAACAGCCACATTGAGGGTATTGCCATACCCGGGAGAACCCACATTACACTTTATGGGGTGTATGTCTCCTGTCAAAATGTTCACTACACCTCTAGATGAATGCCTTAAGGGGTGTAGTTCTTAAAACGGGGTCACTTCTTAGGGGTTCCAACTGTACTGGTACCTCAGGTGCTTCTGCATACATGACTTCGCACCAGAAAATCCCCAGTAGGCCAAATGGTGGTCCTTTCCTTCTGAGCCCTCCCATAGGCCCAAACGGCAGTTTATCACCACAAATGGGGTACTGCCGCACTCAGGACAAATTGGGCACCAAAATGGGGTATTTTTTTTCTTGTGAAAATAAGAAATTTTGAGCCAAAACTACATATTATTGGAAAAAATGAAAAAATAAAATAAATTCACAGCCCAATTCAAAGAAGTTCTGTGAAAAAACTATGGGGTCTAAATGATCACAACACCCATAAATGAATTCCTTGAGGGATGTAGTTTCCAAAATGGGGTCAATTCTGGTGGGTTTCCATTGCTTTGATACCTCTGGGTCTCTGCAAATGTGACATGGCACCCGAAAACCAATCCAGCAAAATCTGCACTCCAAAGAACACACAGCGCTCCTTTCCTTCTGAGGCCTCGCATGGGCCCAAACGGCAGTTTATCGCCACAAATGGGGTATTGCTGCACTCAGGAGAAAATGGGCAATAAAATGGGATATTTTGTTCCCTGTGAAAATAAGAAATTTTGATGAAAAATTACATCTTATTGGAAAAAATTTCATTTTTTTATTTTCACAGCCCAATTTAAATACGTGCTGTGTAAAAACGGTGGGTCGAAATGGTAACAACAACCTTAAATTAATTCCTTTATGGGTGTAGTTTCCAAAATGGGGCACTTTTGGGGGATTCCTACTGTTTTGGCACCTCAACACCTCTTCAAACCTGTGTTTTAGTCCACGAGCACACTAGGTCCACATGTGGGACATTTCTAAAAACTGCAGAATCTGGACAATACATATTTAGTAGTGTTTCTCTGGTAAAACCTTCTGTGTTACAGAATTTTTTTTAATACAATTGAAATTCAGCAAGAAAAATGAAATGTGCAAATTTCACCTGCACTTTGCTTTAATTCCTGTGAAATGCCTAAAGGGTTAAATAAACTTTCTAAATGCTGTTTTGAATACTTTGAGGGGGTCTAGTTTTTAACCCCTTCCCGCCGCAGCCCTTTTTCAGATTTTCAATTTCGTTCTTTCCTCCCCACCTTCCAAAAGCCATAACGTCTTTATTTTTCCGTCGATATAGTCCTACAATTTATTTTGTGTCGCCAAATTCCGAGAGCCATAACTTTTTTATTTTTCCGTCGATTAAGTGGTATGAGGGCTTATTTTTTGCAGGATAAGCTGTAGTTTTTAATAATGCCATTTTGGGGTACATGCGACGGTTTGATCACTTTTTATTTCATTTTTTTTTGGGAGATTAGGTGACCAAAAAATAGAGATTCTGGCGTTTACAATTTTTTTTTTTACGCCATTCACCGTGCGAGTTAAATAATGATATATTGTAATAGTTCAGACTTTTACGGACGCGGCGATACCGATTATGTTTATTTATTTATTTTTTTACTATACTCTAGGGGGAAAATGGGAAAAGGTTTTTTTTTTTAACTTTACATTTTTATATTTTTTTTAACTTTATTTAACTAATTTTTACATTTCAACCAGCGATCGTCAGATCGCTTGCATGGCACGATATACTGCAATACTAATGTATTGCAGTATATCGTGATTCTGACAGGCCGGAGGCAGGGCTTAATAGATGCACAAAAATGGCGGAAATGGGGGCCTTCATTAAGCCCCCAGGCAGCCATAGCAACCATCACCCTCCTCCGCGATGAGCTGTTAGAGGGGGTCGTCCCCATCTTTCTAACGATTTAAATGCTGCGGTCGCTATTGACCGCAGCATTTAACGAGTTAAACGTGCGGGATCGCGCTTGAGCGCGATGCCGATCGTTACTCTGAAGTGTCGGCTGTAACATACAGCTGACACCGGCATCGTATGGAGCGGGTTCACTCCGTGAGCCCGCTCCATACTTCCCCAACCCGACTTTGGCGTATGGATACGTCAAATGTCGGGAAGGAGTTAAAATGGGGTGTTTTATGGGGGTTTCTAATACATAGGCCCCTCAAAGCCACTTCAGAAGTGAACAGGTACCTAAAAAAAAGGCTTTTGATATTTTCTTAAAAATATGAGAAATTGCTGTTTATGTTCTAAGCCTTGTAACGCCCAAGGAAAATAAAAGAATGTTCAAAAAACGATGCCAATCTAAAGTAGACATATGGGAAATGTGAACTAGTAATGGTATGTTCACACGGCCTATTTTCGGCTGTTTTTTCGGGCCGTAAAAGTCCAAAAAACTGCCGAAAAATCGGAAGCAGAACGCCTCCAAACATCTGCCCATTGATTTCAATGGGAGAACGGCGTTCTGTTTTCCCACGGAGCGTTTTTCGCTGCGTTTTTTCACGCGTAAAAAAACGGCCGCGAAAAAGAAGTGCAGGACACTTCTTGGGACGTTTTTGGAGCCGTTTTCCATAGACTAGTGAAAAAAGTTCCAAAAACGGCCGTAAAAACGCCACGAAAATCGTGAGTGGCACAAAAAACGTCTGAAAATCAGGAGCTGTTTTTTCTTGAAAACAGCTCCGTATTTTCAGACATTTTTAGTCTAGCGTGTGAACATACCCTAACTATTTTGGGTGGTATAACCATCTGTTTTACACGCAGAAGCATTTAAATTCATAAAAATGCTATTTTTCTAAATTGAGCAATTTTTCACAAATAAACACTGAATATATCGATCAAATTTTACTACTAACATAAAGCCCAATGTCTCACAAGAAAACAATCTCAGAATCGCTTGGATACGTTTAAGAATTCCGACGTTATTACCACATAAAGTGAAATATGTCAGATTTTAAAAATGGGCTCTGAGCCTTAAGGCCCAAACTAGGCTGCGTCTTTAAGGGGTTAAAAGACCAGTGAAGACTACTTACTTATAAATTGACGCTACGTCGGTCAGATGCACCATACCCAGCTGTTTCAGCACTGGTCATGTGACCACATCAGTGCCACAGTTCATTGGTAGTCATCAGTTACGACCGCCTGTCCCCTACGTCACTAGGCTATACACGTCCCTAGTAGTCAGCGCGCCACAACAGCATGTGACCTAAATACATCTCCCTACTTGTGTGTTGCCTTCTTGCGCTCTCCCCGAGCATGCGCTGTGCTATCAAGAAGCATTTTGATGTAGTGAAGGGGTTTAGAGGAGGGTAAAAGAAAAAGCTCAGAGTGACCCACCCACTTCATTGGCCTGAATCCGAGGAATGGAGTTCTGTGGTCACATGACTGCCACTGAAAACAGCGGAATGGCGCAGTTGACCTACGCCGCGTCCATCTATACGTACGTCATTTTCATGCAATTTAAAGTAGCAAAAAAACATTTTTTTACCCGGAAAACCCATTAAGATAAAGACTGGATTCACACTGGATGGAAATGCTGCAGATTACAGTCCCAGGCATGTGGAAGAGATTTGAACAAATCTCATCCAAATGCTGCTGAACATTTTCTGGACGGAAATCTGAGAATGCTGCGTTTCTTCAAAACCCCTGCATGCTCATTCTGTTCTGGATGTTCACTGCAGATTTCAGCCTTCTCAATGTAGAAGGAGTGAAACGCGCAGCTAAATACACTCATAAAAGGTAAGTATTTTGCTTACAGAATTACTGTGGAAAAATCTGCTGAATTTCCATCCCATGTGGATCCAGCCAAAGCCAGAAATGGATCCAACTGGAAATAAAAATTTAGAAAAGGGACGACTTATACATCTGCTTTCTTTCATATCCATTCCTGTGTTTAGCTAAAAAAAAAAAACACACCAAAAAAACACATCAAAAACTGCACCGAAAATTGCATGTGTGAGTCCAGTCTAAGAATGCATTCATTTTTTTCTATGCAAAATCTCATTCACATACATGAATCATCTGGACACAACGTCTTTGTGTTGCAGAGAGAGCCTCATGTTTGTTGGGCTCACAAATTATATTCCTGTCTATCTGAAATATCAACACAATACCTGTGAGCATTAGACACACCTTTATATGGTCAGACTGGTTTATTATAATTATTGTATTGTGCCGAAATGCTCTCCCAGAATCGACAATTATCACCTTTACACAGAATAGGTAATAATCGTCTGATCACTGGGGGCCCCACCACTAATTGCGAGAACGGGGGTCTTAAAAAGGCTCTGTCACCACATTATAAGTGCCCTATCTTCCACATAATGGGCGTGTTTAACTTTTTGACCAAGTGGGCGTTGTACAGAGGAGTGTATGACGCTGACCAATCAGAGTCCTATACTTCTCTCCATTCAACTACACAGCACATAGTGATCTAGGTAGATCACTATGTGCAGCCACATACACACACATTAACCTTACTCAAGTGTCCTGACAGTGAATAGACATCGCTACCAGCCAGGACGTGATGTGTATTCAGAATCCTGAAACTTCGCTAACGTTTGTGTGAGATTTACAGCAAGGCAAGCGTAATCTCGTGAGATTACGCTGTAAACTGTCATTCAAAAAGATTACGCTGTGCTGTAAATCTCACACAAACGTTACCGAAGTGTCAGGATTCTGAATATACATCCATCACGTCCTGGCTGGTAGTGATCTCTATTCACTGTCAGGACACTTCAGTAACGTTAATGTGTGTGTATGTGGCTGCACATAGTGATCTAGCTAGAACACTATGTGCAGAGTAAATGAATGGAGAGAAGTGTATGACGCTGATTGGTCACTGATTGGTCAGCATCATACACTTCTCTCCACAACGCCCAATTGGTCAAAAAATAAAACACGCCCAGTTGTCCATTAAGAAATACATTAGCATAAAGCTAATATAGGTCATGACTCCGTCAAAAATTATCGTTTTTCTAAATAAAAAACACTTCTCTTATCTACATTACAGCGCCGATCACATTATGTACAAGATAGGGCACTTATAATGTGGTGACAGAGCCTCTTTAAACCCGTTCCTCCTCACTGCTCGACTGTTTCCGATGCTCTGGCCGTGAACTTCGTAGTTAATGGCCCCAGACATCACTGTCCATATATGGATAGTGACATCAGGGGCTTCCCCAGAGCCGGAATCCGTGGCCGTAGCGCTATCTGATGCTCTTCCCAGGGACTCCAGCCTTGGGGAAGCTCCCTGACGTATGTGTTTCACGTAGACCTTACTGACGCCATAGTGATATCTGTCACAAATAGGCTCCCATGTTAAAAAAAAAATGTATACCGTGCAGTATACTTTTTTTTCCATTGGGATCCCCAAGGATGAAATAGCACAGCCTACTACAATATTCCATACTGGGGGGAAAAAAGAAGAAAAGATACCAACTTATACCATCCCGACGAGGGCCAAAAGGCAATCTTTTGGCCCCTGTTGGGCTATTGGAGCCCTATGGACACATTAAGCGTGTATGTCTGGAGCTTTCCTGACGTACAAGCTAACCGTAGGACTAAAATGCCATGTGAACCAGGCCTAAAGCAACAAAAACGAATGCGTTTTCTCATTGTGGTAGCGGGGCAAAAATCTAATTTCCATATATGCTATGTGTGAACTTTGCTTTATCTGTGAGGGAGGTAAACTTTCCAGAACGTAACAAACACGGGACACAGCGTGTTTCTCCCGTGAGTGAACAGCGTAATACGAGAACTGCACTGTCCCACCTCGTGTCCGATGATAATGGTACAGTCCTCCGCCCCCTGCAGTCACATGTAGTGACGCGCCTGAAGAGGCAGGAAGTGGGCGCTGTGGATGAGCATTGATCACGTGATGTGATGTAGTGGCGCTGTGATGCCAGGCTGTAACATAGTGTAGTGCGTTATCAGCGCGGTCTTATCGTTACCGCTGCTGCGGCTGCTCGGTGAGTAACACCCTGTATGAGTGAAGGAATTGTGCGACGGTGCTGTGCGCATATCTGTTATAGGCTCTCTGTATGCACCTTGTTCTCTAACATTATATTGCAATATTATAGAATATGTAATATAAATATAATATTCTTTAATGTCAGCTCTGGCATGGCGGCAGCCACGCACTGCTGCACGGTTAGGGAATGTTGGGCACTGTTCACTCCTAGCATGTTTTACTATGTGTCAGGGATAAAGTGCAGAGGTGAGGGTGTTACCTGCAGCTACATTCCTATACCTCATACATACTGGGTAATGCTCTGCTCTGTGACTTTGCTCTATGTCTGGTTTTTGGGATCACTGCAAAAATTCTGGCAACTTTTATATGTGATTTAATTTTCAGGGATTTTGAGTACTGTTTCCGTGTCAAAAACAGAGCCAAAATACTGTGTGAACAGGGCCTTAGAGGCAGAAAAAACCAGCGCCTTGCAGCCCAACAGTAGCAGATATTACAGTGACTCCACAATAGCTGATATTACCGATTGAAAAGTTCTCAACCAAAAAAAAAATGCAACAAAAACCGCCGGCATTTTGAAAAATTTTGAGGAACTTTTGGATGCAGGTTTTTTTTTTCTTCTGCTTGACAAAAACTCTAGAAATCCTAATCACACAGAGTTTTTTGCAGGAGGAAAATCTTCCTCAAAATTCCGTTTGGAATTTTGAAGCAGATTTTCCTCTGCCTGCACAGTGTTTTTTGCCCAACACCATTGAGCCCGCAGCGGGCATAAAGCGCCGTGAAATACGTTTTCTCTGCCTCCTATTGACATCAGAGGGGTAAGCGCCCGAAGGTAGGGCATGTCCCTTCTTATTCCCGTGAGCCGGTTTTTCCGCTCACGGGAAAAACGCCTCCGCCTCCCCTTGAAATCAATGGGAGGCATTTTTGGAACGTTTTGCGGCCCGGTTTCCACGTCAAAAAACTCTGTGTGAACTGGCCCTAAGGATTGTGAAGCTTCCCATATGCATTGGAGAAACGTCTTCCAAAACAGCAGATTTTAGCATAACATCCGTGTTTCCTTGTGTGTCCATTAAATCTAATGTGTGCGGATAGTTATTTGAACTCTACATTATGCTGTTCCTCTGTTATTCCTCCTAAAAATTTATGAATACATGGACAACTGGCTGTTACCAGTAGCAACGCGCCCCATTGACTAGAGAAACAAACACCCAGTTGTCAAATTATTTATACATTTCTATGAGGAATAACAGAGGAAGGGCACAACACACAATTATGAGAGATGATGCAGAATTATTATTTCATGGGTGATACATATACTAGTCCTTCTCAATGAATTAGAATATCTGAATTACTGAAATAAATAAACTTTTTGATATTCTAATTCATTGAGAAGGACTAATATATACTAAAACCGACATGTCAGGAATGCTGGGAGGTCTATAGGGTATTTTCAGAGGTCGGGTACCTTGTGTAAATGTACGCAGCGCATCTGACCTAGAACCTGCAGAGAATTCCGTCCAAAAGACAACACCAAATTGTGGTGCAGATTATCGTCCAGAATCGCTGCTGTGGAAAACGCTGCAGAAAAGAAGCCAATACTTCCCTTCATTGGTGTTGCCATAGCGATGCGTCACTCGGGTCTCCCTGCAGCCTGGCCCCCTGTGATGATGCTGCATCTCATGTGCCTGTGATTGGCTGCAGCAGTCATATGAGATAAAATGTTATTCCTGGTGGTTGGGCTGCACAGAGAACAGCTGGGAGGAAAAGGTGTCGCTATGACAACGCCAGGGGGTAAGTATAGACTAATCGGCCCTGTGTGAACATACACTCAAGGGTTGACTTCTATTTTCTTCCTGAGAGCTGGTACTGGTTCTGCGGAATATAATTAAGCAGCCCTAGTCAGTGTGAGCTTCTTGAAAGAACGTAGAGATCTGGCATTTTCATTATTAAGCTGCTGTTTGTAGTATTAAAGACCCTCAGATGTTTGACAGAAGAGAACGCTTCAAGATTTTTCTGTCTGTTTATATATTTCTTTTTGACCTTCTGCAGGAAACGTTACCTCTGCTGATGTATACCATCCACACGATGTATAAGAAGATGCTTGTATACAAGTAGGAGGAACATGTACTACCTGGATGATGGCTGCTCATCGTGATCCCATGGCTGCCCTGCTTAGCTTAGACTTTGATTTGCACTACACGTCATGGAACACCCGTCTGATTCTAATAGTGGGGGGATTCCTAGTCTATTTGGGCATTTTTGTATTTTGGCACCTTGCATCAGTAGGACTCTTTGCCACCTATAGATCACTCTCTGCCAAAGAGAAGGTATTTTGGAATCTTGCAGCTACACGGGCAGTATTTGGGGTCCAGTGCATTGTGGCTGGGCTAACTGCGTTACTTATTGACCCAATTCTCCTCCAGGACCAGGTCACTGGTCAGCAGGGCTGGGCTTTTTTTACTATAATGATAGCAACTGGGTTCTTTCTATTTGAAAACCTTGCTCTTCACACGTCTAATTTTGTGTTCTGGACCTTTGATATCCTTTTGGCTGTCCACCACATTTTTGCTTTTCTAGGATATTTTGGTGCTGTGTTCTGCAGTACAGCAGGACATTATTTGCCAATGGCCACATTATTATTAGAGATGAGTACTCCATTCACCTGTATTTCATGGATGCTGTTAAAGGTAAGCATAAAATTGTTCCCCAACAAAAATATCCATCATGAGCAGTGCCACTGTAATCATGAGATTAGCGACAGGAACACGCAGCCGGGCTCCTGCCTTAACTGCCGGGATCGACACATATTCTGCCAGTTTAAACCCTAAAATGCCACGGACAATGGAAACTGCTGCATCTAAGGTGTTTGACAGAAGGAGGGGGCTCCCCCTGTCAGCCCATCGACACCCAGTGACGCGGTTTCGGGGGGCCAGTGGGGTTACCATGACAGCTGGGGGACTAACAAGGCCCCTCAAGTCTACCATTGTATGTGGCAATTAGGCCATTGATATTCCAAAGCATTTTTGCCTGCTATGTATTCCAAAGCATTGTACAAGTGATAAAAAGATCACTGCCTCGAGTCCCCTAATGGGATAAAAATAGTTACAAAAAAATTAAGTTATGGCTCTTGGAATGCAGTGATACAAACATGTTTGTAGGCCAGGATTACACTCCGTTTTTTGTTGCTTTTTTTTTTTTGTTTTTTTTTTTTTTTTTTTTTAGTCAAAGCAAAGGTGGATCCGAAAGGAAGAAAATGTATAAAGAATAGTGTGATGCCTTTCCTCTCTTTTGTGTCCTCTCCTGTGTTTGCTGAAAAAAAAAAACGGAGCCAAAAACCGTATTAAAACTGCGTGTGTGATCATGGCCTTATTGTGAAGTACTAAAACATTAAAAAAAACTATACATATTTGGTATTGCTGCATTCTTATCGACCTGGAGAATACAGTTAACGTGTTCTTCTTACTGCATGTTAAACAGCGGGGAAAAGAAACGCAAAAATCAATGGCAGAAGTGCTGTGTTTTTTTTTTGTTTTGCATTCCCTTACACTAAAAGCTAATAAATTATATGAACACTAAAATAGTGCCATTGAAAAAAAAACGAAATAAAAACCCTTGTCCTGCAAAAGGACCATAGTTAAAAGTTAAGCTCCACTAGCATTCTGTTGTATAGTCAGCAAATGTAAACTCTAGAATCTTACTTCGCTCTAACCTACAAACAGTAGGAGACGAGGCAGCGGGATCCACGACTGCGGGATCACACTACACATGAGGTTTGCATAGGAGCTGCTGACACATACAATAGGATGTTTTTAATCTATTTGCAAAGTTGCTTTAGTTTTTCATTTAAATGCATAAAATAGAGCAATGAAAATGGTTGCAAAAAATGGCTCAATATAGCCCATAATGATACGGTAACTTGTTGATGCACGGTGTGGTTCCAGGGTAGAGGTCCACTGTGGGGCTGCTGTCCAATCTCTGTTTTTTGTGCATTTACTGTACTATGTCTTAGTAGTTTCTTTTCATTCTTCTAGGCGGGCTGGTCACAAACATTATTTTGGAAGGCGAATCAGTGGATTATGATTCACATGTTCCATTGCCGCATGGTCCTTACCTATCACCTGTGGTGGGTATCACTTTACAACTTGGATCGCCTAGTGAGATCTGTGGCATTGTTGTATGTAGCCTTCTTCTTTGTTGGGCTGACTTTAGTAACTCTTATACTGAACCCATATTGGACCTATAAGAAGACCCAGCAGCTCTTGACCTCCGCTGACTGGAACTTTGAATCAACAGTCAACAAATCTTCAAGGAAAGGAGATGGCCGAATTGGCATGAAGAAAAAAGAATAGTTCTGGATCTGTAAAATGGGCACAGTGCTTTCTGTGCGAGAAGATTGTGATGGAACAGTGTTTCCCTTTCAGACAACACACTCTTTGTTTGTCTCGAGTAGGTTAGACAACAGAACACAGTTCTTTTTTTTTTTTTTTTTTAACGTGACTTTAATATCCATTTTAACTATGCAAAGACCAAAAAAAAAAATGAATGAATAGAATTGATTAATAAGTAATTTCACCAGCAATTGCAAATTGTGCTACATAGTCTGCTCTTTGGGTTACTGAATATAATGCAGATATAACTTCTTACATGCAGCTCGGTGCCCCCCGTTCGCCTTTCTTACACAAGTGTTAATGTATAAAGTGAACTGTAACTGGCCTGGCACTTTGACAGATGTCTTGGTTCAATTCAGGGCCATAACGCAGCATTTAGGTGTGGGTTTATTTTATTCTTCATGGTTTCCCTTTTTTTAAAATACCTGCTTTGTACTTTAGTGCTTGTATGAAAACAAAGCTTGTGCAAGTGAATCATGATCTTACACAACACTACTGTCCTAGTTTGTATACTTATGTCAAACTCCTGTACACAAAATATACCCACTTCGGACTATCCCTTTTTTCATGGAAGTGTCCCCTGACAATTAGCTGCAAGCCTCCAGATGGTGACTGAAGCCCTGCTGCGTAGACGCAGATTTAAAACCTGTAGCAACCTATATAGGAAGCATGGGAGCTTACTGTATACTGTTATTGTTAGTTCACTATATAACAGTGTTCACCAAGCTCCCTCTAGTGGAGACTGCAGGTAGCCAGAATGAAGAACTCATCAGTTTCTGTAAATTCTTTGATCAGTTTACATTTTAGTGTAGACTATGCAGTCAGTCCAGGGTAAATGCTTCCTTTAATTTTACATGTTATGCTGTGGATTTTTAATGTATCTCCTAAGTTTTCTTATTCAAAGGCATCTAAGGATTATAAAAAAAAATGTTTTTATCTTTTTTTATATAAAGCTTGGCAACAGCAAAAGGACAGCAGGTGACCGTGAAAGGAAATATTACACAAGTTTCCATTCAAAAGAGTGAGCTGTGTGTGTAATGTACAGAGATGCCAGATTCGGGAGGAAATCTCTTTCTGGCCTGCTCAGATTATGGTCCTGAATGTGGGGTCCCCCACTATTCACTCAAAATTCCCAAATATGGTCTTTGAAAATGGATTTCCTAAACCAGATAGTTCCTTTTTTATTTTTTTACCTGTAGTATTTGTTTACCTCATTTTATTTTACATTATAAAGTGCTATTTTTATGTATGACCTGTTGAGCATAAAGACATGGGATGGCAAGAGTTGTGCAAGTTGTGTATAATACAAGAAAAAAATAGAGAAGTAGTGTGTATGATGGGGCACCTGTGCACCAATTATCACATAAGGTATATATCATACTTTATTGCTTACATAGATTCGCTATCCACACATACAAACAGCAAAGCTATATCAGTGTACTATATCAGATATGCCGATAATGTAGATTATCAAGATATCCGATAGACCATAAAATATTTAAATCCATACATCCCTGTATCAGTGCCATCTGTGTGACATGATATAGTACATTGAGCTCGCTTTGGTGTATATACGGTTATCAAGCATGACCGGCAGGTTCTTTTTGTATTTCTTTTTAGATGTTTTACTCGCGTGGATAGTGTATCTATATATTTAATAAAGTATGTGCCTTTCTGTTTTCATAGCTTGCCCACACTACTTTTCAGTTTTGTTTTTTTGTTTTTTTCTCGTACTACTAGTTCTTATAGTGTGCGTTTGTTCTTGCACCTGTAGTTTTATATGCATTAAGTGGTATTTATTTTGTTAATGTTGGCAGTTGTGCCAAAATGATTCAAATTTTTGTCTGGAGAAATTAGTGTAACTGAAGTAGATAATGTAATTGATGAATAGCCAGTTCCTAAAATACTAGCGGAAGTGAACCTATACAAAATATAAATCTATATCAGCTTCAGGGTAAAGTTACACGTGGCACAATTTTTAAGGAAAAATCCACTGTGGAAATTGACACCATGTATTTCTATGTTGGGAACAAAATCCGCAACCCATACATGGTTTAAATTTATGTGCAGAATTTCTCTGCTGTGGAAATAATTTCTGTAGCATTTTCTGAATATTGTTGCGGATTTTGGATGTGGAATTTCATCATAGACTTCAATGCTAAGAGAAATTTTGCAACACAAGCAGCAAAGCTGGTGCAAATTCGCAACTGTAATTCCGCTGAGGGATTACTGTTACGGAATTTGTGGCGTATTTCTAAGCCACGTGTGATTGCACCCTTAAGATTGCCCTTTGTGGACTTATGATTTTGACTAAACATTACCAGCAGTGTAAAGGCATATCATTTATGCCTTTGTAAAAAAAAGTGTGTGTGTGGGGGGGGGGGGGGGGATGGTGCGCCAATACATACCAGCCCTAGCAGCTACTTATTTTAGACTGTTTTGGCATCCATTGGGTAATTGGGGCCGTTTGGATACGTTTGTCGTATGCACCAGAATCTTTCCCAGCGTAGATGCTGAACGTACTTAGATAATCATTCTGAGCAGAAACTTTAGGCCCTTTTACACCGGCCAATTATCGGGCAAACGAGTGTTCGTAGATCGCTCGTTCCCAATCATTGCCCTGTGTAAACAGGGTCAAGATCAGACGATGAACGAGCAAACGCTCTTTTATAAGCTGATTCTATAGCTTATGCAGCCGAAAATATTATAGTCGGCAGCACATCATAGGGAGACTTGCTGCCAACATGAGATAAATGTATGTGGACGAGTGATCATAGTAATCGAGCTCATCCCCATACTAGCCCCCTTGTGAAAGGAGCAAACGAGTGCCGATCAATGAGATGTTTTATAGTTTTGTGTTCTGTTACAGGAAATTGTGCTCACAATGTTTCCAAGACTTACAGTGCCTGAAAAGTCATGTGTACTTGGGTATTGGGAATGTAGGACACTAATGAAGTTATAACACAAGAAGTATTAAGTGAAATGCCTACACTGGGATGGTACTACAGGTTTATCCAGACGTTGGACTGCTTTTATGGAACTGTATTCTGTCCTGATCATCGTTCCGGAGTGTGGAGGTACGATAATACTTTAATGTGCTAAACTTTTTACAAGGGAAGTTTTCAGTGGAAGTTCAAAAATGGATTACTTTATAGATTTTAGTGTTCTAGTCTGGCTGCCTTTAGACCAGCTTCACATGCAGAATTAGGAAAAAAACGCTTAAAAAAACAGCAGCTTTAGGCCCCATGCACACGACCGCTTTTTTTTCCCCTCCCGTAAATGCTGGCCGTACATACGGGTCCTTTGTCACATGTGTTTAACCAGTATTCCACCCGTATTTACGGACCTGTAAAAAAAGGTGGCTGGAAATGTTACAATCATGTCCAAACCCCTTAAAAGGGTCACATGATCGCTCAGACGCCATTTTCTCTGCTTCTCTTTATTCAAAAATTGAAATCCCCTGACGTTGCCTAACAAAGCTCCCGTAATTACGGGTGCACACTTAGCCACCCGTAATTACGGGAGCCTCATAGACTTCTATGGGCCTGCCCGTGCCGTAATTACAATAGTGTTCTGTATTTTTCAACGGCCTCGGCCCCTTCCCATACACAAACGTTGCCAATAATTACGGGCGTTTTTACGGTAGGCCTCATGCACAGAACAGTATTTTCATCTATCCAGAATTACTGTCAGTAAATACGGATCAGTAGGCATCCGTATTTCATCAGTATATACGGGTCTGTGAAAAAGGAGGATGCAAATTGTCATCCGCATGTTGCATAGAAATACTTACGTAAATACAAATTGTATACGGATGCACATCCGTATACCTCCCGGATTTACGGAAGCTCCCATAGACTTCTATGGGAGAGTCCTTGCCGTAATTACTGACAAGAATAGGACAGGTTCTATAATCTTTCTCAGGACGGACACCCATCAGTAAAAATATTGAATGGTGTCCGTGGCCAATAGAATAGAATGGGTCTGTAATTACGGTTGTGTGCATGGGGCCTAACTAAATTGTAAGGGATGTTCACACTACCTATTTTCAGATGTAATTCAGGCGTTTTACGCCTGAAAAGACGGCTCAATTACATCTGCAAACATCTGCCTATTGCTTGCAATGGGTTTTACGATGTTCTGTTCAGACGAGGTGTAACTTTACGCGTCGCTGTCAAAAGATGGCGCGTAAAATGACGGCTCGTCCAAAAAATTACAGAAAACTTCTTGGGACGTTTTTGGAGGCGTTTTTAATTCACTCTATTGAAAACCGCTCCGAAAACGGCCGTAAAAAAACGCAGCGAAAAACGTGAGTTGCTCAAAAAACGTCTGAAAATAAGGAGCGCCGTATTTTCAGACGTTTTTTGTTAAGCGTGTGAACATACCCTAAGGACCAATGCACACGACCGTAATAAAAACGTTTTTGCGGACCGTTCACTTTCGTTGAACGCGGACACCTTTCCATATCGCTACGGATGTGTGTCCGTGCCGTGGAAATGTTCTGAAAATTATGGAACATTTCCGTTCTTTTGCATTATGCGGGCCGTGCTCCCATACTTTGTATGGGAGCACGGCCCGAAAATGCGGGTGGCAATCGGGGGCCTAACATGCGGGTACTTTTATTTATTTTAATGGTGTTTCTAGTGGCGTATTCCACCACTGGGACCCACACCGATCGTGAGAACAGGGGGCCCCAAACCCAGAGCATGTTGCGTTTGGGGAAAAAAAAAGCCACTAACCACAAAATTGCCTCAAAAACGCAGTGTAGGTAGTTCTTTCGATATTTCACTATAGGCTTTAATTAACATCTGGCTTTCTTTAAAAAAAAAATAACAGAAAAACGCAGCAAAACACTGGGTGAATCAAGTCTTCAAGGGATTGTCCTATTGGGACTACACCTTGTCATTTGCCCTGTTAGTGCATATGTATTTCATAGAGGGAAGGTAATTTTTTAGAGGGCTTATAGCACTATCCTGTAGTGGGGATATCTTCTGATAGGTCTAAGCACAGTAAAGTAAAGGCCTCGCTTGCTCCTTTTGCACGGAGCTATGGATGGGAACGAGCGGTCGTTACTCTGATCGCTTGTTCCCATACATTATCATGTTAGCAGCGCGTCTCCCTGTTTACACAGGGAGATGTGCTGCCGACGACGATATTTTACTTTTTTAAAACTAGAAGACCAGCAGATAGTGTTTGCTCATTCATCTGCTGATCGTTCCCCTGTTTACACAGGGCAATTATCGGCAACGAGCGTTAGGGTATGTTCACACAACAGCGTCCGTAACGGCTGAAATTACTGGGATGTTTTCAGGAGAAAACATCCCCGTAATTTCAGCCGTAACGGGATATGCAGGCACCTGAACGCCGCGTCCATTACGGACGTAATTGGCGCTGCTTTTTATTGGAGTCAATGAATAACGGCTCCAATTACGTCCAAAGAAGTGACAGGTCACTTCTTTGACGTGGGCGTCTATTTATGCGCCGTCATTTGACAGCGGCGCGTAAATATACGCCTCGTGTGAACAGACAAACGTCAGCCCATTGCTTTCAATGGGCAGATGTTTGTCAACGCTATCGAGGCGCATTTTTCGGACGTAATTCGGGGCAAAAACGCCCGAGTTATGTCCGTAATTAGTGTGTGTGAACATACCCTTATACTAACGCTCGTCTGTTCGATAATCGTCCTGTGTAGACCCCCTTAAAGAGGCTCTGTCACCAGATTATAACTTTTTTTTATGCGATGTCTATTCACACTCCCAACTCTTTGGTAAAGTTTCTTTGGGATTTACTCACACAGCACGGCGTGATCTCGTGAGATCACTCTGTGTTGTCATTCACAGAAACTTTACCGAAGTGTCGGGAGTGTGAATAGACATCACATCCTGGCTGAAAGCGATGTCTATTCACTCTCAAGACACTTCTGTAAAGCTAATGAGGGAGTATGTGACCGCACAGCGTGATCTCGCGAGATCACTCTGTGTTGTGAGTACTGCTAAAAATGAATGGAGAGAAGTTTATGACCCTGATTGGTCACAGATTGGTCAGCGTCATACACTTGTCTTTACAACGCCCAGTTGGTAAAAAAGTAAAAACACGCCCAGTTCTCTAAGAAATTGGCATAAATCTAAAATTGTGCATAACTTGCTCAAAATTGATTGTTTTTCAAAATACAAACCACTGTTGTCTACATTAGTGTCGATCACATTATGTAGCAGATAGAGGCTCTGTCACCAGATTATAAGTGCACTAAGTATCGTAATGGGACAGCCTGTAAAATGTTTTTATGAACGTGCCATCGAAATTACAGGTGTGAATTAGATCACAAAGATTAGAGACTACAAGGTTTTAATTGTCAAGAGTATTGGACATCACTAAAACAACTAAGAAAATATGTGGGCAATTAAGTTTGGGTAAGTCTACAGAATTAAGGCTTTGACTTTTTTTTTCAAAATTGTAAATGTTCTAAATGTATTTTGGGTTATTGCCTTCATTTTGTTGACCGATGTCACTGAAAATCTAAAATTGTTCCTTTGTCATCCTTTTTTATGGGTATGGTATTTACATTTTCTGAGAGGACTTTCTTTCATTTTTAAAGTAAATACTGGTTTGAAATTCAGGATTTAAATATTTTGAATTATTGCTATCAGTCTTATGTATTACTGTCCGGTATTAAAAAAACAAAACAAAACTGCACAATAAAAGGTGTCAAATATCTGTATAAATCTTTGATTGTATTGAGCTGAAACCGTCACATCCTACTCACTTGCTAATGTGGTAATAGTAATACCTTTCCCATGAGCGGAGTATCCCATTATTTGGTGAAATAGGAGTAGTGCCTGGACCCCTACAGCCACTTGAATGCACTTTGCAATCACAAAATCATAGGTGCATGAGGAGGAGATTGAACCTACACCTTTTTGAGCTGTTATTGAGGCTCGACTTGTTTAGATGAATGGTAATGTCCGTTAGCAAGGTTATGCTATTTATTAGGACATTGCATAAGAAATGGGAGAATAGCTGGTAGGCGAGCTAGAAAGCACAACAGACTTCAGCGTGTAAAACAAGATGGTTGCACTCTGCAGCAGTCTCCTTTAACAGTTGTACAAACTAACTAATGAGGACGTACTAAAACCTAGTTAACAATGAATAGCGCCTTTGTCGATTTACATCTCCGTTACGTAATGTCTACCTCCATGTGAACAGTGCAGTGCACTCTAAATACAATTTGCATCGGAGCACTCAAAAATCCACACTTTGGTGAAACCATCAAAGGACATCCATCTAATCTGCAGTTTTCTGATTTGTCTCATATTTATTTTTATTCCTTAAGTCTCATCAGACAGCCCCTTTTGACCCCTTAAGGACACCTTAAAGAGGCTCTGTCGCCACATTATAAGTGCCCTATCTTGTAGATAATGTGATCGGCGCTGTAATGTAGGTAAGTGTTTTTTTTAATTTAGAAAAACGATAATTTTTGACAGTTATGACCTATTTTAGCTTTATGCTAATGACTTTCTTAATGCCCAACTGGGCGTGTTTTACTTTTTGACCAACTGGGCGTTGTGGAGAGAAGTGTATGACGCTGACCAATCAGCATCATACACTTCTCCCCATTCATTTACCTAGCACATCGTGATCTTACTAGATCACTGTGCAGCCACATACACACATTAAAGGACAAGTGTGGCGAGAAAAATTTTTTTCTATATCAATTTGCTTTTAGTGTTTTATTAAAACATTTTTGATTTATTTGTGTGTTTGCGTTTTACTTTTTATTATTTTTTCTTGTCTGTGGGGGCTGCCATTTTTTTTGCCATCTCTGTATGTGTCGATTAACGACACATACAGACATGGAATACGGCACATACAGCCCCATAGTGAATGCGAACGGGGCCGTTCCATCCACTATGCTGTACGCCGTATGTGTGGGAACGGCGCATTCGCCGCTCCCACACAGTCCAAATTGAAGGTCTTCGGCCGAGCGACGTCCGGCGCCATTTTCTTGTGGACCGGAAGCCGCGGCCGGACAGTAAGATTACTACTTCCGGTCGCGGCTTCCGGACTTGTGCACTTGGAGCGGAGGTAGCAGATGGGGCGGAGGGAGCGGCGGCGGCAGGAGCAGGTAAGTTAGGTCTGTGTATGTACGTGTTTTACTGTGTGTTTACTACTGTATGTAAACCTACTACACTGTGTGTTAGCTCAAAAAATGGCGACACACAGTGTAGGAGGTTTGACCGTTCAATCCCCTCCTTTCTCCTTGCACTAGCCAGGATAAAGGAGGGGGGATTCTGTGAGCTCACTAGAGCGAGCGAGTTTTCTCAAATTTTGCAGCATAAAGCAATGTGGTTGCTTTACCACATGCCAATGCTGCAATTTTGGGAATGGCTCCATCTAGTGACCAGCACTGGGAAATGTTATAAATTAGAATCTAATTTATAATATTTCCTGACTCGTGAAAAAATTTAGAACAATGTTTAATCACTTAGGCGGGATTCACACGACAGGGATTCCCGGCCGTTCATAAATCGGCCGGCACCCGGCTGCATTAGGAATAATAGACCCCTAATGGGGCTATTCACACGACCGATTTTTTTGACGGCCGGGAAAACCGCCCGTCAAAAAATAGGACATGCTCTATTTTCAGCCGGGTGCCCGGCCGCCCGGCTCCCATAGAAGTCTATGGGGCCGGGTAATACACGGCCATCACCGGAATGTGTCCCGAGTGATGGCCGGGTCTACAGTCGCTCGCGCACTCTCCTCCTCCTCACAGTGCAGAGTGCATGTGAGGAGGAGGATCTTTTATTGCTCGCTGTAGGAGTCGGAATCCCCAATCCCCGGCCGGGGATTGGGGATTCCGCTACAGGAGAAGTGAGTGACTACACTGTCCATATATGGACACAGCGAAGTCACTCACTTCTGCAGCGGAATCCCCGACTCTATGGCCGGGGATTCCACCACAGGAGAAGTGAGTGACTACACTGTCCATATATGGACACAGCGAAGTCACTCACTTCTGCAGCGGAATCCCCGACTCTATGGCCGGGGATTCCACCACAGGAGAAGTGAGTGACTACACTGTCCATATATGGACACAGCGAAGTCACGCACTTCTGCAGCGGAATCCCCGACTCTATGGCCGGGGATGCCGCTACAGGAGAAGTGAGTGACTACACTGTCCATATATGGACACAGCGAAGTCACTCACTTCTGCAGCGGAATCCCCGACTCTATGGCCGGGGATTCCACTACAGGAGAAGTGAGTGACTACACTGTCCATATATGGACACAGCGTAGTGACTCACTTCTGCAGCGAAATCCCCGACTCTATGGCCGGGGATTCCGCTACAGGAGAAGTGAGTGACTACACTGTCCATATATGGACACAGTGACGTCACTCACTTCTGAAGCGGAATTCCCGACCTGTGGCAGGGAATTCCTCTTCAGGAGAAGTCAGTGACTACACTGTCCATATATATACATTGAAGTCAGTGACTTCTCCTGGAAGGGGGGGGGGATGGGTGGAAGCTACAGGGGACTGTGTGGCATCACCTACAGGGGACTGTGTGGCATCACCTACAGGGGGCAGGGTGGCATCACCTACAGGGGGCAGGGTGGCATCACCTACAGGGGGCAGGGTGGCATCACCTACAGGGGGCAGGGTGGGTGGCATCGCCTACAGGGGGCAGGGTGGGTGGCCTCGCCTACAGGGGGCAGGGTGGGTGGCCTCGCCTACAGGGGGCAGGGTGGGTGGCCTCGCCTACAGGGGGCAGGGTGGGTGGCCTCGCCTACAGGGGGCAGTGTGGCATCGCCTACAGGGGGCTGTGTGGCATCGCCTACAGGGGGCTGTGTGGCATCGCCTACAGGGGGCTGTGTGGCATCGCCTACAGGGGACTGGGTGACATCGCCTACAGGGGACTGGATGGCATCGCCTGCAGGGGACAGGGTGGCATCGCCTGCAGGGGACAGGGTGGCATCGCCTGCAGGGGGCTGTGTGGCATCGCCTACAGGGGGCTGGGTGGCATTACCTACCAGGGGGGCTGTGGCATTATCTACAAAGGGCTGTGTGTGGCAACAATTAAATGAAATTCATCCGATTTTAAAACGGACAGGGAAAAAAACGGATGCAAATCGGCCGGTAAAAACGGCAACTCGGCCCGGAACGGATGCAAAACAGATGCAAACCGGCCGGGAAAATCGGCCAAAAACGGACGATTTTCCCGGCCGACACTCGGACCCTGTCGTGTGAATGAGGCCTTATACACTAACTGTTTAACTAAAAAAAAAAATAATTTTTTTTAACGTTACTCAAGTGTCCTGACAATGAATAGGCATCACCTCCAGCCAGGACGGGATGTGTATTCAGAATTCTGACACTTCTCTGTGATTTACAGCACAGCAGGCGTAGTCTTGTGAGATTACGCTGTAAATTGTCATTTACAGCAAGATCTCGCTGTGCTCTGCTGTAGTCTCACACAGACGCTAACAAAATGGTCTGTATTCTGAATACACATCCCGTCCTGGCTGGAGGTAATGTCTATTCATTGTCCGGACTGCAGTAATGTTAGTGTTTGTGTATGTGGCTGCACATAGTGATATAGCTATATCGCTATGTGCTGTGTAAATGAATGGGGAGAAGTGTATGACGTCATACACTTCTCTCCACAACGCCCAGTTGGTAAAAAGTAAAACATGTCCAGTTGTTCATTAAGAAACTCATTAGCATAAAGCTAAAATTGCTCATAACTCCGTCAAAAATTATGGTTTTTCTTAATTAAAAAAACACTGCTGTAATCTACATTACAGCGCCGATCACATCATGTACAATATAGGCCACTTATAATGTGGTGACAGAGCCCCTTTAAGCCAGTTTTTGCCTTCTGAACCAGGCCATCTTTTTTCAAAACTGACGTGTGTCACTTTATGTGGTAATAACTTTGGAATGCTTTCATGCATCCAAGAGATTCTGAGATTGTTTTCTCGTGACGCATTGGACTTTAAGTTAGTGGTAAAATTTGGTCGATACTTTGTGTTTATTTGTAAAATGCACCAAAATTTTGAGAAAATGTGTACAAATTTTCATTTTTCTAAATTTAAATGTATCTGCTTGAAAGACCGATAATAATACCACACAAAATAGTTACCGGTTCACATATCCCATATGTCCTCTCTATGTTGGCATCATTTTTTGAACATTCTTTTATTTTTCTAGGCCGTTACAAGGCTTAGAACTTTAACAGCAATTCCTCACATTTTCAAGAGGATTTGAAATGGTTATTTTTTTTAGGGACCAGTTCTAAAGTGACTAAGGACACTATATATTAGAACCCCCCCCCCCCCCCATAAATCAATAAATCACCCGATCTTAAAAACTGCACCCCTCAAAGTATTAAAAACAGCTTTTAGAAAGTTTATTAACCCTTTAGATGCTTTACAGGAATTACAGCACCGTGGAGGTAAAATTTACAAATTTCATATTTTTGTAGAAAATCAGTTTTATTCTATTTTGTTCCTATAACACAAGGTTTTACCAGAGAATTTCTACTCCATATTTATTGCCCAGGTTCTGCAGTTTTCAGAAATATCTTACGTGTGGCCCTAGAGTGGTAATGGAACTGAACACACAGGCCTCAGAAGCAAAGGATCACTTAGTGGATTTTGGGGCCTCCTTTTTATTAGAATATATTTTTGGCACCCTGTAAAGTTTGAAGAGGTCTTGTGGTGCCAAAACAGTAGAAACCCCCCCCAAAAGTGACCCCATTTTGGAAACTACACCCTCAGGGAATTTATCTAGCGGTATAGTTAGCATTTTGACCCCACAGGTTTTTTTGCAGAAATTATTGGAAGTTGGCTGTGAAAATGAAAATCTACATTTCTTTCAATAAAATGTAGGTTTAGCTAATTGTTTTTAATTTCCACAAGAAATAAAGGAGAAAAAAGCACCCCAACATTTGTAGAGCAGTTTCTCCTGAGTAATACCCCATATGTGGTCAAAAACTGCTGTTTGGACAAACGGCAGGGCTTAGAATGGAAAGAGCGCCATTTGACTTTTGGAGCTCAAATTTAGCTGGAATGGTTTGCAGAGGCCATGTCTCATTTGCAAAGCCCCTGAGGGACCAAAACAGTGGAAACACCCCAAAAGTGACCCCTTTTAGAACACTACACCCCTCAAGGAACTTATCTAAGGGTAAAATTAGCATTTTGACCCCACAGGTTTTTTGTCTGAATTTATTTGAATTCTGCCGTATTTACTGCTATTTCAATATATAATGTGGCGGCAGGTGTAAGTTGTGAAAAGCAAATCAAAGTGTTATAAAATAGTTCATAGATGTGTGGTAAGCCTTGAAGCAATCCTTTATTCACAGGCCATGTATCTCGGGACAGGTGTCGCACTGATAAGTGGTGCCCCTTCTTACGCCCCTTTTGCTACACGTTCTGCACTTTTTTTGGGATCTTCCCTTCGTTTGTAGTTTGGGGAATGATGCAGTCAAAGTGTTGCCCTGGTACAATACGGGCGACCCTCGCTTTCAGCAGATGTGCTTGGGCCCTCCCCTGCCTGGTTTTCAAACACAAGCACCTTGATAATCTCCTCCTGAAAATTAAGTAATGACCCTGTCCGGCCAGCACATTTGGGTATCACGTAAGTGTTATACAATGCCACCTGTACCGTGTGCACGGCCACCTTTTTGTACCACACCCTTGTTTTTCTCATGGCAATATAGGGCTTCAGCACTTGATCTGAGAGATCAACCCCTCCCATGTACTTGTTATAGCCCACGATGCAATCTGGCTTGTGGGTCACTGTGGTGGTACCTCGTACAGGGAAAGGGGTGCTGCCGTTCCCATGTATTGTGGTCAAGAGAAGGACATCCCTCTTGTCCTTATACTTGATGCAAATAAACAAGTTCTGCATAGTGCCCTGCTTTCACCCCTTCTGACACGTTGGCCAAGCAGTGCTTTAGGGAGGCCTCTCTGGTTTTTGCGGACCGTGCCGCATGCTGTAGTATTTCTGGTGGAGAGGCATTTAAATAGTGGGATGCTGGTGTAGAAGCTATCCACATAAAGTTGATAACCCTTGTACAGCAGTAGGTGCACCAAATCCCACACTGTTTTTCCACTAACTCCCAGGGGGAAGGCATTCTGGGGTTCAATCCGGGAGTCCTTCCCTTCATAAACCTGAAACCCTGAGCTACTCTTGCACAGTTTGTACATTTTTATCCCATAAGTTCCCCTCTTAATCGGCAGGTATTGGTGGAATTTTAGCCTAGCCTTAAAATGTACAAGGGACTCGTCTATTACAATGTTCTTTTTGGAGAGGGGGGGGGGTATACGCTTCTTGAAATTTGGTGCAGAAATTATTGACTGGCCTGATTTTTAATAGGTGGTCTCATCACGGGGCGGGCACTGTGCATTATTATTATTATAATTCAAAAATTTAATAACTTCAAAGCATGTCCAGGGCATTGCCATGTGGTAAATTGGGGTGTTGTACAAAACCTACTTCAGTATTACCTGATCTGTGGCTTATTTACTAGCCCCATATGCAGCACAAGGCCCCAAAATTTGAGCTTCTCCGCTGAATCTACAGGGGTCCACTTGAAGGGTCTAGCATATGATGACGTGGGGTTCTGGGCAATAAATTGCTGGGCATATAAATTGGTCTGGGCCACCATTAAATTCACTAAATCCTCACTGAAGAAAACCTTAAAAAAATCTTTCTGTGAGGCCTTCAGTCTCAAAATGAGTTCCTGAGCTGCCTATGAATTCATGGATCTGAGGCTCCTAATTCTCGGGGGGTGGATTCCACACGGGATCACTTATCTGGGGGGGGTTGCCTCAGCTAGTGTCCTGGTTTGCCTTTGCTGTCTTCCTCATCACAGGAGGAGGACCAGATTTATGGGGCGGATTCCTCTTCCCCCTCGCTGGCGGTATCCGTGTCAGAGGCCAGGATGGCATATGCCTCCTCTGCTGAATGGACCCTTTGGGATGATTGGGACATTTTTATTAGGGGGGGGTGTGTAGTGCTTGAATACGTGTAACACTGACTTTTTTTCACAAGGGGTTGTGTGTGTGTTGTGCTTTTACACATGTATTTCAAAATTGCTGAATAAAACAAACTTCAGTAACAAAAAATTATGGCAATATAAAACGAAGGCATTTCCTGACTACCTGACACTAAAATGTAGTGCCGTTGAATCTGCTAACAAAAAAAAAAAGTTGTATAAATACTGCAGTAAATTTGGGCTTAAACTATAAAACTACGCTATGTAAAATTTAGTGAACGATCATCAGTAAAAAAAAAAACTGCATTTCTGTCACTGACACTAAATCTGTAACACTATATATTAGTGCTACAAAAACTGTAGTATAAAAATTATACGCCAGTAAATTTAGACTAAAACTATAAAGCTACACTAACCACTGACACTAAATGTAACACTATTTTTTAGGGGAGGAAAAAACGTCCTACCTATGCAGGTAACTGCTACACTTAACTATGTTATTTAACTTTTTTTTTAACTTTTTTACAGTTTTGTATATAAAAAGACCCAAAAAATGTGTCAACAAATTACCACTGAGGCTGATTATAGACTCAGCACACAGTGGCCACAGGGTGCACTCAAGAAAATGGTGCAGTAAAAACAGGCACAAAATCAAAAAATAAGCACAAACGCCGATCAGTGATGGCGGTCACTGATCAGCGCTCAGAGGCTGCAAGGCACACACACAGAGATGGTGCTGGCAGAAAAATGAAAAAACAACCTGCGTAAAAAAAAAATTACCACAGATGCTGATCAGTGATGTCGGTCACTGAACAGCACTCAGTGGCCGCAGGGCGCACACACGGAGATGGTGCAAAACAGTCAATAAAATAAAGTCCTGTGCCAATAATTGCTGATCAGTGATGGTCACTAATCAGCGGCCGCAGGATGTACATGGAGGAGGGGGACTGGGAAAGTGAAATTCTGGAATCCCTACTGCTGCTGCTAAAAAAATAAATAAAAAAAGTCAGCAGCAGTACTGATGATGATTGATGATCACCACAATGAGTGATCACACAGCAAGATGCAGAAGAGGACGATCGCAGTACAGAAGGCCTCAGCAAGGGTAAGTATTCGGTTCACAGACTATCACACCAGCTCTGCTCACCATTCCTAACTGGAATGAGTTGGGCAGAGCTGGTGCAGGGTGTTTGAAACGCCCGCCATGTCTACAATTGGTTGGTCTATGCAGACCGACCAATGGTAGAGATGGGGGGGGGGTGGCACCATCACTACTGCCTTACAAGTACATGGCAGGGATTGGTGCAGTCCTAGATAGCAACAATCCCCACAGTGTCCCTGTGGCCTACGGCACTATGATTGCAGTTATAGCCGCAATTGGCCAGTCTGAACTGACAGACCAAGCACAGCGATCGCCAATGCGGGGGGCACCACCCACCTGGGCCACGTGTACAAATGGTCTGCGGTCAGCAGCCATCTTACTCTGTCACCGTGTCTTTAGACACAGTGACCACTAAACGCTCTAATGTACCCATACGTTGGATTGCGTTCAGTATCTAACGACAACGACGTACCCATACGTTGGATGACGATAAGGGGTTAAAAAAATGTGCAGGATTAGAAAGATGGCTACAAAAACTATGGAGTGTTTTCCTTTCTCCCCATTCCAGCCAAGAAATAATATTTGAAAAGTTTTTCAGTACATTAGTTGGTACATTTAATGTTTTTATTAAAAAAAATACAACTCATCCCGCAAAAACAAGCCCTCATATGGCTATATGGAAAAAGAAAGTTATGGCTTTCGGAAGGTGGGAAGTACAAATAAAAATGTAAATACCAGGACTTTTTTTTTTTTTTTAAAGAGGTTTTCCCATCTTGGACATTTATAGCATATCCACAACATTTGCCATAAATGTCCAATAGATGTAAGTGCCACCTCTGGGACCAGCAACTAACTAGAACGAGACCCACTGGACCCCTATCCTACAGTCTGTTGCTGGGTTCCAGCCACTGAGTTGCCAAGTGGCCGAAAAATGGAAACTTCCGGGCTATGGTGCTGGCGGAACGCCCATAGAATACGCCTATCACAAAATACAGGCAGGATAACGAGTATAATGCAAAATACGACCTCTTTTAGATACAAGATAAAATACAGAATATAGGATGGGACGACAAACCCATGATACAAGGTTCCCCAGACAGATATACGAAACACCTCCTATAGAAAAAAATACATGAGTAAATACAGCAAAGTGCAAGTGCCTGAACAATAAATGCAGCAGCCCTATACTGACAAGTGTCGAGTAAGGGTATGTTCACACGCTTAACCAAAAACGTCTGAAAATACGGAGCTGGTTTCAAGGGAAAATCGATCCTGATTTTCAGACGGTTTTTAAGCCACTCGTGATTTTCGCTGCGTTTTACGTAAGTTTTTGGAGCTGTTTTCAATAGTCTATAAAAAAACTGCTCCAAAAACGTCCCAAGAAATGACCTGCACTTCTTTTTCGCAAGTGTTTTATTACGCGGCTGTTTTTAAAAACGGGCACATTAAAAAACGACCCGTCGGAACAGAACGCCGTTTTTCCCATTGAAATCAATGGGCAGATGTTTGGAGGCGTTCTGATTCTTCGTCCGTTTACGGCCCAAAAAACGTCCGACAAAAAGCAGTGTGAACATACCCTTCGGGAAAACAATTAAACTAGACCGGCACAAAAAGGAAGACAGAATACAGACCAAAAGACGGGGACCTTGATCCGCAACACATGTTTCGCCACCAAAGCAATTCAATGGGGCCATTCAGAAATGCAGTGTTTTTCACGCAGCGTGTTTTCTGTTGTGTGAACCTCACTGCATGTCCTATTCTTCTGCGTTTTTTGCGGATCACATTAATGGACGTGTGAAAATCAGACAGCACACGGATGTACATCCGTGCGCTGTCCGTGATAGACGCACCAGTTCCTTGAAATGCAGAGAAAAAATAAATAAATTGCACAGGCGCAGTTCAGAGCTACCCAGGATAGAAGTGGGAAAGCTGGCACCATTATGAATACCGGCCGCACTGCAGGTAATGTCTGTGACTCTGTAGGTCTGTCTCTCTCTCAGCCCCCCTCGTGGCCGCCCCCCCCGCACACCTGCTGTAACTGTGTGTGCGTGCTTCTGTGTGCAGCAGAGCTGTGTGTGTGTGTAGTGTGCACAGAAGAGCTGTGTCCTATTTTTGTGTATTCATAGGCGCCATTGATCCTTCATAGCCGCTTATCAGCTGTTTTAAAGAATCTGCGGCGAGCACACACACACACACACAAATATGCAACTGCGCCACACACAATCCCCCCACTGTTCTTTTTTTACGCGAAGTGTTTTTAAAAACGCTTGCGTAAAAACTAACGGCTCACTTTCCCATTGATTTAAATGGGAAGCTTAAAGAGGCTCTGTCACCAGATTTTGCAACCCCTATCTGCTATTGCAGCAGATCGGCGCTGCAATGTAGATAAGAGTAACGTTTTTATTTTTAAAAAACGAGCATTTTTGGCCAAGTTATGACCATTTTTGTATTTATGCAAATGAGGCTTGCAAAAGTCCAACTGGGCGTGTATTATGTGCGTACATCGGGGCGTTTTTACTACTTTTACTAGCTGGGCGTTCTGACGAGAAGTATCATCCACTTCTCTTCAGAACGCCCAGCTTCTGGCAGTGCAGACACAGCGTGTTCTCGAGAGAGCACGCTGTGACGTCACTCACAGGACCTGCATCGTGTCAGACGAGCGAGGACACATCGGCACCAGAGGCTACAGTTGTTTCTGCAGCAGCATCAGCGTTTGCAGGTAAGTAGCTACATCGACTTACCTGTAAACGCCGATGCTGCAGAATCAACTGTAGCCTCTGGTGCTGATGTGTCCCCGCTCGTCCGACACGATGCAGGACCTGGGGCAGGAAGTGAGTGACGTCACAGC
Source organism: Rhinoderma darwinii (assembly GCF_050947455.1). Classification (NCBI taxonomy): domain Eukaryota; kingdom Metazoa; phylum Chordata; class Amphibia; order Anura; family Rhinodermatidae; genus Rhinoderma; species Rhinoderma darwinii. Next base: position 176,156,390 of record NC_134690.1, read on the forward strand.
GTGATCTCTCGAGAACACGCTCTGTGTCTGCACTGCCAGAAGCTGGGCGTTGTAAAGAGAAGTGGATGATACTTCTCGTCAGAACGCCCAGCTAGTAAAAGTAGTAAAAACGCCCCGATGTACGCACATAATACACGCCCAGTTGGACTTTTACTTTAAACACGCCCACTTGGACTTTTGCAAGCCTCATTTGCATAAATACAAAAATGGTCATAACTTGGCCAAAAATGCTCGTTTTTTTTAAAATAAAAACGTTACTGTAATCTACATTGCAGCGCCGATCTTGCAAAATCTGGTGACAGAGCCTCTTGAATCAAGCGTTAGACGCATTTTGTGTGTGCTTTTTGGCTCATAATTTAGGACTCCCATTGACTATGGGAACATTTGGTGTGTTTAATGTGCAAAGGAATTGACTCGACAACGCGTTTTTAAAAAAAACGCAGCTGTTATAAAAGCGCGTTGTATGTACTAACAGCACACACTACCAATTATGTAAATTAAAAGCGTAATCAAGCGGATTTTGATGCGGTTTTTGGCACGTAAAATGCGCCAAAAATCCATGTCAAATACACGCCGTGTGAACCTGTCAATTGAAAGGTCATTCACTTTACTTTCATCATTCTAAGGATGGATTTACACGAGCGTGAGCGTTTGGCGCGCGCAAAAAATGTGGCGTTTTGCGCGCACAAAAGGCACTTAACAGCTCCGCTTGTCATCACCATAGGATCTGCTGCTGCGTGATTGTCGCGCAGCCGCCATCATTATGACACTGTATGTTTGTAAACAGAAAAGCACGTGGTGCTTTACTGTTTTCAATCATACTTTTTACTGCTGTTGTGAATCACACGTGTCCCACGGAAGTGCTTTGACTTCAATGGGTGCGTGATGCGCGAAAAAACGCACAAATATAGGACATGTCGTGAGTTTTACGCAGCGGACTCACGCTGTGCAAAAATCACGGACTGTCTGCACGGCCCCATAGACTAACATAGGTCGGTGCGACGCGCATGAAAATCACGCGCGTTGCACGGACATATTACACGTTCGTATAAATAAGCCCTTAGGGTATGTTCTTTATTTTCAGACTTTTTTTAGTAAGCGTGTAAACATACCCTTAGCCTTTTGGTGTGTCCTATAGTATCTACAAGCTGCATTGTACAATCACTACCAAAATAGGAGCTGGACAATGCTTAGCAATTTGAAGACACCTTTTCCTGGCTTGTAGACAAAAATAGGGAGGGCGTGAGATTCCCTCCCACATTTACAGCAGCTGTGAGTCGGCTTGCTTTACCTTATTCACCTTGATGTAAGTCTGTGAAGTGCTCCCTCTGGTGGACAACATAGGAAAACGTCACATTATTATTTCATTTTTAATACATTCCACCATGTGGTAAAAAAATAAATACAGGAAAAAAAGAATAAAAATAAGTTACTTAAAAAAAAATATTTAATTTGTGACACATTTCCTTTAACCCCCTAATGACCGGCGTATAGTGTTTTTACGTCGGTCGTTTAGGGTAGTTCTTCTGAAGTGTCGGCTTTTCACGTCGGCACTTCAGAAGAACTTTCCCTGCATCGTGTGGGGTGCTGCTGAAATCCAGGCTGTTAGTAACAGCCTCGGGCCTCAGGGCAACGATCGGAGACCACTAGCAGGGTTTTCCGATCATATGTAACCCCTCAGATTCGGCACTCAATAGCAAGTGCGGGCCGCATCGGAGTGGTTTTCTCGGGGATCTCCTGAAGTCCGGGCTGCTGGTAACAGCCTCGGGCTTCAGGGCAACGATCGGAGACCACAAGCCGTGATCTCCGATCGTATTTATCCCCTCAGATGCGGCACTCAATAGCAAGTGCCGCATCTGAGTGGTTTGGGAGGGAGGGGGCCGCATCGGAGCGGTTTTCCCGGTCATCGGGTAATCTGCTTCTGAAGCCAAGGCTGTTAGCAACAGCCTTGGCTTCAGAGTGATGATCGGAGACCAATAACAGTGGTCTCCGTTCATGTGATCACTGTGAGAACCATTCACCGTGATCACAAAATGAAAAACGAAGTGTTTCTCCTACCTGTCTCTCCTCACACTCTCTGTATGAGAAGAGACAGAGAGAATTTTACTGTGACACCAAAGACACAAAATTACAATAAATCTAATATATAAACTTTATATAAACTTCAATTGTATACCTAGGCTAGGGATATCCTTAGGGGATGTTCACACAGAGTATTTTGCCGAGTTTTTTGACGCGGAAACCGCGTCGCAAAACTTGGCAAAAACGGCCCGAGAACGCCTTCCATTGATTTCAATGGGAGGCGTCGGCGTCTTTTTCCCGCGAGCAGTAAAACTGCCTCGCGGGAAAAAGAAGCGACATGCCCTATCTTCGGGCGCTTCCGCCTCTGACCTCCCATTGACTTCAATGGGAGGCAGAGAAAGCGTATTTCGCGCTGTTTTATGCCCGCAGCGCTCAATGGCCGCGGGCGAAAAACGGCGCGAAAATCGGCGTGCAGGGAGAGGAAAATCTGCCTCAAAGTTCCAAACGGAATTTTGAGGCAGATATTCCTCCCCCAAAATAATCTGTGTGAACATAGCCTTAGGGCACGTTCACACATGGCGGAGTTTTTCCGCTGCAAATGTTGGTGCAGATTTGGGGCAATTACGCAACGAATCTGCACCAACGTTTGCATATTTGAAAGGTAATTCAGACGTTGCAGAAAAGACAGCGGACTTGCCACAGATTTCAGTTTTTGCATTGCAAAGGCTGAAATCCGCAGTGAAATTCCGCTTCTTCTCCTCAACAGTCAGTGCATGCTGCGGAGGGGAAATTCTGCACCGCAGCCCATGGTCCGCAGCGGAGTTTTCCGCAACGTCTGAACTAACTTTCCTAAAAATGTATAGAAACAAATGTAAGAAAAAGGCCGCTGGAGAATTTCACTGCGGACATGCAGGCTTTTTGTGTAGCGTACGTGTGTTACGTCTGTGTATTTTTTTTGTGGAGTGTGCTTTTGTGACGTCCGTGTATTTTTGTCTGTGTGAAAAGAAAAAAATAATACAATTTGTCTGCGTGTGCGTCTGGTTACAGTCTTTGTCGTACGTGTGTGTGTGTGTGTGTGTGTGTAATTACAATGGCCCATAACCCATAATAAGTTCACGGTGGAAGAGGCATACGCCATGTTAATTTCTGACGCTGATGAAAGCCAGAGGCGTAGCTAGGTTCTCCAGCACCCGGGGCAAAGATTCAGTTTGGCGCGCCCCCCCACTACCAGTCGACGTGTCATTTCTTTTTATGTAACGCGAGCATAAAATTATTTGTACATTTCACAAGCAATATGGTTCTATACACAACACAAGAACCAAGCTCACTACATATATACAACACCAGCACAAATACAGCTCAATTTAGTGCAACCCCTGCCGTATAGGTTTGTACAGCGTAAAACTACAGCTCCCAGCATAGCCCGAACAATGGTGAGGATATGCTGGGAGATGCCGTTTCACAAAAAATAAATCCTATCATAATCATCTCGCTGCAGATCATACAGTGACTACAGTGCTGATTAGAGGTAGAATAAACATTTACATTAAGTGACTCACCGGTGACGTCTCAGATTCTAGTTATTTTTCTCCATTTGGTCCAGACCTCTATGACGACTTCTCCCGATCCATTTCTGCAGTTTGCCGCTCACATGTCTTCAGCTTCTCACTTTTCCAACATTTCTGCACCTATAAATAATTATAAAGTTACCATTATACCACACACTACGCCCCTAAATATAATAGCGCCATACACTGCACCTCTAATTATAATAGCACCATACACCGTGTCTCACACACACACACACACACACACACACTGTGCCCCCTGTAGATAGTGCCCCCATATAGACCACCCCTGTATATAGTGTCCCACAAATAACTCCCCCTATAGTGCTCTACAGATAGCCCACCCCTGTATATAGCCCCCTGTAGATATAGCCCACCCCTGTATATAGAGCTCTACAGATAGCCCAACCATGTATGTAGCCCCCCCTGTAGATATAGCCCACCCCTGTATATAGTGCTCCACATATAGTCCACCCCTGTATATAGTGTTTCACAGATAGCCCACCCCTGTATATAGTGCTCCACTAGATAGTCCACCCCTGTATATTGTGCTCCACAGATAGCCCACCCCTGTATATACTATATACAAGGGTGGGCTATCTGTTTAGCACTATATACAGGGGTGGACTATATGTACAAGGGGGCTATATACAGGGGTGGGCTTTCTGTGGAGCACTAGAGGGGTAGCTATTTGTGGGATACTATATACAGGGGTGGGCTATGTCTACAGGGGGACTATATACAGGGCTGGGCTATATCTACAGGGCTGGGCTATATCTACAGGGCTGGGCTATATCTACAGGGCTGGGCTATATCTACAGGGCTGGGCTATATCTACAGGGCTGGGCTATATCTACAGGGCTGGGCTATATCTACAGGGCTGGGCTATATCTACAGGGCTGGGCTATATCTACAGGGCTGGGCTATATCTACAGGGCTGGGCTATATCTACAGGGGTGGGCTATATCTACAGGGGTGGGCTATATCTACAGGGGGGCTATATCTACAGAGGGGGGCTATATACAGGGGTGGGCTAAACACAGGGGGGTTATATCTACAGGGGTGGGCTATACACAGGGGGGCTATATCTACAGGGGTGGGCTATATACAGGGGTGGGCTATACACAGGGGGGCTATATCTACAGGGGGAATATATCTACAGGGGGCTATATCTACAGGGCTGGGCTATATACAGGGCAACTAGATCTACAGGGGGGGCTATATACTGGGGTGGGCTATCTATGGAGCACCATATACAGGGCTGGGCTATATCTACAGGGCTGGGCTATATCTACAGGGCTGGGCTATATCTACAGGGCTGGGCTATATCTACAGGGCTGGGCTATATCTACAGGGCTGGGCTATATCTACAGGGGTGGGCTATATCTACAGGGGTGGGCTATATCTACAGGGGTGGGCTATACACAGGGGGGCTATATCTACAGAGGGGGGCTATATACAGGGGTGGGCTAAACACAGGGGGGTTATATCTACAGGGGTGGGCTATACACAGGGGGGCTATATCTACAGGGGTGGGCTATATACAGGGGTGGGCTATACACAGGGGGGCTATATCTACAGGGGGAATATATCTACAGGGGGCTATATCTACAGGGCTGGGCTATATACAGGGCAACTAGATCTACAGGGGGGGCTATATACTGGGGTGGGCTATCTATGGAGCACCATATACAGGGCTGGGCTATATCTACATCTATATCTATTCAACATAGCTGTTACCACCATATATATGTATCTATGGTGCACTTGCATCTCTGGCATCAGATGAACGTTTTATTTTCATGCTGTGCATGACTCATCTTTTTAATCCTGTGATTTTTTCAATAAAGATTGTTATTCTCCTTTCTGCTACATTGTTGTGTTAATTGTACCCCACACCTTATAGGCTTTATATCAGATGTTGAGGGTCAGTGCACCAAGATATACTTGGTTTTACAGAGGATCTCGTTTTTCACTCAATTCATGCATTTACATTTAAATTGACGAGATTGCTTCCTGTTTGTACCAATAGGTTTTTGTTGCTTAACGTATACTGTGTTTTCACAGATTCAAGTACGACAGGATCCATGGATCACAAAGCCAGAGAACGTATCTGGCGTTCTCAGATGGATCAAGTTTTTAGTGATGAGTCTTCTCAGTTTGGTGTTTTTAATGGTCAGGGAAACGTGAGCGAAATGCAAAACAAATATAAAGGGTTACTCCACCGCCGTATGAAAATATGGTGGAATAAGTTATTTTTGGAGAATTATTTACAACGAAAATTGATTCCTAGAGGTCTCAGAGTCCAGATCTTCCCGTCCTTCCATATTGATGATGTCACGTTTATTACACGCTGGGAGGAGGTGTGCGATCAAGGGTCATTCAAGTTTATGGAGTTACTTGTCGGTTTAAATCAAACAACACTGGATCAGATGGATGCAGAGATTGATGAGGTACAAAGTCATCTTAACCAAAGAATGACATCAGAAGGCCTTGCTATGTTTAATCGCACACTAGAGCAACAATTTGGGGAGTGGGAGAAAGAAATTAAAGAAACAAAATCTAAAAAATTCTCACGTGATACCAACGATTAGAAAGTATACAAATGGAGAAGAAGTCAACCTCCAATACAACACAATCGATCAATGTCTACAATAATAAAAGGAAACCTGAGAGGGATGAACTTTCCAATCCTCTCAAGGTAATTAATTTATCTAAATATGTCTTTACCACTTCCGATTTGGAGGTTTTAGAAAAAGGCCTGTCCTTTTCCCCATGTGCTAAATTTGATACTTTTTCTGCAATCAAGGACCTGCACATTTTTGGCAGGTCTTTGATATACAAAAAATTCTTCCACAGGTCCGAACATGATGCGAATTTTCCTACTGACACTGAACAGCAGACTTTGCGGGATCTGGAGGATCTCCTAAAAGAACAAGAACATGATCCAACAGGTACAATTCCCCCACCTCTAAGAATTAAATCTAAACGATTCCCAGCAATGACAATGTGCCCAGCAGTGGACTCATTTGTCAAATCAGTGAGTCAAGAGTTTGAAAGAATCTCTAACAATATCAACAATGATAATCTGTCCAGTGCCGAACGCCAGAGTTTAAATAAATTAACTAAACTAAATGATGTGGTAATTAAAGCAGCCGACAAAGGCGGCAACATTGTAATTTGGCCATCCACAATGTATGAGACAGAGGCCTATAGACAACTCCATCAGAAAAACTGCTATAAAAAGTTAACATATAACCCTCTTTGTTCTTTTAGAACAGATCTGGACAAAATTCTGACAAAATCTCTGGTGGACAACGTTATCATCAAGGAACTCTATGAAGTACTCATTCCAAATGAACCAATGATATCAACACTGTATCTACTTCCAAAAGTTCATAAAGACCCAAAAATTCCACCAGGAAGACCTATAATTTCAGGTAGGGGTAACCTGACTGAGAATATCTGTAAATTCATCGATTTCCATCTAAAAGGGTTTGTAGAATTGCTGCCATCTTATATTCGTGACACGGCAGACCTCCTGCAAAAAATAGACGGCATAAGTGTGGAGGAGGACATGCTTCTGGTTGCATGCGACGTAGAGTCGCTTTATACTAGCATTCGTCACTCCGATGGTCTGAAGGCGGTTTCCTTTTTTCTGACTACAGGAGATATGGAAAGTACGCTTTCGGACTTTATTATTACATTACTGGAGTTCGCACTGACACATAACTTTTTCATATTTAATGAGAATTTTTATCTACAGCTCCAGGGAACGGCAATGGGGGCAGCTTGTGCCCCATCATATGCCAACTTGTTCCTGGGGCTGTGGGAGAGGGGCCTTTTCCAGGGGGGGCAGGATGTCTCTATGGACAAGGTCATTTTTTGGGCCAGGTACATAGATGACATCCTCCTCATCTGGAAGGGCACCTCTGAATCACTTGAGAATTTCATCGGAGTTTTAAACAGAAACAACCTAAATATCAAACTTACGTACAAGTATGACAAGCATCAAATAGACTTCCTTGATGTTAAGCTGTCTAGAGACCCAGAGGGTTTCCTTCAATCCGATGTATTTAGGAAGGCTACTGCAGTTAACTCCCTCCTTCTTGCCTCTTCCTCTCATCCCATACAGACTGTTCAGGCTGTCCCTATAGGCCAATTTTTAAGAATTCGACGGATCTGTTCGTCAATAGAAAATTTTGAAAAACAGGCATTTGACCTCACCAACCGTTTTTTGGCACGTGGATACAGCAAACGCTCAATAAAGAAGGCATACCATCGTGCAAAGAACACCTCTAGAGAGACTCTCCTATTTCCTAAACCTAAAAACAAATCCCGTACACAGGTAAGATTCGTCACTGAATACCATTCTCGTTGGTACCAGATGAAAAGAATTCTTAAACAGTTTTGGCCCATCTTGTTGACAGATCCTACTATTGCAAAATACATCCCCAAATATCCAAGCATTTCAGCGAGACGGTCTAAGAATCTTAAAGATTTCTTGGTCAGAAGTCACTATCAGACCAAGAGCCATAGTTTTCCCTTTGGCACTAAAGGCCCGAAATGGGGATGCAAGTCATGTGGCCACTGTGTTGCCTGTCCCAATATTGAGCAGGCGACATCCTTTACCGATGCAACAGGTGAGCATACCTATAAAATTACACACCCAATTACATGCTCTACCAAAGCAGTCGTCTATTATGCTACGTGTCCCTGCCCTATGATATACATTGGTTTGACTACAAGGGAACTCAAAATCCGAGTAAGGGAACATGTACGTGACATCAAAATGGCGAAAGAAATAGAGATGACTGAGACTTTAAAACCAATTGCGAGACATTTTAAAGCTCATCACTCATGTGATCCTACCAAATTGAAAATCAAAGGGATTGACTGCATTAAACAAAATATCCGAAAAGGAGATATTGGGAAAAATCTAGCTAAATGTGAGTCTAAGTGGATCTGGACTCTGGGAACAATACGACCTAGGGGACTCAATGAAAATCTGAATTTCGCTCCGTTTCTTTGATCGTTGACCTCCAGCGGGTCTTTTTTAAGTATGTTTTAATTCTATATACATCTAATTATCTTCTCCCCCCTTTTTTTCAATTATAGAATTAATTAATTAGGCTACATTGGAGAGAACCGAGTCGGAAGAATTATTACACGAAGACTAAGAACTAATGATTGAATTTTTCAAAGACATGTTGCATATTTATGTACAATTTGAAATCGAAATATGATATAAAATGTGTGTATGCTCTATGTGTATATATTTTTTATCTTTACAGGTTTTTAGAGATCTTAAGCGGTTGCCCGATACAGCATTTCACATTTTATATATATATTGGCACATTTGCACTCTATGTATTTATGTTTCCTTTTTATTACTATATTGCTTTTTAGTATTCATATTTGTGAGACATATATATTTAGTTTATATACACGATGCACACACACTTTTCAACTATTTACTATACCTATGAACATAATTATAGCACTTCTTTCTATATATTTTCTCACGCACAACATCAATTGTTCATTTATTTATTTATTTATTTATTTTTCGTTCATTATCCACATTATCTATCTCATTAAATTTATTATATATTAATATATGCACGTAGGTTTTTTCTTTTCGTTTTTTTTTGGTTTTTTTTCCATTTCTTTTTGTAGTGTCTGTATTGATGCGCTCTTTTATACAATATTATATATTTTTAAATACATATATATATATATATGGATGCAATGCACACTATATACTAGATATAGTCTTGGTTATATATCTGTAGATCGATTTATCAATAAAGCCTATATATGCAATGTGCTGATATCATCTCGTTTTCTCCCCGTACATCAGTCCAGTCGAGTGTTTTGTTTACATATACAGACTACCTTTGTAGTCTGTGGAGACTGCTCCTGTGCGCTTGTGTCAGGAGGAGGTGTTTCGCTTCCTTCTGTGGGCGCGTCTGTATCGGAGTGGGCACGGCTCATCGGCGTCAGCCGCCGGCGACCCGCCCCCCCTCTGATGACGCGTGGCCGGAAGTCCCTTAGCGACCATCTCCATGCCTGGCACATGACGCCGTCGTTACCGTCTCCTGTAACACACCTGTGTTACGTATACACGAATGGACAGATGACGCTTTAAAAGGGTGACCCTGGCTGGAGAGATGCCACCCCCGGACGAAGGCATCCCGCCGAAACGCGCGTCGGGTCTGACGATCTCTCCTGCCTGAGACATCACCATGGGTATGTGACCAGCTACATTCATTTTTTCTTTGCTGTATTATTCATAGACCTGATTTTCTAACTTGTATTGACACAGAGACTTCACCATGTATTTATCTATTTTTTCACTTGAGTTTTACAATCTCTGCTCTGTCTAAGTAACTTCTAATCAACTTGTATGGTCTATCTATTCAACATAGCTGTTACCACCATATATATGTATCTATGGTGCACTTGCATCTCTGGCATCAGATGAACATTTTATTTTCATGCTGTGCATGACTCATCTTTTTAATCCTGTGATTTTTTCAATAAAGATTGTTATTCTCTTTTCTGCTACATTGTTGTGTTAATTGTACCCCACACCTTATAGGCTTTATATCTACAGGGGGCTATATACTATATAGCCCACCCCTGTATATGGTGCTCTATAGACAGCCCACTCCAGTATATAGCCCCCCTGTAGATAGCCCCCCTGTAGATATAGTCCCCCTGTATATAGCCCAGCAGATATAGTCCCCCTGTATATAGCCCAGCCCTGTAGATATAGTCCCCCTGTTGATAGACACCCCCCCCGTAGATAAAGTCCCTCGTGTAGACAAAGTCCCCCCCCCCCCCCCCCGCAGATACAGCCGCACACTTCTATTGCAATTAAAAAAATAATAATTTCAAACTCACCTAATTCCCGCTCCCACGCCGTCCGGCAGCCATGGAGACCTGCTCTCTTCTGCGCAAGTCTCCAGGGGGTTGAACGCAGCGTCTATGATAGGCGCTGATTGGCTGGGCAGGATGACTTTCCCTGCCAGTCAGTCAGCGCCTTTCATCGACGGAAGCATCACTGGTACAAAAGGTACCAGTCGCTTCATTCCTGAATGGCATGCCCGGTCATTCATTGCTTCTAATTGTACCTGTGTTCTTGCGACACAGGTACAATTATAGTGCAGGAGGAGGTGGCGCTGGCGCCCCCCTCTGAACTGCGCCCGGGGCACATGCCCCGCTTGCCCCCCCCTAGCTACGCCCCTGTGAAAGCGATACAGAAACCGCGCCCGAGGTAGAAATGTATTCTACCACAGATAGCGACGATAGTGATACACTTTCTGCAAATGTAAGTGTCGCTGCAGAGTCCACAAGCACAGGGCAAGCACCACAAAATACGGCCCACTCTATTCCCCCAGAATATATTGAGTGGGTATCCACAGAATCATTTTCCCCTAATATCCCAGAATTTATTGGCACACCAGGGATAAATATTAATGTGGAAAATTTTATAGCCCCCGATTTAAAAAATAAATATTCATTACAGTTGAACTATTGGAGCTGGTTGTTACATAGTTACATTGTTACATAGTTAGTACGGCTGAAAAAGACACATGTCCATCAAGTTCAACCAAGGGACGGGAAAAGGGAAGTAAAAAATTTCTACACATAGGAGCTAATACTTTTTTGTTCTAGGAAATTATCTAACCCTTTTTTAAAGCCATCTACTGTCCCTGCTGTGACCAGCTCCTGGGGTAGGCTAGTCCATAGATTCACAGTTCTCACAGTAAAGAAGGCTTGTCGCCTCTGCAGGTTGAACCTTTTTTTCTCCAGACGGAGGGAGTGCTCCCTTGTTTTTAGAGGGGGTTTTACATGGAACAGGATTTCACCATATTTTTTGTATGTGCCATTAATATATTTATATAAGTTATTCATGTCCCCCCTTAGTCGTCTTTTTTCAAGGCTAAATAGGTTTAATTCTTTTAATCTTTCCTCATAACTTAAATTCTCCATGCCCCTAATTAGCTTCGTTGCTCTTCTTTGTATTTTTTCCAACTCCAGGGCATCCTTTCTATGAACTGGAGCCCAGAACTGAACTGCATATTCTAGATGAGGCCTCACTAATGCTTTGTAAAGTGGCAATATTACATCCCTGTCCCGCGAGTCCATGCCTCTTTTGATACACGACAGTATTCTGCTGGCCTTAGAAGTAGCTGATTGACATTGCATGCTGTTATTTAGTTTATGATTTACAAGTACACCCAGATCCTTTTCAACAAGTGACTCCCCCAGTGTAGCTCCCCCTAGGACATATGATGCATGCAGGTTGTTCGTACCCAGATGCATAACTTTACATTTATCTACATTAAACTTCATCTGCCAAGTGGATGCCCAAACACTTAGTTTGTTTAAATCAGTTTGCAATTCACAAACATCTTCCATAGTCTGAACTATATTGCATAGCTTGGTGTCATCTGCAAAAATAGAAATAGTGCTATTAATCCCATCCTCTATATCATTAATAAATAAGTTGAATAATAGTGGTCCCAGCACTGAACCCTGGGGTACACCACTTATTACCGGGGACCATTCAGAGTAGTAATCATTGACCACAACTCTCTGGATACGGTCCTTGAGCCAATTCTCAATCCAATTACAAACTATACTTTCTAAACCTATAGTCCTTAATTTACCCATTAGACGTCTATGGGGGACAGTGTCAAATGCCTTTGCAAAGTCCAAAAACACTATATCCACAGCGGCCCCTCTGTCTAGGCTTCTGCTCACCTCTTCATAAAAACAGATCAGGTTAGTTTGATAACTTCTGTCCTTAGTAAACCCGTGCTGGCTGTCACTTATAATGCTATTTATTGTCACATAATCCTGTATATAGTCCCTCAATAGCCCCTCAAACATTTTCCCCACGATGGATGTTAAGCTTACTGGTCTATAATTGCCCGGGGAAGACCTAGAGCCCTTTTTGAAAATAGGCACCACATTTGCCCTGCGCCAGTCCCTTGGCACTATACCAGTCACTAGAGAATCTCTAAATATTATGAAAAGGGGGACAGAAATAACTGAACTAAGCTCTTAAAGAATTCTAGGTTGTAACCCATCTGGTCCCGGGGCCTTGTGCACATTTATTTTATTTAGCTTGGACCATACCTACATTCATCCAATTCATTATATCAACTGATAAATTAACAGCACTGGCACCGGCTACATCAGCTGCTCTTTCTTCTGTTGTATATACAGAGCTAAAGAACCCATTTAGTAACTCTGCCTTCTCTTGATCCCCTGTGACCAACTCCCCATTACCACTATCTAGGGGTCCGACATGTTCAGACCTTGGCTTTTTAGCATTTATATACTTGAAGAATTTTTTGGGATTTGTTTTACTATCCTTGGCCACCTGCCTTTCATTTTGTATTTTTGCTAATTTTATTATCTTTTTACAGATTTTATTAAGCTCTTTATATTTGACAAAGGCTGCAGATGTACCCTCAGATTTGTATTTTTTAAATGCCCTTTTTTGTCATGTATTGCCCCTTTAACAGAAGGTGTAAGCCATGTGGGATTTAATTTTAGTCGTTTATACTTGTTACCTATAGGAATAAATTTTGCACTATAATAACCCAAAGTAGATTTGAAAATCTCCCATTTATCATTTGTCCCATTATTTGACATTAGTTCTTCCCAGTCTATATCCTGAATTGCAGCCTTCATCCTGGGGAAATTGGCTTCCTTAAAATTAAATGTTTTTGCCCTCCCAGTCTGTGTTTGTTTTTTACAGTATAGGTAAAATGTAACTATATTGTGATCACTGTTACCGAGGTTTTCATGAACATTGACGTTCCCAACAAGCTCTGCATTATTAGGAATGACCAGATCCAACAGAGCTTCACCTCTAGTCGGGTCTTCCACAAACTGGCCCATAAAATTTTCCTGCAACAGGTTGAGGAAATGTCTCCCCTTTGCAGTTGAAGCCGAACCATGACATCAATTAATATCCCAGAAATTAAAATCTCCCATTATCACTACAGTACCCGCCTGTGCAGCCCGCTCCATCTGTTTATATAGCTGACCTTCCATCTCCTCAGTTATATTGGGGGGTCTATAGATTACACCAAAAGTAATTTTTTCAGTGTTTACCTCCCTTTGTAATTCCACCCACAAGGTTTCAGCCTCCTCACAATCTTCACCCACTATTGTCTCTTTCACACTTGCCTTCATATCACTTCTCACATACAGACATACACCACCACCTTTCCTATTTGTCCTGTCTTTCCGAAACAGTGTAAAACCCTGTAGATTTACAGCCCAGTCATGTGAAGAGTCCAGCCATGTTTCAGCAACACCAACTATATCTATATTTTCTTCCAGTACCAAGGCCTCCAGCTCCCCCATTTTGCTTGCTAGACTTCTGGCATTTGTGAACATACACTTTAACTTGCCTTTCAGTTTTTCACTTTTATTATCAGAAATGTGATTTGACATTATTTGGCCATTTTTATTTACACTGCTGTTCTGTAACAAAAGGATCTCCTTATCCTGTTGTCTAGTCCTCTCCCCACATTCTGTTTCTCCCCCCACCAATATAGTCTGACCCCTCTCTAACCTGGCTACCCCTTTTTTTTCTACATTGACCTCCCTCCTCAGTCCTAGTTTAAATACTCCGCCACCCCAGCTAGAATTCTCTCCCCCAGCACAGCGGACCCCCTTCCATTTGTTAACCAAACCAATCTGTATGCTCGCCAATTCTTTGCTGAAAAGCCAACGTCCTCCTATCCAGTGGCACCCCACAAATACTGGCGAACTTTAAAAAAAAATTGGGGTTCATCCTCAACATGGGGTTAGTAAAAAAGCCCTCAATCCGGTCATATTGGGCAACAAGCCCTACACATGCCACACCTGTTTTTCCAGCCGTTATGACCAGAAGCAGATATGAGGTGCTAAAGCGCTTCCTTCATTTTAACGACAATCACCAGCCCCCCCCCCCCCACCCCCGTAGTGATCCAGGCCCTGACCGCCTGTATAAAATAAGGCCCCTGATAAAAGCTTTGGAGGAGTCATTTATGCCGGTGTACAACCCCGAAAAAAACCTAGAGGTGGATGAATCGCTGATGAGTTACAAAAGCAGGCTCTCATTCCGCCAGTACATCCCCTCCAAAGAGAGCAAAATATGGGGTTAAAATCTACAAGCTCTGTGAGAGTGGTACAGGCTACACATCTGCCTTTAGAATTTATGAAGGCAAAGAGCGTCATATTACCCACATTATTAACTCATTTACTTTCATGCTGTTTTTGTAGGGAGAACCAAAAGGGAGGGTTTCTTATTGGATAATGTTTCACTGTAAAAATGCAACATTACTGCATATTCTGGAAAAACCTATTTTTTATTTCTTTCCACCTATTAAGAATACTCACTATACCCCTAGATTAATATTAGCAGGACAATTATACTTGTCAAAATAACCTGCAGTACCACGGCAAATATAGCGTGGTTCCCTAAAATTAGCTCTGGCGTAAAAAGGCCTCCAAAAGCCAAAATGGACTCCTATGATATGCCCTATAACGGGTCCATATAATAGATTAGACACACATATTTGGTATCGCCGTACACAGGAGAAATAGCATAATGTGGAAAGGTGTCACTTTTACCAACATGTCATATGGTGTTTTGAAATGGCTTAAGAAAAGTGCCACTTTTGTAAAAAAAAAAAAAAAAAAATGCAATTTACATTTTTTTTGGTCCAAGTTTGAACAAATTCTGTAAAAAGTGTGAAGGGTTAAAATGGAAATTAAACAGCTAGAAATAGACTTTAGAGTGTCTCGTTTTTAGAACACCATGTTTTTTTACCATTATTTATTGGACTTCATGTCCATTACCCATACGTTAAGACCATGGTTTAAGAAACGAAATTAAGACATTTTAGTGCACAATTGAAAAAAGGGACACTTGTGTTTTATACTATATTTCTGGTCAAAAAAAATAAACTACACCTCAAAGTCAGGTGTCCTTATGATCGGGATAAATGAAAAAATATATTTCAATACATTTGTATAATACAATTACTTTTATTTTCAAACTGTTACATTTTAAATGATGAAAAATCTAAATTTTTCTTTTTTTTCTGTCTTTCCACGGCTATAAAAAAGATTGAAGCTGGGGAATCACTTTCTCTGCTGTGTACAGTAAAAACAAAATGGTCTCACCCCTCTCCTGGTATCCAAAGGAGCATCTCATCCTGACACAGGTAGATAGCAGGGTTGTCAACCGTCCGTAAATTTACAGACAGTCTGCAAAAATGGGTGTTTTTTTTCTCTGGTCCGTAGAGTCCGACAGAAAAAAAAGCACTGTCCGGGATTTTCTGCAGTCTCCCGGAACTTTGTACTGCGCATGCGCCAAAATTCACATGCGCAGTGCAAAGGAATAGTAGGCCGTGGCCGGGCATATTTTCAGATTCTGTGGAACCTAAAAATATCCAGGCCGCTGCCAAGTGAGGTCGGTGCTGGGAGTGGACCAATCCAGTCACCTGACATGAGGTCAGGTGACTCGGGTCGGGTGACTGGTCCAGTCCTTTGCCGTCGCTGTCGCCGACCCCATTCAAAGTGATGATCCACTGCTTCGCTTTGCCGCATGACCACCTCCTCCTGACGGTGAGTAGTGTCAGGCAGGGAGGACAGTGATAGCGTAAGGCAACCGCTCTCTGCTCTGTTTGCACCAAGTAAAAGGAAAGTGGGTGCTGTGTGGCTATCTATAAGGGGGGGGGAAGCTGTGTGGCTATCTACAAGGGGGGGGAAGCTGTGTGGCTATCTACAAGGGGGGAGCTGTGTGGCTATCTACAAGGTGGGAGCTGTGTGGCTATCTACAAGGGGGGAGCTGTGTGGCTATCTACAAGGGGGGGAGCTGTGTGGCTATCTACAAGGGGGGAGCTGTGTGGCTATCTACAAGGGGGGGAGCTGTGTGGCTATCTACAAGGAGGGGCTGTGTGTGGCGCTATATACAGGGGGGGTGGTGTGTGGCACTATATACAGGGGGGTGTGTGTGGCGCTATATACAAGGGGGGCTGTGGCGCTATTTACAAGGGGGCTATCTACAAGAGTGACTGTGTGTGGTGTTATCTGCATGGGGCACGGTTACTGATGGGGCACACTTTGTGTCGAGCACTGAGGGATCATTATTACCATCAGGTGCAGTATGGATTAAGAGTTTGTTTAAAGAAAACAACTTTGTTAAAAAAAAAAAAACATTTGTTTTGTTTCACCACATTCTGAGAGTCATAACTTTAATATTTTTTCACGATTGAGCGGTGAGAAGGCTTATTTTTTGCGGGACGAGCTGTCGTTTTTATTGGAACCACTTTTTGATCACTTTTTGTTTCATTTTTTTTTAGCGCTAAGTTGACCAAAAAAACAAACGATTCTGGTGTTTTTAATTTAAAAAAAAAATTGTATGCCGTTCACTGTGCGAGTTAAATAAGGGTATATTGTAATAGTTTGGACTTTTACAGACGCGACAATACCAATTTTATTTTTTATTTTTTTTACATTGTGCTTGGGGAAAATGGGAACAGGGTTTTTTCTCTAACTTTTTTAATATGTTTTTTTTACATTCCTGAAAATTTATTTAACTTCGTTTTTGTTTTGTTTTTACACATTTTATTAGTTCTTTTATGGGACTTGAACCAGTGATCGTTATATCGCTGGTACAATACACTGCAATACAAATGTATTGCAGTATATTGTCATTTTTACAGGCTTCTGCTAAGCCCTGCCAGAGGCATGGATTAGCAGAGGCAAACAAAAGGCAGGCCTGGGGGCCTTCATTAGGCCCTTAGGCTGCCATGGCAACCATTGGCGCCCCCCGATCGCGTCCTCCCCCCTAACTGTTTAAATGCCACGGTCGCTATTGACCGCGGCATGGGGTTTTCCCATGAGGGACATTTATGACATTTCCATAGGATATGTGATAAATGTCAAATAGATGCGGGTCCCACCTCTGGGACCCACACCTTTCAATACAATGGGCCCCCTAAACCCTGTTGTTGCTTTTTGTGCACGCGCTGACTATCCCTTTGAAGAAGAGGTCTGCAAGGACTGGGATAATACACCTAGACTTGATGCCCCAGTGGCAAAAATATCAAGGAAAAATGCTCTTTCATTTGAGGATCTAGGTGCTTTATCCGATCCCAAGGATAGAAAAGCTGATTATTACCTCAAAAGAACCTGGGAAGCTTCTACGGGGGCTTTTAAGCCAATCATTGTAGCCACTTGTGTGTCTAGATCTCTAAAGATATGGCTTGCGCAGTTAGAACTCCACCTTTAGAGATGAGACTTCTAGGGATCAGATCCTTTCCTCCCTTCCAATGTTATCCAAAGCAGCAGATTTCTTTGCCGACACCTCAGTAGATTCTGTACGCCTCACTACCAGATCAGCGGCTCTCTCAATCTCCGCCAGGAGGGCTATCTGGCTAAAAACCTGGAAGAGGGAAACTGGGTCAAAAGGAAAGCTATGCACTATTCCCTGCTCCGGTGATTATTTGTTTGGGCCCCCGCTAGATGACCTATTGAAAAAAGTGTCTGATAGGAAGAAGGGGTTCCCTACACAAGGAAAACCAACTGATTCCTTTTGTCCCAAGAGGTTTAATAAAAGACCAAACCCTAGCCCCTTAAGGACGCAGCCTTGTTTTGGCTTTAAAGAGGCTCTGTCACCAGATTTTGCAACCCCTATCTGCTATTGCAGCAGATAGGCGCTGCAATGTAGATTACAGTAACGTTTTTATTTTTTAAAAAACGAGCATTTTTGGCCAAGTTATGACCATTTTTGTATTTATGCAAATGAGGCTTGCAAAAGTCCAAGTGGGCGTGTTTAAAGTAAAAGTCCAACTGGGCGTGTATTATGTGCGTACATCGGGGCGTTTTTACTACTTTTACTAGCTGGGCGTTCTGACGAGAAGTATCATCCACTTCTCTTCAGAACGCCCAGCTTCTGGCAGTGCAGACACACAGCGTGTTCTCGAGAGATCACGCTGTGACGTCACTCACTTCCTGCCCCAGGTCCTGCATCGTGTCGGCCACATCGGCACCAGAGGTTACAGTTGATTCTGCAGCAGCATCAGCGTTTGCAGGTAAGTAGCTACATCGACTTACCTGCAAACGCCGATGCTGCTGCAGAATCAACTGGTGCCGATGTGTCCTCGCTCGTCCGACACGATGCAGGACCTGGGGCAGGAAGTGAGTGACGTCACAGCGTGATCTCTCGAGAAGACGCTGTGTCTGCACTGCCAGAAGCTGGGCGTTCTGAAGAGAAGTGGATGATACTTCTCGTCAGAACGCCCAGCTAGTAAAAGTAGTAAAAATGCCCTGATGTACGCACATAATACACGCCCAGTTGGACTTTTACTTTAAACACGCCCACTTGGACTTTTGCAAGCCTCATTTGCATAAATACAAAAATGGTCATAACTTGGCCAAAAATGCTAGTTTTTTAAAAATAAAACGTTACTGTACTCTACATTGCAGCGCCTATCTGCTGCAATAGCAGATAGGGGTTGCAAAATCTGGTGACAGAGCCTCTTTAAGGCTCCGAGCCCATTTTTCAAATCTGACATATTTCCCTTTCTGTGATAATGACATCGGAATGCTTAAACCTATCCAAGCGATTCTGAGATTGTTTTCTCATGAAACATTGGGCTTTATGTTAGGGGTAAAATTTGGACGATATATTCAGTGTTTATTGGTGAAAAATCGCAAAATTTAGAGAACATTTAGAAAAAATTTGAATTTTTCAGAATTTAAATGCATCTGCTTGTAAAACAGATGGTTATACCACCCAAAATAGTTACTAGTTCACATTTCCTATATGTCTACTTTAGATTGGCATCGTTTTTTGAACATTCTTTTATTTTTCTTGGACGTTACAAGGCTTAGAAAATAAACAGCAATTTCTCATATTTTTAAGAAAATTTCAAAAGTCTATTTTTTAAGGTACGTGTTCAGTTCCGAAGTGGCTTTGAGGGGCCTATGTATTAGAAACCCCCATAAAACACCCCATTTTGAAAACTAGACCCCTCAAAGTATTCAAAACAGCTTTAGAAAGTTTATTTAACCCTTCAGGTATTTCACAGAAATTAAAGCAAAGTAGAGGTGAAATTTGCAAATTTAATTATTCTTGCTGAATTTCAATTGTATTCTATTTTTTTCTGTAACACAGAAGGTTTTACCAGAGAAACACTACTAAATGTGTATTGTCCAGATTCTGAAGTTTTTATAAATGTCCCACATGTGTTTCTAGTGCGCTCATGGACTAAAACACAAGCCCCAGAAGCAAAGAAGGACCTAGTACATTTTGAGGCCTCTTTTTTATTTTATTTTTTTATTAGAATATATTTTAGGCAGCATGCCAGATTTGAAGAGGTGTTGAGGTGCCAAAACGGTAGTAATCCCACAAAAGTGACCCCGTTTCGGAAACTACACCCCTCAAGGAATTAATTTATGGTTGTTGTTACCATTTTGACCCCACAGTTTTTACACAGCACGTATTTGAATTGGGCTGTGAAATTAAAAAAATAACATTTATTTCCAATAAGATGTCATTTTTGATAAAAATGTCTACTTTTCACAGGGAACAAAATACCTCATTTTGTTGCCCAGTATCTCCTGAGTGCAGCAATACCCCATTTGTGGCGATAAACTGCCGTTTGGGCCCATGGGTGGCCTCAGAAGGGAAGGAGCGCTGTGTGTTCTTTGGAGTGCAGATTTTGCTGGATTGGTTTTCGGGTGCCATGTCACATTTGCAGAGCCCCAGAGGTATCAAAGCAATGGAAACCCACCAGAAGTGACCCCATTTTGGAAATTACACCCCTCAAGGATTTAATTGATGGGTAATGTGACCATTTAGACCCCATGGTTTCTTCACAGAACTTATTTGAATTGGGCTGGGAATTTAAAAAAAACATTTTTTTTCCCAATAATATGTAGTTTTGGCTGAAAATTTCTTCTTTTCACAAAAAATAAAATACCCCATTTTGTTGCCCAATTTGTCCTGAGTGCGACAATGCCCAATTTGTGGTGATAAACTGACGTTTGGGCCCATGGGAGGGCTCAGAAGGAAAGGACCACCATTTGGCCTACTGGGGATTTTCTGGTGCGAAGTCATGTATGCAGAAGCCCCTGAGGTACCAGTACAGTTGAAACCCACAAGAAGTGACCCCATTTTAAAAACTACACCCTTAAGGCATTCATCTAGAGGTGTAGTGAGCATTTTTACCGGAGACATACACCCCATAAACTGTAATGTGGGTTCTCACGGGTATGGCAATACCCTCAATGTGGCTGTTATCAGCTGCCTGGGCACACGGCAGGGCTCAGAAGGGAAAGATGAGGGGGATAAGATGTGCGGAGTGCAACAGGGTAAGTAAAACTGGGGTAGATTAAAAATCAAGGGATGTATGATACATTTTGAAGCACTCTTTCATACGGAGCCTTACCTCTTTTGACTTTTTCCTTTCTTGCCAGTTTGGGGAACTTCTGGAAAGTGTTGCCCTGGTACGATGCGTGTGGCACAGCTTCCAGAAGTACTGGGTGCCCCCCCCTTCTTGGTCCCTAAAAATTAGTTTCTTGATAACCACCTCTTGAAATTCCAGGAAAGTTTCCGTCTGTCCTGTACATCGACGTAGCACGTACACATTGTACAATGCCATCTGTATGATGTGCACGGCCAGCTTCTTATACCACACCGCGTGGCGCTGTAGGGCTTCAGGACTTGATCTGACAAGTCTACCCCTCCCATGTACCTATTGTAGTCCAGGATGCAGTCTGGTTTGGGGGTGTCTGTACTGGTACCTCGTACAGGTACATGGGTACTGGTGTGGCCATGTATTGTTGTCAATATACGGACATCTATCTTGTCCTTGTACTTGACACACAATATGTTGCTGCTAGATTGTGCCCTGCTCTCACCCCTTCTGAGTGTTTGCCCAAGCAGAGTCTTAGGGAGGCCTCTCAGATTTCTTCTAGCAGTGCCGCATGCCGCAGGACTTCTGGAAGCGAGGCACTTGAAGAGTGGGATGCTGGTATAAAAATTATCCAGGTAGAGTTGGTAACCCTGGTCCAGCAGTGGGTGCACCAAATCCCACACAATTTTTGCATTAACTCCCAGCAAGGGGGGGGGCATTCTGGGGGCTGAGCACTGGTGTCCTTCCCTTCATATATCCTAAATTTGTAGGTATACCCTGATGCACTCTCGCACAGCTTATACATCTTCACGCCATACCTTGCCCTCCTAAGTATCCTACTGGCGGAATTGAAGCCTCCCTTTAAAATGTACCAAGGACTCATCAATAGAAATACAATTCTCGGGGGTGTATGCTTGGGAAAACCGGGCACTGAAACGGTCTAATAGGGGTCTCTGTTTATACAAACGGTCAAAACTGGGGTCATCTTGGAGTAGGCAATGCTCATTAGGAGAAGCGAAGTATTGCCTCATTTTTATTTTTTTTTAGGTTCCAGTTCAGATCTGAAGTTGCTTTCGGGCCTATATATTAGACACGACCATCAAACACCCCATTTTAGAAACTAGACCCCTCAAAGTATTCACAACAGCATTTAGAAAGTTTATGAACTCTTTAGGTGTTTCACAGGAATTTAGAGCAAAGTAAAGGTAAAATTGACATATTTATTTTTGTCAGAAAATCCTTTTTATACCATTTTTTTCTATAACACAAAAGGTTTTACCAGAGAAACGCAACTCAATATTTATTGCCCAGATTCTGCAGTTTCGAGAAATATCCCACATGTTGCCCTAGTGTGGTAATGGACTGAAGCACCGGCCTCCGAAGCAAAGGAGCACCTAGTGGATTTTGAGGCCTCTTTTTTATTAGGCACCATGTCCGGTTTGAAGAGGTCTTGTGGTGCCAAAAGTGACCCCATTTGGCAAACTACACCCCTCAAGGAATTTTATTATGTAGTATAGTGAACACTTAGACCCCACAGGTTTTTTGCTAAACTTATTGGAATAAGTCTGGGAAAATGACTTTGTCAGGACCCACTAGGCCTCCGTAGAATTCATTGTAGTTTTCTTGGGGTGCATGCGGCTTTTTGATCAGTTTTTATTCTATTTTTAGGTGGCGTAGTGACTAAAAAACAGCAATTCTACTATTGTTTGTTTTTTCTATTTTTTTTTACAGCATTCACCGTGCGCAATAAATGACATATTCACTTTATTCTGCGGGGCGCTACGATTACGGCGATACCAGATGTTTATAGTTTTTTTATGTCTTATGGCGTTTGCACAATAAAATACGTTTTGTAAAAAATCATTCACTTTTTGTGTTACCATATTCTAAGAGCCAGAACTTTTTTATTTTTCCATCAATAAAGCCGTGCGGGGACTTATTTTTTGCATAACAAACTGTAGTTTCAATCATTACCATTTTTCGGTACATGCGACTTTTGATCTCTTTTTTATTCCATTTTTTGGGAGGTGAAGTGACCAAACAATTGTGATTGTGGAACGGTTTATCATTTTCTTTTACGGCGTTCACCGTGCGGGATAAATAACAAAATAATTTTGGAGTTCAGGCTGTTACGCACACGGCGATGCCAATTATGTATAGTTTATTTGTTTGTTTTTATTAATAATAAAGGACTGATAAGGGAAAAAGGGGGATTTTTACTTTTATTACTTTTAAAACTTTTATTTTCTCATTTTTACACTTTTTTTTAACTTTTTTTAACTTTATTACTTTGTCCCACTAGGGGACTTGAGGGCAGGAGGCCCTGATCGCTATTCTAATACACTGCATTACATGCGTAGTGCAGTGTATTAGAGCTGACAGCAAGCATAGTGGGTCCTGACTTTGTCAGGACCCACTAGGCTTCCGTCGATGGCATAGCCGGACGCCATTGTTTGTTGTCCGGTTGCAATACTTACAATCGCCGGCCGATATCGTGTAGCAGGCCGGCGATGGTAGCTTAACCCCTAAAAAGCCGCGATCACTATTGAACGCGGCTTTAAAGGGGTTAATCAGCGGGGACACATCTATCGGTCCTCGCTGTAGGAGCTGCGGCAGCTGCTGTACGAGACAGCAGCTGTCACAGCTCCTGTATGTGTCGGGAGGACGGCCGAAACGGCTATTACTCCCGAGACGTACTATTAGGCCATGGAGCGCGAACGATACAGCAACCATGACCTAATAGTACGTCCAGGAGCGGGATGGGGCTAGGGAACAGGAGTCTAGGGCCTCAAAACTTCCTAAAAAGAACAAAACGACCTCAAAACGGGTCAAAACGACCCCAAAAATGGAGATCACCAAGAATTACGCCAGAAGACCCATGGTGGAGGGTACTTTATCCCTGTATTACAAAAATTGGGGAAAAAAATAACATCAAATCCATGGATGCTAGGAATTATAAAAGCAGGGTTATGTCCTAGAATTAAGGTCTCTTCCCCCAAACAGATTCTTTCCCACAAAGACCCTAAAAAATTTTGAGGAACAAAGTATTAGGGGAGGAAATTCTGTCATATATATAGGGTCCTAATTCATGTCTCAAGTGCAGAAACAGACAAGGGCTTTTATTCCCCTCTCTTTCTGGTGAAGAAACCAGAAGGGAAATACAGGATCATAATAAATCTAAAGGATTTGAACTCCTATCTGACGTACAAAAAATTTCGCATGGAGAGCATTCCTTCTACTATAAATCTCCTCTCCAAAGATTGTGTGATGGCATCACTAGACCTGAAGGATGCATACTATCATGTGCCAATATGCAGTCCTCACCAGAAGTATCTAAGGGTAGCAGTGACACTCAACAAGTCTTTGTTTCACCTTCAGTACAGAGTCCTCCCCTTTGGCATTTCACAAGATAATAGCAGAAATTACATCGTACGTAAGGACAAGGGACATCCTCCTGATTCCCTACCTGGACGATTTTCTAATAGTAGCAGAAACATCTCAGACCCTGGTACAACAGATAGAATAATTTGTTCTATTCTAACTTAGGATGGAACATAAATCTAAAAAAAAGCTAATTTATTTCCATCAACCAGATGCGTCTTTCTAAGGATCCTGCTAGATTCCTCTAGGCAGATGTCCTTTCTCCTTGAAGGGAAGATCAATCCCCTGAAAGACAGGGTCTCAGAGCAATATTTAGACCATACAACCTCTTTCAGGAAAGTTATGTTCGTTCTGGGCCTCATGACGTCCTGTATCCCAGCAGTATTATGGGCTCACTTCAGATCCAGGGCTCTATAATGGGACATACTAAATCAATCTGTGGGACAAGAGCAGTCTCTCCCTAGATCAATCCCTTCACATCTCAGCAGCAGCCAGGCTGTCTCTCAGATGGTGGTTGAATGGGGAAAACCTCAGGCGTGGCACCCCATGGATAACAACCCCTACTGTCATTATAACTCTGGATGCGAACTTTTGGGGTTGGGGAGCTCACTACGACTCCTCTTTCCATCAGGGTCAGTGGGATCAACAGACTGCACAGATGTCCTCCAACTTCAAAGAACTGGCAGCAGTTCTTCAAGCTATGAAAAACTCTATACCAGCAATTTCAGGTCAGAATGTAAAGATATATTCAGACATGATGACAGTGGCTTATATAAATCATCAGGGGGGGACGAGATCGGTTCCACTGATGGAATTATCTTCCCAGATATTTTCTCTGGCAGAGCACCATCTGTTGACCCTCTCAGCCGTCCACATCAAAGGAAGGTACAACCAGGTGGCAGACTTCCTAAGCCGAGAAAGGTTACGCCAGTTAGAATGGTCTCTGAACATGAAAATATTTCAGAAGATTGTTTTCAGAAGGGGGATTCCCTCAATAGATCTGTTTGCATCCAGAGGAAACCGGAAAGTCAAGAGATTCTTCTCCCTGGGTCCATCAGAACACCCAACAGCAATAGATGAATTCTCCCAGTGTTGGGGTCAAGAGAGGGGCTATGCCTCCCCCCCCCCCTATGTCTTCTTCCAAGGGTGATCAAAACGATCAGGGAAGACAGCACTTCAATAATCCGGATAGCCCCCTTCTGGCCAAAGAGGCCATGGTTGAGGAAAATGTCCTCAGACCAAACTTGGATTCTCCCGACCATACCAGATCTCCTATACTAGGGCCCAGTCATGCACCCTGAAATTTAAAAGCTTCATCTGACAGCCTGGAGACTGAAAGGGTAATCCTTAGAGTAGAAATGACAGACTCTGAGAACCCCCTTTGTCTGCTAACAAGTAGGAAAAAGGTTACCTCTGAAATATATCTAAGGGCCTGGAAAGCATTCACAAATTTTGCAGGGGTGAATATAAATCCCTTAAACAATCCCCTTGATATTAGATTTTCTCCAGGCATGATTAAATAAGAACCTCAAGCCTACCACCTTAAAAGGTTCAGATATCTGCACTAAATTCCTTCTTTGATTTCAGATTGGTGGACCCCTGGGTTAAGAGATTGCAGACAGCCTCCTCTGGACTTAAACCCCAGATTAGGTCCTCAGTTCCTCATTGGGACTTAAATATTGTTCTTCAGGCCACGACAAATCCACCGTTCGAACCACTAGGCCCCATAATCATAATAATGCTGACACTCAAAATTACGTTCTTGTTAGGGGGCGTGGCTTAGCTATGGAGCCATGAGCACGCGTCTTGGGGGAGCTCCAGACAAGCGGGCACATTTCAGTGATTTACACCGGGTAAATCCGGCAGGCGATGCCAGGCAAACGCAGGGGAACTTGCCCTGCAGCCTCTCCTTCCTTACCCCGATCCTCCGGCTGCTGCAAGAGCATGGAGCGCTTACTCTCCTTATCGCAAACAGCCTCAGGTTCTCCGGCAGCAATGGCGGACGCACAGACGCCGCTCCTGTCCACTGAGATGTCGGCTCTCCTCCTTACAACTGCCGACGCGACCCCAGACGATGGCCCCCTCTGCTTCAGTGAGCAGAATGCGGTAAGCCCTGCATCTCTCCTTACCACACTTCCCTGAGAGAAACACCCGCCATCTTAACGCACACACGTGTTCCTGAGGCGCAGACTGGGCCACTGGGCTTACATGCTGACTTACAATTGCTGAGGGAAATGATACAAGCCCTCCCTACTAGACTGGACCTTGATTCCCTGGTTAGCAGGATTGAGCTAGCACACCAGCAAGACATAGCAGACTTACGCCTGGAAGTGGACAGAATAGACTCTAGGGCTCTTTCTACTGAGCAAACTGTATCTACTATTGACTCCAGAGTGGCCTCTGGAACGGGCTGCCATTGGTACTAGAACACACTTGCAATCCCTGGCACTCCAATTAGATGATCAGGAAAATAGGGGACGCAGGAACAACGTCCGCCTGAAGGGCCTCCCAGATCTGGGCCCGCGACACGAGCTATCTATAAGGGTCCCTATTATCTTCAACAAGCTCACTAACAGGCCACCAGAGGCGACTTTCCTCATAGACCGCATTCATAGGGTATCTCGCCCAGGCCCACCCGATCCGTCCACTCCACGGGATGTTTTATGCCGCCTACACTATTATACTGACAAAGATGCAATTGTACAGGTTGCATGGTCACATGGGCCTATGGCCGTGGAGGGTAGTATGATCACAATTAGAGATGAGCGAACCGGGACAACCGAACCCGGTTTCGGTCCGAACTTCCGGAAAAGTTCGGTTCGCAGCGAATCCGAACTTCACCGGGTTCGGCCGAACCCGTTTTGACCGAACCCGGTCAAAAATATTATACAAATCGGCAGCCACTTATCTCTATCAATCACTGATAGAGAAAAGAGGCTGCTTATTAAAAATAAAAAGCATTTCATACGTACCTGGTCGTTGTCTTGCGGACGAGTCCCTCTTCTTCCTCCAGTCCGACCTTCTTTTCTGACACAGCAGCCTGTGATTGGCTGCAGAGGCCTCTACAGCCTGTGGTTGGCTGCAGAGGCCTCTGCAGCCCCTGATTGGCTGCAGAGGCCTCTGCAGCCCGTGATTGGCTGCAGCGCTCACATGGGCTGCATCGTCATCAAGGAATGTCGGGCAGGATGTCGCGAGGGACGCGTCACCAAGGCAACGGCCAGGAGCCCGGACTGGAGGAAGCAGGGAGTTCCCGGTAAGTATGAACGTCTTTTTTTTTTTACAGGTACTCTATATTGTGATCGGTAGTCACTGTCCAGGGTGCTGAAACAGTTACTGCCGATCAGTTAACTCTTTCAGCACCCTGAAGAGTGACTATTTACTGACGTCGCCTAGCAACGCTGCCGGAATGACGGGGGCACACATGTAGCCACCCGTCATTACGGGGCCTCATGCACACGACCGTAAAAACACCAGTTTTTAAGGGTCGTAATTACGACCCGAAATAGCGGGCCCATAGACTTCTGTTAGCCACGGGTACCTTCCCGTTTTCTCACGGGAAGGTGCCCGTGCCGTTAAAAAGATAGAACATGTTCTATTTTTTTATTTTACGGGTCGTGCTCGTAATTACGACTCGTAATTACGAGCACGGCCGGCCACGGGCAGCCGGCCGCTTTTACGAGCCGTGCTGTCATTATAAGGGTATGTTCACACGACAGCGTCCGTTACGGCTGAAATTACGGGGATGTTTCCGCCTGAAAACATCCCCGTAATTTCAGCCGTTACGGCATATGCAGGCGCTTGAACGCCGCGTCCATTACGGACGTAATTGGCGCTGCTATTCATTGGAGTCAATGAATAACGGCTCCAATTACGGCCAAAGAAGTGACGGGTCACTTCTTTGACGCGGGCGTCTATTTACGCGCCGTCATTTGACAGCGGCGCGTAAATTTCGCCTCGTGTGAACAGACAAACGTCTGCCCATTGCTTTCAATGGGCAGATGTTTGTCAGCGCTATCGAGGCACTATTTTTGGACGTAATTCGGGGCAAAAACGCCCGAATTACGTCCGTAATTAGTGCGTGTGAACATACCCTGTGTTCACACGCACTAATTACGGATGTAATTCGGGATTTTTTGCCCCGAATTACGCCCGAAAATACCGCCTCGGTAGCGCTGACAAACATCTGCCCATTGAAAGCAATGGGCAGACGTTTGTCTGTTCACACGAGGCGTATATAAATTTTATAGCAGCACGGCCCGTAAAATAGAAAAATAGAACATGTTCTATTTTTTTAACGGCACGGGCACCTTCCCGTGAGAAAGCGGGAAGGTACCCGTGGGTAACAGAAGTCTATGAGCCCGTTATTGCGGGTCGTAATTACGACCCGCAATAACGGGTGTTTTTACGGTCGTGTGCATAATGGGAGCACGGCTTGGAAAAACGACAGGCTGCCTGTGGCCGGCCGTGCTCATCTCCTGAAATACTCTGTGCTGCCTTAAACTCTGTGGACAGGTCAGGATCCTGTTTCTTTTAAATGCTGCTAGGGAACCCGCTCGATCCACTATATAAGGCTGCGCTACAGTGCAGCATTTAAAAGAAACAGGATCCTGACCTGTCCACAGAGTTTAAGGCAGCACAGAGTATTTCAGGAGATGAGCGTGCGGATCTTGTGCGCAGTGGTGACTTGCCAATCATGTGAAGGTGTTCTTGAGGACAGGAGTGGAGGAGAGGTAACAGACTGAGAGCTACGTAATGGTAAGAGCAGAGTTCACAGCAGCACTGAATCTGCACGCTCATCTCCTGAAATACTCTGTGCTGCCTTAAACTCTATGGACAGGTCAGGATCCTGTTTCTTTTAAATGCTGCACTATAGTGCAGCCTTATATAGTGGATCGAGCGGGTTCCCCAGCAGCATTTAAAAGAAACAGTGTGTGTGTTTGGGTATGTGTCTTTGTCTGTTTTTGTTTTTATATGTGTGTTTGTGTATATGTGTGTTTGTGTATATATGGGTGTGTTTGTATATATGTGTTTGTGTATATATATGTGTGTGTATATATGGGTGTATGTGTATATGTTTGTGTGTGTAGATGTTTGTGTGTGTTTTTGTATATGTGTGTGTTTGTGTATATGGGTGTGTGTTTATGTGTGTGTTTGTGTATATATGGGTGTGTTTGTGTATATATATATGGGTGTATTTGTATATATGTGTGTTTGTGTGTGTGTGTGTTTGTGTGTGTGTGTGTGTGTGCGTGCGTGTATATATGTGTGTAGGTGAGTAGAAGTATTGTTATTGTTCACATTGATAACTGTTTTTTTATGTTGTTGCAGATTTTGATGTACCGATTGGACTACATCTTCGATTCGTTGGACTACTGCGTAGATCTACGTTTTTTCAAATTTTAATAAAATGGTTAACGAGGGTTTTTTTGGGGATTTCTTATTTCAATAAAAAAGAATTGTCTTTGTGGTTTTTTTTTAAACTTTATTAGTGCCTAGATAATGGCTGTTGGCTGATTGACAGCGTCCATTATTAAGGCGGTACTTAGTGTTAGCTGGTGCAGAGGCTAGCACTAACCACCCATTATTACCCCGGTACCCACCACCACCAGGGGTGCCGGGAAGAGCTTGGTACGATCCAGTACCCGACCATCTGTTGTGATGGTCGGGTACTGGGGCGGCCGTAAGCTGGTATTATGAGGCTGGGAAGGGCCAAAAACAGTGGACCTTCCCACCCTTGTAATGCTAGGCTGCTGCTGCTGTGTTGTATCGGGCAGGTTATAAAAATGGGGGGGACCCCACGTGTTTTTTTTTTTTTTGTTTTTTTTTAATTTAACAATAGACGTTGGGTCCCCCACATTTTTAATAACCAGCCATATACAAGGCCGCAGCAGTCTGGCATTACATGGGTGGGAAGGGCCACTGGTTTTGTCCATTCCCAGGCTAATAACACTGTGTTGTATGTGGCTGGTTATGATAAATTGGGTGGAACCCCATGTCTTTTTAAAAAAAAAAAATAATTAAAAAAAAAATGACGTGGGGTCCCCCCCACTTTTATAACCAGCCAGATACAACACAACACAGCAGCAGCAGCAGCAGCAGCCTAGCATTACAAGGGTGGGAAGGTCCACTGGTTTTGGCCCTTCCCAGCCTCATAATACCAGCCTGCGGCCGCCCCAGAGCCCGACCATCACAACAGATGGTCGGGTACTGGATCGTACCTGGCTCTTCCCGGCACCCCTGGTGGTGGTGGGTACCGGGGTAATAATGGTGGTTAGTGTTAGCCTCTGCACCGGCTAACACTAAGCCTCGCCTTAGTAATGGATGTTGTCACTCAGACAGCGGCCATTACTAAAGTGGTAGTAATAAAATTTGAAAAGAAAAAGACAAAGATATAGATAAAATATTTTATTGAAATAAAGCACCCCCAACACAACCCTCATTAACCATTTTATTGTAGAAAAAAAAACCGTCATCGAAGTAGTCCTCGAAACCGACGTAGTCCAAACACCAAACCTGCAAAAAAAAAAAAAAATGAAATAAAACATGTCGTAGGCTTAGATTCAGTTTAATGTGTGATACTGACTGTTATACCATGTATAGAAGCCTGCCACAAAGTTGACTTAGATACAGGGCGCCAGCAGACAGTATCATACATGGCCATACAGACATATATACAAACAAACATACATGCAAACATACATATATACAAACATACACACATACATACATGCAAACTATCATACATACATGCATACACACACACATGAAACCATACATACAAACATGCAAAGATACATACATACATACATATATACAAGCATGCACAAATATACATGCAAACATAAATACATGCAAACATAATTACATACATGCACATTTATATAAACATACATGCAAACATACATGCAAAAATAAAAACATGCAAACATACATGACAACATACATACATATATATATACATGCAAATATACATACAAACATGTATACATACATGACAACATACATACTTGACAACATACATACATACATGCAAATATACATTCATGCAAACATACATAAATGCATGCATACATACATACATGCAAATATATACATGCAAATATACATACAAACATGCACATATATACATACATGACAACATACATACATGACGACATACATACATACATGCAAACATACATACATACATGCAAACATACATAAAATGCAAACATACATACATACATACATTCATGCAAACATACATACATGCAAATATATACATGCAAATATACATGCACATATATACTTACATGCCAACATACATACATACATACATGCAAACATACATACATGCAAATATATACATGCAAATATACATACAAACATACATGCACATATATACATGACAACATACATACATACATACATGACAACATACATTCATGCAAACATACATTCATGCAAACATACATACATACATACAAACATACATTCATGCAAACATACATACATGCAAACATACATGCATGCAAACATGCAAATATATACATGCAAATATACATACAAACATGCACATATATACATACATGCCAACATACATGCAAACATACATGCACATATATACATACATACATACATGACAGCATACAACATACATGCATACATGCAAACATACATACATGCCAAAAAAATAAAAAATACGTTCATACTTACTTTCCTCCTGTCCGGCCTCCAGCGATGACGTTTCATCCATGTCGCCGCTGCAGCCTGTGATTGGCTGCAGAGGCGGTCACGTGGGATGAAGCGTCATCCTGACGTGCGTGACCGCCACTACAGCCTGTGATTGGCTGCAGCGGCGAAAGGGATGAAACGTCATCGCTGGAGGCCGGACAGGAGGAAAGTCAGTACGAACGTATAATTTTTATTTTTTTATTACATTTAAATTGTATTTTCCGCGCGCCGAGCATGTACTGTTAAGGTTGCTGAAAGAGTTAGTGCAGCCCATTAACTCTATCAGCACCCTGGACAGTAGCATGCTCGGCGCACGTAAGTGACAGGTTCGGTCCGAACTAGTTCGGTCCGAATCAAACTTTTTTGTGAAATTCGGCGAACTAGCCGAACCGAACTTTTGAAAAGTTCGCTCATCTCTAATCACAATATATGGATACGTCCAATGGGTGGTTGTTGTCCTCGATGTCCCAACTTCGCCGTATTATGAGGTCCTTTCACGATCACCAATTGGTGGACACCTGGCGGCTCCTACACCCTGCTGATAAGGACTTCTCTTTCTATTCCGCAGCTCACGACACTTACTCAAGAATTTACCTCTTTTTTACTAAACACCACTCTCTCCACTCTTTACGATCTGCTGACATCGATATGATTTCCTTTTCGGACCACGCCCTCATCACCCTGACCCTCTCTCTACACTCCCCTCTTATCCGCCAATCACAGTGGAAATTGAATCCTTCTCTTCTCACGGATTCGGTAGTTATCGCAGACATTCAACGCTCCATAGATCACTATTTTGCAACTAATGCCACGGAGGCCACTAACCCCCGTATCGTTTGGGAGGCCCATAAGTGCGTGATTAGGGGTACGTTTCTCAAACACGGAGTCCGATTGAAGAGGGAACGTGCTACTGTCTGCCTGCTATCGGAGATTGAGCTCCTTGAGATCTCCCATAAAGGCTCCCGTGATCCGGATTGTCAGATTGCCCTCCTCCACAAAAGGGAGGAACTTCAAACCCTTCTGATGTCCAAGGCCAAAGCCACGCTTTCCAAATGTAAACGCCACTATTATGAATACGGCAACAAAAGCAGTAAATCGCTTGCCAGAGCATTGCGCATTCAACAAGCCCAGACCTACATACCCTCTATTATGTCCTCCTCTCAAGCACGTGTCCATTTACCTCTGGATATAGCCTCCACATTTCGGGACTTTTGCGCTTCTCTATATGATGCGGATTCAACCAATCCTTCCACGTCATCCAGAGAATTCAGGTCAAATATCAAAGCTTACATCGCAGACTCCGGCCTCCCCCCTCTATCGGACGATAGTCTCACTGATCTGGAGGAGCCGATCACCCCGCAAGAACTTTCCTACGCTTTAAAACACTCCCGGTCGGGCAAAGCCCCTGGCCCGGATGGATATATGCTCCCATATTATAAAAAATTCCTGTATGCTTTGGGACCGCATTTTCTAGCTTCCTTCAATTCCTTTTCCGCCTCATCTCCTACCCCCCCCCCCTTGACGCTCTTAGGGCACATATTGCGGTGATTCCTAAGCCAGGTAAAGACCCCTCACAATGTGCCAGCTACAGACCAATCTCCCTCCTTAACACTGACATAAAATTGTTTGCTAAGATTCTGGCTGTACGTCTTGCACCGCTGCTTGGGGATGTTGTTCACGCGGATCAGGCGGGTTTCATGGTAGGCAGAGAAGCACGGGACAACACGACTAAAGCCATCAACCTTATTCACAAAGCCAAGATATCCAATACACCACTTATTCTCCTGTCTACAGACGCTGAAAAAGCGTTTGACAGAGTCAATTGGACTTTTATGGAAGAAACCCTTCTCCGTCTTGGCCTCAGATCCCATATGATGGGCTGGATAATGTCTCTGTATTCATGCCCGTCTGCTAGAGTCCGTGTGAGTGGAATCCTTTCGGAGGGGTTTTCTATTCATAATGGCACCAGACAGGGGTGCCCCCTGTCTCCCCTGATCTTTGTGCTGACTTTGAAGCCATTTCTCCGTCACGTTCGCGCTAATCCTGACATTATGGGTTTGGAGACGGATGCCACAGTCAACAAGGTAGCAGCCTATGCTGATGATCTACTCTTCTTCTTGACTAACCCGACCGTCTCCCTTACGAATCTCATGCGGGAATTTCAGCGCTTTTCCAAATTATCCAATTTCAAGATAAACTTTTCTAAATCAGAAGCACTGAGCATTTCCCTTCCTCCCCACCTCCTGACGACCTTGAAACATTCTTTTAGTTTTAAGTGGACTCCGATAGCCTTTAAATACCATGGTGTCCGTATTTCACCAGACCTGAAGGATCTTTTTCATCTGAACTTTCCTCCCCTCCTCGCTGACATTAAGGTGGACTGCGCCAGGTGGTCTAAAGGCACTTTTACATGGATGGACTGGTGCACTATCTTCAAAATGAACGCGCTTCCAAGAATCCTCTATCTTTTCCAGACCCTTCCCATAGCTATTCCTATGCAATTCTTTAAAGCGGTCAATTCTCTCCAGATTACCTTCGTGTGGAGTGGTAAAACTCCTCGACTCTCACGCACACTTCTCTGTCGGTCTAGGGACTCAGGAGGGCTGGCACTTCCTGACGTCCACTCTTATTACATTGCATCTCATCTTTCTCGGGTAGTTCACTGGTGCAGACATGCGGTTTTTAAACCTTGGGTGGGCCTGGAGCAGAGTTTCTCATCTACGCCCCTGATGGTTATCCCTTGGCTGCACCATAGCCAACTCAAACATCTACGTCATCACCCCACTATTGGCCCAACACTAATGTGCTGCTCCCTTACTTCAGTAAGAACTTCCCTCTTCCCATTACATTCCCCAATGTATCCCATATTGGGCAACCCCTCTTTTTCCACCGGTATGACTGACCCAGTCTTTCGTTCATGGCAGACCTCTGGGTGGTTTTGAGCAGCTCAGTTTCTGAACGGCACTGCGTGGCTTTCCGTTTCGGATATGGCTCAGGTCCCTGACCTCCCCCATTAGGACATTGGCGATCCCTTCAACTCCGACACTTTTGCTCTTCTATTTCACCTCCTGCTTCCTATCAAATGGACAGGACTCCTCTGGAGGACCTTTGTGCTGGTTCTGACTTGACTAGGCACACATTATCCACAATCTACAAACTTCTTATAGACCCCCCTGATCTACCCCTCCCCGTCTATCTTTCTAAATGGGAGGTTGACCTGGATATCTCCTTCTCTCTCACACAAAGCAAACGTATTCTCACTATGGCCCACAAGACCTCGATTAGCTCACGATATCAAGAAGCGGGCTTCAAATTGCTGTCTCGCTGGTATAGGACCCCAGCCCGTTTACACCACATCTTCCCTACAGCATCCCCTTTGTGCTGGAGATGTGGATGGGAAAATGGTACCCTCCTCCACACCTTTTGGTCATGCACCCTTCTTACCCTATTTTGGGAAGGCGCCAAATGGGTGATAATTGAGGTCACAGGCAGAGACATAACCTTGGACGCGGCCCTCTACCTTCTTCATCACTGCGACGTTCCGGTGAATGTATATAAGCGCTCCCTGCTTCACTTTTTAGTGGTGGCAGCACGGCATTGTATCACACTATGATGGAAAGATCCCTCTCCTCCTACATTGTCCCTCTGGGTTTTACAGGTCAACGACCTTATGCATATGCAGGACTTGACCTCCGTCATTTTCGACTCGAACACCAAGTTCTGCCAAACTTGGACTCCATGGATTGCTTTTCAGGACTCATACTCCTACAAAGACATTGTGCAAGAGCTACATTTATCTAGGCAGCCTGATTAGCGAGAAGCCCCCCCCCCTCCCCTGCATATTCTCTTCTGACCTTCACTCCCCTTCTTGATCTTCTCTAAATATCTGTCCTTCCTCTCTTTGTCCTTCAGTATGGACATCTGAACCAGACCTCCGCGGTGGAGGCCTGCTTTCACTCAGCAATCATTCCCATATAGGGAACTATTCTTACATAATATCAGTGTATATGTATGTGTATGCTGCATTTACATTTTCTGGTGGTTTCTGTATTTTTTCTGTATTCTGTCAGCTGTACCCCATATGTTACAAAATGGACCTCTTCGGTCATCAAAATAAAGAATTTAAAAAAAATTAAGTTCTTGTTAGCCATTACAGCAGCCCGTAGAGTAAGGGAGATTCACGCCCTCTCTGCTTTTCCTCCATGAACTCTACTATTAGCTGACCGGGTCATCTTAAAAACCTTACCGGGGTTTCTTCCTAAAGTGGTCTCTCAGTTTCATCTAGACCAAGAAATTGTTCTTCCCTCTTTTTGTAATTCCCCGAAAAATCAGAGGGAACAGCAGTTTAACTACCTGGTGGTAAGGAGGTGCCTAGGCCAATACCTACAAATCACTAAAGATTTAAGAACCTCAGTAAATTTGTTTGTCCAGTTCCAGGGTCCCAACAAGGGTTCGGCAGCCAGTGGATCCACTATAGCGAGATGGATTAAACATGCTATACATTTAGCCTATGTAAGTCAGAATCTCCAGCCTCCAGAGTTCTTCGGAGCCCTCTCCACCAGGGCTTTGTCCACTTCCTGGGCTGAGAGAGCAGTGGCATTCTTAGATCAGATATGCAAGGCTGCTAAATGGAGCTCTCCTCACACCTTCCTCAAGCATTACCGATTACAACTGCATACAGCCTCTGACTTGGCCTTTGGTAGAAAGATACTACAAGGTGTGGTCCCACCCTAAATATTGACTTTTATTGTACATCTCCAGGGGTGCTGTCATAGGTGAAAGGGTAAAAGATTGATTACCGGTAATCAGTTTTTCATGAACCTATGACAGCACCCATCTGTTACCCTCCCTAATTATTGTAGCGCATTGTCCTCATAAGGTTGAGTGCCAACATGAATACAAAAGCATTCGTTGTAAATACTGTATATAAGAAGGTGTGAGGTAATTTCACTTGGGTGGCGCAAAAAAAAAAAATAATTATATATAAAATAAACTAATTCTCATCCTGAGTTCCTAAGACGAGGTGTGTCCTTTCTTATATCCTCAGGCTTCCTGTCCAGTGAATGGGATGCTGTCATAGGTTCATGAAAAACCGATTACCGGTAAGTAATCAATCTTTGTCTAACTCCAGGGCATCCTTTCTATGAACTGGAGCCCAGAACTGAACTGCATATTCTAGATGAGGCCTCACTAATACTTTGTAAAGTGGTAATATTATATCCCTGTCCCGCGAGTCCATGCCTCTCTTAATACACGACAATATGCTGGCCTTTGAAGCAGCTGATTGACATTGCATGCTGTTATTTAGTTTATGATCTACAAGTACACCCAGATCCTTCTCAACAAGTGAATCCACCAGTATAGGTCCCACTAGGACACATGATGCATGCAGAATGTTGATACCCAGATGCATAACTTTACATTTATCTACATTAAACTTAATTTGCCAAGTGTGTTCACGTGTGAACACGTGTGTTCAAATCAGCTTGCAATTTACGAACATCTTCCATAGACTGAACAATACTACATAGCTAGGTGTCTTCTGCAAAAATAGAAATAGTACTTTTAATCCCATCCTCTATATCATTAATAAATAAGTTGAATAATAGTGGTCCCAGCACGGAATCCTGGGGTACACCATTTATAACCAGAGACCATTCAGAGTAGGAATCATTTACCACAACTCTGGATACAGTCCTTGAGCCAATTCTCAATCCGGTTACAAACTATACTTTCTAAACCTATAGTCCTTAATTTGTACCCATTAGACATCTATGAGGGACAGTGTCAAATGCCTTTGCAAAGTCCAAAAACACTATATCCACAGCGGCCCCTCTGTCTAGGCTTCTGCTCACCTCTTCATAAAAACAAATCAGATTGGTTTGACAACTTCTGTCTTTTGTAAAACCGTACTGGCTGTCACTTATAATACTATTTTTTTGTCACATAATCCTGTATATAGTCGCTCAATAGCCCCTCAAACATTTTCCCCACGATGGATGTTAAGCTTACTGGTCTATAATTAACCGAGGAAGACCTAGAGACCTTTTTGAAAATAGGCGCCACATTTGCCCTGCGCCAGTCCCTTTGCACTATACCAGTGACTAGAGAATCTCTAAATATAATGAAGAGAGGGATAGAGATAACTGAACTAAGCTCTTTAAGAACTCTAGGGTTTAACCCATCTGGTCCCGGGGCCTTTTGTACATTTATTTTATTTAACTTCGCTTGGACCAGATCTACATTCAGCCAATTCAGTATATCAACTCATATATTAACACTGGCACCGGCTACATCCGCTGCTCTTTCTTCTGTTGTATATACAGAGCTAAAGAACCCATTTAGTAACTCTGCCTTCTCTTGATCCCCAGTGATCAACACCCATTATCACTATTTAGGGGTCCTACATGTTCAGACCTTGGCTTTTTTGCTTTTACATACTTGAAGAACTTTACGGGATTTGTTTTACTATCCTTGGCCACCTGCTTTTCATTTTGTATTTTTGCGGATTTTATTACCTTTTTACAGATTGTATTAAGCTCTTTATAATTACCAAAGTCTAGAGCAGTACCCTCAGTTTTGTGTTTTTCAAATAGCATTTTTTTGTCATATTGCCCTTTTTACAGAAGGTGTAAGCCATGTGGGGTTTAATTTTAGTCCTTTATACTTGTTACCTATAGGAATAAATTTGCACTATAATTACCCAAAGTAGATTTTAAAATCTCCCCTTTATCATTTGTACCATTATTTGACATTTAGTTCTTCCCAGTCTATGTCCTGAATTGCATCCCTCAATTGGCATTCTTAAAATTAAGGGTTTTTGCCCTCCCGGCCTGCATTTGTATTTTACAGTATAGGTAAAATGGAACTATATTGTGATCACTGTTACCGAGGTTTTCACGAACATTGACATTCCCAATTATCTCTGCATTATTAGAAATAACCAGTGTAAAGGGAAGTGTTTTATATATTTATATCTATGTACATGTGAGTGTAGATATATATATTTGTCCCTCCAGAAAGGTGTATATTCCTACCCTCCCCTCACCAGGTAATGGAAGCCATAAGCAGTGGACAAATCCTGTATTTCCAGGAAGCAGGAAGTTCCAACTGATTGCCCCCCTCGCCAGGTAATGAGATTCCATGTGGGGAGCCATAAACCCATGTCCCCCTTGCACGTG
Source organism: Rhinoderma darwinii (assembly GCF_050947455.1). NCBI lineage: Eukaryota > Metazoa > Chordata > Amphibia > Anura > Rhinodermatidae > Rhinoderma > Rhinoderma darwinii. The sequence continues at coordinate 176,195,702 of NC_134690.1, forward strand.
CATGAGCATGTGATGTCACACAGATGTGCACGGACAAGGTATTAGAGGGTCAACTGTTCCACACTCAGCCTCTTGTTCCTGCCTCCCTCATGAGAGACCAACTCACCAACTATGGACCACATGAACCGGTATCCACGTGTAGCAGCAGCTACACGTAATCCTCTCCCCCTCCTTACTTCAACCCTTTACCTGCATATCCCCTTGTACCTGTACATCCCCTGCTACCTGGTTAACCCTTTCCCTCCATTTACCTGCTATCCCCTGGTACACAGCAACCCATTCCACTTGGTAACCCTTTATCCTCCTTATTCCGTGTTAACCCTTTAGTGCACAGGGACAGTTATTGCTAGGAGGGAGTGGGACAGAAACAGTGAGCATGTGTATTGTATTGTAACTGTATTCATATGTATGTTTAGGTAAGTGGGTGGTGGTATAACAGGATTGTGATACCGTGTTTATACTGTACTACATATAGTGTGAGTATACTCAGTATATATTAACTTGTTATATGTATTGGGGTATACTGATACTATACTGTGATCAGTTACTGTCCTGTGTTTGGTGTATTTTATATGTGTAAGCGTGATTTATTGTTAGTACTAAATATTACCCCTTTATTTACTATACAATTGTATTTTCTCAGTCGTATACACTTACATAGCAGCAAAGCAAGTAGACTAACTTTTAATACAAGAAAAAGGTAGGGGAACTAGGCATAACCCTAGTAACCAAGATAATAAAGGAGGTAGTAATAGTGGGTGACACGAGTGAGTGAACCCCATTATTAGACCAACCCTTTAACAACCAGATCCAACAGAGCTTCACGTCTATTTTGGTCTTCCACAAACTGGCCCATAACATTTTTCTGCAACAGGTTGAGGAAATTTCTCCCCTTTGCTGTCGAAGCCGAACCATGACACCAATTAATATCCCTGTAATTAAAATCTCCCATTATCACTACAGTACCAGCCTGTGCAGCCCGCTCCATCTGTTTATATAGGCGGGCCTTCCATCTCCTCAGTTATATTGGGGGGTCTATAGATTACAACAAAAGTAATTTTTTCAGTGTTTACCTCCCTTTGTAATTCCACACACAAGGTTTCAACCTCCTCACAATCTTCACACAATATTGTCTCTTTCACACTCCTTCATGTCACTTCCCACATACAGACATAAACCACTGCCTTTCCTATTTGTCCTGTCTTTCCGAAACCGTGTAAAACCCTGTAGATTTACAGCCCAGTCGTGTGAAGAGTTTAGCCATGTTTCAGCAACACCAACTATATCTATATGCTCCTCCAGTCCCAAGGCCTCCAGCTCCCCCATTTTGCTTGCTAGACTTCTGGCATTTGCGAACATACACTTTAAAGGGAAATTGGTCACCAGCATTTCACCTATTAAACCAGAACTACCTGGTGGTAGTGGGTGAAAAATGATTTCTATAGAACCTATAATTGTCTTCTTAGTCAGCTCTGTACCTTTTTAGTATTCAGTTTTTTTGTGTTTCCACGCCGTATGTGAATGAGCATAAGAGTCATATCTTCGTTTGAAAAGAGTCAAACCTTCATTCTGAGTTTACCCCACCTCCTTACTTTTGATTGACAGCTCCTCGCCTCCCCCCAGCACACAAAATCCTGTGCTTGGGCATTGATGTCCTGTTCTGGTGTGTGTACACAAAGGGACACCGGATTATTACGATAAAAGGCACAAAATGTTTGCAGACCGTTATTTACAGTTGGAGGATGGAGGAGGAGTTTAGGAGAGGGAATAACAGTAATGAACTTTTGATAGCAGCGGCCAGAGAGGGATAAGTAAAGTTCAATAGGTGAAATGCTGGTGACAGGTTCCCTTTAACTTGCCTTTCAATTTTTCTCTTTCAGTATCAGAAATGTGAGTTAACATTATTTGGCCATTTTTGTTTTCATTGCTGTCCTGTAACAAAAGGAACTCCCTATCCTGTTGTCTATTTCTCCTCCCACCAATTTAGTCTGACCCCTGTCTAACCTAACTACCCCTTTATTTTCTACATTGACCTCCCTCCTCGGCCCTAGTTTAAATACTCCGCCACCCCAGCTAGTATTCTCTCCCCCAGCACAGCGGTCCCCCTTCCATTTAGGTGCAAATCATCTGCAGAATAAAGTTTGTACCCAATGAAGTCAACCCAGTGCTCTAGGAACCCAAAGCCTTCTCTACACCAATATTTAAGCCATGCATTTAACTCCCTGAGCTCCCACGGTCTTTCCTGTGATGCACATGGCACAGGCAGTAATCCTGAGAATACTACCTTGGAAGTCCTTTCCTTCTGCTTGTAACCTAGTTCTTTAAAAATTTTCTTAAGGCTCCTCCACCTACCATTTATTCTATCTTTTGTTCCCACATGCACCACGCCAGCTGCATCATCACCAACCCCTCCCAGTAAATGATCCACCCGTTCCACCACATGCCGAACCCTGACACCAGGGAGACAGCAAACCATTCGGTTGAGGCGGTCTTGGTGACAAATTATTCCATCCGTCTTCCTAATTATAGAATCCCCTATAACTACCAATTGCCTGCATTACCATCCCGCCAACTACTAGCTGGGCTGTTCTCCCGGCTGTTAGGGAGATCAGTATCCTCTAGGTCTGCAATTTATAGGACCGACACCCTCGCATCATCACCCAACTTGGCAATTTTGCTTGGAATATCAGAAAAAGGATTGGCCTTCCTTTTCTTGGACCCCTTTCTACAGCCCCTAACTACATTAACCCAGTTACTTGCCTGTTGGGAAATAACCTTTAACTAGTTAGAAGACCAGGAACAGCGCAATCGCTGTTCCTGGCCGTTAGAGCAGTGTGTCAGATGTAAAACACAGCTGACATCTGCAGTGTATTGAGCGGGCTCCGCGCTTTAAGGAAGCGGTTAGGGGGGTCTGGCGAAGTCTGGCCCCTTAACTGCCGACTATGACACAAGGACTTTTTAGCAAGATTTAATCTTGCTAAAAAGTGCGTCTTCTAGTCCGAAAAATATGGTAAGTCTGGGTTCCTCCGTTAAATAATCATTCCCTTTAAAGAAGTCAGCATTCTTTTCCTTCGACCTCCATCTTGACGCTCAGGACTTTGCAAACAGGCAGTATGCCCATGTCCGGCTGCTGCATTTGAGTCTTTGGCTCTGCTGCCTTGCCCACTGCAGTCTTCTTCTGGCACCAATCCCACACTTGACCTAGTCCTGCGGCGGACGTTCCTAGGGCTGGGCAAGCCTTATAGGAGGAGTATCCAATCCACATAGCAAGTAACCTGACTGCACATGCGCTCTTAAATTATGCAGAAATAAAGTCACTTACATCTGCTAGTTAATGTTTATTCCCTTACCAGTCTTCCTGTGTAAATACCAGCCGAGCCAGTGGAGTACCGGCCTGGTGGAAACACTACGTAGAGAGCACTACAGTACTGTTCTTTTTACTATTCCAATAATCCAGCATGCTTGGGCCCACCCAGACAACAAGTTATCAAATATGTCAGACTATTAGACTGAAAAAACAAACACACATACAAAGTATATACCGTAATTTTCGGACTGGACCATAAGACGCACCCTAATTTTAGTTGAAAGAAAATAAAAAAAATGTCACACTTATGGGGAGAGGGTACTTGTACCTTGTTACACTTGCTCTCCTTGTCTGTAGCTTGCTGTCTGTTAATGGGGAGCAGCAATATGTTGTCCGGTAATGGCTGCTTCCTATTGTTATGCAGTCAGGCTAATCAGGAAAGGTTGTAGGGTAGAACAGAGAAAGGGGTTTGCTTTTATTATATTTTGATTGACAGAGAGCAAAGCCCATCTCTGCCTCTGTGTGGTACACTCCAAGCTCCTCCAACTGTGTTGTCCTTAAGACAGGGCCAGGGTAGTGGCTGTGAGAAGATGAGTTAACAGACCTAAGCAGCTACTGCAGAGCGACCCCTTCTGACCTCTGTCCCATCCCCTCCCCTAGCCATCACACTGCCAGTATCATTCAAAATACAGAAAGTTTTAAACTCTGTATACAGACTCCGGACACTGCACTGAAGTGAGCGATCCCCCCTGACCCCAGCCTCCATGCTGCCGACCAGGGGCGTAATTAGGAAAGATTGGGCCTCATAGCAAACTTTAGACAGGGCCCCTCTCCTCTGGGTACCATACAGCCCCCCCTTGTAGCGCCACACAGAGCCCCTATAGATAGCGCCACACAGAGCCCCCTGTAGATAGCACCATACACCCCCCCTGTAGATAGCGTTATATAGCCCCCCGTAGATAGTGCCACACAGCCCCCCTGTAGATAGCGTCATATAGCCCCCCCGTAGAGAGCGCCATACAGCCCACTGTAGAATGCCATACAGCCTACTGTAGAATGCCATACAGCCCCTCCCTGTATACAGCGCCATAGAGCCCCTCCCTGTATATAGCGCCATACAGCCCCTCCCGGTATATAGCGCCATACAGCCCCTCCCTGTATATAGCGCCATAAGCCCCCCTGTAGATCTAGTTATACAGGCCCCCTGTAGATCTAGTCATACAGTCCCCCTGTAGATCTAGTCATACAGGCCCCCTGTAGATCTAGTCATACAGGCCCCCTGTAGATCTAGTCATACAGGCCCCCCTGTAGATCTAGTCATACAGCCCCCCTGTAGATCTAGTCATACAGCCCCCTGTAGATCTAGTCATACTGCCCCCCTGTAGATCTAGTCATACAGCCCCCCTGTAGATCTAGTCATACAGCCCCCTGTAGATCTAGTCATACAGCCCCCTGTAGATCGCGCCATACGGCCCCCTCCCTGTGGATCGCGCCATACGGCCCCCTCCCTGTGGATCGCGCCATACGGCCCCCTCCCTGTGGATCGCGCCATACGGCCCCCTCCCTGTGGATCGCGCCATACGGCCCCCTCCCTGTGGTTCGCGCCATACGGCCCCCTCCCTGTAGATCGCGCCATACGGCCCCCTCATTCCGGTCACTTGCTCACATTGTGAATCTGTGTAGACGATTCATAGTGTGAGCGAGTAAGAGAAATGAAGGGGAAGCAGCTCTCGTACGAGCGCTGCGGCCCCTTCAAAACAGCTGACAGGTTGGGGTCCAACTCCCGGGACCCACCAATCCGCTATTGATGGCCTATCCTGAGGATAGGCCATCAATGTTTAGGGACTGGACAACCCCTTTAAGCCTACGATGTAGCAGGCTTAGAGGGCCCATGAGACAGGATCACAGATTGTGTGATGCTGTCTGCTGGGCCCTGTATCTAAGCCAATCACCTGGTAGGCTTAGATACATGGCCCATGTGTGATACTGTCTGATGGGCCCTGTATATAAGCATCTTACATAACCACATGGTAAGCTTAGATACGGGGCCCATATGTGAAACTGTCTGATAGGCCCTGTATATGAGCCTACGACATGGTAGGCTTAGATGCAAGGCTCCAGCAGACCGTAATCTTATGCTGTATAAGATTACTGTCTGCTGGACCCTGTATCTAAGCCTACCTTGTGGTAGTCTTAGATACAGGGTCCAACAGAAAGTATCACACGTGGGTCCTGTTTCTAAGCCTAACACGTGTTACTAATAATTTTTGTTGTTTGTGGTTTTTTACAGGTTCGGTCGTTGGATTACATCAGATTTGAGGACTACTTCGATGGTGGCTTTTTTTATTATCAAAATGTTTAATGAGGGTTGTGTGGGGTTTTTTTTTATTTCAATAAAATACTTTTTCTATGTCTGTGTTTTTTTTAAACTATATTACTACTGCCTTAGTAATGGCCGCTGGCTGATTGACCGAGTCCATTACTAATGCAGGGCTTAGTGTTAGCCGGCGCAGAGGCTAACACTAACCCCCATTATTACCCCGGTACCCCCCGCCACTAGGGATGCTGGGAAGAGCCAGGTATGATCCAGTACCCGACCATCTGTAGTGATGGACGGGTAATGGGGCGGCCACAGGCTGGTATTATCAGGCTGGGAAAGGTCAGAAACAGCGGCCCTTTCCTCCCCTGGTAACGCTAGCCTGCTGCTGCTTTATTGTATCTGGCTGGGTATGAAAAATGTGGGGGACCACACGTAATTTTTTTTAAAAAATACAATAAGTGGAAAGAACGATGTGGGGTCCCCCCCCAATTTTCATAACCAACCAGATACAACACAGCAGCAGCAGCCGCCTAGCATTACTACGGTGGGGAGGGCCACAGTTTTTGGCCTTCCCCACCCTAATACTACCAGCCTGCGGCGGCCCCGGTGCTCGACCATCACTACAGATGGTCGGGTACTGGTTTGTACCCGGCTCTTCCCAGTACCCCTGGTGGCAGTGGGTGCCGGGGTAATAATGGGGGTTAGTGTTTGCCTCAGCACCTGGTAACATTAAGCCCCGCCTTAGTAATGGACGTCGTCAATCAGCCAGCAGCCATTGCTAAGGCGGTAATAATAAAGTTTAAAAAAATACAAAGACATAGAAAAAATATTTTATTGAAATAAAAAAACCACACAACCCTCATCAACCATTTGATTGAGAATAAAAAAATGCTGTCATTGAAGTAGTCCTCAAACCCGACGTAGTCCAACAACCGAACCTGTAAAAAAAACACAAGAAAATAATTAGTAACACAAAAAAGCAAAACAATTATACTTATTTTTCCTGGTCCGGCGCTGGAGTTGCAATGTCAGCGAGCTGGGCCCTATATCTAATCGTATCATGTGTGATACTGTCTTCTGAGCCACTGTATCTAAACGGATCATGTGTGATACTGTCTGCTGAGCCCCTGTATCTAATCGTATCTGTAAAGGATCTGCCAGACACAGCTTCTGTGTCGACGCCCATGGGTAATCAGTCTGTACCTGCTCCTAGGTCTGATAGAGTGACTCGATCTGCTACCACTCAGGCTGGTAGGCTCAGTAGTGGGAGAACCTATCACACCCTGGCCAGACGGTTCTAGCTCCCGCCCTCGGTCTATTTATACCCTCATTTCATGCTTGTCTGTGCCTGTGATTCTTTCCTGTTTCCTGGCTCTGCTGCTCCTGCTATTATTATTGACCTTGCTTCATTTTGACCCTGGCTTTACTGACTACGCTCCTGCTCTGCGTTTGGTACCTTGTACACTCCTGGTTTGACTCGGCTCGTTCACTACTCCTGTTGCTCACGGTGTTGCCGTGGCAATTGCCCCATTTCCCTTAGCTTCTGTGTACCCTTGTCTGTCTTACTCATATTGAGCGTAGGGACCGTCGCCTAGGACAGGCCATGCAAGTAGGCAGGGACTGAGTGGCGGGTAGATTAGGGCTCACCTGTCTGTCTCCCTACCCCGTCATTACATAATCACAGGCCCATATACCTTTTCTACCCTGGTCCCTGACACTACTATGGACCCCCTTGAGACCCTGGCTCAGCAAATGCAGGGCCTTTCCCTACAGGTCCAAGCCCTGGCTCAGAGGGGCAACCAGTGTGATGCTACCCTGGTAGTGCCCCCCACCTCACCTCTTGAACCCCACCTCAAGTTGCCTGACCGGTTCTCAGGGGACCGGAAGACTTTTTTATCCTTTCGGGAGAGTTGTAGGCTCTATTTCCATCTAAGGCCCCACTCCTCAGGTTCTGAGAGCCAGCGAGTGGGTATAATTATGTCCCGGCTCCAGGACGGGCCCCAAGAATGGGCCTTCTTGGCTCCTGACGACCCTGATCTTTCCTCTGTTGATCTTTTTTTTTTCTGCTCTCGGGCTCATATATGACGAGACTGACAAGACTGCCTTTGCCAAGAGTCAGCTGGTGACCGTACGTCAGGGTAAGAGACCCGTTGAGGAGTACTGTTCTGACTTTAGGAAGTGATGTGTAGCTTCTCGGGGGAATGACCCTGTCTTGAGGTGCCAGTTTAGATTGGGTCTGTCAAACACCCTGAAAGACCTGTTAGTTAGCTATCCCTCTTCAGACTCTCTAGATCAGGTTATGGCTTTAGCGGTACGTCTTGACCGACGTCTCAGGGAACGACGACTTGAACGTTTTTGTGCTTTCTCCTCTGGCTCCCCCATGATGGCTCCCGAGGTTCCATTGCTTCGTTCTGCCACGGAAAACTCGGATGAACCAATGCAACTCGGGGCCTCCGTGTCTCCCCAACAATGTAGAGAGCTCCGCAGGAAGAATGGTCTCTGCTTCTACTGTGGGGATGACAAGCATCAAGTGAACAACTGTCCTAGGCGTAAGAATAAGCAGCCGGAAGAACTTCCGTGCCTAAGTGATCATCAGGGAGGTCACTTGGGCGCACAGGTATTTCCCGTAAATATGAAACCTAATAAGATCTTTCTTCCCTTTCAGGTCTCTTTTGAGGGTAGGTCTGCTACCGGCAGTGCCTTCGTGGATTCAGGGTCTTCTGCTAATATTATGTCTGTGGAATTTGCTATGTCTCTAGCTAATCCATTGATTGATTTGCCTAAATCTGTCCCGGTAGTGGATATCGACTCCACTCCACTTGCTAATGGTTATTTTATGCAGCATACCCCTGTTTTTTAACTCATTGTTGGCTCCATGCTTTTGAAGCAAGGTCAATAATAATAGTCGTAGCAGCAGAGCCAGGAAACGGGAAAGAATCACAGGCACAGACAAGCAGGAAATGAGTGTATAAATAGACCGAGGGTGGGAGCTAGAACCGTCTGGCCCGGCTGTGATAGGTTCTCCCACTCCTGAGCCTACCAGCCTGAGTGGTAGCAGATCGAGTCAATCTATCAGACCTAGGAGCAGGTGCAGACTGATTACCCACGGGCGTCGACACAGAAGCTGTGTCTGGCAGATCCTTTACAGTACCCCCCCCTTTTATGAGGGGCCACTGGACCCTTTCTAGGTGGACCTGGCTTATTGGGGAACCGAAGATGCAACCTTCTGAGCAATACCCCAGCGTGAACATCCCGGGCGGGTACCCAAGTCCTCTCCTCAGGCCCGTATCCTCTCCAATGGACCAGGTACTGGAGGGAGCCTTGGACCAATCTTGGCCACCTCGAATTCTACCCCTTCAGGGGTGAGAACAGGGACCGGAGGTTTCCTCGAGGGAGCCAAGGACGGGGAGCAGCGTTTAAGGAGGGAGGCATGAAACACGTGGTGTACTCGAAAAGACGGGGGTAACTCCAGTCGGAAGGAGACAGGGTTAAGGACTTCAATGACCTTGTACGGCCCTATATACCGGGGAGCAAATTTTTTGGACGCGACTTTAAGGCGCACATTTTTTGAAGACCGCCACACCAGATCCTCGACCACAAACAAGGGGTTAGCAGAATGTCTTCTATCTGCCTGAGTCTTTTGTATGCTCTGCGACGCCTCTAGATTTTTCTGAACCTGGGCCCAGACTGTGCACAGTTCTCGATGAACGACATCTACCTCGGGATTGTTGGAACCACCAGGTGAAACGGAAGAGAACCGTGGATTAAACCCAAAATTACAGAAAAAGGAGGAGACCCCTGACAAATTAATGACCCGGTTATTAAGGGAAAATTCGGCGAGGGAAATGAAGGAGACCCAATCATATTGACAGTCAGAGATAAAACACCTTCAATATGGTTTCTGATAGAGGGGTACAATTTGTTTCATTGTTTTGGAGAGCTTTCTGTAAAAAGTTGGAGATTGATCTGTCCTTCTCCTCGGCCTTCCATCCTGAAACTAATGGCCAAACCGAGAGGACTAATCAGTCTCTAGAACAATATTTAAGGTGTTTTATCTCTGACTGTCAATATGATTGAGTCTCCTTAATTTCCCTCACCGAGTACACTCCTGGTTTGACTCGGCTCGGTCACTACTCCTGTTGCTCATGGTGTTGCCGTGGGCAACTGCCCCATTTCCCTTAGCTACTGTGTACCCTTGTCTGTTTGTCCCTACGCTCAATATGAGTAAAACAGACAGTCACCCAGTTGTACGCCCTTGCCTAGGACGGGCCGTGCAAGTAGGCAGGGACTGAGTGGCGGGTAGATTAGGGCTCACCTGTCTGTCTCCCTACCCCGTCACTACAGTATCCATAGTTTATAGGGTCGTAGTGCTATAGATATGCTGTGTGTTATACACACACATTTTTTTTGGAGGGACACATATGTATTGGGGCTATTTCCCCTGACGTTTTAAGTCCTTAGTGACGCCCCTGGCTGCTAGTGCTGTATTGTTGGGTCACTTAGGAGACTCATCGATGCAACTGAAAGCTGCGGGCCATCGGCCATTAGAAGTTTGCAGGGGGGCCCAATAAGAACTTTTGCATCGGGGCCCATGAGCCTTTAGCTACGCCCCTGCACATATATGTGTGTGTGTGTATATATATATATATATATATATATACACACACATATGGAACGCACACACACACCCACCTCTCGTTGCTGCACAGGTTTCTTGCAGGATGGGCTGTGGGTGGATCTTCCTCCTCTGCTCTGCCTCTGCTTCCTCCATTTGTGTAACAAGGAGCAGAGAAAATAGAGTTTCCGTGGCCTGCACAATGGCGCCCCCCACATGCTGGGAGACTGCAGCGCCCTGTGCACCGGCACATATCGCACACCCCTAAGGCCGGCCCTGGATCACACATGTATCCCCTATACTGTGGATAGGGATACATGTGTTTTGTGGGACAAGCCCTTTAATGGCAGAGCAGGGAGATACCTCCCTGCTCTGCTGTAGATTCTAGTAGCGTCGCTACTGCCGTAGCAGCCATAGCGGCTGCTAGTGGAGCCTCCGGCCATGTGGGGGCACGGGCCCCCTCATGCCACGAGCCCCGTAGAAGCCGCTATGGCTGTTACAGCTGTAGTTACGCCACTGCTGCCAACGCTACAGACAGCAGAAGCACGGCAGCCGACTGGACACAGATAGATGCATAGACCTACGGAAGACATTCCAAGCTGCAATAAACCCTCCTGTACTCCCCTGCTGCATAAATATTACTAGAATACATCTTTAAAGAAGGTACCTTCACTCCATAAGACGCAGTCAAATTTAAGCCCATTTTTATGGGGCTAAAAACTGCTTCTTATAGTCAGAAAAATACGGTACTCAACTGCAGGTGAAACCTAATAAAGAAAAGATGTGCATAAAACTAATGCACTTATCTATGTAGTTCCCATGGAGGGACCTACAATAACTGCTACAGGCCTCTCACCTAACGCAAAAACATTTATGCCTGGACCTTGGTATCCGTGTGCAAGGGGGTGATACTGCCCTGTTTAAATTGAACTGTCTTTCCTGTGCATCTTTCATGTTGGTTGGTACTTTCATCCTATGTTATTTAGTATATGCCTGCCATGTTATTAGCAGCCACTAGGTGTCACTGCAGGACCAGTGGCTTAAGATATAGAGCTGTTGGGCAGGACTGGGGGTGCTGTGGAAAAATACAGATGTGTGGAGAGAGGAGGCTCGGGGGAGGACGCTGAGAGGAGCCAGAACCATTAGGAGTGGGGATCAGCTCTGCAGCAGAGGATTGGTGAGAGAGATAAAGCCACCCCAGAGAAGGTGCCAATAGGAAAAAGCTGAACAGGGAGAGGAGCCATGGAACTGGCCAGCACCTCCGATTAGTGCCCTGTGTAACCTGGTGCCCACACTGTTAATGGCGTCTGTGTGAGATCTGTTACTGCTGAGATATACTTCAGATCACACTAATCTTTGTGGCTATTAATAGAACACACAGTTCTCTGAAGTGAAGGAGAGTGGGCTGTGATTGGACTGGTGCCTGTGTAAGGCACAGAGCAGAAGATAAGTTAACACTGGGAAGTGAAGTTAGAGTGACGCAAAAAGTTGAAGTTATACTTGTTGTACCATAAACATTTAAGTAAACGCATTAGAAACAACTTCAAGTGGTGTCAGTGTTTATTTGCGGACCCCGCTACAAAATTGGCGTAGTCAGCAGGATCCAAACACAATGCCGAAGAAATGGAAACAGCCAGTAGTAGCAGTGGAGCCCCGCACCAGCCACTGTCGTGATTCCTATGGGAGCTGCATTGATGAACATCACCAAGTTTGATGGACAAAATGTTTTGATCACTGACTGGGCAGAGAGGGTGCGTATGGCCGCCCGATTGTTTCATGTACCCCCGGTCCATCAAGCGAATCTAGCCCTCAACTCCCTGGAAGGAGACGCTAGGAGAGCCATACTGGTTCTACCCAACGCAATACGTTGGGAGATATCATCAACAGATTAGACTCACTCTATGCAGATGTCACCCTTGCAGCCGACTTCCGCAAGAGATTTTATACCAGAGTACAAAAGAACGGAGAATCGCTACAACAATTTGCCATCGGATTACAGGGCCTCTGGAGTCGACTGGCAAAGAAAGATCCAGAGGGTTGCGCGGCACTACCTGAACCAGATCGAATAGTACGGGACCAATTCATATCCGGTCTAGACAGCCGAACCCTCAGGAGAGCATTGAGGGACTTTATGAGGTCCACACCGGCAGCCACAATGAGCGAGGTCATGAGAGAAACTCTGGTAGTACATCAAGAGGAGGCCAATGTGGCAATGCAGTGTGCGGACCCTCAGAACCCATCAAGCGTGTGAGTGAAGGACCTGGAACAGTATTTCAGGATTTCACTAGAGATGTCAGGGAAGTCATTCGAGAGTTGAAGATAGACGTAGCACAACTGAGGGTCATGGCTGATAGACCAGAACAGCAGCCTCCACTGTCCCGACCGACTCAAGGAGGTCCACGACGTTGTTGGCGGTGTGACCAGCCAGGCCATTTTACAAGGGAATGTAGGATGGAGCGTTATCCAAGACGCGAACAGCCACCTTAAAACTAGAAGGCCCCGCTGCTGAGGGCAGAGTGACGGAAGTTCCTTGTAGAGGCCTTGTATCTTCCACACAGAGAGCTATTGGGTGCTGCACAAGAATACTAGCAATTCAGCACGAGGCGTTGAATCTTAGCCAAGTGGAAGGAAAGTTTATTGCTACTCAAGTAGAAGGGACGGTGAAGTGGTTTCACGTTTGAAAGGGCTACGGTTTTATTCGCCGATGTTACCATAAAGGCGATGTGTTTGTCCACTGGTCTGCTATAAAGCGGAGAAACCCCTGGAAGTCTCTGCGCAGCTTTTGAGAAGGAGAGATGGTAGAATTTGATGTGGTGAGAGGAAGAAAGGGCACTGAAGCTGCCAATGTCACAGGCCCCAGTGGTGTTCCAGTTAAGGGAAGCAGATTTGCCCCTGACAGGCGGCGACCTCGTCGGCCCTTTCACCAGCTAAGGTCAGCGAATTTGGAAGAATCAAGAGACCCGGCCATAGGTCAAGTGTCAAGCCAGACGTCTCATAACTAGCCATCCCTCCTTTCTCCTGCAGCGGCGGAATTTACACCAGCAGTCTTCCTACATCCAAAGCAGGTAGTAGCCAACATCTCAAGACCAGGATTGATTCCTAAAGAACCACAGTTTCCACAGCATTTCGTCTTTTCAACTGACCATCCTAAAGATCAGCAGGACCTATCGACCGCAACAGAGCCGGTTGCAGTGGGACTCCAAGAGGTCGACAAAAAGGAGAACACAGTTCTACAAGGATGGGGAACTATAACCGCTACAGGAATGAATGCCTGGCTCGCTGCAAGGGACTGCACTCGAAAAGACTGGGGGAAGTGTAAGGGGGTGATACTGCCCTGTTTAAATTGAACTGTCTTCACTGTGCATCTTTCATGTTGGTTGGTACTTTCATTCTGTGTTATTTAGTATATGCCTGACATTTTATTAGCAGCCATTGATGATGTCCTGACGCTGACATTCCTGTGTCCCATATGATGACTGTAGTAGTTAATGTAGTCCCCTACACGAGGCTAGTCAATGGGTGAAGTATGCAAACGTAATGTTTTACGTTTCCATATATTAAGCGTATGTTTTTTCACTCCACACAAGTCGCATGATCACAGGGGGAAAGAGAGGATGTAGCTGGTGCACAGTCTGTCATTTCTATATAGTGTCAAAAAAGACTGAAAAAGTAGAAGTGGTAAAATAATACTGAGGGTATGTTCACACTGGCTATTTTCGGACATTTTTCGGGCCTTAAACCCCCCGAAAAATTGCCGAAAAATCAGAAGCAGAACGCCTCTAAACATCTGCCCATTGATTTCAATGGGAAAAACAGTGTTCTGTTCCGACGGAAACGTCGGCCGCGAAATTGAAGTGCAGGTCACTTCTTGGGACATTTTTGGAGCCGTTTTTCATAGATTCTATTGAAAACAGCTCCAAAAACGGCTGTGAAACACCGCTGCGAAAATCGCGAATCCCTCTGAAGTCAGCCCTGGGGACCTACAGAGGACCCCAGGGCTGTCTGTTCCGTTTGCCTGCTGTTCGGGCACACTATGTGCTGCCCGATCATCAGCCTGTGTCATAGTGACACAGTGTAATGTATTAGCATACAGGAGTATGCTAATACATTATTATTAAAAAATAAAGTTATAAGTAAAGTTATCCCTTAATGGGATTTTAAAAAAAAAAGTAACCCAAAAAATTACATTACATTTTATTGCCTCTACACTAAATAAAAACAAAAAACCTACACATATTAGGTGTCTACACGACTGTAATAACCTGAAGAATTAATCTAATTGGTTATTTAGCGTGAAACGTGAATGGGATAAAAAAGAAACAATTTTTTTACCCCCAAACTGTGGGGGGAAGAAAAAATACTATTTTCTCACATAAAACAAGGCCTCATACAGCCACGTCAATGGAAAAAGTTATGGCTGCTGAAAGGCAGAGACCAAAACGGAAAAATTTAGCTAGTCATTAAGGTCTTTTCAGGCCCGGTCACTAAGGGGTTAAAAAACTTCTGAAAATCAGGAGCTGTTTTCCTTTGAAAACCGCTCCGTATATTCAGACGTTTTTGAGTTTGTGTGTGAACATACCCTTATGCCTTTTCTCTGGAGTGTGTAGCTATCAGTGACATGTAAGAACGGTAAGCACCAGGGTTAAATAGGCTGAATCTCCGCCGCTGCATGGTTATTTTTTGAGGCAGTGAAATATACAGCCAAGAAATCCTGTAGGTTTTTTGCAACTTGAAAATAAAAGTGAAATTGTAATAAACATGGATATTATTTTAACTGCTGAAGTCACAGTACCGCAATCGTTCAGCAGAGCGCATCAGAGCACTGCTCTGAACAGCCCAGAGAAGAAGAGCCTGCCAGGATAGGAAGGCGGGAGGATAAAGTGAGCGTTGTGAGAGAAAGTCGGCTGACAGGAAATACAGAGTTGAAGAATGAAGATCGGATTGTTGGAGGGATGGTTGTGTTCCTACAGATTCTTTCTGCAGGAAGAACCGTGGTGTAGGGAGGACACCAACTGGAGTGAGTACTGGAATACTACTTGGCTGGAGAACCAAAGAGATGTGCAGGAAAGGGCATCTGGAGTGCGGGGCTGCTAAAAGTATACAGAGGATCCAAGATACCGCCATTATTAAAGCCACATGATCGAGGTGGTTCACACAAGTGCTGAGAAATATATCGACCACTACCAGTTCCTTATCAGTTATTAGAAAGTTAAACTGTTTGCATAGTTATAAAATTACATGCTTTTCCTCTGTGTGCTTCTGTTCCAATTTGTTTACAACTTCTGCCTAAGTAAAAAAAGGAGAAAACCGTTGCACCTGTGTCAGCATCTATTATTATATTACAAAACGGAACTGTCAAAATGTTGTTCCCTGTAATCCGGAAAGGGGGATGCCAGAGACTAAGTTGTAACCCCGCCTCATGGATTGTGCATTCCTGCCAACATCACCTCAGAATAAAACATGGAATTAGCAGCTAATTGTTATGAGCACAGGGGTCTTCAGGTGTATTCACACAGTGCTGTTTACAGAACAGCTTTTGCAAACGAGATGAGGTGCAAAGTGCTGAGGACACAACTTGTCAAAATTCATCCTGACACAGGTAGGGAGCAGCACAGTACATGTAGTACAAGTAGAGATCCGCACAGTACACGTAGTTCAAGTAGAGAGCAGTGCAGTACATGTAGTACAAGTAGACAACAACACAGTACACGTAGTACAAGTAGAGAGCAGCGCAGTACATGTAGTGCAGGTAGATAGCAGCACAGTACGTGTAGTACAAGTAGAGAGCAGCACAGTACATGTAGTGCATGTAGAGAGCAGCACAGTACATTTAGTACAGGTACATTAAAGTACTCTAGTCCAGGTAGATAGCCGAGTAGTTCAGTAAATTTAGTACAGGTAGATAGCAGCAAAGTACATGTAGCACAAGTAGAGAGCAGTACAGTACATGTAGCACAGGTAGATAGCAGCACTGCATGTAGTACAGGTAGATTGCAGTAGAGTACAAGTAGAGAGCAGTAGAGTACAGGTAGATGCAGTAGCGTACTGGAGTACAGGTAGATGGCAGTAGGGTACAAGTAGAGAGCTGTACCGTACATGTAGTGGAGGTAGATGGCAGTAGGGTACAAGTAGAGAGCAGTACCGTACATGTAGTGGAGGTAGATTCAGTAGAGTACTGGAGTACAGGTAGATGGTAGTACAGTACAAGTAGTACAGGTAGAGGCAGTAGAGTACTGGAGTACAGGTAGATGGCGGCACAGTACATCTAGTATAGGTAGAGAACAGCAGAGTACAAGTAGAGAGCAGTGCAGTATATGTAGTACAAGCAGGGAGCAATGCAGTGCAGGTAGATAGCAGTACAGTAGACGTAGTACAAGTAGATAGTAGTACAGTAGATAGCAGCACAGTACAGGTAGATAGCAGTAGAGTAATGCAGTATAGATAAATAGCAGTATAGAACATGTAGTACAGATGTATGGCAGTAGAGTACTTTTAGTACAGGTAGATGGCAGCACAGTAAATGTAGTACCTGTAGATGGCAGCACAGTACATGTAATACAGGTAGATGGTAGCACAGTACATGTAATACAGGTAGATGGTAGCACAGTACATGTAATACAGGTAGATGGCAGCACAGTACATGTAGTACAAGTAGAGTACATATAGTACAGGTAGATAGCAGCACAGTACGTTAAGTACAGGTAGTTGGCAGCACAGCGCATGTAGTACAGGTAGATAGCAGTAGAGTACATGTAGTACAAGTATAGAGCTGTACAGTACATGTAGTGCAGGTAGATGCAGTAGAGTACTGGAGTACAGGTAGATGGTGGCACGGTACATCTAGTACAGGTAGAGAGCAGCAGAGTACAAGTAGGAGCAGTACAGTACATGTAGTACAAGTAGAGAGTAGTACAGTACAGGTAGATAGCAGTGCAGTAGACGTAGTACAAGTAGATGGTAGCACAGTACAAGTATATAGCAGCATAGTACAGGTAGATGGCAGCACAGTACAAGTAGAGAGCAGTACAGTACAGATGTAGCTGTCTTTGCGTTGACTTTTAACGCATTAAATATACAGTGGCTAGATCGCTTATATTGACTTTTTCAATGGCTTTTGTTGTGTGATCTCACGCTGCAGCAAGTTATCAGTCAAGTTAAAGATGACTACATCTGTACATATCATACAGGTAGTTAGCAGAACAGTACAGGTAGATAGCAGTAGAATAATGCAGTACAGGTAAATAGCAGTATAGTACATGTGTCAGGGATCATTAGCCTGTATATTGCTTGCAAAAACATTATTACTTCATATCAGTATATTCCACAAAGAACTTGAATGGAATAAAATGGAGCCTGCATCAGGAACACGCCTATGGAGACACCGCCCCTGGAATGCAAGAGGAGTGTACAGACTTACAGCTGAATAAAGCCAATAGGTGTAATGACCGGGGGGTAGGGAAACGGACAAGTGAGCCCTAATCTACCCGCCACTCTGTCCCTGCCTACTTGCAACGACCCGCCCTAGGCGACGGGGTACAACTGGGCGGCGGTCCCTGCACTCAGTAAGTGCACGACAAACACGACAAACATACAAGGGAATACAAGCAAGGGAAAGGGGCAGTTGCCCACGGCAACACCGTGAGCAACCAGAGTGGTGAACGAGCCGAGTCAAGCCAGGAGTGTGCGAGGTACCAAACGAAGAGCAGAAGAGTAGTCAGTAAGCCAGGGTCTGTATGGAGCAGGACCAAAATAGAAAGAGCTGTAGCTGGGCCAGGAAACCACACGAAAAAGAATAACAAGCAAGGAGGAACAGGAAATGCAGGTATAAATAGACAGAGGGCGGGAGCTAGCTGAGTCTGGCCAGGCTGCGATAGGCTCTCCCACTCCTAAGCCTGCCAGCCTGAGCCTGAGTGGTGGAAGCTGGAGTCAGTCTCAGGGATGTAGATTCAGGTGCTGACTGATTAATTAAGGGAGTTAACCCCGAAGCTGTGCCTGGCAGATCCTTTACAGTACCCCCCCTTTTATGAGGGGCCACCGGACCCTTTCTAAGTGGACCTGGCTTACTGGGGAAACGCAGGTGGAACCTCCTGACCAATACCCCGCGTGAACATCCCGGGCGGGTACCCAAGTCCTCTCCTCTGGCCCGTAACCTCTCCAATGGACCAGGTACTGGAGGGAGCCTTGGACCATCTTGCTGTCCACAATCCTGGCCACCTCGAATTCCACCCCCTCAGGGGTGAGGACGGGAACAGGAGGTCTCCTCGAGGGAGCCAAGGACGGGGAGCAGCGTTTAAGGAGGGAGGCATGAAACACGTCGTGTATACGAAAAGACGGGGGTAACTCCAGCCGGAAGGAGACAGGATTGAGGACCTCAATGACCTTATACGGCCCAATAAACCGGGGAGCAAACTTCCTGGACGGAACCTTGAGACGCAAGTTCCTAGACGACAACCACACCAGATCCCCGACCATAAACAGGGGGTTAGCAGAACGTTTTCTATCAGCCTGAGTTTTTTGTACGCTCTGGGACGCCTCTAGGTTCTTCTGAACCTGGGCCCAGACTGTGCACAGTTCCCGATGAACGACCTCTACCTCGGGATTGTTGGAACTACCAGGTGAAACGGAGGAGAACCGTGGATTAAACCCAAAATTACAGAAAAAGGGGGAGACCCCTGACGAGTTACTGACCCGGTTATTAAGGGAAAATTCGGCGAGGGGAATGAATGAGACCCAATCATATTGACAGTCAGAGACAAAACACCTTAAGTATTGTTCTAGAGATTGATTAGTCCTCTCCGTTTGACCATTGGTTTCAGGATGGAAGGCAGAGGAGAAGGACAGATCAATCCCCAACTTCATACAGAAGGCTCTCCAAAACAATGAAACAAATTGTACCCCTCTGTCCGAAACAATATTGACAGGGACCCCATGGAGACGCAGGATGTGTTTGACAAACAAGGTAGCCAACGTCTTGGCGTTGGGTAGTTTCTTGAGGGGCACAAAGTGGCACATCTTACTGAAGCGGTCTACCACCACCCACACCACCGACTTGCCTTGGGATGGAGGCAAATCGGTGATAAAATCCATGGAGATATGTGTCCAAGGTCTCTGGGGAATGGGCAACGAACGCAGTAAGCCCGCTGGTCGGGACCTGGGAGTCTTGGACCTAGCACAAACCTCACAAGCGGCGACGTAGGCCTTAACGTCTTTAGGCAACCCAGGCCACCAATAATTTCTGGTAATGAGGTGTTTGGTACCCAGGATGCCTGGATGACCAGATAGTGCGGAGTCATGATTTTCCCTAAGTACCCTTAGCCGGAATTGCAGGGGAACAAACAGCTTGTTCTCAGGAAGGTTCCCGGGAGCTGAACCTTGATCAGCAGCAATTTCAGAGACTAAATCAGAATCGATCGAGGAAATGATTATACCTGGAGGCAAAATACAAGCAGGATCTTCCTCCGAAGGAGGGCTGGCCATGAAGCTACGCGACAGTGCATCAGCCTTAATATTTTTAGACCCAGCCCTATAGGTAACCCAAAAATTGAATCTGGTAAAAAATAACGCCCATCGAGCTTGTCTCGGGTTTAGCCTCCGGGCAGATTCTAGGAAAACCAGATTCTTGTGGTCGGTAAGGACCGTTACCTGGTGTCTAGCCCCCTCCAGGAAGTGGCGCCACTCTTCAAATGCCCATTTAATGGCTAAGAGTTCGCGGTTGCCAATATCATAGTTACTCTCAGTTGGCGAAAACTTCCTGGAGAAGTAGGCACAGGGGCGGAGATGGGTGAGGGACCTGGTACCCTGGGACAAGACAGCCCCCACTCCCACCTCAAATGCGTCAACTTCCACGATAAATGGCTCCATTTGGTTGGGCTGAACCAGCACCGGGGCCGAGATAAAGCACTTCTTAAGGACCTCAAAAGCCTGGAAAGCCTCAGGAGGCCAGTGGAGGAGATCAGCACCTTTGCGAGTGAGGTCCGTAAGAGGCTTAGCGATGACCGAGAAGTTAGCAATAAATCTCCTGTAATAATTAGCGAACCCCAAAAAACACAGTAACGCCTTCAGGGAGGCAGGTTGGACCCATTCCGCCACAGCCTGAACCTTGGCGGGGTCCATGCGGAATTCATGAGGAGTGAGGATTTGACCCAAAAATGGTATCTCCTGTACCCCAAACACACATTTTTCGGTTTTGGCAAACAGTTTGTTTTCCCGAAGGACCTGGAGCACCTTCCTGACATGCTCAATGTGGAAGGACCAGTCCTTG
This sequence comes from Rhinoderma darwinii, assembly GCF_050947455.1. Classification (NCBI taxonomy): domain Eukaryota; kingdom Metazoa; phylum Chordata; class Amphibia; order Anura; family Rhinodermatidae; genus Rhinoderma; species Rhinoderma darwinii. Next base: position 176,216,205 of record NC_134690.1, read on the forward strand.
GAAAACACCAGTATGTCATCAAGGTACACTACAAGAAATATCCCCAGGTAATTTCTCAAAATCTCATTTATGAAATTCTGGAAGACCGCAGGGGCATTACACAACCCAAAGGGCATGACGAGGTATTCGAAATGGCCTTCGGGTGTGTTAAACGCAGTCTTCCACTCATCCCCCTCTTTGATGCGAATAAGGTTATACGCCCCCCGTAGATCCAATTTAGAGAACCATTGGGCCCCCTGAACCTGATTAAAGAGATCAGGAATCAAAGGAAGGGGATACTGGTTCCTTACCGTGACCTTATTCAGGCTACGGTAGTCAATGCATGGCCTAAGACCACCATCCTTCTTCCCCACGAAGAAGAAGCCAGCACCTACCGGAGAAGAAGAGGGACGAATGTAACTCTTGGCCAGGGATTCCTGGATATACTCTCTCATGGCTTCACGTTCGGGACAAGAAAGATTAAATATCCTACCCTTAGGAAGCTTAGCTCCTGGTACCAATTCGATAGCGCAATCGTATTCTCTATGAGGAGGTAACACTTCGGAGGCCTCCCTAGAGAAAACATCAGCGAAGTCCTGAACAAACTCGGGTAGCGTATTCGCCTCCTCAGGGGGAGAAATAGAATTAACAGAAAAACATGACGTACAACATTCATTACCCCATTTGGTTAGCTCCCCAGTATTTCAGTCAAACGTGGGATTATGCAACTGCAACCAGGGAAGGCCTAGAACCAAATCGTACGATAATCCCTGCATCAACAGTACAGAGCATTGCTCCAAATGCATGGAGCCAACAAGGAGTTCAAAAACAGGGGTATGATGTGTAAAATAACCATTAGCAAGAGGAGTGGAGTCGATACCCACTACCGGGACAAGTTTAGGCAAATCAATCAGAGGCATAGCAAGAGACATAGCAAATTCCACAGACATAATATTAGTAGAGGACCCTGAATCCACGAAGGCACTGCCGGTAGCAGACCTACCACCAAAAGAGACCTGAAAGGGAAGCAAGATCTTAGTACGTTTCCTATTTACTGGAAATACCTGTGCGCCCAAGTGACCTCCCCGATGATCACTTAGGCGCGGAAATTCTCTGGCTGCATTCTTACGCTTAGGACAGTTGTTCACTTGATGCTTGTCATCCCCACAGTAGAAGCAGAGACCATTCTTCCTGCGGAATTCTCTACGTTGTTGGGGGGACACGGAGGCCCCGAGTTGCATAGGTATCTCTGAGTCTTTCCTGGAGGAACGAAGCAACGGAACTTCGGGAGGCATCATGGGGGAGTCGGAGGAGAAAACACATAAACGTTCATGTTGTCGTTCCCTGAGACGTCGGTCAAGTCGTACCGCTAAAGCCATAGCCTGGTCTAGGGAGTCAGAAGAGGAAAAGCTAACTAGCAGGTCTTTCAGGGCATTTGACAGACCCAACCTAAACTGGCACCTTAAGGCAGGGTCATTCCACCGAGAAGCTACGCACCACTTCCTAAAGTCAGAGCAATACTCCTCAACAGGTCTCTTACCCTGACGTAAGGTCACCAGCTGACTCTCGGCAAAGGCAGTCCTGTCAGTCTCGTCATAAATAAGTCCGAGAGCAGAAAAGAAACAATCAACAGAGGAAAGTTCAGGGGCGTCAGGAGCCAAGGAGAAGGCCCACTCTTGGGGCCCTTCCTGGAGCCGGGACATAATTATACCCACCCGCTGGCTCTCAGAACCTGAGGAATGAGGCTTTAAACTAAAGTAAAGCCTACAACTCTCCCGAAAGGAGAGAAAAGCCCTCCGGTCCCCTGAGAACCGGTCGGGCAACTTGAGGTGGGGTTCAAGAGGTGCGGTGAGGGGAACTACCAAGGTAGCATCAGGCTGGTTGACCCTCTGAGCCAAGGCCTGGACCTGTAGGGAGAGACCCTGCATTTGCTGAGCCAGGGTCTCACGGGGGTCCATAGTGGTGTCAGGGACCAGGGTAGACTAGGTATGGGCTTGTTATTATGTAATGACCGGGGGGTAGGGAAACGGACAAGTGAGCCACTCTGTCCCTGCCTACTTGCAACGACCCGCCCTAGGCGACGGGGTACAACTGGGCGGCGGTCCCTGCACTCAGTAAGTGCACGACAAACACGACAAACATACAAGGGGATACAAGCAAGGGAAAGGGGCAGTTGCCCACGGCAACACCGTGAGCAACCAGAGTGGTGAACGAGCCGAGTCAAGCCAGGAGTGTGCGAGGTACCAAACGAAGAGCAGAAGAGTAGTCAGTAAGCCAGGGTCTGTATGGAGCAGGAACAAAATAGAAGGAGCTGTAGCTGGGCCAGGAAACCACACGAAAAAGAATAACAAGCAAGGAGGAACAGGAAATGCAGGTATAAATAGACAGAGGGCGGGAGCTAGCTGAGTCTGGCCAGGCTGCGATAGGCTCTCCCACTCCTAAGCCTGCCAGCCTGAGTGGTGGAAGCTGGAGTCAGTCTCAGGGATGTAGATTCAGGTGCTGACTGATTAATTAAGGGAGTTAACCCCGAAGCTGTGCCTGGCAGATCCTTTACAATAGGGCTTAAGCACGTCCCACATCTCTAGGGAGGAGATTTGTAAGTCTTTGTTCAATAAAGTTTAATCTCACTTCCTGCTTCACTGAGGGAGGATGTGTACCAAATTGTCTGCCTGGTATATTTCTTCCATGCATGCACTCAGTTTCCAATTTACAGAGGTGGCTATTCGGTGTGAAATAACAGGGAAAAGGAAGTTACCCTGACAATGACCCTGACAATTGGCGCCCAATGTGGGGCTACACTCGAGGGGATCTCGGAGTCCGGACAACCGACGATTACAGGGTGAAGCAGACGACCCGGGACTGCCCACTGAAGGAGCCTGATCACCTCCACAATAACACGGTAAGTCAGTTGGTTTTATAAATCTTCGACTTATCTGTGTTATTGGACGGTCTTGTGGTAGTCTGTAGAACCCTGGTCGATTGCCTGGATTAGCTCAGGTGACAGGAGCGACATCCCCGCTGTGTGGTCACGAACCCGTACGAAATTAGTCACGCCCGACTAACCCTCCTCTGGGTAATTAGGGACTAGATAGAAAATATAACCTGTCTTATACAGGGGCACGATAAGACGTGTGATAAGTCGTGGGTAATATTTCAGCCAGACCTAGTGAGCTGCAGACTGAGAAATTGAAATATTCCAGCCAGACCTAGTGAGTTGCAGACTGAGAAATTGTAATATTCCGGCCAGACCTAGAGAGTTGCAGACCGAAAATTGTTATATAAATTACGTGAAGGATATAGAAGGTTAGAATGGATGGTTTACAGTCCATATTCAAATCATCAGGATCACCCGTACCCGGACGATCCTATTCGTATGATTTGTTGAAACGAAGGGAAGGGAAACAGTATGTGAGTAAAACGAAGAAATTGATGGAAGTGGCGGGATGCATAGGGGAGGGCGGCTACAAGCCGGAGACTGGGCAAAAGTTATTCAGAGAGAACAAAGGGAAGTTGGAAATAAGAAAGGCATTGTATTATGTTATATGTATTAGAAACCACAGGACCAGCCACCACCCTATAATGGCGGCAGTCCCTCATGTTGGGTGTGTCCTCATTGTGGGCAGCAAAACCCCCCTCACAGCTGAGCAATGTGTTTCCTGTGGGAGAGGCTGCCCCCCACCCCCTGATGAGGTCACGCCCGGCCTAACCAAATCAGTATGAAATGATAGCCTTGTTACTTTTGTCATTTCCCTCAGTAAAGAGTTGCCAGTAACAGATGCTGCAGTATTTTCTTCTATTCTAGATTCCGTCCCAGGGGTGCAGGACGCTGTGTGCTGGTGAAAAGACACGTCATCATAATATAGAGATAGTGGCCGACAGATTGGACACGGTTACAGATTCTGTGTTTGATGTTTTGAACGTAGATAATTCCTATACAATAGTGTGATGAATGATAGCAGATACGTATGTTATCTTGAGTTGTTGTACAGATGTGTGACTCTTGGAGGTTCAGTGTATGGGAGAATTTTTGCCGGCATTGAAATTGTTACGATTGTGAGAACAGAAGCTGTGAGGAGTGAGTGCGTGACCCCCCTCCTGTAGAACAGGGAGGGGGCTGTGTGATATACTGTGTGCAGTGTGAAGTCTGAAAAGCAGACTGGTATAAGCTTGTATATAGAGCATGGACTGATGACACTGATTACAATATTGCACTGATTTTAGATCTATATTGTATGCTCTTATTTTTAACAGCAGTAATGTCTAAAAAAATTCTTAGTGTTTTGTGTATGGGGTTAAAATCTTTTTTTTTTCTGTGTAAAGGAAAGTTTCTTATCTTTGCGCATGCGCTGTTGTCCGTAACTACACCAAGCTAAAAAATATTACAGACCGCTGGATTTGTCTGCAAAAAGATAAAAGTTACGCTGCATATTTATGTGTTAGGATGTGATAACATTTCATGTTGGAATGTTTTGATGTTAATTCAAATTAATAAAAATACAGATATTGTGAGACACGGGGTCTTGAAAATGTATGTACCCCCACTGTTCCCTTTTTTTATATACAGTTTATTGGTTTGCAGTAATTAACTGGTTCCCGACCGCTGGCTGTATTTTTACGGCCAGCGGTCAGGGTCCTTAAAACCCGAGCCATAGACTTTTTACGGCTCGGGTTTTAACTTGCTGCCCGCGCGATCTGGCAGCTGAATGTCGGGTCTCCGGCTGTCAGTGACTGCCGGGGACCCGGAGGAGAAGATAGAAGCAGCTTTAGCTGCTTCTGTCTTCTCCGATGTCTTTTTACACAGCGCTCAATGAACGCTGTGTATAGGAATAGAGACAGCAGCAGCGGCGCTGTCTCTATTCCTCCCGGTGATCATGTGACTGGTCACATGATCGCCGGGTGCCGTTACTGACAGACTGCTGCTGGGTCTAACTAGACCCAGCACAGCCCTATTAGTGACAATCGTCACTATGAGAGGGCTGATTTCCCCTGTAACTGGAGCCCAGTTACAGTGGAAAAAGATGGTGTAAAAGAAAGAAAAAAATAAAATAAAGTTCCCCAGAGGTCTTTTTTGACCTTTGGGGGACAGACCATAGTAATAAAAAAATAATAAAGTGAAGTGCAAAAAAATAAATAATAATAAATACACATAAAATACCCACCCCCAAAAAAAACAGTTTCCCCCCCCCCCCCCCCCGCCAATCATTGTTGTAACGCTAGCGCTGACCCAATTACCCTAATATAGACATGTAATATATTAAAATTTACGGTAGACAATGACAATCACAAATAAAAGGTCTATTTTAGTGTAAAACTATGTTATTACCCAAAAAAATAGCTGAAACGTAAAAAAGCTTATTATTTTACTATTATTTTCAAACTTTATGAATAAAAATTCTAAAATAGCAAAAAAGGTGTGTATAAAAACGCTAAAAAATGAAACCTGCATTGTCTACGGAAAAAATGTCGCAAAAATCACGTCGTTAGCCCAACAAATAAAAAAGTTATAGCCATTTAACTAACACGTGCTAAAAATGGCTAAACGATGTCTGGTCCTGAAGGCGCAAAATAGCCCGGTCCTGAACTGGTTAGTATTAGCAGATATATATTATTTTCTGTTTTATTGGATAACTAATTACAACTGTTTTGTTTTTGTTTTTACACATGAGGCACGTGCTATAGTGCTGCCTGAATGTTATTTTGGAAAATGTGAGATGTTTTACAGGTTAATGATTGCAGGTCATTTTAAAGATAAAATGTATTTTTGTCAGGGGAAAGTCATTTTTGTTCCAGGCTGTTGTGTATTACAGGGGGTTAAACTAGTGCCCCCCAGATAGTGCCCAACCTTATTATGTTGAGATGTAGTTTTGAACCCTGCTACATTACTTTCGCAGTCCAAAAAGGGGGATCAGGTACAATTTTGGTTTGTTTTGAATTAATGAATTTGGTTCCAGGAGATCTACAAAATGTGTAAGAGACCATCCCCCTCCAGCAAATTTACACAAGAGGCCGAGGTCACTCACAGATGAGTCTTTACAGATTTAGTAGGGAAGGAGGTGAAAATTATCTGAGCATTTTTAATTTTATGTAAAGATTTTAGTAATTTTTATTTGTTTTTGTATTGATCAAGTATTTACAGAACCTGATAAAAAGTGAGATTCTCAAAGTGTTCTGGATTATCAGATGAGTGTGGAGACGTGTATAACATTTGTTTTTATTTTAGAGAATGAAGATGCCACTCCTTTGGAATGTTCTATCTATATGTGACATGGGTTTTTAATGTAAATTTGTAATGTAGAAATACTTCATACAGTATGTACAAGACAGGATACGAGGCACAAGGTAAATTATCCAGAAACCACTCTCACCTTCTCATTCATCTCAAGGAGCAGAGCTGGAGGTGCTCGCTGAGGCTGTAACCTGGCAGAAGGTAAGACGGCCGACATTTACACTGACTCTAGGTACGCTTTTGGCATCACCCACAATTATGGGCCCATTGGTAGTAGGAACTTTATTGGCTCATCGGGTAAGCCAATTGAGAGAGCAAGGGAAGACAGACCGGACAAGAAGAGTATGTGCAGCCAGGTGTCAGTAAATTGGCTTGTCCCTGGATACAATAATGCCACCACTAGGTTTGTAGCAGCCTGCATGATATGCGCATGGCATGACATAGGTAAAACAGCAAAGGTATGTGTGAAAAGTGCAGCCCGGCCAGATTACCCGTCTCAGTGACTGCAGAACATACAACTACCTGAGGTAGAAGTGTATGACAATGTGCTCGTATGTGTAGACCTGTTATCAGGGGGGGCCTGAAGCCCGGCCGGTATCTTCCCCACTGCAGACGTTGTGTGTAGTGACAGGGGAACAGTGCTTATCCCAAGTATTGACCTGGTGTTTGCACAATGATAAGATGTCAGCAGTTCTTCAGATGTTATTCCAAAGTTAGTTTGTTTAATAACGATATTCAGAAAGTGTTGAGGGAATATTAAATACTGAGGTTAAGTTTTATGTAAAGTTCTGGACCAGCCTCAGCATTGGACTATTGGAGGCATGTGTCAGTATTATGTTTGTGTAGATGATAACTTCTTGGTGCAAGTAGATTCCCATTTGAAAATATTTTTGTTGTGAAAGGAAAATTTTAGAGCAGGGAATTCTGTGCAGTGTATATGTGTATGTGTATATATATATATATATATATATATATATATATATATATATAAAGAGAAGGAGAATCAGTTTGTATATATCAGTTTTAGTTATTGCTCAATGTGAACGTTTAAATGTTATTTGTTAATGTTTTTCTTCAAATTAATTATCTGATTAAGATCAATTACTGATTATGCGATGAAAAGCTTGTTCTACACAGGAAGAGTCCAACTGGGAGCGGAAGGCGTGAGAACCAGATTCTGACAGAATGTGGACGGATAAAGGAAGGTAAACCGGTAGCACCCAAGGCACTCTTGATGACACTTGCATTGATGGTGTATGACCTCACATATGCCCCAATACTGCAAGGATCGATGTGGTAAGATCTAATTGGTATGTCCCAGGCTTTACAGCTGCTGCTGGTAAATTCTGTTAGAGCTGTTTGATTTGCCTACAGAACAGTCCTGGCAGACCGGTGCCATCCTTATCATACCCGCCTCCCACAAAGAGAACAGACCTTGAGAGGCCTTCCCAGGTAAAACTAACCAGAGTAGGGGGAGAATAATTGGTTTGAGACACTTGTCAGATAAACATGTGGAATCTGTGTATATTTCTGTGAGTAGGAGCTGTTCCAGGTAATCAGCTGAGATCAAGGTACAAATCCTGCTGAAAAGTGTAACACCAAGTGCAAATACAATGTACCCAGTAATTACACGTCTTCTAGGTGCCCTGTCCAGTGGAACAGAGAAAGTTTTTCTTACATAAAGGTGTTTGTTTGATGTCGTTTAACGGCCTGTCATTATTATTGTATGTACTTAGAACAACGTTTATAATGTATGCGGATGATATCACCAGATTAGTATTTATTATAACAATTGACAAGGGTTGGGTCCCCAGCAAGTGCCAGTAAACGTGAACTAGAAGACTTTTACTATGATGAACTCCATCACTGAGATGCGGCAGGCGCAGCCTGAGCCAGTACAACGCGTTTGTCATGAACTGACGGCAGTGTCACAATTCTAAGCAGCCGTGCAGACAAGTAACTTGCCAGAGGAAGAGGACAGATGCGGAGGGTTTGTGGTAGTCACAATAAAACTCCACTACTCCGTCTACGTGGGAACTCACCCCAGGCTCACAGCATGAGGTGCTATGTACAGCCCGGTGACGTATACTAAAAGAGACGGTGTCTGACAGATGAGAAGGACCAAACCAAGTCCTGATGACATCAGCGAAGATCAAAGTAAAGACCAAAGACAACTGAGTGAATCCGTCAGCAGTATCAAGTGTTTTAATAAGTAAGTGACCAGGAGGAGGATAATAATAAATCCCCCACTGGACACCACTGTGCAGTCTGACTCCACAATTGTGTGGGTTACCCTGAGGGTGACAGTCAGTGAAGAGCAGAAGACAGAAGAAGAGGACGATGATGTACAGGACTTGCAATGAACTGATGGGACCCAAAACCTGAGGGTGATAGCATGAGATTGGTGATAGCATTATATTATTAATTGAGGCCCTATTGTTTATATTGAAATCAAAGAGAAAGAAAGGAGTCCTATACTATATTAGTATTAATGCCACAGGCATAGAAAAGTACAAACTTTATTAGACAAATAACAAATACAAAATGATAAAATCAAGGATTCAATTCGGACAACTGTATATGAGCTACACATGGGACAGTAACACATTTAAATGCCAAAAAGTAAGCTCTAATACAGAGGGCTATATAGCCGTATCTAAAGTAGCAAAAATGGCAATATGCTATATTGACAAGAAGAAGGGTTTGCAGGAGTAGTCCACACAGCAAATAGTAACAAAAAACAGAATATATACTGTGATAATATCTGTGGAAGGAATAGTGGTTTGAGAAAATGCGGTGTAGCACTCGAGTAGTCAAATCAATAAGGCGCCAGTAAACATGCTTGACGCTTCTAAGTCTCAAGAGGGAAAAAATTCCCAAACTACAAAGGTGATACAAGTTTTTAGAGAACATGAATGAATGACTAACCCATGTCGCTCCAAGTGTCCAGTGGCTCCAAGGTAAGGAAGATCTATTGTTTATATTGTCTGAGGTTTATAATTATAATGTGTGTAAATATGCCACGGTACTGCAAATTACAATCTAAGGAGTTTTATGTGGTGGTGTGAGGTGAAGGTCACTGGTTATTGTCACTCATATGTAAGAAGTACATGGCAGCAATGAGAGCCCGGAGGTTATGTTACCCGGGTGTCTTTAGGTTTGGGGAAGATGCTGCCCATGACCTGTTATATCTGCAGGGGTAAAAGTCCCATTAGGACAGTAAGTGACAGTGCGACAATTATTACCGTTAATAAAAATGTAGACTGGATTAATTTATATATATTGCAACCAGCAGCGGTTTGTAAATTATACCCGAGATGCTTTACAAGGGTTAGCCGACCAACTAGGGCCCACCTCAACTGTGCCCACTATGTTTACACAAATAGACGAGGTGACACCGACAGTCCCTTTAAAGACAACCATCCTGTATCCTGAGGAGAATAGGGAAAGTTGGGACCATTCCGAAACCTTGGAAGTCCAGGTACAAAGGGGGGTTACTCATAAGGAGTAGCTCGTCTCAAGCTGGTGAAGAAATCCCAAACCCCTACCCGCCTGGTTCGAGTGGTCAGTAGTAGGTTGCTAGGTAAGACTCAGGGATAGAGTAATAATATTTTTAGGGGGGACTGTCAAGGATCATTAGCCTGTATATTGCTTGCAAAAACATTATTACTTTATATCAGTATATTCCACAAAGAACTTGAATGGAATAAAATGGAGCCTGCATCAGGAACACGCCTATGGAGACACCGCCCCTGGAATGCAAGAGGAGTGTACAGATGAACTTACAGCTGAATAGAGCCAATAGGGCTTAAGCATGTCCCACATCTCTAGGGAGGAGATTTGTAAGTATTTGTTCAATAAAGTTTAATCTTACTTCCTGCTTCACTGAGGGAGGATGTGTACCAACTTGTTTGCCTGGTATATTTCTTCCATGAATGCACTCAGTTTCCAATTTACAGAGGTGGCTATTCGGTGTGAAATAACAGGGAAAAGGAAGTTACCCTGACAATGACCCTGACACATGTAGTACAGATGTATGGCAGTATAGTACTTTAGTACAGGTAGATGGCAGCATAGTACATGCAGTATAGTACATGTAGTACAAGTAGAGAGCAGTACAGTACATGGAGTACAGGTAGATAGCAGCAGCACGGTACGTTAAGTACAGGTAGATGGCAGCACAGTACGTGTAGTACAGGTAGATGGCAGCACAGCACGTGTAGTGCAGGTAGATGCAGTAGAGTACTGGAGTACAGGTAGATATTAGCACAGTAGATGTAGTACAGGTAGATGGCAACACAGTACGTGTGGTACAGGTAGATGGCAGCACAGCACGTGTAGTACAGGTAGAGATTGATTTCCCCTCTTTTCCACCCAAAAATACCATCCAGGTTTAGGATGTATTTACACCTGCTGTTTTTGTTGCGTGATTTTTCGCACGTCGCAAAAAAAACAAAACATAATATATGCATGTTTTTCTTTACACTGCCACTTAGATCTGGGAGCCTCAAATAAACAGTGATTATCTGTAACGGAGACTGTATCCTCCAACCTCCGCTCTTGACTCTTGGGACTGTGGAGGCAGGCAGTGCAGTTTGATCCAAATAAAAAAAGGATATCTGTATAAAACTAATGTAATTATTTATGTATTTTCCATGCTGGAGCCTACAACAACTACTACAGGCCTCCTGTGTAATAGGAAAACATCCATCCCTGGAACTTGGTATCCATGTGACGATGTCATGACGCAGACGTTCCTGTGTCCCATATGAACACTGTAGTAGTTAAAGAGGCTCTGTCCCCACATTATAAGTGGCCTATATTGTACATGATGTGATCGGCGCTGTAATGTAGATAACAGCAGTGTTTTTTATTTAGAAAAACGATCATTTTTGACGGAGTTATGACCTATATTAGCTTTATGCTAATAAGTTTGTCAATGGACAACTGGGCGTGTTTTACTTTTTGACCAAGTGGCCGTTGTACAGAGGAGTGTATGACGCTGACCAATCACACCAGACCACCCACCCTATGTGCCAAACGGTTTTATGATATTCCCAGACCATCATGATCTAGCACAAGCTTACCAACAGTTAGTTGTCGATGATGCAGATGCACAAACAATTATTACACACAAAGGAGCATTTAAGGCCACCCGCTTGCAGTATGGTGTGTGCATTGCTCCAAGACTTTTTCAAAATATAATGGATGACTTATTATCTGGACTCCCAGGAGTTGTTCCCAATTTTGATGATGTCCTCATTGCAGCAGACTCGATACCAGTATTAGTTGATCGATTAAGGACAGTGTTACATAAATTTAAAGATGGTGGTTTGAAACTTAAAAAATAAAAATGTGTATTTGGATTACCCAGAGTTTAATTCCTTGGATACAGGGTTGACGCATTTGGAATTCATCTAAGAGACGAAAAAGTATAAGTAATTCATGGAGCAACAGTTCCAAGAAACAATTCAGAATTACAAGCATTTTTGGATCTCCTGAACTTTTATCATTCCTTCCTAAAAGTTAAAGCAACTGTTGCTGAACCTCTTCACAGATTGCTAGATAAGAATGCAGTTTGGAACTGGACACAAATTCATGACGTCTTTCAATGATGCCAAGAAATATTGTCATCTTATAAGTGTATTGGTGCATCATGATCTAAACAGGCCTCTTAAATATCACCTGTGATGCATCACCTTATGGAATAGGGGAAGTTTTGAGTCACACAGTTAACCCCTTAAGGACGCAGCCTAGTTTTGGCCTTAAGGCTCAGAGCCCATTTTTTAAATCTGACGTATTTCACTTTGTGGTAATAACGTCGGAATGCTTAAACCTACCCAAGCGATTCTGAGACTGTTTTCTCGTGACACATTGGGCTTCATGTTCGTGGTAAAATGTGGTCGATATATTCAGTGTTTATTGGTGAAAAATTGCAAAATTTAGAGAAAATTTTGAAAAAAATTGCATTTTTCAGAATTGAAATGCATCTGCTTGTAAAACAGACGGTTATACCACCCAAAATAGTTACTAGTTCACATTTCCCATATGTCTACTTTAGATTGGCATCGTTTTTTTAACATTATTTTATTTTTCTTGGACGTTACAAGGCTTAGAACATAAACAGCAATTTCTCATATTTTTAAGAAAATGTCAAAAGCCTTTTTTTTAAGGTACCTCTTGAGTTCTGAAGTGGCTTTGTGGGGCCTATGTATTAGAGACCCTGATAAAACACCACATTTTAAAAACTAGACCCCTCAAAGTATTTAAAACAGCATTTAGAAAGTTTTTTAACCCTTCAGGCATTTCACAGGAATTAAAGCAAAGTGGAGGTGAAATTTGCAAATTTCATTTTTCTTGCTGAATTTCAATTTTATTAATTTTTTCTCTGTAACACAGAAGGTTTTACCAGAGAAACACTACTAAATATGTATTGTCCAGATTCTGCAGTTTTTAGAAATGTCCCACATGTGGCCCTACTGCGCTCGTGGACTAAAACACAAGCCCTAGAAGCAAAGAAGCACCTAGTGCATTTTGAGTCCTCTTTTTTTATTAGAATATATTTTAGGCAGCATGCCAGGATTGAAGAGGTGTTGAGGTGCCAAAACAGTAGGAATCCCCCAATAGTGACCCCATTTTGGAAACTACACCCATCAAGGAATTCATTTATGGTTGTTGTTACCATTTTGACCGCACAGTTTTTTCACAGCACGTATTTGAATTGGGCTGTGAAATGAAAAAAATTTCATTTTTTCCAATAAAATGTCATTTGTGATCAAAATTTCTTATTTTCACAGGGAACAAAATACCCCATTTTGTTGCCCAATTTGTCCTTAGTGTGTCAATACCCCATTTGTGGTGATAAACTGCCGTTTGGGCCCATGGGAGGGCTCAGAAGGAAAGGAGCGCTATATGTTTGTTGGAGTCCAGATTTTGCTGGATTGGTTTTCGGGTGCCATGTCGCATTTGCAGAGCCTCAGAGGTATCAAAGCAATGGAAACCCACCAAAAGTGACCCCATTTTGGAAACTACACCCCTCAAGGAATTCATTTATGGTTGTTGTTAGCATTTTGACCACACAGTTTTTTCACAGCACCTATTTCAATTGGGCTGTGACATTAAAAAAATGACTAATTTTCACAGGGAACAAAATACTCAATTTTGTTGCCCAATTTCTCCTGAGTGCAGCAATACCCCATTTGTGGCAATAAACTGCCGTTTGGGCCTATGGGAGGCCTCAGAAGGGAAGGAGCGCTGTGTGTTCTTTGGAGTACAGATTTTGCTGGTTTGGTTTTCGGGTGGCATGTCGCATTTGCAGAGCCCCAGATGTATCAAAGCAATGGAAACCCATCAGAAGTGACCCCATTTTGGAAACTACACCCCTCAAGGAATTCATTTTTGGGTAATGTGACCTTTTAGACCCCATAGTTTCTTCACAGAACTTATTTGAATTGGGCTGGGAATTAAAAAAATATATATTTTTTCCTATAATATGTAATTTTAGCTCAAAAAATCTTATTTTCACAAGAAATAAAATAATCCATTTTGTTGCCCAATTTGTCCTGAGTGCGGCAATACCCCATTTGTGGTGATAAACTGCCGTTTGGGCCCATGGGAGGGCTCAGAAGAAAAGGAGCTCTGTGTGTTCTTTGGAGTCCAGATTTTGCTGGATTGGTTTTCGGGTGGCATGTCGCATTTGCAGAGCCCCAGAGGTATCAAAGCAATAGAAACCAACCACAAATGACCCCATTTTGGAAACTACACCCCTCAAGGAATTCATTTATGGGTGTTGTGACCATTTTGACCCCATAGTTTTTTCACAGAACTTATTTGAATTGGGCTGGGAATGAAAACAAAATTATTTTTTTCAAATAAGATGTCGTTTTGGCTGAAAATTTCTTATTTTCACAAGAAACAAAATACCCCACTCTGTTGCGCAATTTGTTCTGAGTGCCGCAATACCCCATTTGTTGTGATAAACTGCCGTTTGGGCCCATGGGAGGGCTCAGAAGGAAAGGACCACCATTTGGCCTACTGGGGATTTTCTAGTGCGAAGTCATGTATGCAGAAGCACCTGAGGTACCAGTACAGTTGAAACCCGCAAGAAGTGACCCCATTTTAAAAACTACACCCTTAAGGCATTCATCTAGAGGTGTAGTGAGCATTTTGACCAGAGACCTACACCCCATAAACTGTAATGTGGGTTCTCCCGGGTATGGCAATACCCTACATGTGGCTGTTATCAGCTGCCTGGACACACAGCAGGGCTCAGAGGGGAAAGACGAGGGGGGATAAGCTGTGCGGAGTGCATCAGGGTAAGTAAAATTGGGGTAAATTATAAACCAAGGGATGTATGATAAATTTTAAAACTGACTTTCATACAGAGCTCTGGTTATTCGGGACACGTGTCACATTGATATATTGTGTCATCCCTTATAGCAGACTTTGCACCTCTTTTGACTTTTTCCCTTCTTGCCAGTTTGGGGAACTTCTCCTGGAAAGTGTTGCCGCCTTGGTACGATGAGTGTGGCCCCGCTTCCAGAAGTACTGGGTGCCCCCCCTTCTTGGTCCCTAAAGATTAGGTTCTTGATAATCACCTCTTGAAATTCCAGGAAAGTTCCGGTCTGGCCTGCACATCGACGTAGCACGTACGCATTGTACAATGCCATCTGTATGATGTGCCCGGCCAGCTTCTTATACCACACCGCATGGCGCTGTAGGGCTTCAGGATTTGATCTGACAAGTCCACACCTCCCATGTACCTATTGTAGTCCAGGATGCAGTCTGGTTTGGGGGTGGCCTTTCCTTCATATAGCCTAAACCTGTAGGTATACCCGGATGCACTCTCGCAGCTTATACATCTTCACGCCATACCTTGCACTCTTACCCGGCAGGTACTCGCGGAATTGAACCCTCCCTTTAAAATGTACCAGGGACTCATCAATAGAAATACACTTCTCGGGGGTGAATGCTTGGGAAAACCGGGCACTGGAACGGTCTAATAGGGGTCTCCGTTTATACAAACTGTCAAAACTGGGGTCATCTCGGGGTGGGCACGGCTCATTATCAGTATAATGTAAGACGCAAAGTATTGCCTAATTTATTTATTTTTTTAGGTTCCAGTTCAGTTCTGAAGTTGCTTTGAGGGGCCCATATATTAGAAACCCCTATCAAATACCCCATTTTAGAAACTAGACCCCTCAAAGTATTCACAACAGCATTTAGAAAGTTTATGAACCCTTTAGGTGTTTCACAGAAATTTAGAGCAAAGTAGAGGTGAAATGTACATATTTTTTTGTCAGAAAATCCTCTTTATACCATTTTTTTTATAACACAAAAGGATTAATCACAGAAACGCAACTTAATACGTATTGCCCAGATTCTGCAGTTTTGAGAAATATCCCACATGTGGCCCTAGTGCGGTAATGGACAGAAGCAACGGCCTCCGAAGCAAAGGAGCACCTAGTGGATTTTGAGGCCTCTTTTTTATTAGGCACCATGTCCGGTTTGAAGAGGTCTTGTGGTGCCAAAACATTGGGAACCCCCCAAAAGTGACCCCAATTTGGAAACTAGACCCCTTGAGGAATGCATTGTAGTTTTCTTGGGGTGCATGCGACTTTTTGATCAGTTTTTATTCTATTTTTAGGTGGCGTGGTGACTAATAAACAGCAATTCTACTATTGTTTTTTTATTCTTTTTTTTTTTACTGCATGCACCGTGCGCTATAAATGACATATTCACTTTATTCTGCGGGGCGATACGATTACGTCGATACCAGAGGTTTATAGTTTTTTTTTATGTCTTATGGCGTTTGCACAATAAAATAAGTTTTGTAAACAATCATTTACTTTTTGTGTTGCCTTATTCTAAGAGTAAACCTACAACAAACCTCAAAGCAAGGTACAACAGAACAGGGGAGGAACCCCAAGCAAACTAGGAAACAACCTATGAGCGCACAAGCGCAAGGGACATAACATCCCAATATAGTATGAAAATAAATACCATGGATAATAAGAAAATATATAGCTTTATTAATGTATAACAATACATGGTATAACAATATCAGATATATTAAAAAATGTATGGCGGATCATATATCAAGAGGAATAACAGTACGGTAAAGACAACATACCATAAGGAACACAAGAGAAAAACCAACCTCAAAGACACATCCCAATGCTAACATACCAAAGGCACAGGTAGAAACAAATATCAAAGAAGAAGCAACTATATAACTATGTAGATAAAATACCTACACAGAAAAAGTGCATATAATAAATCTACAAGGGATAAATGGCGTGCATGCAAACCAGCATATATAAAGAACGCAAAATGGAAAGAATAAATGTTTCAGATACCTGTCAGCATGATGGAAGCAGGGGATGTGGCGAAGTGGCACAGGAACGCCTCGACGCGCGTTTCGCCTACGACCGGCTTCGTCAGGAGGCTACCATATTTAAAAGACCGGGGGTTTATATACCGCCATAAGTGAGGAGATAATTAATTCATTGGTGGCATCTGTGGGGTGCACATATGAACGGCGCTCCCAAACCATGATGCGAACACCACATCATCAGAAGGCGCCATGCTGTCCACGGCGTGACGATGCGTCTCACAAGCTGAGACGCACGTCACCATAGTAACGCATACAGACAAAAAGGCACTCCGAGATACAGTGCCCACAGCGCATGCGCCGGAGAGCGTCTAGTGCGAATAAGCCAGCAGGAACCATCAGGGAATACAAGAGGGAAATATGCTGTAGGATTCATATAGAAAATGCCCAAAAGAAATAAAATAAAATAATAATTATTATAATAATAGAAAACTATATGGTGAACATGCCCAAAAGGAGAAATAGACAAATACAAAGGGTTACCTAAATAGATACAGATATACAATATATCTCTATTCAATATATTTATCACTAGATTCTGTATTGGTACACAGTTCATCACATACAAATAACAAATAATAAATGAATAGATAAACCAGCAGAAATAAAATATAAAAAATAAAATAAAATAAACATCGACAATATGTGAAAACAAAAACGACAAAATATATGTGAGCAATATATAATACAGTGCTATATATAAAAATATAAAAGACAGTGATAGTGAATAGATGTGTGAAAAAATACGACAGTATTTGCATATTATATTTAGAACAAAAGTCATACTAAAGAAATATATAATAGAATAAAAAATGACAGTCATACTAAAGAAATATATAATAGAATAAAAATGACAAAAAATAAATAGTTAAAGAGTGATAGTGAACAGTGAAAAATAAGACAAGATAAAAAAAATTATAAAATAAATATAAAAAAGAAAATAAAGATAAAAATAATAATGAAAATAAATAAAAATAATAGAAAATAAATAAATAAATAAATAAATAATAAAAGATAAAAAAATAATAAAAAATAAATAAATAAAAAATAAAAAATAAATAAAAAATAAATAAAGATAGAAATGCATAAATACACAATATGATAACGCGGCACAAAAAAAGGCGTTAATAGGTGAGAAACGAACATGAGGAAATTTATAATGTGTAGTACATACATAAATGTAAAATGCAAGTGCAAAAGTGTAATGCAATACAGATACAAAGCACAACATGAACAATAAATATTGTGACAAAAAAATAAATATTAACATATATTTATTTAAAGAAATATATATATAAAATGAATAAATCATAAAAAAAGGGGAAGAGAACAAAAAAGAATTTATTTATTTTGTTATAAATAATAAAAAGAAATATAAAAAGGAATAATAAAAAAAATAATAAAATAATAAAAATAATAAAAATAATATAAAATATAAAAAAATAAAAAATGAAAATAACTCAAAATAAAATAAATTAAAAGTAAATAAATAAATTAAAACTAAAGGCCAAAAGTATGAACAGCATGCCCAGCAGATGGTCGATCAAAGTCCTTGCGATGGAAAATGATAATAGATGTCACCAATGAAACCAGCAATACTAAAATAAGTAACATTATCACAGAAATTAGTAACATATCACAGAAACAAACAGCAGTCCCCCAAAAAACTAAAATTTGCGCTGAACTATAATGATTTATAAAAAAGGTTTGAAGCTAGTGGCCTCATTGAGACCAAACGGTGTGGTAGTATTTAGCAAAGTAATCCATTTCATTTCTTTCTTTAAGAGAGCCTTACGTACATCTCCACCTCGACATCCCTCGAAATCTTATACCACTAGGATCACAAGAGTGGTATTGATGAAAATGTCTGGGAATCGGCTGAAGTTGGTCAACATCTTTAGTGCTGCATGCCGTGCGGATCTTACTGACGTGTTCAAGTACACGTGTCTTCAGAGGCCTACTCGTCATGCCTATATAGATCAAATCGCAGGGGCATGTTGCAAAATAGATCACAGCCTCGGTTTTGCATGAAATATTGAACACAATCTTATATTCCTGAACTTTTTTGGAATCATAAAAGGTGGATGACCGTAAAATAAATTTACAGGCCGCGCAATTACCACAATTGAACGATCCCCAAGGTGGACCACGGCCACCAAAAGGACTCGTTGGAGTCTTGGAAATATAGTGGCTGGATGTCAAAAGATCCCGCAAGTTTTTAGATCTCCTCCAAGTGATAGAGGGATACTTTGACAAACAGGTAGATAGATCCAGATCCGTAAGTAGCACATTCCAGTGTTTCTGCATAATATTGCGAATTTGGACCCATTGGGAGTTGAAAGTTGAAAGTTGAAAGTTGTAATAAACCTAACATTAGGGTCAAAAGTCTCTTTAGACTTGGGTTTACTCACCAGCAATCCCTCACGAAATGTATGTTTAGCTCTCAGATACCCACGTCTTATATCCCTCCGATTATATCCACGGTCGCGAAAACGTGCTGTCATATCTGTATCTATTTAGGTAACCCTTTGTATTTGTCTATTTCTCCTTTTGGGCATGTTCACCATACAGTTTTCTATTATTATAATAATTATTATTTTATTTTATTTCTTTTGGCCATTTTCTATATGAATCCTACAGCATATTTCCCTCTTGTATTCCCTGATGGTTCCTGCTGGCTTATTCGCACTAGACGCTCTCCGGCGCATGCACTGTGGGCACTGTATCTCGGAGTGCCTTTTTGTCTGTCTGCGTTACTATGGTGACGTGCGTCTCAGCTTGTGAGACGCATCGTCACGCCGTGGACAGCATGGCGCCTTCTGATGATGCGGTGTTCGCATCATGGTTTGGGAGCGCCGTTCATATGTGCACCCCACAGATGCCACCAATGAATTAATTATCTCCTCACTTATGGCGGTATATAAACCCCCGGTCTTTTAAATATGGTAGCCTCCTGACGAAGCCGGTCGTAGGCGAAACGCGCGTCGAGGCGTTCCTGTGCCACTTCGCCACATCCCCTGCTTCCATCATGCTGACAGGTATCTGAACCATTTATTCTTTCCATTTTGCGTTCTTTATATATGCTGGTTTGCATGCACGCCATTTATCCCTTGTAGATTTATGATATGCACTTTTTCTGTGTAGGTATTTTATCTACATAGTTATATAGTTGCTTCTTCTTTGATATTTGTTTCTACCTGTGCCTTTGGTATGTTAGCATTGGGATGTGTCTTTGAGGTTGGTTTTTCGCTTGTGTTCCTTATGGTATGTTGTCATCTTTACCGTACTGTTATTCCTCTTGATATATGATCCCCCATACATTTTTTAATATATCTGATATTGTTATACCATGTATTGTTATACATTAATAAAGCTATATATTTTCTTATTATCCATGGTATTTATTTTCATACTATATTGGGATGTTATGTCCCTTGCGCTTGTGCGCTCATAGGTTGTTGCCTTATTCTAAGAGCCAGAACGTTTTTATTTTTCAATCAATAAAGCCGTGCGAGGACTTATTTTTTGCGTAACGAACTGTAGTTTCGATCAGTACCATTTTTCGGTACATGCGACTTTTTGATCTCTTTTTATTCAATTTTTTGGGAGGTGAAGTGACCAAACAATTGTGATTGTGGTTCGGTTTATTATTATTTTCTTTTACGGCGTTCACCATGCGGGATAAATAACGAAATCATTTTGTAGTTCAGGCCGTTACGGACGCGGCGATACCATTGTTTGGTGTCCGGTTGCCATAGTCACCATCGCCGGCCGCTATCGCGTAGCAGGCCGGCGATGGCAGCTTAACCCCTAAAAAGCCGCGATCTCTATAGAATGCGGCTTTTAAGGGGTTAATCAGCGGGGACAAAGCGATCGGTCCCCGCTGTAGGAGCTGTGACAGCTGCTGAACAAGACAGCAGCTGTCACAGCTCCTGTATGTGTCGGGAGGACGGCCGAAACGGCGGTTACTCATGAGACGTACTATTAGGTCATGGAGCGCGAACGATACAGCTGCCATGACGTAATAGTACGTCCAGGAGCGGGAAGGGGTTAATGGAGGGCAAGAGGCTCCAATTACTTACTATTCAAGAACAATGAGCACTACAGAAAGAAACTATGCACAAATGGATAAGGAAGCTTTAGCCATTGTGGCAGGAGTAAAGACATTTTATCAGTACTTATATGGAAAAAGTTTCACTATTATAACAGACCATAAGCCTCTTTTGGGTCTATTCAAATATAATGGGCCTACCCCTTAATTGACATCACCAAGTATCTTCCCTTGGTCTTTAATACTAAATGCATATGATGCTGAGCTACGGTACCTGCCAGGAAAAGTAATCAACAATGCTGATGCCCTTAGCCGTTTACCAATACAGACTTCTGATTTCGCAGTACCTGTCATGTCTGAAATTCTTATGCTGGAGTCACTATTCAATCCTCCATTGCAATCTACTGACATTCCTGGCATGACTGCCATGGATCCAATTTTGGC
The DNA here is from genome assembly GCF_050947455.1 of Rhinoderma darwinii. Taxonomy (NCBI): domain Eukaryota; kingdom Metazoa; phylum Chordata; class Amphibia; order Anura; family Rhinodermatidae; genus Rhinoderma; species Rhinoderma darwinii. The sequence goes on from NC_134690.1 coordinate 176,237,298, forward strand.
AAGTGCATTAAACTGGCTTTGGAAAGGGTGACCACATTCAAAATTAACAAAAGGATTTTAAACCTTTTGACTGAAAGCAGCATGATTTCTCTGCCTACAAAGGTTGTCTACTCTGGGGTAACAGAGTGGTAATTGCCAGAGCTGGTCAAACTTGCACTTGCTAGAAGTTATGTATGGTGGCCTAAAATTGATGAACATATAGAGCAATGGGCAAAGAAGTGTACTCCTTGTCAAATAACGCGTCGTTATTCTCCAACAAAAGCTGTGTGACGTTCTTGGGAAGTAACCAGAAATTTGTGGTCTAGATTGCATATCCAGTTCAAGGACAGACATTTTTCCATGTTGTTGATTCCTTTTCCAAGTGGCTAGAAGTTGTACCAGTATCCTCTGCCACAACAAATATTGTCATACAAGTTCTAAGGAGGTTGTTTGCAACACATGGATTACCTGATGCAATTGTGGCAGGCAATGGGCCACAATTTACATCCACAGAGTTCAAAGTGTTTATGGAAAATAATCTTATTAACCATGTGTTAAGGATCTGCCAGGCACAGCTTCTGTATCCACGCCCATAGGTAATCAGTCTGCACCTGCTTCTATGTCTGTGAGACCGACTCCATCTTCCACCACTCAGGATGGCAGGCTTAGGAGTGGGAGAGCCTATCACAGCCTGGCCAGACGGAGCTAGCTCCCGCCCTCTGTCTATTTATACCTGCCTTTCCTGTTCCTCCTTGCTTGTGATTCTTCTCGTTTTGTTTCCTGGCCCTGCTGCAGGTTCTTGAACCATTTGACCCTGCTTCATATTGACCCTGGCTTACTGACTACTCTTCTGCTCTGCGTTTGGTACCTCGTACACTCCTGGTTTGACTCGGCTTGTTCACTTCTCTCCTGCTCTGCGTTTGGTACCTCGTACACTCCTGGTTTGACTCGGCTCGTTCACCACTCTTGTTGCTCACGCTGTTGCCGTGGGCAACTGCCCCTTTTCCCTTGCTTCTGTATACCCTTGTCTGTTTTTCTGTCGTGCATTTATTGAGCGTGGGGACCGTTGCCCAGTTGTACCCCGTAGCCTAGGGCGGGTCGTTGCAAGTAGGCAGGGACTGAGTGGCGTGTAGATTAGGGCTCACTTGTCTGTTTCCTTACCCCCATCATTACATAATCACAAGCCATATACCTACTCTACCTTGGTCCCTCACACTACTATGGACCCCCTTGAGACCCTGGTTCAGCAAATGCAGGGTCTCTCCCTACAGGTCCAGGCCCTGGCTCAGAGGGTCAACCAGCCTGATGCTACCATGGTAGTGCCCCTCACCTCTTGAACCCCACCTCAAGTTGCCTGACCGGTTCTCAGGGGACCGGAAGACTTTTCTCTCCTTTCGGGAGAGTTGTAGGCTCTATTTTCGTTTAAAGCCCCACTCCTCAGGTTCTGAGAGCCAGCGGGTGGGTATAATTATGTCCCGGCTCCAGGAAGGGCCCCAAGAATGGGCCTTCTCCTTTGCTCCTGACGCCCCTGAACTTTCCTCCGTTGATCTTTTCTTTTCTGCTCTCGGACTCATTTATGACGAGACTGACAGGACTGCCTTTGCCGAGAGTCAGCTGGTGACCTTACGTCAGGGTAAGAGACCTGTTGAGGAGTATTGCTCTGACTTTAGGAAGTGGTGCGTAGCTTCTCGGTGGAATGACCCTGCCTTAAGGTGCCAGTTTAGGTTGGGTCTGTGGAACGCCCTGAAAGACCTGCTAGTTAGCTATCCCTCTTCTGACTCCCTAGACCAGGTTATGGCTTTAGAGGTACGACTTGACCGACGTCTCAGGGAACGACAACGTGAACGTTTGTGTTTTCTCCTCTGACTCCCCCATGATGCCTCCCGAGGTTCCGTTGCTTCGTTCCTCCACGGAAGACTCGGAGGTACCTATGCAACTCGGGGCCTCCGTGTCCCCCCAACAACGTAGAGAGTTCCGCAGGAAGAATGGTCTCTGCTTCTATTGTGGGGATGACAAGCATCAAGTGAACACCTGTCCTAGGCGTAAGAATAAGCAGCCGGAAAACTTCCGCGCCTAAGTGATCATCGGGGAGGTCACTTGGGCGCACAGGTATTTCCCGTAAATATGAAACGTAATAAAATCTTGCTTCCCTTTTAGGTCTCTTTTGGTGGTAGGTCTGCTACCGGCAGTGCCTTCGTGGATTCAGGGTCATCTGCTAATATCATGTCTGTGGAATTTGCTATGTCTCTAGCTATGCCTTTGATTGATTTGCCTAAACCTGTCCCGGTAGTGGGTATCGACTCCACTCCTCTCGCTAATGGTTATTTTACACAGCATACCCCTGTTTTTGAACTCCTTGTTGGCTCCATGCATTTGGAGCAGTGCTCTGTACTGTTGATGCAGGGATTATCTTCCGATTTGGTTTTAGGCCTTCCCTGGTTGCAGTTGCATAATCCCACGTTTGACTGGAATACTGGGGATCTTACCAAATAGGGTAATGAATGCTTGACGTCATGTTTTTCTGTTAATTCTATTTCTCCCCCTGAGGAGGTGAACACGCTACCTGAGTTTGTTCAGGACTTTGCTGATGTTTTCTCTAAGGAGGCCTCCGAAGTGTTACCTCCTCATAGAGAATAAGATTGCGCTATCGATTTGGTACCAGGAGCTAAGCTCCCTAAGGGTAGGATATTTAATCTATCTTGTCCCGAACGTGAAGCCATGAGAGAGTATATCCAGGAATGCCTGGCCAAGGGTTACATTCGCCCCTCTACTTCTCCGGTAGGTGCTGGCTTCTTCTTCGTAGGGAAGAAGGATGGTGGTCTTAGGCCATGCATTGACTACCGTAACTTGAATAAGGTCACTGTAAGGAACCAGTATTCCCTTCCTTTGATTCCTGATCTCTTTAATCAGGTTCAGGGGGCCCAATGGTCAGTGGCGTAACTACCGCGGTAGCAGCAGTAGCGGCTGCTACGGGGCCCGGGGCTTGAGGGGGCCCGGTGGCGCCGCTAGCAGCCGTTATGGCTACTACAGCGGTAGCGTCGCTACTGTGGGGCCCGCGACGCCGAGCCTTACACAGGCCCTCTCATGCCTGTAGGTGTCGCTAGCACCGGAGGGGGCCCCAGTGCTAGCGGCAGCCAAATACATGTATTAGCACTGAATGGCCGGGCATGTTCCGTGCCTGACCATCCAGTGCCTTACAATGACACTGATTGGCTAGCGGCGCGATGACATCATCGCGCCGCTTCCATGCTTAGAAGGTGCTGATTGGCGGGGCAAGTCATTCTGCCCCGCCAATCAGCGTCATTGGAGGACGCTCGTTCAGCTCCTGCAGACATGCTCAGAAGAGAGCATGTCTGCATCGCCAGTGAACAGCGTGGGAACCGGAGAATGTGAGTATGTCAAGTTTTTGTTTTTTTCCCCTCATAAAAATGTGAATGGCATTATCTATAGTGGGGGGGGGGGGTCATCTTTATGTGGGCTATTATATATAGGGTTCTATATGTGGGGCAGTAGCTACAGGGGGGGTCTATATGTGGGGCAGTAGCTACAGGGGGGGTCTATATGTGGGGGTGTGGGCCACTATATACAGGGGGCTCTATATGTGGGCCATTATATACAGGGGGCTCTATATGTGGGCCACTATATACAGGGGGGTCTATATGTTTGCCACTATATACAGGGGGCTCTATATGTGAGCCATTATATACAGGGGGCTCTATATGTGGGCCACTATATACAGGGGGGGTCTATATGTGGGCCACTATATACAGGGGGGTCTATATGTGGGCCACTATATACAGGGGTGGGTTACCTGTGGGGCACTAGCAACAGGGTGGCTATATGTAGTGCACAGTCTACAGGGGTGGGCTATATGTGGGACACTATATACAGGGGGAGCTATATGTGAGACACTATGTACAGAGGTGGGCTATACGTGGAGCAAGAACTATAGGGGAAGCTATATGTAGGGCAGCACCGTGGCTCAGTGGTTAGCACTATTGCCTTGCAGCTCTGGAGTCCATATGTGGGCACTATCTATAGGGACTTCTATGTAGGTCACTATCTACAGGGGCCACGTTGTGTGTTTGTGACAGTTATATTTAGATGTGTTGAGAATTTTAACTTTGTTTACAGGTGCAGAAATGTTTTAAAAGTGAGAAGCTGAAGACATCTGAACGGAAAACTGCAGAAATGGGTCATGGCCGGTAGAAATCCATCATAGATGTCTGAACCGGAGGGAGAAGAAAAGAACTAGAATCTGAGATGTCACCGGTGAGTCACTTAATGTAAATGTTTATTCTGCCTCTAATCAGTATTGTAGTCACTGTATGATCTGCAGCGAGATGATGGTGATAGGATTTTTTTTGTGAAACCGCATCTCCCAGCATATCCTTATCATTGTTCAGGCCATGCTGGGAGCTGTAGTTTTACGCCGTACAAACCTATACGCAGTGGCGTAACTACCGCTATAGCAGCCGTAGCGACTTCTACAGGGCCTGCAGCATGAGGGGGCCCGTGCCACCCGCCGGCACGGCCCCCTCCCATGGCAGCAGGCTCCGCTAGCAGCCGCAATGGCTGCTACAGCACGACGCCACTGAAGGGGTTGTTCCTACATAAGACATGTATCCCCTAATCACAGGATAGGGGATACATGTGTGATCGCTGGCAGCGATGAGGAGAACGGGGGACCGAAAGTCCCCCCTAAGTTCTCCATGACAAACCTCGGACTTCCGGGGTCTGTGTCGGCAGCTCCGTAGAAATGAATGGAGCGCCGGTCGCGCTTGTGCGCATGCGTGACTAGCGCTCCTTTCATTTTTATTGAGCTGCGCAGACGCCGGAAGTCCGAGGTTAGTCATGGAGAACTTCGGGGGACTTTCGGTCCCCCATTCTCCTTATCGCTGCCAGCGATCACACATGTATCCCCTATCCTGTGGATAGGGGATGCATGTCTTTTGTAGGACAAACTATAGGCCGTTTTTTTTGGGGGGGGGGGGGTACATTGCGTTATCTACAGAGGGGTTCTGTATGGCATTATCTACAGGGGGGACTGTATGGCGTTATCTACAGGGGGGCTGTATGGCGTTATCTACAGAGGGGGTCTGTATGGCGTTATCTACAGGGGGGCTGTATGGCGTTATCTGCAGGGGGCTGTGTATGGTGCTATCTATAGGGGGGCGCTGTGTGGTGGAATCTATAGGGAGGCACTATCTACAAAGGGGGGGGTTGCGTGATACCCAGCAGAGGGGGGGCCCTAGTCAAAAGTTTGCTATGGGGCCCAGTCTTTCCTAGTTACGCCCCTGCCAATGGTTCTCTAGGTTTGATCTATGGGGGGCGTATAACCTTATCCGCATCAAAGAGGGGGATGAGTGGAAGACTGCGTTTAACACGCCCGAAGGTCATTTCGAATACCTCGTCATGCCCTTTGGGTTGTGTAATGCTCCCGCGGTCTTCCAGAATTTCATAAATTAGATTTTAAGAGATTACCTGGGGGTATTTCTTGTAGTGTACCTTGATGACATACTTGTGTTTTCCAAGGACTGGTCCTCCCACATTGAGCATGTCAGGAAGGTGCTCCAGGTCCTTCGGGAAAACAAACTGTTTGCGAAGACCGAAAAATGTGTGTTTGGGGTGCAGGAGATACCATTTTTGGGTCAAATCCTCACTCCTCATGAATTCTGCATGGATCCCGCCAAGGTCCAGGCTGTGGTGGAATGGGTCCAACCATCCTCCCTGAAGGCGTTACAGTGCTTCTTGGGGTTCGCTAATTATTACAGGAGATTTATTGCTAACTTCTCAGTCATCGCTAAGCCTCTTACGGACCTCACTCGCAAGGGTGCTGATCTCCTCCGCTGGCCTCCTGAGGCTGTCCAGGCTTTTGAGGTCCTTAAGAAGTGCTTTATCTCGGCCCCGGTGTTGGTTCAGCCCAACCAAATGGAGCCATTTATCGTGGAGGTTGACGCGTCCGAGGTGGGAGTGGGGGCTGTCTTGTCCCAGGGTACCAGGTCCCTCACCCATCTCCGTCCCTGTGCCTACTTCTCCAGGAAGTTTTCGCCCACTGAGAGTAACTATGATATTGGCAACCGCGAACTCTTAGCCATTAAATGGGCATTTGAAGAGTGGCGCCACTTCCTGGAGGGGGCTAGGCACCAGGTAACGGTCCTTACCGACCACAAGAATCTGGTTTTCCTAGAATCTGCCCGTAGGCTAAACCCGAGACAAGCTCGATGGGCGTTATTTTTTACCAGATTCAATTTTTTGGTTACCTATAGGGCTGGGTCTAAAAATATTAAGGCTGATGCACTGTCGCGTAGCTTCATGGCCAGCCCTCCTTCAGAGGAAGATCCTGCTTGTATTTTGCCTCCAGGTATAATCATTTCCTCTATTGATTCTGATTTAGTCTCTGAAATTGCTGCTGATCAAGGTTCAGCTCCCGGGAACCTTCCTGAGAACAAGCTGTTTGTTCCCCTGCAATTCCGGCTAAGGGTACTTAGGGAAAATCATGACTCCGCTCTATCTGGTCATCCAGGCATCCTGGGTACCAAGCACCTCATTGCCAGAAACTATTGGTGGCCTGGGTTGCCTAAAGACGTTAAGGCCTACATCACCGCTTGTAAGGTTTGTGCTAGGTCCAAGACTCCCAGGTCCCGACCAGCGGGCTTACTACGTTCTTTGCCCATTCCCCAGAGACCTTGGACCCATATCTCCATGGATTTTATCACCGATTTGCCTCCATCTCAAGGCAAGTCGGTGGTGTGGGTTGTAGTAGACCGCTTCAGTAAGATGTGCCACTTTGTGCCCCTCAAAAAACTACCCAATGCTAAGACGTTAGCTACCTTGTTTGTCAAACACATCCTGCGTCTCCATGGGGTCCCTGTCAATATTGTTTCTGACAGAGGGGTACAATTTGTTTCTTTGTTTTGGAGAGCCTTCTGTAAAAAGTTGGAGATTGATCTGTCCTTCTCCTCTGCCATCCATCCTGAAACTAATGGCCAAACGGAGAGGACTAATCAGTCTCTAGAACAATATTTAAGGTGTTTTATCTCTGACTGTCAATATGATTGGGTCTCATTCATTCCCCTCGCCAAATTTTCCCTTAATATCTGGGTCAGTAACTCGTCAGGGGTCTCCCCCTTTTTCTGTAATTTTGGGTTTAATCCACGGTTCTCCTCCGTTTCACCTGGTAGTTCCAACAATCCCGAGGTAGAGGTCGTTCATCGGGAACTGTGCACAGTCTGGGCCCAGTTTCAGAAGAACCTAGAGGCGTCCCAGAGCATACAAAAAAACTCAGGCAGATAGAAGACGTTCTGCTAACCCCTTGTTTATGGTCGGGGATCTGGTGTGGCTATCGTCAAAGAACTTGTGCCTTAAAGTCCCGTCCAAGAAGTTTGCTCCCCGGTTTATAGGGCCGTACAAGGTCATTGAAGTCCTCAATCCTGTCTCCTTCCGACTGGAGTTGCCCCCATCTTTTCGAGTACACGACGTGTTTCATGCCTCCCTCCTTAAACGCTGCTCCCCGTCCTTGGCTCCCTCGAGGAAACCTCCTGTCCCCGTTCTCACCCCTGAGGGGGTAGAATTCGAGGTGGCCAAGATTGTGGACAGCAAGATGGTCCAAGGCTCCCTCCAGTACCTGGTCCATTGTAGAGGATACGGGCCTGAGGAGAGGACTTGGGTACCCGCCTGGGATGTTCACGCTGGGGTATTGGTCAGGAGGTTCCACCTTCGTTTCCCCAATAAACCAGGTCCATCTAGAAAGGGTCCGGTGGCCCCTCATAAAAGGGGGGGTACTGTTAAGGATCTGCCAGGCACAGCTTCTTTATCCACGCCCATATGTAATCAGTCTGCACCTTCTTCTATGTCTGTGAGACTGACTCCATCTTCCACCACTCAGGATGGCAGGCTTAGGAGTGGGAGAGCCTATCACAGCCTGGCCAGACGGAGCTAGCTCCCGCCCTCTGTCTATTTATACCTGCCTTTCCTGTTCCTCCTTGCTTGTGATTCTTCTCATTTTGTTTCCTGGCCCTGCTGCAGCTTCTTGAACCATTTGACCCTGCTTCATATTGACCCTGGCTTACTGACTACTCTCCTGCTCTGCGTTTGGTACCTAGTACACTCCTGGTTTGACTCGGCTTGTTCACTTCTCTCCTGCTCTGCGTTTGGTACCTCTTACACTCCTGGTTTGACTCGGCTCGTTCACCACTCTTGTTGCTCACGGTGTTGCCGTGGGCAACTGCCCCTTTTCCCTTGCTTCTGTGTACCCTTGTCTGTTTTTCTGTCGTTCACTTATTGAGCGTAGGGACCGTCGCCCAGTTGTACCCCGTCGCCTAGGGCGGGTCGTTGCAAGTAGGCAGGGACTGAGTGGCGGGTAGATTAGGGCTCACTTGTCTGTTTCCTTTCCCCCATCATTACACCATGTTACAAAACTTCCATTTCATCCATCTTCAAATGGACAAGCAGAGCGCATGGTTCGGGCTACTAAATATGCTTTAATGAGAATTGTTGAAGGCAGGTGTGGGATTAAAATGTTTAACCCCTTCCCGACATTTGACGTATTCATACGCCAAAGTCAGGTAGGGGAAGTATGGAGCAGGCTCACAGAGTGAATGCGCTCCATACGATGCTGGTGTCGGCTGTTTGTTACAGCCGACACTTCAGAGTAACGAGCGGCATTTCGCTCAAGCGTGATCCCGTTCGTTTAACTCGTTAAATGCTGCGGTCAATAGCGACCGCAGCATTTAAATCATTAGAAAGAGGGGGGCGACCCGCTCTAACAGTTCATCGCGCCCCCCCAATGCAATCACGGGGGGGCAATGGTTACTATGGCTGCCTGGGGGCCTAATGAAGTCCCCTAGGTCCGCCATCTTTGTGCACCTATTAAGCACTGCCTCCGGCAGGGCTTAATAGGTGCCTGTCAGAATCAAGATATACTGCAATACATCATACGATCGCTGGTTGAAGTCTCCTTGGGGGACTAATAAAAAGACTAAAAATGAGTTAAATATAGTGTAAAAGTGTGTAAAAAAATATATATATATCTTAAAAGTAAAAAAAAAAAATCTTTTCTCATTTTCCCCCTAGAGTATAGTAAAAAACTAAAATAAACATAATTGGTATCGCCGCGTCTGTAAAAGTCTGAACTATTACAATATATCATTATTTAACCCGCACAGTGAACGCCGTAAAAAAAAATTTTAAACGCCATGATCTCTATTTTTTGGTCACCTAATCTCCCACAAAAAAATCTAATAAAAAGTGATCAAACCATCGCATTTACACCAAAATTGAATTATTAAAAACGACAGCTTATCCCGCAAAAAATAAGCCCTCATACCACTTAATCGACGGAAAAATTAAAAAGTTATGGCTCTCGGAATTTGGCGACACAAAATAAATTTTCTTTTTTACACTTAGGTTTTTACTTGTAACAGTCGTAAAATATAAAAAAAGATATATATTTGGTATCGCCGTAATCGTATTGACCCACAGAATAAAGTTAACATGTTGTTTTAATTGCACAGTGAATTCCGTAAAAACGGCGCGCAAAAAACCATGGAAGAATCGCTGTTTTTTTCATTTTCTACCCCACAAATAATTTTTTTCTAGTTTCCTAGTACATTATATGGCAAAATAAATTGCGCTACGAAAATCTACAACTCGTCCCGCAAAAATCAAGCCCTCATAGTACTATATCGACGGAAAGATAAAGACGTTATGGCTTTTGGAAGGTGGGGAGGAAAAAACGAAAATGAAAATCTGTAAAAGGGCTGCGGCGGGAAGGGGTTAAAAACAGGTTCTCTGTTTTGCCATAGACATACGCCATAGACATACCTGCCATAGACATACGCGCCGGAGGGGGGGGGGGTTTGCGGTGCATTGCGCCATGGAAAAGGATTCTAATAATCAAATAAAACAATTACAATATTCCAAATACACCACATATTAAATTGGACTCTAAATAAAGAAATTCCCTGTCCAGAATGTTTAACTGTATTGATTGCCACGCTACACTGTGTGCACAATTATTAGGCAAGTGAGTATTTTGACCATATAATAATTTTTATGCATATTTTCCAACTCCAAGCTGTATAAACTTGACTGCTTATTGGATGGAGCAGATCAGGTGATGTATATTTGTGTAATGAGGGAGGGTGTGGCCTAAGGAGATCAAGACCCTATGTCTAGGTGCGCAGAATTATTAGCAGCTTGTTTTCCTCAGGCAAAATGGGCCAAAAAAGAGATATAACGGACTCTGAAAAGTAAAAAATTGTTAAAGGTCTTTCAGCGGGATGCAGCACAACTGAAATTTTTAAGATATCGAGGCGTGATCACAGAACCATCAAACTTTTTGTTGCAAATAGTCAACAGGTTCGTAAGAAGCATGTTGAGCAGAAAACATGCAAATTAACTGCCAAAGATTTGAGAAGAATCAAACGTGAAGCGACCAGGAACCCATTATCCTCCAGTGCTGTCATATTCCAGAACTGCAACCTCCCTGTAGTGCCCAGAAGTTCAAGGTGTTCAGTGCTCAGACACATGGCCAAGGTAAGGAAGCCTGAAACCCGACCACCACTGAACAAGACACATAAGTTGAAACGTCAAGACTGGGCCAAGAAATATCCGAAGACAGATTTTTCAAAGGTTTTATGAACTGATGAGATGAGAGTGCCTTTTGACGGACCAGATGGATGGGCCCGTGGCTAGATCAGTAACGGGCACAGAGCTCCACTACTACCCAGAAGACAATAAGGTGGAGGTGGGGTACTGCTATGGGCTGGTATCAGGGTCGGACTGATCCTCCGGTATCGCTGATCCTCCGGTGGGCCCGGGCTCTGACCAATAAAATGGTTGCCCCCTACTGGTTGTGGACGAATCAGCATCTCGGCGGCACCGGGAGTCGGCCGGGCCGGGAGATGCTAGCGCCTGTGACTGTTTCTTCCCTGGCTGCTGTGTACCGCTACGTGTGGCTATAAACTCTGCTTTTAAGCATAGCACTGGTGGCCAATCAGCGCTATGCTTGTTTCTGCTCCGCCCACCCCCCACCCCCGGCTCAACTGCTCAAGTCAGTGAAGTTTGGTGCCGCGTAGAAGTCAGGAGGAACTCTATTTCCTGCAATAGGTGATTCATCAGCATTTTTTCACTATAAATGCCTGCACTGTGCCCTGCTCTAAAGGGGTGGGCACACAACCACACACAACCCCCCCAGCCCACTACAAACCCCCTCTCCCCACAACCCCCCCAGCCCACTACAACCCCGACCCGACAACCCCCCCCTACCCCGACAACCCCCCAGCCCACTACAATCCCCCCACAGTCCACTATAACCCTCCCTCCCCCAAGTCCACTACAACCCCCTCCCCCCACAACAAACTTCATATTTTCTAAGGGATATTAGGGTATGTTCACGAAGGGCGGATACGCTGCGTAAAAGGTACACAGCGTATCCCCCTGGTGACTGCAGGGAATTCTGTGGTGAAAAAACGCACCAATTTGTGGTGCAGTTTTTCGCCTGGAATGTCCGTTGCGGAAAACTGCAGAATTAGCCGGCCTGATGGTATGACGTTTCATCCCATGTAGTCACCGCTACAGCCTGTGATTGGCTGCAGCGGTCACATGGGATGACACAACATACCAGGAGACCGGCCCACAGAACGTCAGAGGTAAGTATAAGGTGTTTGGTTTTTTATAAGTTGCGATTAATCCGGCCTAATCGCTGCGATTCCGCTTCAAAAGTCGCAACTCTTGACTGTTTGTTGCAGGTTTTCCCCATTGAATTCAACGGAAATCTAAAACCTGCAACAAACTACCGCCGATTTCGCAACCATAATCGACATGCTGCAGGTTAAAAAAAACGCACTGCGGGTCAATTTGTGTGCGGAATCTCCACATATCACAAACGCAGCATGGGGATGAGATTTGAAATCTCATCCACTCCTCATCTGCTACTGTATTACTCTGCAGATTTTCCACAACTAAATACGTTGCGGAAAATGTGCAGCATTTACGCCCCATATGGACTTGCCCCTAAGGCGCTCTATATTATCTGAGGGACTCCATATTATGAACCACAAACTATATTACAATATAACATTATTTAACCCGCACAGTGAACGGCGTAAAAAAAACAAAACACCAAAAGTCTCTTGTACCCCAAAATGGTACCAATAAACACTACAGCTCTTCCCGCAAAAAATAAGCCCTTATACCTCTCAATCGACGTAAAAATAAAACTTCTGTCTCTCAGAACGTAGCGACACAATATTATTTTTTATTTATAACAATTAGTTTTTTCCTTGTAAAAGTAGTAAACACAAAAACAAACTATATCAATTTGGTATCGCCGTAATTGTATTGACCCATAGAATAAAGTTAGCATGTAATTTTTACTGCATGTTGAACACAGTAAAAATGAAACCTCCCAAAAATGGAGGAATCGCCGTTGTTTTTTGCCATTCCACCCCACAAATTATTTTTTTTACAGTTTCCCAGTACATTATATGGTACAATAATAATAATATGCTGCCTTAAAAATCTACAACTTGTCCCGCAAAAAAACAAGCCCTCAAACGGCTGTATTGACAGAAAAATAAAGTTATGGCTTTTGGAAGGTGAGACGGAAAAAACTAAAGTGAATATCCGAAAAATGGCTGCAGAGGGAAGGGGTTAATTGTCCTGCAATGCTTCATTTTGTCTCCATGAGACTTTATCTCATATTTTAATTTTCAACTGGAGTGCTGCCTCTCCTTTCTACTTGTGTAAAATGAAAGGGCAGATGCCTCCCCCACAAATCTGATTTGAATTTATTTTGGTCTGGTGTTTGATGTCATTCCACATTTCCTTCTTATGTAGCTGATAGTGTGTGTGGTACCAATGTTTGTGTTTTATCCAACCCCCAGTGGCGTAGCTATAGGGGTCGCAGCGGTCGCAGTTGCGACCGGGCCCGTAAGCCAGGGGGGCCCGCAGGCCCCCCTCGCCACACTAACGCTGACTGCAGGGCCGGGCAGCCTATCTGGCAAATGCCAGATGCCGGTGTATGTAGTGGGCTGCTGCTGCCCGCCCACCTCTTTATCCCCAGCGGCGGGCCCTGCCCTGTAGTGTGACACATTTCCCCTCCCTGAGCAGCGCACAGCCCACTTGCTGGACGCTACACTACGCAGCCTGCTGCAGTCCAGCCAATTAGTGTGGGTCATACTGATTGGCTGGGCTGCACTAGGCTGTGTACTACAGCAGCCAGCATGTAGACTGTGCACTGCATAGGGGGGAATTGTCGTGGTTCTAGCAGCAGCAGGAGGTGCCTCATGAGTTGTCGACTGACCTTTTCCACTCCCCCTCCCCCGGCCCCATCATATTACATCTTGTACCTGCTCTGCATAAGTAGGTATGTCCAGCCACCCGCCCACATTCATCCTCGGGGGACAGAGTGCCGGCTACATCATGGCTCACAGAGCTGAGCAGAGACATAGTCAGTCTCAAAGGTAAGAGCCAGGCAGCACTGCAGCAGCTGATAAGAAAAAAGTGTGTCCCCAGTACTTTGCAAAGAAACTACTGTCTGTTATGCCCTTCCCCTGCATGGGGAACTATAACTCTAATCCAATCATGTGTGATACTGTCTGCTGAGCTACTGTATCTAATCCTATCATGTGTAATACTGTCTGCTGAGCCAATGTATCTAATCCTATCATGTGTAATACTGTCTGCTGAGCCAATGTATCTAATCCTATCATGTGTGAACTGTCTTCTGAGCCACTGTATCTAATCATATCATGTGTGATACTGTCTGCTGAGCCACTGTATCTAATCCTATCATGTGTGATACTGTCTGCTGGGCCACTGTATCTAATCCTATCATGTGTGATACTGCCTTCTGAGCCACTGTATCTAATCCTATCATGTGTGATACTGTCTGCTGAGCCACTGTATCTAATCCTATCCATAGTTTATAGGGTCGTAGTGCTATAGATATGCTATGCTGTCTCATATACACACTTTTTTTTGGGCGGACACATATGTATTGGGGCTATTTCCCCTGACATTTTAAGCCCTGAGGGTATGTTCACACGGCAGCGTCTGTTACGGCTGAAATTACGGTGCTGTTTTCAGGAGAAAACAGCACGGTAATTTCAACCATAATGGCATGTGCAGGCGTCTTTCGCTGCGTCCATTACGGACGTAATTGGAGCTGTTTTTCTATGGAGTCCATGGAAAACGGCTCCATTTACGTATGAAGAAGTGACAGGCACTTCTTTGACGCGGGCGTCTTTTTTACGCGCCGCCTTTTGACAGCGGCGCGTAAAAAAAAATGACAGTCGGCACAGAACATCGTAAGACCCATTCAAATGAATGGGCAGATGTTTGCCAACGCTTTTGAGCCGCATTTTCGGACGTAATTCAATGCTAAAACGCCCGAATTACGTCCGTAAATAGGGTGTGTGAACCCAGCCTTAGTGATGCTCCCGTCTGTTAGTGTTGCATTGTTGGGTCACTTAGGAGACCCAGCGATGCAGCTGAAAGCTGCGGACCGTCGGCCATGAGAAGTTTGCAGGGGGGGGGGCCAGTAAGAATTTTTGCATCGGGGCCCATGAGCCTTTAGCTACGCCCCTGCCAACCCCTTAGATTTTTTTCCTAAATTGGCCCCTTAGAACAGCATGTCACATCAAATGGACAGCTAGTGAGCAGAGCCTGAGGGGCTGAAGATCACGCCAGTGCAGACTTCAGCACAGAGAAAAAAAAAACTTAAAAAAGTGAGTAAAACTTGTTTTGGCGCAGTGCACCTGCATCTTTCCTCCACAGGGCCGTCCTTTAGGCGGAGCAAGCGGGACCCATGCTCTGGGCCGCACACCTGTGCCTCCACATCCATGTATATACCCTCCATGCTCCTGAATTACGTCCTCTTCGGCTCCAGGTGCAGTGCTGGGTTCTGACGCCGTTGAGTGTCAGAACATTGTATATGCGGTGCAGGAGGAGTCAAGAGAGAGACTCCAGGAACGGGGAGGTTAAGTATATGGATACTGACTGCTGAGGCACTGTATCTAAGCCTATCACGTGTGATACAGTCTGCTGGAGCCCCGGATCTAAGCCTATCATATGTTCACGAACTTAATAAATTAAACGGACAACATGGGGTCTCCCATGCAAATCCTCAACTAATGCCTTGCCTGGCAACCTGGTGACTGGCTTTTCCCTAAAACAAGCTGTCCATTTGATTATTTATTTACTGGTTTATTCTAGCACAGTGAATGGTAAAAGGTTTTATGCTGTTTTAGGCCTTATTTACACGAGCGTGTGAGTTTTGCGCACGCAAAAAACGCGGCATTTTGCGTGCGCAAAAGGCACTTAACAGCTGCGTGTGTCATCAGTGTATGATGCGCGGCTGCGAGATTTTCTCGCAGCCGCAATCATTTTCACACTCCATTTGGATGTTTGTAAACAGAAAAGCACGTGGTGCTTTTCTGTTTACATTCAGAGAATAACAGCTGTTACGCGAACCACGCAGTTCGCACGGAAGTGCGACCTGCGTGGTTTTCACGCACCCATTGACTTCAATGGGTGCGTGATGCGTAAAAAATGCAGAAATGTAGAACATGTCGTGAGTTTTACGCAGCGGACTCACGCTGCGCAAAACTCACGGACTGTCTGCACTGCCCCATAGCCTAATTTAGGTGCGTACGACACGCGTGAAAAGCACGAGCGCATATTACGCTCGTCTAAATGATGCCTTATTGCGCAAAAATATAAGCATGTTTTACTGCACAATTAAGAGTGGTCTTGTATTATTTCTATATAGCTAATGGGTGGGCCCCAAGAATGATTTTCTCTGGTAGGCCCAAGGTGCTCCAGTCCGACACTGGCTGGTATTATTAAAGATGAGCTAGTTGGACCTTTTCGTGTTGAAGATGAACTAAAAATCAACTCCCAAACCTACTGCCAGTTTCTAGAAGACACTTTCATCAAGTAGTGGTACAGGAAAAAGTCGGCAACTTTCAAGAAAACCATGATTTTTATGCAGGACAATGCTCATTCGCATGCATCGAAGCACTCCAATGCATGGCTATCCAGTAAAGTCCTTAAAGATGAAAGAATAATGACATGGCCCCCTTCCTCACCTGAACTAAACCCTATTGAGAACTTGTGGGCCCTTCTTAACCCTTTCCCGACCGATGACGGAAATGAACGTCGGCTGCTAGATCGCGCATCATGACGTTCATTTTGTCCGTATTTCAAACTGTCACTCCTAGACAGCTGTCACATCAGTCTCGCCGGACAGCGGACCATCGCCGCTGCTTTCGGCAATTAACCCCTTAAAGGCATGGTGTTGCCCTAAAAACATGTTTTTTTTTTAAAAATTAAACATTTAGTGTGTGGGTGATTAAACATTGTTCAAATTTTTTTTTTTTTTTGCACGAGTCCAGGAAATATTATAAATTATTTCTAATTTATAATACTACCCATTTTTGGTCACTAGATGGAGCTGTTCCCAATGTTGCAGCATTGCAACATTGGGTTAAAAGCCCTCGCTCTAGTGAGCTCTCAGCATCCCCCCCTCCTTTATCCTGGCTAGTGCCGGGATAAACGAGGGGTTTGAAAGGTTTAACCTCCTACACTGTGTGTCGCCATTTTTTGAGGTAACCCACAGTGTAGTAGGTTTACATACAGTAGTAAACACACACAAACACTAACATACATTGAAATGTCTTACCTGCTCCTGCCGCCGCGGCTCCCTCGGGCCCGTCCGCTCCCTTTGCTGCCGCTGTTCCATGTGCACAAGTCCGGAAGCCGCGACCGGAAGTAGTAATATTACAGTCCGGCCGCGACTTCCGGTCCACAGGAAAATGGCGCCGGACGGCGCCAATTTCGAATAGGACTGTGTGGGAGCGGCGCATGCGCAGTTCCCACACAGACGCCGTACACGGACGTGAATGGGACGGGAGCCGTTCACAGTCCCTATGGGACTGTGGCTGCCGTACTCCATGTCTGTGTGTGTCGTTAATCGACACACACAGAAATGGAACAAAAAATGGCAGCCCCCATAGGGAAGAAAAAGTGTAAAAATAAGAAACAGTAAAACACAAACACACAAATGAATATAAACGTTTTTATTACAGCACTAACATCTTTAACATATAAAAAAATTATTTGCCATGACACTGTTCCTTTAAGTGCGGCGACGGATTGCCGTTGCCGCATTTAAGTGGTTTGAAGCACATCGGCAGCCCCCACGACGTGATCGTGGGGGCTGCCGATGCTTGTTGTGGCAATCGGAGGCTAGACAATAGCCTCCGGGTTGCCATGTACGGAAGCCTCAGAGTAGCAGCCTCCGGCCGGTCCTCCTCGGCGTCTTGTCAGTGTGACAGTTACGTCACAATGACAGTTAAGAGTACATTACACTACGTGTGTAGTGTAATGTACTCTAGCAGCGATCAAAGCTGCAAGTCTCGTAGTCCCCTAGTGGGACAAGTAAAAAAAGTAAAAATAAGTAATAAATGTTTTTTTTTAAAAAAGGTGTAAAAATGAGTTATAAGTTCTATAAACAAAATGCTTTTTTTTCCTATAATAAGACTTTTATTATAGAAAAAAAATGAACACGTTAAAAAAGTACACATATTTGGTATCACCGCGTTCGTAACGACCCCAACTATAAAACTATAATGTTATTTTGACCGCACGATGAACACCCCCAAAAAAACCAAAAAAAAACTACGACAGAATCACAATATTTTTGGTCACCACCCCTCCCAAAATAAGGAATAAAAAGTGATCAAAAAGTTGCATGTACCCAAAAATAGTACCAATAAAAACTTCAATCCGTCCCACAAAAAACAAGCCCTTACAGAGCTTTTTTGACTAAAAAATAAAAAAAATTATGGCTCTCAGAATATGGTGACAGAATTTTTTTTTTTTTATAAATAAGTGATTTTATTGTGCAAACGCTAAAAAAAGGAAAAAAACCTATATACATATGGTATGGCGGTAATAGTACCAACACACAGAATAAAGTAAAAATGTCATTTATAGCGTACGGTGTACGCCGCAAAAAAAAACTAAAAAACTTTAGAATTCCTGTTTTTTGGTCACCCGGCTTGCAAAAAAATGGAATAAAAAGTGATCAAAAAAATCGCATGTACCCCAAAATGGTACCAATGAAAACTACAGATTGTCCTGCAACAAATAAGCCCTCACACGGCTTTGGTGGTGAAAAAATAAAAAAGTTCTGGCTTTCAGAATATGGCGATGCAAAATGTGCAGAGTGCTCCAAAAGCGGATAAGATCGGGCGCCATTTATCAGTGCGACACCGGCCACATATCTATGAATTATTATTTATTTACCACATTATTATACCCTCTTATTATACCCTGATGTACTCCGCACCGTTTACATATTCCCCCACATTATAAACTGAAATAGCAGCAAAACCCCAAACAGAACTATTACCAAGCAAAATCTGCGCTCCAAAAGCCAAATGGCATCCCTCCCTCCTGAGCCCTGCAGCGTGCCCAAATAGCAGTTTGCGCCCACATATATTGCATCGCCATACCCGGCAGAACCCGCTTAACGTTTTATGAGGTATTTGTCTTCTGTGGCACAAACTGGGCACAACATATTATGCACTAAAATGGCATATCAGTGGAAAATTGCAATTTTCACTTTGAACCATCCGCTGTGCATTAACCTCTTTGCGCACTATGACTTAATTGCCCGTCATGGTGCGGGCGTTGATGTATGGAGCCGGCTCACGTGCTGAGCCTGCTCCATACGCTGCGGGTGTCAGCTGTGTATTACAGCTGACACCCGGGACTAAAGGACAGGTACAGCGATCGCTCTGTTACAGGAGCCTGTAAGAATAACAATATACTGCAATACATTAGTATTGCAGTGTATTGTACCAGCGATCCAATGATCCTAATCCTAAAAAAAAATGTAATACAACTTTTTATGTACCAAAAAATGGTACCAATAAAAACCACAGATCCTCCCACAAGAAATATGCCCTCACACCACTCTATTGATGGAAAAATAAAAAAGTTATGGCTCTTGGAAGGCGGGGAGTGAAAATCTAAAATAAGAAAGCAAAAAATGGATCTGTCCTGAAAGGGTTAATTCATTTCTAATGAAAAAACATATGACCACATGTGGGGTATTTCCGTACTCGGGAGAAATTGCTTTATAAAATTTTTTTGTTTTTTTCCTCCTTTATCCCTTGCAAAAATGAGAAAATTCAACGTTTTAGTGGAAAAAAGTTTGATATTAATTTTCGCGCCCTAATTCTAATAAACTCTGCAAAAGACCCATGGGGTCTAAATGCTCACTATACCCATGAAAAATTCCTTGAAGGTTTTTCCAAAATGGGGTCACTTTTGGGGAGTTTCCACTGTTTTGGTCCCTCCAGTGCATTGCAAATGCGACATTGCACTGAAAACCATTCCAGCAAAATCAGAAATCCAAAATCCAAATGGCGCTCCTTCCCTTCTGAGCCCTGCTATGGGTCCAAACAGCAGTTGTTTACCACATATGGGGTATTGTTGTAATCGGG
The DNA here is from genome assembly GCF_050947455.1 of Rhinoderma darwinii. Lineage (NCBI taxonomy): Eukaryota > Metazoa > Chordata > Amphibia > Anura > Rhinodermatidae > Rhinoderma > Rhinoderma darwinii. The sequence goes on from NC_134690.1 coordinate 176,256,800, forward strand.
AGACATTGCTTTACAAATGTTGGGGTGCATTTTCTTCGTTATTCCTTGTAAATATTAAAAATTTCTATGTTTCAGAAAAAAAGTAGATTTTAATTTTTACAGACTAATTCCAATATGTTTAGTGAAAAACCTCTGTGTTAAAAATGCTAACTATACCCCTAGATAAATACCTTAAGGGGTCTAGTTTTCTAAATGGGGTCGTTTATGGGGAGTTTCTATCGTTCTGGCAGCTCAAAGCCTCTCCAAATGTACAGTTGGGCCTAAAACATTTTCAAGCAAAATATGAGTCCTGAAAGCCTCTGGGTGCCCCCTTCCTTTGGGGCCCTGCCGTGTGTCCAAACAACGCATTAGGGCCACAATGTGGGTATTTTTTAAAACAGGAGAAACAGGGTGATAGATTTTGTGGTGTGTTTCTACATTTTCATGTTCGCTTTACAAAGAAATCGGTCTTCAAAGTGATACTTTTATGAAAAAAGTGAACATATTTTTTTTTTCACCTGCTATGTATTAAATTTAGCAAAAAACTGTGGGGTCAAAATACTTACTATACCCCTAGATAAATACCTTAAGGGGTCTAGTTTTCTAAATGGGGTCATTTGTGGGGGTTTCCATCATTCTGAGACCTATGAGCCTCTGAAAACCTGGCTTGGTGCAGGAAAACAAAATGTACTTCAAAATGTATAAAATTATTATTCAATTTGTTAGTCCTCTAAATTGCTGAAAATGTATTTTATTTTTTCAAAAGTGCTGCCAAAATAGAATAAAGAGATGGAAATACATATTTAATAAAAAAAATGGTACAGTATGTGTGTACATATGTGAACAGCCCGAAAATGCCTAACATTGATTTCAAAGGGTGGCGGGGGCTTTTTTCTCCCGCGAGCGGTAAAACCGCCTTGCGGGAAAAAGACGGAACATGCCCTATCTTCGGGCGTTTACGCCTCTGACCTCCCATTGACATCAATGGGAGGCAGAGAAAGCGAAAATCGGCGTGCAGGGAGAGGAAAATCTTCCTCAAACTTCCAAACAGAATTTTGAGGCAGACATTCCGCCTGCAAAAAACTCAGTGTGAACATAGCCTTAGGGCATGTTCACATGGCGTATTTTTGGACGTTTTTCGGGGCGTAAACGCCCAAAAGAATTAGTGAAAAATCGGAAGCAGAACGCCTCCAAACATCTGCCCATTGATTTCAATGGGAAAAACGGCGTTCTGTTGCTTGAAAACAGCTCCGTATTTTCAGACGTATTTTGCTAAGCCGTGTGTACATAGTCGAATAGTTGACCAATAATTATGCACACATAGATATTCTCCTAGGAAAGCCAAAATCTCACTTTTACCTTCTTAAAGGGGTTTTCCCACGAGGGATATTTATGATATATCCACAGGGTATGTCATAAATGTCAGATAGATGCAGGGCCCACCTCTGGGACCCGTACCTATCCCTAAAATGGGCCTCCTAAACCCCGTTCTAGCTTTTTGTGCTCACGCTGCCTCCCGGCCACTTCCTGATTACATGGTCGGGAGTTACGAAACAGCGTAACTTGCTGAACTACGCTGTATCCGTAACTCCCATAGTAGTGTATGGCAGTTACGGAATAAACGTAGCATGCGAGCTACGCTTTTCTGTAACAACTATTCAGTTCTATGGGAGTTACGAAAACAGTGTAGCTCAGCAAGCTACGCGGTTTCCGTAACTCCTGAAAATGTAATCAGTAAGTGGCCGGGAGGCAGCGTGAGCACAAAAAGCTAGAACGGGTTTTAGGGGCCCCGTCCTAGAGATAGGTGCGGCTACCAGAGGTAGGACCCACATCTATCTTAAATTTATGACATATCCAGCGGATATGTCATAAATATCTCTGGTGGGAAAACCCCTTTAAATATTCAGGTTTGAGGTTTATTAACATTTTGGATTTTGGACAGCACTGTAGTTGTTCAATAATAAAATACAACTTGCCTAATAATTTTGCACACAGTGTATGGAAATAATTACATAAGCACACATACATACCTACCCACTCTCATATTAAACTCAGCCATTACTTATAGACATATATGCGCTCATTCAATATTATATGCGTGCTCAGCCCATTTAGTTAGTGTCCACTGTGAGAAGGGTGGAGGACAGTGCGGCGCGCGCAGTAAGCCGCAACAAATTTCCCAGCTCATGCACAGATATGGTGCCAGAACCAAGCTCAGTACATATATACAGCACCAGAACAAAGCTCCATACACAAATACAGCATCAGAACAAAGATCAGTACATATATACAGCACCAAAATCAAGCTCAGTACATAAATTGTTAGGGATCTGCCAGGTACTTCATCTAGGTATACTCCTGGGATTAATCAAGCCACACCTGAGGCCAGACCTGTTCGACTGACACCATCTCCCACCAACCAGGGTGGCAGGCTCAGGAGTGGGAGAGCCTATCGCGGCCTGGTCTGTCGGAGTTAGCTCCGCCCCCTGTCCTTTATTACCTGCCCTGTTCTCTCCCTCAGTGCTTGTAATTCTTTTGGATTCCTGGCCCCACTGCTGCTTGCTCCAGCCTGCTTCTGCCGTGCTTCTGCCTTGCTGCAGTTCTGCTTGACCTGCTTTGCCCCTGGCTTGCTTCTGTCTCCTTGCCCGCTTGGGTGTACTCACTTCGTCCTGGTCCTGACTGTCCGTTCGCCGCTCCGTTTCCTCGTGGCGTTCCGTGGCTACTGCCCCTTCCCTTGCATGTTCCCTGTTTGTTTCCCTGTGCACTTAGACAGCGTAGGGACCGCCGCCCAGTTGTACCTCGTCGCCTAGGGCGGGTCGTTGCAAGTAGGCAGGGACAGGGCGGTGGGTAGATTAGGGCTCACTTTCCCTTCACCTCCTTCCGGCCATTACATAATTACAAGCCCTTACCTAGTCTACCATTTCTCCTACGCTGACGCTATCATGGACCCCCTTGAGACCCTGGCCCAGCAGATGCAGGGCCTCTCCCTACAGGTCCAGGCCCTGGCCCAAAGGGTCAATCAGGGTGACGCTGCTTTAGTAGTACCCCTCACCTCACCTCTAGAACCCGACCTCAAGTTACCTGACCGGTTCTCAGGGGACCGTAAGACGTTTCTCTCCTTCCGGGAGAGTTGCAGACTGTATTTCCGCCTAAAGCCCCACTCCTCAGGTTCCGAGAACCAGCAGGTGGGTATCATCATATCCCGACTCCAGGAAGGGCCCCAAGAGTGGGCCTTCTCCTTGGCTCCTGACGCCCCTGAACTTTCCTCTGTTGATCGCTTTTTCTCTGCCCTCGGCCTCATTTACGACGAGACTGACAGGACTGCCTTAGCCGAGAGTCAGCTGGTGACCTTACGTCAGGGTAGGAGACCGGTTGAGGAATACTGTTCTGATTTTAGGAAGTGGTGCGTAGCTTCTCAGTGGAACGATCCGGCCCTAAGGTGCCAGTTTAGGTTAGGATTATCTGACGCCCTGAAGGATCTGCTGGTTAACTACCCCTCGTCTGACTCCCTTGACCAGGTTATGGCCCTAGCAGTACGACTTGACCGACGTCTCAGGGAACGTCAGCTAGAACGCTTCAGTGTGCTCCCCTCTGACTTTTCTGCGATCCCCCCCGAGGTCCCGTCTCCTCGCCCCTCCACGGAGGACTCGGAGGTACCTATGCAACTCGGGGCCTCCATGTCCCCTCGACAACGTAGGGAGTTTCGCAGAATGAATGGTCTCTGCTTCTACTGTGGGGACGACAAGCATCTACTGAACACCTGTCCCAGGCGCAAGAATAAGAAGCCGGAAAACTTCCGCGCCTAAGTGATCATCGGGGAGGTCACTTGGGCGCACAGGTATTTCCCGTTAATGTGAAACGCAATAAAATTTTGCTTCCCTTTCAGGTCTCGTTTGGTGGTCGGTCTGCCACGGGCAGTGCTTTCGTGGATTCAGGGTCATCTGCTAATATCATGTCTGCGGAATTTGCTATGTCTCTAAAGATGCCTTGTATTGATTTACCTTATCCTATCCCTGTAGTAGGAATCGACTCAACTCCTCTTGCTAATGGTTATTTTACTCAGCATACTCCTGTTTTTGAACTCCTTGTTGGCTCCATGCATTTGGAGCAGTGCTCTGTACTGGTGATGCAGGGATTATCGTCTGATCTGGTTTTAGGCCTTCCCTGGTTGCAGTTGCATAATCCCACGTTTGATTGGAATACTGGGGATCTCACCAAATGGGGTAATGAATGTCTTATGTCATGTCTTTCTGTTAACTCTATTTCTCCCCGGGAGGAGGTAAACACGCTTCCTGAGTTTGTTCAGGACTTCGCCGATGTGTTTTCTAAGGAGGCCTCCGAGGTGTTGCCCCCCCATAGAGATTACGATTGCGCTATCGATTTGGTGCCCGGTGCCAAGCTTCCTAAGGGTAGGATATTTAATCTTTCATGTCCTGAACGTGAAGCCATGAGGGTGTATATCCAAGAATGCCTGGCCAAGGGTTTCATTCGCCCCTCGACTTCTCCTGTAGGTGCTGGCTTCTTCTTCGTGGGGAAGAAGGATGGTGGTCTTAGGCCGTGCATTGATTATCGTAACCTGAATAAGGTCACCGTAAGGAACCAGTACCCACTTCCTTTGATTCCGGATCTTTTTAATCAGGTTCAGGGAGCCCAATGGTTTTCTAAGTTCGATCTACGGGGGGCATATAACCTTATCCGCATCAAAGAGGGGGATGAGTGGAAAACTGCGTTCAACACACCCGAGGGTCATTTCGAATACCTGGTCATGCCCTTTGGGTTGTGTAATGCCCCTGCTGTCTTCCAGAATTTTATTAATGAAATCCTGAGAGAGTACCTGGGTAATTTTCTTGTTGTGTACCTTGATGACATACTGGTGTTTTCCAAGGACTGGTCCTCCCACGTGGAGCATGTCAGGAAGGTGCTCCAGGTCCTTCGGGAGAATAATCTGTTTGCTAAGACTGAAAAATGTGTCTTTGGGGTACAGGAGATACCATTTTTAGGGCAAATCCTCACTCCTCATGAATTCCGCATGGACCCTGCCAAGGTTCAGGCTGTGGCGGAATGGGTCCAACCTGCCTCCCTTAAGGCGTTACAGTGTTTTTTAGGGTTCGCCAACTATTACAGGAGATTTATTGCCAACTTCTCGGTCGTCGCTAAGCCTCTTACGGACCTTACCCGCAAGGGTGCTGATGTCCTCCATTGGCCCCCTGAGGCCGTCCTGGCCTTTGAGACCCTCAAGAAGTGCTTTATCTCGGCCCCCGTGCTGATTCAGCCCAACCAAGAGGAGCCATTTATTGTGGAGGTTGACGCATCCGAGGTGGGAGTGGGGGCCGTCTTGTCCCAGGGTACCAGCTCCCTCACCCATCTCCGCCCCTGTGCTTACTTCTCTAGGAAGTTTTCGCCCACGGAGAGTAACTATGATATTGGCAACCGCGAACTTCTAGCCATTAAATGGGCTTTTGAGGAGTGGCGGCACTTCCTGGAGGGGGCCAGACACCAGGTAACGGTCCTTACGGATCACAAGAATCTGGTTTTCCTAGAATCGGCCCGGAGGCTTAATCCTAGACAAGCTCGGTGGGCACTATTCTTTACCAGATTTAATTTCTTGGTTACCTATAGGGCTGGGTCCAAGAATATTAAGGCTGATGCTCTGTCACGTAGTTTCATGGCCAATCCTCCTTCTGAGAAGGATCCTGCTTGTATTTTACCCCCTGGTATAATCGTCTCTGCCACGGATTCTGATTTAGCTTCTGATATCGCGGCTGATCAGGGTGCAGCTCCCGGGAACGTCCCTGGGGACAAACTGTTTGTTCCCCTGCAATACCGGCTGAGGGTACTCAGGGAAAACCATGACTCCGCTCTATCTGGTCATCCTGGCATCTTGGGCACCAAACACCTCATTACCAGAAACTATTGGTGGCCTGGGTTGCCTAAAGACGTTAGAGCTTACGTCGCCGCTTGTGAGGTTTGCGCTAGGTCCAAAACCCCTAGGTCCCGACCTGCGGGCCTACTACGTTCCTTGCCCATTCCCCAGAGACCTTGGACCCATATCTCCATGGATTTTATCACCGATTTGCCTCCATCTCAGGGCAAGTCGGTGGTGTGGGTGGTAGTCGACCGCTTCAGCAAGATGTGCCACTTTGTGCCCCTTAAGAAGCTACCTAACGCCAAGACGTTAGCTTCTTTGTTTGTGAAACACATCCTGCGTCTCCATGGGGCCCCAGTCAATATCGTTTCTGACAGAGGGGTACAATTTGTTTCCTTATTTTGGAGAGCTTTTTGTAAAAAGTTGGAGATTGATCTGTCCTTCTCCTCCGCCTTCCATCCCGAAACTAATGGCCAAACGGAAAGGACCAACCAATCCCTGGAACAATATTTAAGATGTTTCATCTCTGACTGTCAATTCGATTGGGTCTCATTCCTTCCCCTTGCTGAATTTTCCTTGAATAACCGGGTCAGTAACTCGTCAGGGGTCTCCCCGTTTTTCTGTAATTTCGGGTTTAACCCAAGATTCTCCTCCGTCTCCCCTGGTTGTTCCAATAATCCTGAGGTAGAGGATGTTCATCGGGAACTGTGCACTGTCTGGGCCCAGGTTCAGAAGAACCTAGAGGCGTCCCAGAGCGCACAAAAGATTCAGGCGGATAGTAGACGTTCTGCTAACCCCCGGTTTGTCGTCGGGGATTTGGTCTGGTTGTCGTCCAGGAACTTGCGCCTTAAGGTCCCGTCCAGGAAGTTTGCTCCCCGATTTATTGGACCTTATAAGATCATTGAAGTCCTCAACCCTGTATCCTTCCGTCTGGAGCTCCCCCCATCATTTCGCATACATGACGTCTTCCATGCCTCCCTCCTTAAACGCTGCTCCCCGTCCTGGTCCCCCTCGAGGATACCTCCTGTTCCCGTTCTCACCCCTGAGGGGGTGGAATTCGAGGTGGCCAAGATTATGGACAGTAGGATGGTCCAGGGCTCCCTCCAGTACCTGGTCCATTGGAGAGGATACGGGCCGGAGGAGAGGACTTGGGTACCTGCCCGTGATGTTCACGCTGGGGTATTGATCAGGAGGTTCCACCTTCTCTTCCCCACTAAACCGGGTCCCCTTAGTAAGGGTCCGGTGGCCCCTCATAAAAGGGGGAGTACTGTTAGGGATCTGCCAGGTACTTCATCTAGGTATACTCCTGGGATTAATCAAGCCACACCTGAGGCCAGACCTGTTCGACTGACACCATCTCCCACCAACCAGGGTGGCAGGCTCAGGAGTGGGAGAGCCTATCGCGGCCTGGTCTGTCGGAGTTAGCTCCGCCCCCTGTCCTTTATTACCTGCCCTGTTCTCTCCCTCAGTGCTTGTAATTCTTTTGGATTCCTGGCCCCACTGCTGCTTGCTCCAGCCTGCTTCTGCCGTGCTTCTGCCTTGCTGCAGTTCTGCTTGACCTGCTTTGCCCCTGGCTTGCTTCTGTCTCCTTGCCCGCTTGGGTGTACTCACTTCGTCCTGGTCCTGACTGTCCGTTCGCCGCTCCGTTTCCTCGTGGCGTTCCGTGGCTACTGCCCCTTCCCTTGCATGTTCCCTGTTTGTTTCCCTGTGCACTTAGACAGCGTAGGGACCGCCGCCCAGTTGTACCTCGTCGCCTAGGGCGGGTCGTTGCAAGTAGGCAGGGACAGGGCGGTGGGTAGATTAGGGCTCACTTTCCCTTCACCTCCTTCCGGCCATTACATAAATACAACACGAGAACTGTCACGAGTCTGGGGGTATGGAGCGGAGTAGCAGCTGGCTAAAACACAGTCAATGTAAGTCTTTAGAACTGGAGTGCCTGTATAGACCTTCTGACAGACATGTGGTGTAGTAGACACAATGGTGTAGCAGAACCCTCGACACAGATGACACTTGGCATGGCAGATGGCACGTGGCACAGAGGATGAACTCGACTCCAATACTAGACTTAGCTCAGGAACAAACACAATTACTGGATACGGGCTACAGGAAACAGGATATGGGAACACTGGGAACAGGACACAACTAAGGGACCATTTGCTAACAAGCATGGGTAGACAACAACGCTCAGGCAAGGGGAGGAAGGGCAGAGCCCTTTTTATAGTCCAGGGTGTAAAGTGATTGGCTGGGCAACTAAACACAGGTCCACACACTGGCCCTTTAAGGCCGGAAGTGAGAGTGCACGCGCACCCCACAGGACATCGGGGGGAGCTGCAGCCGCGGGTGCCATTGTCTCTGAGGAGGGAGACGCCGGCATGTAGAAAGTGTCCTGCGCTTGCGGAAGCCGGTAAGTAGGACGTGCCGGCAGTCAGCGACTGCGGGCACAACAGTACCCCCCCTTTACGCCCCTCTTCTTAGGTCCAGAGCGTAAGCGGTACTTCTTGATGTGAGCTGAGGCATTGCTGTTCTCTTCTAGCTCCCAAGACCACTTCCCAGCACCAAACCCATTCCAGTCCACCATATAAAGAGTCTTTCCTCCTACTCTCCTGCAGTCCAGGATTTCCTTCCCCTCGAAGACAGCAGAAGAAGCGTTGGGAGCAACTGTAGAACCAGGAGATTTGCTGTAGCGGTTCAGGGCCACAGGCTTTAAGAGGGACACATGGAACGAGTTGGGTATTTTGAGAGTAGGAGGCAGCCTAAGCTTATAGGATACAGGGTTTAGTTGCTGTAACACCTTTCCAAACATCCAAATGGAGTGTCTTTGAGATGAGCGAACCCGGAAAATCGAACCGAACTTCACCGGGTTCGGCCGAACTCGTTTTGGCTGAACCCGGCAAAAAAAATTCCGGTACGCGACGTCAGGAGATAGTCACTGTCCAGGGTGCTGAAAGAGTTAAACTGTTTCAGCACCATGGACAGTGACTACCGATCCCAATAAACATGAACCTGTAAAAAAAAACGAAGTTCTGACTTACCGATAACTCCCGGCTTCTTCCTCCAGTCTGACCTCCCGGGATGACAATTCAGTCCAAGTGACAGCTCCAGCCAATCACAGGCCAAGCACAGGCTGCAGCGGTCACATGGACTGCCGCGTCATCCAGGGAGGTGGGGCCCGATGTCAAGAGAGGCGCGTCACCAAGGACGCGTCACCAAGGCAACGGCCGGGAGGGAAGTTCTCTGTAAGTACGAACTTTTTCTTTTTTTTTAACAGGTTGCTGTATATTGTGTTCGGCATTCACTGTCGAGGGTGCTGAAAGAGTTACTGCCGATCAGTTAGCTCTTTCAGCACCTTGGACAGTGACGGGCGTCGACTAGCCTCATCTCTATGATGGCGGCTGCGCGAAAATCACGCAGCCGCGCATCATACACGGATGACACACGCAGCTGTCAAATGTTTTTTGCGCGCACAAAACGCCACGTTGTTTGCGCGCGCAAAAACGCAACGTTCGTCTGAATCTGCCCTCAGAATGAGAGGACTTGTTTAGGGCACAATTAGCACAGGAGGAAACAAAGTCCAAGACATCTCTAAGTAGCGAGGGCCATCAATAATGACAAGCAATAAAATCCCAGAATGCCCAGTTTGGAATTATGCCCCCAGCAGAGAATTCTTTTTCTGTCAGCAGGACGGACAAATTTATTTCCAGGAGGAATGTCCTTGATCTGCAGAGGATTTACAACAATAGAAGGATCAATAATATGTTGAGGTTTCTCTCCTGAGTCGTCAGGCTTAAATGACCGAGACAGGGCATCGGCCTTAATGTTTTTGTCCGCAGGGCAGAAGTAGAGAAGAAATCGATATCTGGCGAAAAACAGCGACCATCTAGCTTGATAAGGGTTCAGTCGCTGTGCAGACTGCAGATATGTACGATTTTTGTGATCGGTGTAGAGAATGATGGGGTGGGCAGACCCTTCTAGCAGGTGTCTCCATTCTTCCAAGGCCAACTTGACAGTGAGCAATTCCCGATCCCCAATCGAGTAGTTGCGTTCAGCAGGAAAAAAGAGTTTGGAAAAGAATCTGCAATATACTGCCTTACCCTTAGAATTCTTTTGGAACAGTAGTGCTCCAGCACCAGTGGAATAGGCAACAACATCCACAGAATACTGTTGCGTAACACCAGGATGATAAAGAACAGAGCCGGAACTGACTCTGCATCAGGGGTCCAGTCCTTAGCATTCACTCCCTTTCTGGTCAGAGCTGTGATGATAGCGGTAAGGGATGAGAAATTTTGGATGAACTGACGGTAAAAATGAGCAAATCCAAGAAACCTTTGTATAGCTCGGAGGCCCTGAGGACATGGCCTCTCCAAAACAGATTTCACCTTTTCCGATCCATTTGAAGACCTCGATCGGAGACAATATAGCCCAGAAAGGGCAAGGACTTTTTTTCAAATACGCACTCCAGCTTCGCGTATAATTTATTCCACTTTAGCCACAACAAGACTTGGCGTACATGCTTCCAATGCGCCATCAGATCGGGTGAGTAGATCAAGATGTCGTCCAGATACACCACCACACAGACATACAAAAGATCACGGAAGATGTCATTCACAAATTCTTGAAATACTGCTGGAGCGTTACAAATTCTAAAAGGGCATGACAAGATACTCGTAGTGACTGTCTCGGGTGTTAACCCGTTAGTGACCGGCCCATAGTGTTTTTACGTTGGTCACTAACGGGCCTTATTCCTATGCAATAGACTTTTTACGTCGTTGCATCGGAATAAGTAAACAAAGCAGGGAGCTGTCAAATCTCCCTGCTCTCAGCTGCCAGAGGCAGCTGAGGGCTGGAGGCGTCCCTGCTCGACCGGGTGAAATCGATATTAGTATCGATCTCTCCCGTTTAACCCCTCAGATGTGGTGCTGAATAGCGTGCACCGCATCTGAGTGGTTTTGGAGAGGGGGAGGGAGCTCCCTCTCATCTCACTGACACCCGGCGATAAAATTGCCGAGTGTCTGTGTCTCCGATGGCAGCCGAGGGCCTAATAAAGGCCACCAGGTCTGCCTGTCGTGAATGCCTCTGGCATGACCTAGCAGATGCCTGTCTGTTTTACACGGACAGGCATAATACACTGCAATACAGATGTATTGCCGTGTATTATAAATTCGATCGAATAATCGCATAGTGAAGTCCCCTAGTGGGACTAGTAAAAAAGTTTAATAAAAAGTGAAAAAAAAAAAATTAAAAACCCAATAATAAGTTACACATATTTGGAATCGCCGCGTCCGTAACGACCCCGACTATAAACTTATTACATCATTTAACCCCCACGGTGAACGTCGTAAAAAATAAAATAAAAAAACATGCAAAAATTGCTGTTTTCTTTGAATCCAGCCTTAACAAAATGTGATAAAAAGTGATCAAAAAGTTGCATCTACTCCAAAATGGTACCGATAAAAACTACAAGTCATCCTGCAAAAAAAAAAAGCCCTCCTACAATTGCATCGACGAAAAAATAAAAACATTACGGCTCTTCAAATATGGAGACACAAAAAAAAAAAATTATGAAAAAAGAATGTGTTTTCACTGTGTAAAAGTAGTAAAACATACAAAAACTATACAAATTTGGTATAGTTGCAATCGCGACAACTGAATTGTGTTATTTATACCACACGGTAAACGGCGTAGATTTAGGATGCGAAAAAGAGTGGCGAAATTTCAGGGTTTTTTCTCTTCCCCCACAAAAAAAGTTAATAAAAGTTAATCAATAAATAATATGTACCTTAAAATGGTGCTATTAAAAAATACAACTTGTCCCGCAAAAAACAAGACCTTATATGGCTATGTCGACCCAAAACTAAAAAAGTTATAGCTCTTGGAATGCAACGATGGAAAAACTTAAAAAATGGCTTGGTCATTAAGGTTTAAAATAGGCTGGTCATTAAGGGGTTGAATGCCGTTTTCCATTCGTCACCCTTGCGTATATGAATCAGGTTATAGGCCCCGCGTAGATCCAGCTTGTAAAAACCTTGGCTCCACGAATCCTGTCGAAGAGCTCGGAGGTAAGCGATAAAGGGAACTTGTTTTTTACCGTGACTTGATTTAACCCACGGTAATAAATGCACGGTCGGCGTGACCCATCCTTTTTCTCCACGAAGAAGAATCCGGCTCTGGCAGGTGAGGAAGACTTCCTGATGAACCCTCTCACCAGGTTCTCCTTGACATACTCTGAAATGGCCTGGGAAAGTGGGTAGCGGCGGTACGGCCCAGTGGGTCCACGCACCCCATCGTCACTATATGATCAGGCCATGCAAGCAGATCTGTGAGACCTTCGGTCATGACCGGACCAACTCCTCCTGGCAGTGAACTCCATTGCACAGTGGCTGGATGTGCAAGCTGCAGCCTCCTCAGCTCCTATTCCGGTTACCTCGGCTGACCCACCTGCTACACCACCTGTCAGCACCAGTACTGACCCCAGATTCTCGCTACCACTACCGCTTCGTTACAACGGAGACGCGCGTACCTGAGTGGATTTCTCAATCACTGCCAGATCCACTTCTCTCTACATGCCAGAGCGTTCCTGTCTGATGGCGCCAGGATCGCCTTCATTATTTCTCTGCTCACTGGCAAGGCCCTAGCATGGGCGAACCCTATCTTGGAACGACAAGGACCAGAGACCCGTGACTTCCAGGGGTTCCTACGGACATTTCTCACAGTGTTTGAGGAGCCTGGATGAGTCTCGTTGGCAGCTGCCTCCCTGTTGAACCTTCGCCAGGGAGACACCTCCATGGGTGAGTACACCATTCAGTTCCATACCCTGGCAGGTGAGCTGTACTGGAACAACGAGGCCTTGGTGGCTACATTCTGGCAGGGACTGTCAGCAAGATCAAGGACGAACTGGCCGCTCGATATCTGCTATCTACCCTGGACGACTTAATATTGCTTGCCACCCGGGTTGATATGAGGCTCAGGGAACGATCCCAAGAGATTCATCGGGAGAGAAGACTCCCTAGGGTGGCCCCCACTTTCCAGCAGTCCCTGTTGCCCTCCCCAGGTGGCTCACCTAAGGTGCCTTAGCAAGTGGACTGGCTTAAGTTATCCGTCCAGGAGAAACAGCGCAGACGCACTTCGGGACTTTGTCTGTATTGCGGCCTTGGAGGTCATGTTGAGCGTCTGTGTCCTCAGAAGCCAAAGAACTCCAACGCCTAGGATTGGTTGGGGAGACAACCCTAGGCGATACAGCTCTGGATAGAGAACTCTCTTCTAAACGGTCTATCCCCGTGACTTTAATGTCCGGCGAGAAGACCCACCGGGCCTCTGCCTATCTGGACTCTGGGTCCGCAGCCAGTTTTATCCACAAAGACCTAGTGGATCTCCTCCAGTTGCCCACAACCTCCCTGGAGAGGCCATTGATCATTGCCTCGGTGAATGGACTACCTCTGCCAGACCAGATTGTAGCTGTGATTACTCACATCTCCTCAGGAGACACCAGCGCTCTCTTTCGCTTCACTCTGCTGTGTCCTGTAGGGTGTGCGTGCGCACGCTCATGCTCGGCCTTAAAGGGCCAGCGCGCGCACCTGAATTGTATATCAAATTAGCCCATGATTACCCTGGACTATAAG